>NC_083363.1:58587163-59187163 GCF_030254825.1 Meriones unguiculatus | reverse complement strand
TAGTAAGACCCTATTTCAAAATAAAGCTACATATAGGGCTAGGAATACATGCTGAAGTTAAACACTTGCTAGTATGTGCAAAGCTCCGAGATCAAACCACTGAATGGAAATGACGAAAGTATGTGCTGAGCCCCAGGCCCCAGGCCCCAGTCTGGGTGCCTGTAGGTGTGTCAATACTGACCTGTGATGTCGGAGGAATGCCTGGGCAGACGTGGGTTGGTGAAGAGTCCTCTGGCTTACCCCGCTGTAAGCCAACTATTAAACCTCACACTCCAGA
The DNA here is from genome assembly GCF_030254825.1 of Meriones unguiculatus. Classification (NCBI taxonomy): domain Eukaryota; kingdom Metazoa; phylum Chordata; class Mammalia; order Rodentia; family Muridae; genus Meriones; species Meriones unguiculatus. The sequence continues at coordinate 59,186,886 of NC_083363.1, read as the reverse complement.
CACCTTTTCAAACACCTCCACTTTCTTGCTTCTGTATCTCATGCTATTTCTTTCCTAGAAATTGGCAGTCATTGAGAAGTTGAGGGTCCTTTAAGAATCATGCCTTGGGGATGCAAAGATGGACACACAGGCTTCATCAGGAGTGAAGTCACCAGACACGAAAACCAAACAAAGCGAAAGCAAATTCACGGAAGATGGGTATAATCTCAGGCCAGGCTGGTGCTGGACAAACATCTGAAACCCTCCCCGCCTGAAGGGCCAGTCTGCTCCTTTCCAGGCAGAGCGCCCCAAATCTGGGTGCCAGCACCAGGGATTACGGAGGCTGCTTCTGTGGCTAATCAGCAGTGTTCTTACACCATCTCCATTCATTTGCACCCACTAAGCTCCATCTGTCCTTCATTGCCACATACATTTCCCAGTACTGGAGAGAGAATGGACACACTGTGTAGGACCCATTGTGCATTGTCGGGGCTGCGTAGAGACAATGCCCACAACTGTGTGTGCTGCTCTCTCTCCAAATGTCAATGACTTTGAGAAGTCTCACTTCTTTCACTATTGTTAGCCCAGCCACTTGAACTTCACACAATTAGCTGAAGGTTTCCTGGAACCTTGCCGGGTAAAACCTTAATGCCATACAGTTTTCTGTATATGCATACTAAAATGGAAACCATCCAGTACTAATTTTTGTGAACTCTCACACACCAGTTGAGACATGAGGTAGCTAAGAGCCACGGTGAAGAGGATAGTGACTTCTCTGTGACGCCCTACCCACTATCTCTGAGTGAGGGCCACCAGCCAATGACAAAGGCAGACCCACCCATCCACATATGGGTTCTAGGAGACACAGCTAAAGGGCTTCAGAGCATGGGCCTACCCCAGTTCCTCTGTGGTGAGGGAGGGTCCTCTGCAAGCCAACAGCCAGCCAAGTATGCCCATTCTCGGCGGGAAGAGCTTCCTCTTCCTTCTCTTCTTTCAACAAGGCCAGGAAGCCTGCCTTGGTGACAGCTTCTAGCTCTCCCTGCTGAGAGCTGGACTCCAGACAAGACACCAGGCTACCCTCTATCCCAAGCTCCGCCTCTCCTCTTCCCCAAGGATGAGGCGTGTCCACGTCTGTTCTTGCCTCCCGGGACAGCAGTGCAGGAGGGGACGTCCCCCTGGGCATCAGCCCACGTCCAGCATGACGATGCCCCTTGCCGCTGTCCTAACAGTTTCCCACGCAGCCCGTATCACCCATCCTCGAGGGGTTCAGTGATGGAGGGGTCGTGATGATGGCATCTCACTGAGCCCTTTTACCTGCAGTTCAGCTGCTGGGGTTTCAGGTGCGCACACCCAGTTACGGTTTGAAAATAGTAAGTTCCAGAGATAATTCATACGCTTGAAATTGCATGTCACTGTGATAAGCATGACGGACTCTCACACTGGCCTACTGTCCAGTCACGACGTGAATCATGTCTTTGTCTCCTGTCCCTGTCATCACAGTGTGCACACTGCCTTCCTGTCAGTCACTCGGTGGCCCTCTCAACGGTGGGAGCCACAGCACGGTATCACAGCGTTTGTGTTCACGTAATTCTTCTCCCGCTTAATACGGTCACTGTTTACTACAACACAGCAATTATTCTGTCTTATTATTGGTTACTGTTACTTTGCCTGATTTAAGAAATTTTATCACAAGTATGTGTGTCTAGGAAAAACCATGGTATATAATAAGGTTTGGTACTATCCGTAGTTTCAAGTGCCCACAGGGTTTTACATTGTAAGACTGTATTCCTAAAGAGAAGAGAGAACCACTGGCTAACAGCCAGGCACTGCCCTGCAGGGTGCAGACCCAACTTGGGTGAGCTTAGGCAGAAGGGCACCTCCGTCATAAAGCTAGGACACTTCTGAGAACTCTGGAGCAGGGGCACCGCCACTGTGGCCTAATGGCGACAGCGCAGACAGCCTCCTCAGGTCCCTGCTGCGTGTCCCAGCCAGTCACCCTCTCTGAAGATGTGCTACCTGCATGACAGGTCATAAGGCAATCCCAACTCTCGACTGTCCAGTGCCGGCCCCCAGAGACACTAGCTGCACTTTCCAGGGAAGGGAGACCCTGGGCTCACCCAGAGCAGGTGACCCCTGGCCAGAGGGCTGGGATCAAATGGCAGTACCTGGAACTCCCATATGAACCATCAGCTTATCTGTAGGCAAGTTTGTGCCAGGGTCGGGGGCACCTAGAGAGACTCATCTGAAGTCATTATGACTTCAGTAGCTAAATAAGAGTCTCTTTGCTCTGACCTTAAAGAAAAAAAGCCAAATAACTCCAAGACCCAAGTTCAGCTTTCCAATGTGAAAAGCTGCTGAGTGAGCAGAGCAGAGGGACAGGCCATGGCTACACCTCCCTCAACTGTGAACCGCCAGTCAGAGAATCCCAAACAGCTTGCTTTGCAGCATATTGTTTGTATTTGGTTTCAGTGTTTGAGTAAAAATCAATATGGTCACGGAACAAAATAAAACAATCTGCTATTTAAAGAGGCAGCCCTGAAAATGCTGGTCCCTCCCACCTCAATACTCTTCTACTTTACTGGGCTCTGCGCTGTAGCTGCTGGAGTGGCAAACTCAGGCCTGTGATTCCCTTCTGATGAGAAGAACAGCCATTACTCCTTCCTTCTGTTTATAGCCTTGTGCTGCTCCAGGGCTCAGTGAGTGCTCCCACCAATGCAGGTACCTGACCTCCAGGGCTCAGTGAGTGCTCCCTACCAACACAGGTACATGACCTCCAGGGGTCTGTGAGTGCTCCTGTCACTGTAGGTACATGACCAAAAGTTACACAGCTGGAGACCAACAAGTGCCTGGCCTGTGGTCTCTTCTGGCTGCTCTTCCAGTGTCCACAGAGAGGTACAGCTTCTCTAGAGACCTCTTTGGTAGATGCTCACCAGGGAGGAAGTACAAGTACAGACAACCATGAGGCAGCTTGCAAAGGCCTTCCCGGGCCCCTGGCCCCTAGTCATCGTGCTGCACAGGGCAGTGACCCTGAGTGACAGACAGGAGGGACGCCCTCACGGCCACAGCTTACAAAGGGAAGCCAGAGCCTAACAGCAGGCCTTCCTAATGCTGTTCCTTCTCATGGGAAGCAAAAGCGAGCTCAGAGTTCACTGGCTCAGGCCACAACAAGCTCTAACAAGGAGCCGCCTTCCTCACCTCTGGTGTCCCTCATCTGTATCATGCTCACAGGTGTCATTTTCCTCCGACATCGTTTACTGCATTCATGTGTCCCCGTTCCATTCCTTTCAGGAGCAGTACTTCAGACTGCAACCATGGACACAGTACTAGCCTCCTCCTTTACTGCATTAGTGTGTCCTCCTTCCATTCCTTTCAGGAGCAGTACTTCAGACTGCAACCATGGACACAGTACTAGCCTCCTCCAGCCATCATCTTGACAAGCTCTGGCAGATATGTAGCTTTCACATCAAGGATACAGATATCAGGAAGAGATGGTCTCCAGGAAAAGCAAAAGGGGAGAGGTAAGGGGCTAGAGGGAACACCTCTCTGTCATTTATTATTTAGGTATGCTGATTTACTGTCTTGACTGTGTGTGTGGTTGTCTTGCCTTTGTTTTTCTCTTTGGTTGTTTGGTGGGTTGGTTGGTTGGTTGGTTGGCTTGGCTTGGTTTTTGGTTTTTGTCTTTTTTGAGACACTCAGACAGAGCATCCCAATATAACCCAGGCTGCTTCCATCTCCCAAGTACTGTGATTATATGCATGTCCCCTTACCACACCCAGCTTGTCAATATTGTTATTAAAAATATTTCAAGGTGTACTTAAGAGAATAAAAGTGAGTTAACAGGACAAGTAGACCACCTAGTCAACAATACCAAGTAGGCAAAAAGGTCCTGTTCCTGGCAGTGGGACAGCACTGGCCTAAGTATTCCATGGAAATGGTATGTCTCAGGGAGAGCTGAGTAGGTGATGCCCTGCCATCAGTCTCCAGTCTGGGTTCCTGTGGTGACAGGCTGGCTCTAAGCACAGGGGCCTTTTGTTCTTTCCATACAGGCACTTGCAACTTCCTTCCTTTTTCTGTTCTCAACTGGTGTTATTCAGTCACTGGAGAACATTTTGGTCTCGCAAGTGAAGAATGTGCCAAAGCCTCTTAAGGAAAGTCTCCTAGCTGTGTTTCAGAGAGTGCCACACACTCTGCAGATGAAGAACAAAGCATGCATCCTACCTCCTCACAACCCTCCTCAGTCTGCCTCAGGTTTATGGAACCCCACAGAGAAGGGCTCACCACTGGAGCACTAGCTGGCCACCGTGGAAAAGCACAGGCCTTGGCCAAGGTCAGTTCACCTGTAACACCACACTGCCAGCCATTCCAGGTTTTTTTGAATGGGAAGCTTAGCAGCGTCTGCTGGATCACTGGTGCCATGATGCCAGGCTTTTTAGTGCAATATATTTCTATCCAGGCAACTTTAAAAACTCCGGAATAACGGAGCTTTGGGAAAACCTGCCTAGATGGGTTCAAGCTCACTGCAGGCACTAGCACCTGTCCAGTGCACACAGCGGAGACCCACAGGCAGCCCAGCACAGCCTGCTTCCTCCTCCACACGCAGCAGGGCCGTGCCAGAGCCTGAAGAGGCTCCTGCACATTCACCCTAAGCACATCCACTCTAGACAGCCACAGGAGAAGAAACTAAGAACCCCAAGGTTCCTTATGCTTCAGACGCCGTGCTTACTCCATTTATCAGTTTGACATAAGCCAGAATTGTTTGGGAAGAGCGAGCCTCCACTGAAGAAATGCCCTATCAGACTGGCCTGTGGGCAAGTCTGTGGTGCATCTCTCAATCAGTGACTGATGGGGAGGGCCTAGCTCACTGTGTGCGGTGCCACCCGAGCTGGTGGTCCTGGGTGCTCTAAGAATGCAGGCTGAGCAACCAACAGTGGAGCACTCCTCCGTGGCCTCTGCATCAGTCCCTGCCTTCAGGTTGTGCCTTGCTAGAGTTCCTGCCCTGACTTCTGTCAGTGATGAACTATGACCTGGAAGTACAAGAAGAAATAAACCCTTTCTTCCCAAGCTGTTTTCTGGCCAATCGTGTTTTATTGCGCAATAGAAACCCTGACTAAGCCGGATGTGGAGAGTTGGTGAGACCTGGTAACTTTTTTAAGATCTTGGAACATGCATGGGTGTTTCACCTACACGCATACATGTATGTGCACCATGTGCGCGCCCTGTCTGCAGAAGCCAGAAGAGGGCATCAGACCCCAGGACCTGAAGCTATAGACGGTTGTCAGCCACCATGTACTTGCTGAGAATCAAACCTGTACTGTCTGAAAGGGCAGTCAGCGCTCTTCACCGCTGAGCCCTCTCTCCATCCCAAAAGCTTTAAGAATCTGATTGCATCTTACTTATCTGTGTGTGGGTCCACATGCACGCGCAGGGATGGGTGGAGGTAGAAGGACAACTCTGAGAACTTCAGGAGCCGATTCCCTCCTTCCATCATATGGAGACCATGGGGTTGAACTCAGGTCCTCAGGCTTGGCAGCAAGCGCCTTTCCCTGCTGAGCCATCTTGTCATCCCCAGGTTCATTTTTATAATCACTACGAAAACTTATTTTCTAGTTCAAAAGTGTCAACGTTCGTTTCATGAGGAAATACAGCATTTCCTGAGTAGCAAGAGAATTCCATAAAGGGCTCTAACTGCAAAGCAACAACCACAGATCAATGAAGTGCCAGGAAGATAAAGTTATTTTTGAAGCAAGGCAGCAGGCCAGGAGACCAGGAATGGTCTGCTCAAGGCCTTCAAATGGGTAACACCATCCAATCTCTAGATTCCTCTCCAACAAATCGAAATTGAGGAGAGAGGTTCTGGCCCCTAAGTAGCATAGAGCCCTAAGGGAGACACACGGCTTGCGTGTGCTAATGTATATAGATCTCTAGCAAAGTGGTGTGCTGTCTGCTTGCTTCAGCTGTAACCATGGAACAGTTTGCACAATTCACTACCATAGAGAGCTCTTGGCAGACTCTGACAGAACTTCCTTCCATGTTCTCATTAAAGGGAGAGTGGGAGGGAGGGGGTGGTGAGGAGGAGATGGATTTTATACAGGACATCTCTGGAGAGTTGGTCTACAGCTTCAGCTCCTCAGTTAATACTGTTCTGTGTTTGGTAAAATGGGGCCTCTGACACTTAATCTTCACCTACAATGTGACGGGGCTTGGGATCACCAAGGTGACACAGCTCTGGAGCATGGCCTTGTGGGTGCTTCCGGAGAAATTAAACTGAGGCCAGAAGACTTGCCCTTGGTGTGTGTGTGGGGGACCATCTCATGGCCTGGGATACTAGACTGAATAAAGGGAGGGGGGGCACATGATCACCAGCATGCCTCCTTCTCCACTTCCTGTTCCTCCGGAGGTGACGAGCCAGCCACATGGCCCTGCTGCCACCTTTCTGACCGACCACAAGGAACCATATCCATTTGAAACAAATGCCTTCCTGTAAGCTGCAGTTGGGAATTTTATCACAACAAGAAGAGCACCTAGTACAGGGCCCTCTGAGGGTCCGTGCCAAGGCGGCCAGGCTACAGGTGCTGCTGCAAAGCTGGCAGTGGCAGGGCTGATGGAAGCCCGAGAAAAGAAACAATTGTAGACAGATTCTGAGCCATGGCTCGGACCGATGCATTTCTGTGAGGAAACTTCCAGAGCTGACCTTCCAGCGCTGCTGCTGGCCATCTCGACTAGGCAGGGCGAGGCAGCAGCTGGCCTTTGTCACTCTTGTGCTCAACAGTAACATCTTCCCTGCAGGCATGACTCTTCTTGAACTATGGAAGATCACACCAACAACAGAGGACCGCAGAGGCAGACGGGGGTTCTGGTGGGCTCGACAGTGGCCTTCTGTTCGTCCCTGGTCCACCTGGCTTAGCTGCCTGAAATACCCTCTGCACCCACGGCTAGAACCTCAGCTGTACACTCACTTGCTTCACAGATGGCAGCACCAGGTACTTATGGAGGGCACACGACGGAGTCACTAACGTAAGAGAGTAGTAAGTCATTCAAGTGAGTCCTGCAGGAAGAAGCCTGAACTGGAGACAATGATGCTGCTGTGAGGTGTGGGTCCAGCTGACTTTTAGACATACGGGCTCATTTAGGGGGAGCACTAACTGAAGGGACAGCATTCTATGGGACACAGAAGTCAAGGCGGGAAGCCAGAGCGCGGCCAACTCAGAGGCAACGAGGAACCTCGCAGGATCCTAATCCTTTCCACAAATCTGCACAGTACTGTGGCTCTTAGACCTCGCTCTCCAGACAGGCTTCTGGGCATAGGGCTCTTTATAGCCCTGTTAAGGATGGGTATGAATGGGTCAAGATGGTATCCACCAAGCAACACAGGCAGGGCAGACCCAGGGCTCTCCAGGTACCCCACAGATGAGTCTGGCATCCGCACAACTAAAGGTAATGTCAGCCCACGCTTGCGAGCTCTCACAGAAGCACCGCTTGTACACACATAAAACCCAACAGGAACAGGAAGTAAAGGCCTGGGAGGCTTTAAAGTCAGTGCCATGTCTCTGGGGGACGAGGGCATCCTTCACTGCTGTGTCGGGTCTCTTACTCCCCTAACGGGCACAGCAGAGGAGCCGCTCAACAATGTGGCTGCCAGGGCCTTCCCTTCTGCTGCAGCTTGTTCCACAGGTTGGTTGTGCGTTGTCTGCAGACCGGCCGATAAGAGGGAAGGCTTCAGGAGGAGCTTTCCCTCATCCCTCTCTCCACAATCTGCAGCTGAATTGTGAAACAGAGGCACAGCAAAAAGATACAAGCTCCACAAAGTGATGGAGATCTGCCATCACCAGGAGCAGTGACCAGGGAAGGCTACCCAAAATCTCCGTCTGCCTCTGTATGTTAAAAATGGAAAGCAACTGGGTTGTAAACAGAAATGTACCATCTCCTAAAGCTGGAGCTACAGGCAGTTAGGAGCTGCCTGACATGAGCGCTGGGGACTAAACCTGGTCCTCTACGAGAGCAGCAGGGGTTCTCAACCCCTGAGCCATCCCTCCAGCCCCTCAAGGTTCACTTTTAGGAAGAAACCTGTGGAAAATGAAAGCCTGGAAGTCCGCAGGCAGCAGACATATACACTCCAGGCCCAAGCACCCTCTTTGCCAGCTGGTCTGAGTCCTGACTCCTGGGAGAGCACTGGTGGTGTAGCAGGATGAGTGGGCCTCCACCAGCTGTAACAGCCTCTCCTCTGGAGGACGCCGGCAGCCTGAGCGAGCACAGGGACTGGCTACCCCAGGCTGGACCTAGCCTCTGGCCTCATGGCAGGGATTTAGAAGGACCAGGCTCTGCACACCCTGTGGGCAGTGTGAAGACAGTCACACTATTGCAGAACACTGTGGGGGGAGGGGAGGGGAAGTGCGGTGTGAAGACGACACACTGCACTCAGCCAGAGATCCTAACAGCAGTGAGTCAGAACCTCTCCCAAGGCTGCTGTGCACAGAGCAGGGCGCGCCTTCCAACAAGTGAGAGGCAGGGACACAAGGACACAGGGGAGACACACGGGACACAGTCAGACCCTCCCAGCTCTTAGCTGAGGTCTTTATTTAGCTCTCTGGTCTCAGCACAAACTCTGAGCAACTTGGGCTACCCTGCCAGATGTGGCTCCTTCCTCCCACGTCTCACCTCCTTTCCCCAGCGAAATACGAAACATGGGTGAAGTTGGCCCAAATGAAAGCAACCACATTTGCTGGGCTCTGTCCTGGGTCCACGACAGAGCCTGCCCACGTGGGAAATCATCGCTTCCGATTCCTACAAGGACACTGATGTTCAGAGGAAAGGTGTCTGTCCCAGTCCATCCACGTACAACCAGCAAGGCCGAGACAGACCGAGGGCTCTGCTGTCCCTGCACCTTCTCGCACAGGGGCTGTGGGCGCTACTGCACTTTCTGAGTCACTTTCACGACCTTAAACTGTGCTCTGTAAAATTTTTGAGATTATTTAAAAGAGTTTCAACCCAAACTCTCCTACGTACCCCGTACCTTGTTCTCTTTCAAATCTTTTTCTTTAATGTTTTACACACAAACACACACACACTCCTAAGTATATAAGCACAATCTATTTAGTCTGTAAAATAAATGTTACTTTTATGTATGTTTTCAGGGTTTGCATTTACTTCTTTGCTTTTTTTTTTTTTTTTTTGAGATGTGTGATCCTGGCTAGCCTTGAACTCTCAGGGATATACCTTTTTCTGCCTCCTAAGTGCTGTAATTAAAGGTTTTCACCACCTTGCCTGGCTCTTCTTTGTTTGTTTGTTTGCTTTTTTGCTTATTTATTTATTTGGGTTTTTTTTTTTCAAGACAGGGTTCCTCTGTCTAGCCTTGGCTGTCTGGATTCACTTCGTATACTAGGCTGGTATTGAACTCACAGAGATCTGCCTGCCTCTGCCTCCTGCGTGGTGGGATCAAAGGCCACTGTGGCACTATTGCCCGGCACTCTGTTTTTAAACTTAAACTTACTACAAAAAATACTATTTAAGCACTGGTATACATGGCTTTAACTATTTGTGTCTGCAGCCACACTTCTGTGGGCAGCAACAATGACTCTCTCCTATGCCCATATGTGCACCTCCTTTTAAAATCCAGCTTTATTGAAGGGACTTGTAAGTGGGCTTGGAAATGACCACCATCTACATCTGATCTGAGTCCTTACCTCCTCCACCCCCTCCACCCATCACCCTGGGATACATCCAGTCACTCTACCCCTGTCTGCCCTCATCCAGAACCCTTTCACTAAGTCAGTTTAGTCAGAGCCCCCGACCCCTGAGGCCCCTCTTGGTAACCTTTCATCCCCAACTTGCTCTCTACCTAGAAATCCCCACTTGTCCGTACTGTACTCAGAGCCACAATCTCTCTCCTGCCCCAAGAGACCTCTTCTCAATAGTCCCTGAACCTACTGAGAAGGTCCCAAGTCAAGGGCTCCTTACCATGTATCCACAGATGTCCATGAATGCCCTTCCTTAACAGCAGGTGTGCCTCTTAGGAGGACTCTGGCCTTGTAGCAGTCACATGGAGCTCAGCCTGAAGTCCAGTTCACAGTCACACAGTGGGGAAGACAGTCCTTTCTTCAGTGTTTGTAGAACCTTAGCTAAGGAAGGGGGGTGGGGCTGGAGAACGGCTGAGTGAAAAGCACCTGTTTGTATAGAGGACCCAAGTTTAGTACCCAGAACCTATATGGTAGCTCACAGCCATCTGTAACCCGAGTGCCAGCATTTCCGATGCCCTCTTCTGACCACTATGGGCACCAGACGTGTGTGTGTGTGTGTGTGAAAGATAGTCATACACATAAATTTAAATAAATCTAAGAAAAATTAAGGAAGTATTGTGAGAATTTCTGAGAGAGCTTCACAGATCACAAGTCACTACCCCACACTGAAGGACTGAATCCTGGATCCTAGGCCTGAACAAGGCTCAAAGGTGACATTCAACCCAGACGGGGCTTTCTCTAACACCCTCACAGATACACCTAGAAGTGTGTGGTTCTAAATGCGGTCAAGTGACAATGAGAGCTAGTTCTCCAATGATGACAACTGCTGCAGAACTCCTCCCAGAACTGGGCTGGGATAACAGAGTGACGAGACCATTAACCAACCAGTCACCTGCTGTCAGCTGGCAAATCCCAGAGCTTCTATCCTTCCCCGGAGACAGACCTGGAGTCACTAAGCCTCTTCGGTGCTCTTCCCTGAACTGATTTTCTGCCCTTACCGCTACTTTACTGTCATCCTGAACAGGTGGCTGAGCCAGGACCACTGGGACGCCTGGGCACCAGGAGGACTGTCCTGAAATTCTGGCAGCACCACCTGTGGCGGCGCCGGTCCCACACATACACCCAGTTCTGCCAGGCTGAGCTGGGGGCTACAGAAGAAGGCCTGACATTTGCACACTCTGAACGCTGATGGCCGTCAGCCAAACTGAGATGCTCACTGTTCCTTTGCCGCCTCCTCCAGCCACAGCGGCAGGGCCAGATATCTGTGCGTGGAGAGGATCAAAGGAGCTTTACTCTCCAGTCAGTTCTGGTATGACCCCAAACTGCTTTAAAATAAGGCTTATTAACTAAAACAGAGTTCTGGCACTAAGTCTGTGGGGTTATAGCAATCTACCCCACATGGACTAGGGCAGGGATTAGTAGGAAGTCATGAGAAAGCCTTCAACCATCTGCTGTTTTAGGTATAAATCCTAGAATTTCTAATTCATCAGATTACTTGGAGCAATGTTCAGAAAAGCCTTAAATTTTCAAATGAAGTCAAATAAATACAGCCCCCTGTGGATGCTAAGCTGCATGGAGGCTCAAGCCCTGAACCCACGGAGAGGATTGCACAGCCCAAGTGTAGGGCTGCGATCTCCAACACCCAGCTGAGGGGGCCGAGGAGAATCCACTGCCACCCAGGCATCTCTAGGCTGCCCACGCGTCACTGTGCACACCAGCCAGACCCCAAGCAGATGGACAGATGGCTCCTGTCGTGCGGCTGGTCAGGAAATAGACATGAGGAGATCGAGGAGCAGACAATCTCCCAAACAGCCTTCAGACCGGTAATTACCTTCCAGGCATGTTCTTTACAAAACTGAAGGGGACTGCTCTCCCTGTTCCCCACAGCATGGACTCCACATTAGGCAAGAATTAGTAGGGCCAGGCTACCATAATGAAAGGTCACAGAGCAGGGGCCTTAAACAACAGACATTTTCTCAGCTCTTCAGGCCGAGATGAAGGTAGCATGCTGACCCAGAGGCTGGTCACAGCTCTCTGTGAAGGGAATCCACATTCTGATCTTCCTCTGGGCATTTTTTTTTTTTAGAAGGACTCTAATCATCTGGGATTAAGGTTCTACCTTCTTGACATCAGACTATTAAATCTTTATGAACTCCACCACTAACTAACTGCTACCTCATGGGGGTAGGAGGACCCGCCCACCCACACCACGTCTTCCATGCTGTGCCTTGTACCATTCCCGCTGTGCAAGTCCACACTCTGGTGTGGTGCATGCCGTGGGGGGAAGCCAAGGGGCCCAGGGGCTGCGGAGGGTGCAGGAGCCTCTCCACGGGCCGAGGGCCTTCTCTCCCCTCACACACAGACTACAGAGGGAGGGGAGGGAGCTGCCGTCGGCTTCTAGTTCAGCACTCCTGAATCCCAGAGCCCAGAAGCGGAAGGGTTACCACTGTAGCTCACACCGCCAGCTGCAGGTCACAGAGCCAAGAGAACCATCCTTGGCTCATCTCTCTCCCACATTGCAGCTCTTTCCTTCACAGCCTTCAGGCCAGGTGTACACGGTGCTCTGACTAGAACACTGAAACACACCTTTGGAAAACACATCCAGGATAAGCCAGAGGTGGCAGAGGGCTCCAGCCAGGAGGCTGACAAAATTTCTTTCCTAGTAGAATCTTCTAAACACAGTAACATTTCAGCACTTAGTTTAAAACCTTATTTTAAACAGAGGGGCTGGGAAAAGGACTCAGCTGTTGGGAGAGTGGGCTGCTCCAGGGCCAGGGACCCAACACCCTCTTCTGGCCTTTATGGACACCAGGTACACACAAGGTGCACATACACATGGCTAAACAGCCATACCCATAAAATGTAAGCAAACCTTTAAAAGCCAACAAAACAGCGTTAGGGTGTCAAGGACACAGGTGCCCTGCCTCTCTGGCTCCTCTGCAGTCTTTCCTTTGCACTAAGAGGCCACTTTCCGGTGCCGCCTCTGTTCTTTCACACCCAGGTTCCCTGTGAGACACAGAAAGAAGACTCCTGCTAGTGCTGGCTTCACGTCTCCTGTCCATCTGCCACTGCTTCATGTTACATCCAAACATGTTAGGGATGCCCTAACACACGCTCAGAATCACACCATGTTGCATTTTTATGTCCTGACTCTGGCCAGCTCAAGCGGCTCAAGCTCTGGCAGGCCTTGCCCTAACCCCAGCCCCTCTGCCTTGCTAAAAACTGTTAGATTCCATCCCTAAAGCTGGCCACCAAGGGCTACTCCCTTATCTGCCCACTTCCTCCTCCTGAGGCTGACTACCGAGGTCCAGCTACCAGCGTATTGAAGCCCAGCAATCAAAAGCCCCCTTTGGCTCACCTAATGAACACACCCAACCAAAATTAAACACCAAATCCTAACATGGGGCTGCCCCTTGACCTTTATAAGCCTGCGGCATCTGTCTCCTCTCTATCCAGAGGGAGTCCTTTATGTTAAATGTTCCCCTTGCCCACCCCCCAGGGACAAATATGTCTGATGCCTTTCCCCTGTTCCCTTCCCCTTCTCCCTCGTCCTTCATCTCTCTTTGTCTCTCTGGGGCAAATAAATATCCTTTGTGCTGAGAACTTGGCCTTGGGGATCCTGGGCCAATACTGATTCCTTTCATTGACTGACTCTAAGAGAAGAGAGCAAGTGTGAAGCTGCCATTGTTCTGTTGGCCTTCTGCATCACGAGGGTCTCTGCACGGCCTAAGGCTGTGAGTCGCTGTGTGGCGCCTCTTCACACTAATACTGCTTAGCTCCATCTGCCTCCCCCCTGCTCCCACCGACAGAGATGCTACACACCTAGGTGCTGCAGGCCAGTGGTGTGATTATGTGATGCTACCTGTGAAGAGCATTAGAAAGAAGGCTGGCGCTATGCACCATAAGGCTTTACAGCTGCATGACCACCTTTACAGGCACTGTTTCCTCATTCTCCTCCAACCTGAAGCCACTGTCCACTCATCTGCTGTAATCCTCAAGAGCTTCCTCTGGTACTTCCTACAGGGCAGTGGGCTAGCAGTCCTGGGGTTTGTTGTGTGCCTTGGGCTGTTTGTTCTTTTAAGTCTGTCTGTTTCCCTTCATCTCTGAAGGTAAGTTTTGCTGGATAAGATACCAGATTGACTTGCTTTGTTTCAGAACTGTTTTCCTGCGAGCACTATTTCTCAGAAGTCATCTGCTAACTCTCCTGGGATTCCCTCCTACACAGTAGGCCCCCTTTTCCGTCTTTCTACACTTTTACCATGAACTCTGGCATGGATACTTGGCTCTGCTCCTCCTGACACTTCTATAAGCTGTTCACTTTTTCTCAGCCATCTGGATCAGGTAATCTCATAATTCCACCTTTAAGTCAGGTCCAAAGGCAACTCCACTTCCCCAAATGGCTATCTGTGGTGCCTACCAGCATACCTAGGCATGTGCTGGCCTCCAGTCTCCCTCAGTGTCACAAGAACCTGTTAACACCTCAGAGCCTATGAGCATCCTAGCCCTTCTCAGCTCGTCTAGCTCACCCACAGCCTCCCTCCCCCAGCTACTCATTCTCCTTATAACCCTGATGTCTCAGCTATGCTCTTGTCTCCCTGCTCCCCCTCTCTGCTCCCACCCAGCCTCCCTTCCTCCATCTCTCTCCACTCTGCTCCCTGCTTCCCCCATGGCCAACTGTTGAACACATTCTGTCTACTAACTTTTTTCTCTGCTCTGGACTCTTGCAGATGCCTCTGGCTGTCCTCTCTCGTGTCTGCAATAACACCTTCCCCTTAACCATCCCATGGAGTGGTCATGTTGTCAAGTTAGCCAAGTTCACTGGGGGCTTCTCTTTGGCCCATTAGTATCGGCCCTTGCAGTCCTCTGGAGGATTTTCATTTCAGATACTGTGTTTTGTGGCTCTTGAGTTTCCATTTAGACTGTTTTATTTCTATTTCTGTTTTGTTTGTTTAACTCTGTCTCCTTAATGATGCTATTTGGAAAGGCACTGCCACCGCACCATTCTTTAAGCATTATTTCTTTAAGGGTTTGATGTCTTAAGTCCGATAACTGGACCCTCCCGTGGGCACCATCTGTGACCTGCTTCTTTGGATGTCTTACAATTTTGTTTTGCAGCAGCTGTGGACACTGATCCTGGATCTTTTGCTTGTTTTTTCTTCAGTGATGTTGTGGGGCTAGTTTAGTGAATTCTGCACTTTGCATTTCCACGCCACAGTCACCCCAACACTGATCCTCAGGAGAATGGCCTTGAGTGCACAAAACAGCCGCTCTGGTGACAATAGCCTTATTTGCTACAGATTGCTGGTGTGTGTGTGTGTGTGTGTGTGTACAACAGTGAAGCTCACAGTTAGTACAGGAGATGCCACAGGTTCCTGTGGCCTGTCGGTTCCGACATGTTGTTATTCTCATGGGGTGCCTCCTTCCTGCTCTTGTCCTATGCGAAATTAGGACTCGGTATCTCCTCACCCTAGAATTGCCACTCACTTGTGACCACAGGGCCTTTGAGCACCCAGAATCTAGAAGAGCTGCTGCCTTCTTTGTCAGTGGCCACAGGGAGAGAACAGGGCGAGGTTGTGCTGAGCCTGCCCACGTCCTAACCAGAGCTCAGTGCATCCTTTGGGTGTCAGATGTTTTTGTTTGCTTTCAGAAATTACTATTTTTATTTGCTTTCAGAAATTACTATTTTACAACAGGTAGACTCTTTCTGCTTACAAAACAAAACATGTTCCAAAGGAAATAGGCGTTTTAATGATAGCTTCTTAAATTAAAATGTCACACTGGGATATGAAATGAGGTTATATTTCTTTTTTTGATGGAAAAAAATGATGAAAACTCAAACTGGGTCAGATAGGTTGGTTCTAGGAATAGTGGGTCCCATCAGTACCGCCTGCAGCCAAGCCCCAGCTAATGAAAACAAGGCTGAATCACCAGAAGGAAAGTGGGGCTTGGGGCTGTAGCATGAGCTTTGTGCCCTCGGGACAATTCTGATATTATGGATTGTAACGTATTCAGGTGGCACATGCTTTTGTGTTTGGGGTAAGGTTTCTGTCTCTGTCATCTGTTTTCTGTACCTGGTTGCCAGCTAACCTGCTGGTGTGGGAGCACCCAAGTGAGGAGAGCCTCATAAGCACCCAAATCGGTCCTAGTGCAGGCCGGGCTGGGGTCAGCCAAAGCCCTGATGGTCTGGCCTGCCCCTGTCCCTATTCTCCTTAAAGCTTTCACGCATACCTCTCTGGAAGGCTCCGGTTCTCTACCCCACAGTCAGGAAGCACCAGTGTGCATGTCAGTGGACAAGCACGCTGAACATTGATAACTCAGTAGCTAGAGGGGAGAGTGGTGGCAGAGAGTGGGGGAGAGGGAGTAGGGATGGGGGTGTGAGAAGGAGTGGACTGGAAGAGGCAGGAATCTGGAGACTCCGGGCCTCTTCAAAGATGGATTCGTTTTGTCTGATCATAAAAGTTCGAGCAGCTGGGTCCCATGGGATGTAGAGGCAAAGCTGAGCCTGGAGTGGGTATCTGTGGGCCGATAGGAGGGACACAGGCCTTGTGTGAGCTCGAAACTCCCAGCATGACCATTCATATCTGGAGCAACTGTTAAGGCAAATAGAGCCTACCAGAGCCTCTGTACAATAACAGCAGCGTATTCGCTAAGCTTTGACTCTGGAAGTTACTGATGATTGCTGTTTTATGAAGGAATAGTTTTGGGGTGGAGGGGTGTCAGGGTGCAGGCCAGCTCTGCATTTCCTACGTTAGGGCAGAGTTGGCATCAGAGCCAGTTCTGACGTATCTGTCCTGGTGTTGTGGACAGCGGCTTTATCCTAGAGTTTCAGCCGGGGGTGGTGGGGAGTAGGCATGGGGGAGTAGGCACCCACCAACTGCCCATCAGAAAGATGTGGTTGGCTGATGGCCTCAGCAGCCCAGGGAGAGGGCTTGGGTGGACACCACCCTACCAGCTTCAGCCCCATCTAGTTTCCTGGGTGCACACACTGCTCCTATGCCCAGCCTCTCACCTTTAATCTCCCTTCTGTGAACTCCTCCCTCAGGCAACCACTGCCTCCAAGGAGTGCCAGCTTCCTGACTGCAGTGCTCAGGCTTCTGGAACACTCTTTCCCCCAGGCCTTTCCTCTTCAGTTAAATTGTTCCATATTTAACCCAGAGCCCCTACTGGGCATAGGGCAGTGAGTGGGACTCAGTCATGCAAGACCAAGTAATGTGGCCCCACCTGGACCAGGGAGATGCACCATGGAGACAGCATCCAGCAGAGCAGTTAGGATGCAGTGCACACGGGGCTTGGCATCCATCCACTGTGCTGTCACACAAGTGGTGAGGATTCTCAGGAGAAATGACTGATGCTAGGGCTGAGTCAAGACCAGCCTGGAGCCTCTTCAAGTGTCAAAAAGACCCTTGGAAAAACAAAAGGACCTGGGTGGCAATGGCACACGCCTTTAATCCCAGCACTTGAAAGGCAGAGATAGGCGGATCTCCGTGAGTTTGAAGACAACCTGGTCTCAAACAGTGAGTTCCAAAATAGCCAGGGCTACACAGAGAAACCTTGTCCTAAAAAAGGAAGTCCACACATACAATGATGCTGGAGTGGCGCAACCCAAACAGGCTTGGCCAAAGCTGAGACTTGAGCACTGAGACAGCAGCCTAGCACTACAACAGACACAAGACTAGAACAGGCATGCGTCCACTGTCAAACAGAGAGTTTAAGTAAATGCTCTTCCCTCAGAGATGTGCAGTGACGCCCCCCAAACACCACCGTTGAGAGGGAGACTTCACAGGGCAACTCCTGACAAATGTGACCCTGGCCAGGTGATCAAGCTGTACTAGCTGTGGTTTGGTGTGTTTTGGTTTAGGCTGCTTTGTTAATTTAACATGTATGAGTGTTCTCCCTGCGTGCGTGTTTGGGCTCCAAGTGTGTGCCTGGTGCCCACAGGGTCAGAGAGACCATCAGATGCCTGGGGCTGGAGATACAGGTGGCTGTGAGCGGCCACGTAGGTGTGTCCTCTGGAAAAGCCAGTGCTTCTAACTGCTGAGCTATCCCTCCAGCCTGACCGTGTGCTTCTCATGGGATGGGATGATGTCTTACCCCCAAACTCTAGTCTCAGCCTAATAATGTTAGCTTTGAAGGGCACTGTGCCGATTCCTGAACACGTGTGCCCTTGACACTGCCAAGGTCATTACAACAAGGATGCTCTGAGAAAAGGTCGCAACCAAGAGGTGCCTAAGAAGGTGACAAATAACGTAAAATGACTTGGAGTGCACCTTGCAGTGGAAAAGGCTCACTATATGAAAAGTCAAAGAAAGCTAAACTGAAATAAAATATTTGCTTCAGTTAATATCAATTTGGTTTGTGACAAATGTAGCATGGCAATTAAGAGGATGAACAAGTGAGGCTGGGCCTTTGTGACCCTTTCCTGTAATCCAAAACTATTTTAAATTAGGCTTCTCTTTTGTTGAGAGAGAGAGCAGTTGCCTCTGGAGGTCAGATGAAGGAGGGCGTTGAATCCCCTGGAGCTGGAGCCGCAGGCAGATGTGAGCCGCCTGCTGTGGGTGCTGGGAACCGAACTAGGCCCGCTGCAAGGGGAGCAAGGGCCCCCACCACCTAGTGTCTCTTGCCTTTACCTTTAATCCCAGCTCTAAATCAGCCCTTTTCTTTTTCTTAGGGCGAGGGTGGCAAATCATGCTTCCTCTCCCAACTCTAGCACATCGCTGTCCTTGACCTTCTGGGCACCTACCAAAGGACACCTGTGGGGAAGCATTTGAATTTAGACCTGCTCTTCTGGCCTCCTGCTGTTGCCTGATGTCAGTATTGCTATGCTCCGTCAATAGGGCAGGTCATGGCAGGCAAATGTCCCCAGCCAGCTCCCTTCAGGAGGAGGCTGATGGGGAGCGCTCAGACAGCTGAGAGGACCTGCTGTCTGTGAACCTCCTTGGGCTGCCTTATGCAAGCAGCCTTGCTGGGATGCTAGCCACCTTCCGATGCAGCCCGCCACAGAAATCCAGACATGCTGAAGACCCCCTGATCTGAACCCCCTTCTCCACCTCAGACGACAGGCCTTCTGGCTGCCCACTACTGCCCGGGAATCCAGACTGAGCAACCCCAGTCTGGAAATCAGACACAGGAAACGCTTCAGACTCCAAAGTCAGCTCACTCCGTCTGGTTTATCTATGCATACAAAGACTCCTAAAAGTGAATTCTTCTGTTCCAAGCATTTCAGAGTAGTGCTCAACCTATACACACAGCAAGGAGAGAGGCAAAGAAGATATCTCAGAATATCATCAAAAGCAGAGAAATCGAGCAACAGAGGAAAAAAGAAGGGGAAGGGGGCTAAAGGGTCCTCAGTTATGAAAGTGTATGCAGAGGACCCAAGTATGGCTCCCAGCACACAGCCTAGCACTCCAGCTCAGGGAATCCACACTGCATATATACACAATCTTTTACGAAAGAGAGGGCGGATACGCTAAGACTATTCACCGTGCTCACGTGTTGCCCTAACCGTCATTGATTGATGAATGAGGCTCCAGGAGACCTCAGCCAGCTGATGGCATCACAACAGCCCATGAAACACCCAGGAGGAGGCTCCAGGAGACCTCAGCCAGCTGATGGCATCACAACAGCCCATGAAAACCCCCAGGAGGAAGGTGGGGACAGCTAGCCAACAGACTTCTTGTTGGGAAGAATCAGGAACGAGAAGCCGCATGCAAGCAGCTCATTTTCTATTGTGTGAAATTCAAATTCCCCGATGAAGCCTGGCTCCAGAACTTGAACACAGGCCTGCTTCTGGTTTAGCCTTCTCATCTGGAGACCCTTCCCTTTAGTATACTGAGATCAAAGAAGAGAGCCAAGCCGTGACACTGACTTTTTCAATAAAAGAGTGATGTTTACGAAAAGCCGCCGCGTCTCAGCACTGGGATGGTTTCCATTGCTGAGCACACAGCATCTGAAGCCGCCCTCACAACCGACCCTGTGCTAACCATTCACAGGAAGAGGAAGCGCTTCCATTTTTTTCTTCATTTGATTTTATGTGTATGGGTGTTCTACCAGCATGTATGTCTATCTGTGTACCTCAGGCATGCCTCATGCCCATGGAGGTCACAAGAGGATGCCCTGGGATTAGCGTTACAGGGGGTTGCGAGCTGCCAGGTGAGTACTAGGGCTCAAATCTGGGTCCTCTAGAAGAGCAGCTAGTGCTCTTAAGAGCCATCTTTCCGGCCCCAACATTTAAAAACCAAAATACTTACAAAGTATAAAACCTGTACCATGTGAGTCAATAAAATAATCTACAACTGGGTTCTGACCACCAGAAGCCGGTGAGTTGAGTCCTAAGTGACAGCTGGTCCCACTTGTCAGAGGTGTATTGGACACACTCTAGTCCACTGCATAGGGTGCTGGAGAACAAGCCCAGCCCCCATGGGCAAGCAGGGACAGTGAGAGAAGGGTTGTTTTGTTTTAGATTCGCTTCTTACTCAACACCTGGAAACAAAGAAGCAGATGACGCCTTAGTTAAAGCCAGTCCTTTTATACACACCCTACCAGCTAAGACCAGTGAGCTCCAAGGGAAGCACCAGCTTTCTCACAGGCATCTAAGTGAGCACACTCGTGAAGCAATGGGCTGCAGGATTACCTCATTCAACGTTCTTAACCACCAAACCCTGACATCACAGTAGCATTCTTCAGTAGCCACAGTCAGGAAAGGCAACAAGGGCCCTGTGTGACAGGACAGTCTCCGCTGGCACAGATGGTCTTCTCAGCGGGATGAGGCCACACTTACGTAGACTCCAATCATCTGCAAAGCAGACTTGAGGCAGCTGGAGTCCACTCATGGTGGGAGAGGAGGCTGGGAGCACTCAGGGGACAATACATGAGAGCTGATGGCAGGTTTATTGTCAGGGGCTACCACAGTGAGAAAGAAGCCGCTGATCAGATGACGGGGCCACAGCCAGCCAACGGCAATGAGGCAGTAGTGGAGGGCCTGCCAAGCGTGTGTGAGGCCTTGGCTCACTCCTCAGTATCCGTTCTATGTATATCTGAAATGGAAACCCATGAGTTTATACAATTTGGCAGGTGAAGAAGTAAAGTTCTACAGAGGCTCTAGTCCATTGTTTTGGTTGGGTGTCATCTTGAGAGTGCTGAACCTGCAGCATGGCTGTGTGACTCAGAGTCAATCCCAGGTACTGCTTTACTTCCAGGGTGAAGGTGTGGCTGCTTGGCTGCTTGGTCAGCATGTAAGCATGGGTGCTGGCCCTCTCCTTTCTGGATGTGTAAAGGCTCAGGGGTGATGTGGTTCCTACCCACATGCTAGGCCAGTACAGCAGAAGTCAAGATTGGCTGGTGTGGTGGTTCAACAGGAATGGCCCCCAGTTGTTTGAACGCTTGGCCATAGGGAGCAGTACTATTAGGAAGTGTGGCTTTGTTGGAGGAGGTGTGGTCTTGTTAGAGGAGGTGTGGTCTTGTTGGAGGAGGTGTGGTCTTGTTGGAGGAGGTGTGGTCTTGTCAGAGGAGGTGTGGTCTCGTTGGAGGAGGTGTGGTCTTGTTGGAGGAGGTGTGGTCTCGTTGGAGGAGGTGTGGTTTTGTCAGAGGAGGTGTGGTCTCATTGGAGGAGGCGTGGTCTTGTTGGAGGAGGTGTGGCCTTGTTGGAGGAGTTGCTGTGTCTCCATGGGGTGGGCTTTAAGGTCTCAGAACAAGCCATACTCAGTGCAGCACTCTCCCTACTGCCTGCTGATCCAGACGTAGAACTCTCAGCTACCTCTCCAGCACCATGTCTGCCTGCGTGCTGCCATGCTTCCTGCCATGATGATAATGGACTAACCCTCTGAAATTGTAAGCCAGCTCCAATTAAACTCTTTCCTTTATAAGAGTTGCTATAGTCATGATGTCTCTCCACAGCAACAGAAACCAGCTGGGAATCAGATGCAAGCATACAAGGACAGCAGACACCCCCAGGGACTAGAGATGGGGAACCCTCTGCCTGGCAGAGGCTACTGCCAGGAAAGAAGAATCAGGAAGTAAATGGACAGGTGCTGGCCACTTGGGTTATATGGTCCTTTCTGCACAGGGGCTACAATTCCTGGGGCTCCACGGCAGCGTGGAGAGCTGAGAACAACACTCAGGCTGCCTGAAGTCCCTAGCACGGAATGCAGGCCGCGCTGGTAATGATGCACCTACGTGGGAAAAACCACCACAATTCTAAGGCAAGAAGCACCACACGGTGCCAGAACACATTTCACAGTGTCGGATAAAAACCAGAGCAACCCTGAGCGAGCCTTCCCTACTCTGTAAAACACAAGTGGATAGGAATGACCTCATCAGGTCGCCCTGGAGTCATAAATGAGCCTTGACAAAGGCCAGGCTCAAAACCCAGCACCTGCGTGGGCATGGCGAGCCAACTCCGATATGAAGGAGGTATAAGACCATGCATTCATCTTACAGTCAGAGGACCAGAACGGTCAGACAGGTTCAACCAGGGGTCCTTCAGAAACAGAATAAAAAGAAGGCTTCGAGTCCTGGCAGAGAACGAGGCAGCATGAAGAGGGTCAGGAGCGGGGACAGCAGAGGGGTAATTGCCCACAAGGAAGCCCCACAGCTTCAGGTGCTAGAAAGTGACCTTGGGCAGCCCTCCCTGAAGGCAGCTTCCTTCCTCCACTAGGACTTATATTGCTTGTGATCATAGCATCCTAAGAAAGGTTTCAGAGGAAGTCGTATAGTAAGTGCATAAGGGACAGCTTCAGATACAGGCAGAGCCCAGGGAGACCCTCCAGGAGGCGCTGGTGCTGGGCACAGTAGGATCCAGAGAGCATCGCCTGAGACTCACTGACTTCACACTGGCCAACCAGGAACAAGGGAAATGGCTGATGGCTGGCTTGGCCTTCCTCCTGATCCAAGAGGGGAACACATCTGTTACTACCCCTGGTGTGCCAAATGTCATTTGCAAATTGTTCCAGAGAAGCTGACAATGTCATATAGTCAACTAGCGATCTTTCCTCACAACAGCCAATGCTCTTTCCACATGTTTCTGTGCCATGTGTAGTCGGCCCAGCTGTGCTGCAGACACCATGGTCTAACTGCCCTGTGTCTTGGACAAGCCTGGGACATCTGTGCTGCAGCTCTCACTGCTGACCCGTGAACAGCTGGGCCACACTTGTGGTCCTAGAGACAAGTCGGTTCAAATCCTCACGTGCAGATGCTGTCGGCCAGACTGTGTACTGAGCTCAGAGGCCCATGATGACAGCTGGCACAGAGCAATCATGACAAAGAGCCTAGCCCCTGGCTTTTAAGACATCTTGTTCAGTTCACATCTTGTTCTGTTCAGACACATGTCAGGAGGCACACAAGAGACGCGCCTGCACCAGCCAAGCCAACTTCCACCACCAGCACCGCTTCCCGCCAGTGGTTCCAGCCCAGTTCTGGGCCACGGTAGAAATACTCAGATACATTGGTTATGGCATGACGCAGGAGGCAGCTCAGGGTTGGTACAAGAGTAGCCAGTGACTGGCAGTGCCAGCATGCCAGGACCTTGGAATGCCCCACCGAGAAGAGCCGCCACAAAGGCCTTGAGGACGCTTCAGTCTCTAGAGGGCAACAAATGCACTTACTCCATATACTTTTCCTTCTGACTTCAAAGGACTCCCATTGGATTGCTTTTTTTATTTTTTTTTTCAGTTTACTACATTTTACTTGTTAGTGTGTGTGTGTGTACACATGCCACAAGTGGAAGCCAGAAGAGAACTTGTGGCAGTCAGTTCTCACCTTACAATGTGTGGGTGCGAGAGGTCAAACTTGGGTGGCAGCAAGTATCTTTAGCCCCTGAACCACCTCTCTAACCCCAGTCGACTGATTATAGAAATCAGTCGACTTATTAAAATATACCCTTGAACAAGCTCTCTGGTGCCATCCTCTTATGAAGGAAAAGCTGCCTGTGGCCCACTGTCTTAGAAGATGCCTAAAGCCTGATACAATCATTTCCCACTAAATTTTAACAGCCTACCCAAAACATTTCATATCCTTAAATGGGCAGAACTAATATCATGAAAAATTCTATACTACCAGAATTAAGATACAGAACTAATGCAATCCCTATCAAATTTCACATGTTATATTTTACAGGTTTAGAGAAAAAGAAAAGAATTCATATGGACCTACAAAAGACCAAAGCAACCCTAAGGAGTAAGAACGCTATTGGAACTATTACAATACCCGGCCTCAACTACACTGTAGAGCTCCAGTCATAAGACAACCAGGCAGGAAAGAAAAGAAACAGACAGGAAAGCCAATGGAACCAAACAGAAAAACTGGAAATAAAACAACAAACTGTGCCCACTTACTTTTTGACAAAGGAGACAAACACATTGGAAGAAAGACTACTTAACAAACGGTGCTTGCAAAACTAGGCTTCCACCTGGAGAAGATGAAGTTAGATTTCCTTTCACCTTGTATAATAATCATTTAAAATGGATCAAAGGCCTTAATTTAAAACCTAAAACACCACCAGGTAGTGGTGGCATCACCTTTAAACCCAGCCCTTGGGAGGGAGAGGCAGGTGGAACTCTCAGTTCAGGGCCAGCCTGGTCTACAGAGAGGGTTCCAGGGCAGCTGGGGCCACAGAGAAACCCTGCATCAAAACACACACGAAACCCGTAAAATAAAATATAAAATAAAACCTGAAACACTGACACTCCTGGAAAAAAACATAGGAGAGACCATTCAGGACACTCACGCAGGCAAAAGCTTTTTCAGTAGGACACCAGTAACACTGTAACTAACCCAAGCATCAACAGGTGGCACTCCATGGAAAGATTTCTGCACAGTAAGGGAAACAATCAGCAGAAAAAAGATGATTACAGGATAAGTGAAGAGCCTCGCCAGTGACATTCTGGACAAGCTCTAAGTATCCAGTTTACAAAATGCAGAAATTAAGTACCATGGAAATAAAACTGCCAGTCAACAAATGGGCAAACAGAGTGGACAGACAGTTTTTAAAGAATATGCATGGCCAATAACTCTTTTTAAATGTTCGCTATCATTAACCATAGGGAAACACAAAATAAAACTACCCTGAGGTAATGCCTCACCCCAGTCAGAATGGCTATCATCAACACACCTGGCAATAAATGCTGGAGAGATGTGGGGAGAAAGTATCCCCCATTCGCTGCTGGTGGGGTGCAAATTCTCACAGCCATTGTGGAAATCGGTTTGAGACATCTCAAAAAATTAAGAAAAGAACTACAGCATGACCACACCATATCCAGAGATCTACAGTGTCTGCCACAGAATACGTGTGCCCCATGACTTGCTGTTTATCCACTGCAGCAACAGAAATGTAATCAGCCTAGCTGCCCATCAGTAGATGAATAGATAATGGAAATATGATACAAATATGCATAAAATGTAACCCAATAATGGGTGGGCTTAGAAAGTGTAATACTGAGGTAGACCACAGAATACTAAAAAGAAAAAATGTCTTACCTCCTATGTAGAACGTAGCCAATAATACATGTGAAGAGGCGTGTGTTTGGCTGCACTGGGAAGAGATCAAAAGCGGCCAAACACAAGGTGACAGGGAGGACTGAAAGCAGGTAAGGAGGATGCGTTCTGAGAGAGGACAGAAAGAAGCTGGTTTTCCGATTCCAAGAGTCAGGATTTCTCTTTCATCGTTGACGGTAAGTAAGTACATATGCACATATTCCACAGTGAAAGTATAAAATCCACTATGGCGCCCACAGCTTCCTTTCGGCGCGGCTGCTCAAGCTGTAGGTGGTCTTTGGTCTGGTTAATTTTGGTGCATGATGTTTACTTATTTGCTTTTCTTATTTAAAAAAAGCTTAAAATAATTTCTATGATCTCTTTTTTAAAAAACGGACATTTCTCTTTTCCAAAGGCTAGAAAACAGCACCGCGGCAATGTGAGTGGCATGTGTGACCATGACAACACTGATCAGAGTCCTAGGACAGACTAGGACAGACAGCCACACCGCTCAACCCTCCACGCTCACCTGCCCCGCCCAGGCCTCCCTGCCCACTCTCCCCAACTGAAGCCTCTTAGCCACACAAGCAGCCATCAGAAGAGACCACCGTTGGCTGTAGAACAGAGAGAGGATTTCTGACATCTGCCGAGGGTGCCTCAGCTGACTGGGAAATGGGGGTGTGGCCTGCCCCTCCCAGGCTGGAAGCTAACTTCAAACAGCTCTGATGGAAAGCGGCTCCCCTGGGAGCAGGCTCAGCCTCCCATGCCATGACTCCCTCGCCATGGCTCCCTCGACATCTCTGACGACTGAGTTGGTCCCAGATGAGGAGACAAGCCGCTGAAGAAACCAAAGATCCCTCAAGGGAAACTCGGGGATGCTAGGCCTTCCCCAAGCAGCAGGCCTCTCTCTCTGCGGCCACCTTTCTTGCTCCTCCCTGTCACCAAGTGCAGTGTCCCTGGGGCTGTCCTCCTGGGGTGAAGGGAACTTACACACAGTTTGGCTGAGACAGGAAAAGAGAACAGAAACACCCGTAAATTAAAACGAACACTCTATTTTAGTTTTAAACACCCAGCCCTCTAACAAAGTGTTCAAAATAGCACTCCTGCTTTAGGGAACTCGGGACAGCTCTGAATCCGGCCACTAAGCAGACAGGGGCTGCGAGATCTGGAGCTTGTGGTAAGCCATCCCAGAGAGCGGGGACCACAGATGACGTGTCCCTCTCCAGCCCCATTTTAAGAACCAGACTTGAGGCTAAGGCACTGGCCATAAGTCCTCCTGACTAAAATGCCGTCTCTACTCATCATGTGCCTTGCCTGGTATTAGAGTTCAGTCCTGGGCACACGGAGATGTGGAATTGCTGTACAGCGGTTTGCTGCTCAATGCTGTTGCAATGTGGCTTTCCTTCTTTTTAAACAGATTTCTTTAACATTTATGTGTTTATGTATATTGGAACTTTGTCTGCAAGTACATCTGCAGGTTTATGTCAGAGACGGCATCAGACAGGGGTGGGCTGCCATGTGGATGCTGGGTATTGAACTTAGGACCTTCGGAAGAGCAGTGAGTACTCTTAGCCAGGGCCATGTCTCCAGCCCCACATCTGAGGCTTCCTACCCATTAAAACAAGGGCGAAGAGAGCAGACAGGAGGGGCTCTTAGCAGCCAGGGCACAGGAAACTAGCCCTGCTCTAAGTACTCCAGTCTTCAGAGGCCAGGAAGAGACTCAGAACATCTGGGAATGGCGGTCTAGGCCATTCCCAGCTGGGACACACACCGATCAAGGGGCTGCTCCCGGAAGCCTGCCCCACTTCCCCTCAGCCGGTCCTTACAGAGCTGGGTCACACAGTGCTTGTGGCCTCTGTGTAGGGGAGGAGGGGGAGCTCTTCCCAGACCCTGGCAGGACAGAGCTGCTCCACCACACCTACCACTGAGCACTCAACTATGCGGCTGTGCTTCAGCTTCACTGAAACCCACCAGGCATTACTTTCACACATGCGCTGAGCCTGCGCCCTGCTGACACCCGGTCCATAGTGGGCACTGTCTAACATTACATCAGCGAAATTAGTATTCCAGACCCTCACCACCTAAAGTTTCTATGGCATGATTCTTTGGCATATTTTTAAAATTCAGTTTTCAAATTTATTTGTGTGTGTTTACTTGGTGTGTCTGCACATCCCTGTGTGTGTATGTGTGTGTGGAGTTTGCGCACACGACTGCCATGGTCCATGTACAGAGGTCAAAGACAAGTTGAGGCAGTCAGTTTTCTCTTTCCACCATGATGGTTGAAGGGACAGAGGTTGGGTCCTCAGGCTTGGTAGCTGAGGTCTTCCCCACTGAACCATTTCATTGGTGTTTACATTTTTTTTTTAATCTGTGGCTTTTTGTTTTTGCTTTTTTTTTTTTTTGTTAAATTTTGTGTGTGTGTGTTCCTTGCTAATTTACATGCTAAATTTAAGTATCTGAGATCTATCTTTTTTTCCAGGTGGCAAGTCTGATTTATTTTACTCAGGAGAAATATATGGGCAAACTCTTGGTACAAAGACGACTTGTTAGGAACACCCGCACAGAGCTGATTTAGGAGGCTGCCAGTACATCCCCGTTACCACGGAGGATCAAACATCTCTGGACAGACTTAGTGAACAAATGGAAAGGAAGAACACTTGGGGAGGGGCTTAAAACTAAGTCACTATGACTGACACACTGTTAGTCAGGATTAGGGGCAGCTAACTGGGACATGCGGCCTCCCGTGAAGGCCCGTCCCCCTCTTCATGACGGTGGTACCCCTCTTCCACGCTCCCCTGTGAAAGAAGCTGAAGGGGGGTGCACTGCTGTTCCTACCCTGCCCACACTGCCCCACACAGCCAGGCCTACAGGCCAGCAGGGCCACTTTTCATCTGCTGATGCCTAAAGTAGAAGAGCAACACCCACTTGCAAAGCGTGACAAGATGCTACCGGTCACCGTCACCTCAACCAGCCTGAAGTCAGTCTGGCTCCTTTGGCCTGGCCCACCATTCTGTCTACCCACAGCTAATCTCACCAGACATCCCGGGGGCAGGTTCCTGAGGCACTCGAGGCGGTGAGCCCCAGCTTTATGGGGTTTTGGAGGGCTCTCTTCACTCATAAATCCAGGGCTAACAGCCCGGCTGAGGTCATGGCTCTTAGCACAAGTAGCATGTGGCATAAACTGTGTACCCAGGAGGACCTTCTAGCCCATCTACCTTCCCCAGCTCCCCAAGCGCCTACAGATCACTTAAGTGATCCTTAGGGCACACACTCCCCAGCCTCTGCTCATGCCGCCCCTGCTGCTGCCTGGAGCACTCGGCTGGCTCTAGTCAACTCATGCTCCACAGCCAATTTAAACACATTCTCTCCAGGAAGGAAGGAACACCCTCTGCTCTGTTCAGCTATAGGACAAAACCTCTAATGTCCTATGTGGATTCTCAGCTCCCTAATGCCTCGTTGTCACCACTGGCCCTCAGCACTGAACACAAAGCTAAATACAAAGGGACTCACGGCTGGGACAGAGTAGCGTGTACCTGGCACGCCGTGGGCTCCAGAGCCCTCTCTGCAATGTGCCCATCTCTGACCCATTTCCACACAGCTGTGGCAGACAGACAGGAGGCCGAAATGAGAGGGAAACCAGGCACCCAAAAGCCAGCTAGGACCCTGGCTAACCTTGGAGACTTGGGCAAGGCCCTCGTCCTTTCTAGGCCTCCGTTCCCTCTTCTGAAAGGGGAGTAGCTCTGGGTGTGTCTCATCACTTCCCCCTTCCTGCAGATGCTCCATGCTGAACAGCCATCAATTCAAAGGCCCACCACAGACCATCATGACGCCTAGCTGAGGCCGCAGGAGGTACCCTCACTGGGGCATGGCACCTCCCTCAAGAAGCCATAGTTGCTTCCAGAAGAAAAGCTACACACAGAAGAGGTTACTTCTTCAGCAGAGGTAGCTAGCCAGCACCAGTCAAGTTGAACACTCACCACAGGACAGCCCTCTAGGTGGACTGGTTTTGCTACAGGCAGGGCGCACCTCCAGGAAGATACACTGTATCTCTTTCTCCAAACAGTTACATGGGATGCTAGGGCAGGCTAGGCACAGGGCCAGCAGAGATTTCTGCCCTAGGTCGGTCTGCGTGTGTTGCTCACCCTACTGACCCTTTCGTGACCTCATGGAGACTGCTAGGGCATGCTGGAAGTCCAGCTGTTTGCCCAACTCCTCTGTCCCCCACAGCTCATGCTCACTTCCACGGTCTCCCCGGCCTCCATCCAAGGGGACAACACTGCTGCTCCAGGACGTCCAGAAACAGGCCTCGCCAAGTGGAAACACAAAGGAGACAGACGATGACTCAGTCGGTAGCCCACGCCTAGTCAAACTCCTGCTCCCTCACGCTCCTTACAGGTCACTAAACAAGGGACAAGGGCAAGCAGCCCTCTGACACAGTACCAGAACCAATACCACAGCTACAGGACCTCTCCAGAGCCTCTGAAGGTCACCCACGCCCGTTCCTTCTTAAGCCAGCCCACACCCTGGCTTGTATGCCCAGGCACCCAGCCTGGCATGGAGCAGAAACCCAGGTCTGCAGTTCTGAATCCTATGGTGCTGTCTGTGACACTGTCTTGTCAGGGTTTCTTGGACAGTTCAAGAGTGTCAGGGCAAATCTACCTCTGAGGTCAACAATTTCCTGGAGTTCTTCAACAGGTAAGGGATATTGAAGAAAGGGGCCGGGACTCCCCAACCACAGATTCAGCATTTCAAACTGGCTCAGGCCACTTAACAAACATCAAGCTTCTGTGCCCAGTTCCTGACCATTTAGCCTGAAACAGAAGCCAGTAAGAGGCCAGAGCCTCTGTTTAACAGCGACTCGTGAGGCTCTGAAGGGAAAAACAGGCAGTCAGCAGGGACAACGCCTGAGCCTATGTGAGGAGCATCAGGTGGAACACGGAATGCTCTGTGGGTTAGAGAACAGACCAGAAACGTCAGGGGTTCGAGCAGAAAGCAAGAATTCATGGTTTAGGGCCCGAGGATGGCTCAGTGGGTAAAGGGGCTTAACACCAAGCCTGGGGACTCCACATGCTGCAAAGAGAACTGATTCCTACACGCTGTCATCTGACCTCTGCTTGTATGCTATGGCATGTGTACACACACACGGACAGAGCAAGGACTTACCCACACGTGCATAAAATCAGTGTTTAAAAAAAGGAAATAATAACTCGTCAAAGGAGTCAGGCAAAGTACAGGTTAAGGGTCAAATCCCAGCAACCGGCTATAAACTAGAGTTTTAGTGGCACACAGTCACACCCAGCTGCTTGCACACCTTACGTGCCAACCATGGAAGAACCGGGACAAATGAAGGAATCCGCAAAGCCTGGAAGACTATCTGGCCTTTACAGAAAAAATGAAGCACCCACTGCTGACTTACAGGCTAACTGTATGTGTGTGTGTGTGTGTGTGTGGTGTGCATGCATGTCAGAATTCAGACACCACCCCTCTAGAGCTAAAGAGGGAACACAGCTACGCTGACACCTTAGCTGCCTGCTGATACGGATTCTGAACTTCTGGCCTCCGGGTCTATGAGAAAGAACATTTAAGTGATGTAAGTCACATCTGCTATAGCGGCCACCCCAGGAAACGAATACAGGGAACCACACAGAAAGTGGCTATGACATAATCTGCACCCTCCTTGGCACGTGGTAGGAACTCAGGAAATCCCACCTAGCAAGGAGAGTCCTGCCATACTCCCTGGACCAACGGTTTCTCTCCAAAGAAGGCTTGTGCTAAGTGGCAAGTTCTGTGCTGTGCAAACAAAAGCTCCTCCATGGGGCCTATCTAGCTTGATCCCATCTTTAAAATGAGTGTCTCATGGCTGCTCGAAGACTCATCTCATTCCATGGGAACATGACTTTTCCAGACATTTGTCTTCATGTCTGCTATGATTACTTCACACAGATGCCCTGTGCTCCGACCTCATGGAGCAGGCCCTCCTGAGGTCCTCAGGTCCCTCAGCTTCTAAGGGGGAAGCTAGCCCCAGCAGCCGGTTATGGCATCCACAGGGAGAAGGGCAGGCTGACAGGCAAAGACAGCATTGACTAGCCTTGGCCATCAAACTCCTCCTCAGTGTGTTGTCACAGGAAGAGCTTCCTTCTCTAGAACCCTCTTCTGACTCCTTCAGTGTCTGCTCTGGACACCCAACTCTCCATGTTCCTTCTTGAAAAGTGAGACCACATGTTGAAAGCCGCTGTGCGCAAGAACTCTACTTCCTTTGTTGTGCCCACGTCGCTCCCACTCTGCAGACCGCAGCCTCGGCTTCCTCTGGGTTGTTGAGGATGGGGGTCTCATGATCTGGACTGCCTTTCTGCTGTCTACTCTAGTGTCAGAATATGGCTGCACTGTCCCCGGGACCCTGCCACCGGCTCCAGGCCACTCCCCTCACCTGCAATGTGATCTCACATTTGACAGGCATCCCTCCCCAGAGCCATGGAAGCCCTCTACCATGCCAAGCCCGGGGTGGACCCTCAAACCTCAGGAGAAAAACCGTTCCCTTCCTAAAGCCCCCACTTGAGCTGGCATGCCTGGCCCCTTCCCTGGCTGTCTGTCAGGGTTGAGTTCCCTTGAAGGAGACCTTGTGCTCAAAGCTAGCTGATACTCGCAGCGCAGGAAGCTGACAATGGGCACACAGAGTGAGACCTGGTCAGGAGCAAGAGACGGCTCAGTGTTCCTACTGTCCCCAGTCTCTGGCACACACGGAAGACCCCAGAGGGCTAATTTCTGAAGTGTGCCCACAGGAGCGCATGGCTCCAGTCTCCCCTAAGCCTACTTGTGAGTACTCTGCAGATGGAGATCCATTCACTCTCTGGTTACCTCTAGGATTGCAAGTGTGGCTTCCCTTCTGCCCAAGTGGCTCCACCTAAAGCCCTGAGGGGCCTCAAGACATCCCCTGCTTCCCTGACAGTGCTGTGACTGCTTTCACACCACCCGTCATAAGCAGCATGCTGTCTCAGATGCAGACATTCAAGACGTCCTCACATTGCTCTGAAAGTGGACTTCGGATCCCCTGCCCGGGCTGTTCCTACCTCTCAGACACAGTGTACACCACCCCAAGCCACAGACAGACCCACCAGGAGTGCATGGCCAGGACCAGCTTCAGGCAGACTGCCGCAGGAGACCGGGACATTCTGCTCCGGCCACTAAGGAGGTCCTTCCTTACACACTTGGCACTGCTCAGTGGGACAGGCAGAGCAAAGGCCCTTGGAGCCACTGCTCTCATAGCTGGCATCAAAGACATCGTTGACAAAGCTCACTCAGGGTACCAGGGGTCATTTTTAAAAGTCCATGTGGCAACTGAAAGGCACTGTTTGGAAAATGTATAACCAGTATCAATAAATAACAAGTAACCATTAACTGCCATCTATAATACACGTAAAGTCACAGGTCATTTCACAACTTCATCCAAGCCACAGTCTCCTTGCAGCCAGAGTGATACGCAATCCTGCAGAGTGCTGGCACCACAGGAGGGGTGAGTGGGCACAGGCCAGCCTCTCTCAAACTGCTGACACTGGTGGCAAGAGCCTAGCACTCCCACAGAAGACTGCTTCAATGATACACAGTAATGAGGAAAGTGAATTTCACTTACGTGTGTAGCATGATACCATGGGTGTGAAAAAGTCTGATACCATAAATATATATGTGTGTATACATATATATGTGTATACATACATACATATCTATATACATATATATATACACATACATATGCATGTTTTATACAGAGTTTCACAGACCACATGGCACTGAGCGGCTGAGGGATGAGGTGAGAGACAGACTAGGCCATATGTAATGCTGTATATTATAATGTGTGTATGTGTATATGTGTGTGTGTACATGCGTGCCTGTGTGTGTGTGTGTGTGTGTGTGTGTGTAAGGGGTGTTTATATACATGTACACAGGCATGCAGATGCACCTGATTGCAGTATGGAGGCCACATGTCAATCTTGGTTATCAGTCTTCAGAGGCTATCCACCTTGTTTCCAAAGCAGGAACTCAAAAAAAGCTATGACCAGCTGGCCATCAAGTCCAGCAATTCCCTATCTCCCTCCCCAGCTTGAAACTACAAGTACACAGCACCAGGCCCAGCAGAGGAGGAACCTGCCATGCCCCTGTCCACTGGGCTGAGGAAAAGTAGGCAGAAGGCCCAGTGGCTGGGACTGCAGGCCGCAGGTGCCTGCCTGGCTAACCTGGATCTGTAACTTCAGCCTGTGCGTAAGGGAGCATGGTTCCCAAAGTCACAGCTCTGCCTGTGCGCAAGGGAGCATGGTTCCCAAAGTCACAGCTCTGCCTGTGCGCAAGGGAGCATGGTTCCCAAAGTCACAGCTCTGCCTGCGCGCAAGGGAGCATGGTTCCCAAAGTCACAGCTCTGCCTGTGCACACTACAGTCTTGACCTGGAACCCCACGGATGACCAAGTCATATCTGCAGCAGTCATAGCAGAATCATAGCAGAAGGACAGCTCTGGTGTCGAGGCCCGTGCTGGCTGCCATCTTAAACTGAGGTGCTGCCCAGGGGCCTCCTGAGTATGTCCCTGACAAGCGCTGACCACAGCCAGGGGTCACACAAAGAATCCATGAGTCCCGGTCCCTTGTGGGTCAAGGGTTCAAGGAGCTCAGGCTCCTCTGCACGTTCCCCTCCTCTCTGCAGCAACAGTTTTCTCACTTAGGCATGCCGGAGGAAACGTGGGCATCAGATGCACTTCCCTCCTGGCTTTGGCCTCGCTTTCTGCATACAGGACGTACGCTTGGGCGTCCCAACAGCCTGTTTCCTCTAAACAAAACCATACAGCATCCCGCTCAATCCAAGCCACCTGGGACACCAGGCAAATAAGGAGGTGAGCTCCAAGTGACACCCAGAGCAGCACAGCCATGGGGGTGGAGGAGGGATTTCCATGAAACCTGACAGGAAGATCCTGCAAGCAAAGGGTTTTGTTCTTTTTTTTTTTTTTTTTTTTTTTAATGGGGTAATGTTTCTATTATGAAATAATTAGCTAAAAATAATGCCAATAATTATTACTAGCTTGGACATCATAGACACCAAGAACTGGGAGACTGGAGACGATGTATCCCACTCACTGGCAGTCAGCAGACCCCACCCTGCCCAGGGCAGGAAAGGGTAGGGGGCTGTTTGATCATTCTGGCCTTTTATACAAGTAGAGTTACAAAGAGAGCTAAAATAACCAAAAATTAAAATAAAAATAATTTTAAAAAGAAAAAAGTGAGAGAGAAAAAAGAGAGAGAGAGCTAAAAGGCTAAGAAAAACTATTACTAGAGATTAGCTACTTTTCATTAGCAGCTCTGGAGTCATTAGAAAGCTACTTAACTTCAGAGCACTGTGAGCAGTCTCCTCCCTTTCCCTGTTTTTAATAACAAGTCTGGAACCTGCAGCTGGCCCAAAGCTACCTGCCTCCTTTGCAGCTAGGAATGGGTAGCTGTTCAGTTCTTGTCACAGAGACAGAAGGTTGATGTACTGAGAAGAGTGATAATAAAGCCTCTTTCCTTAGCCTAGTATTTTACATTTCTTTTTCTGCAGTGCCGGGAATGAAACCCGGGACCTCAGGCATGCTAGACAAGCGTGGCACACATTCTATCACCAGCCTAGTGTCTGGAATGCCTGCACACTGACTTCACCTTAAGCCACACTTACACAAAAGCCCTCAGCCTCATCCTGAAGACAGCAAGGCAAGAGCTCTGACTGCATGCCCCCGCTGTCAGTACAGGAAGCACAAATCAACAATACTTTGTTGAAGCCTCTTTTCTTCTGCTTCTTTCCATTAGAGACAACCATGTCAAGTCCCAGCAGCCTCACCATTCCCCTTGTATACCCGATACACAGAAGATCAGCACCCAAGACCGCTGAGGGCTGTGGACAAGAAATAGTTCTATTTTAGGTTTAAGGTAATTGTTCCACACTTCTACTTTGTAGAGGTCTTTAAATAAAGCATCTTCAA
The DNA here is from genome assembly GCF_030254825.1 of Meriones unguiculatus. Classification (NCBI taxonomy): domain Eukaryota; kingdom Metazoa; phylum Chordata; class Mammalia; order Rodentia; family Muridae; genus Meriones; species Meriones unguiculatus. The sequence goes on along the minus strand of NC_083363.1, from coordinate 59,151,718 downwards.
ATTTACGCATTCCTAGCTGCAAGGGAGGCAGGTAGCTGTGGGCTAGCTACAAGTTCCAGCTACATGTCCCTTTTAAGCATAACAGGATTCATTTTGTTATGATTACAAAACAGTTTCTCCCTAATATAATCCACAGTTGACAAACCTTTAAAAAGCTACCAGCCCTATCTCTGTCCTGCCTAAGTAGCAAGTACAAAAAGCTTCATATATCATATTCTCGTTTGCTACCCTAAACATCTGATAGCTTGGCTTGCATATTTAGTGCAGGAAAATCAAGGTTCAGGTGTATAAACAGGCCCTGGTTTTAGTCATTACAGTTCTTAGACCATTATATTGGGTTCATGATCTAAGCCACAGCTGCTAGCTGCCCTGAGGAACACCAGTATGATCCCTAACAGTTTCCTAGTCAGCCAGCACTTGAGTATATAGCACAGGTCAAACCCCAGGATGCTCAATATGAGTGAATGATGCAGTAACTGCTGCCCTAGACCTTGCTCAGCATAGAAAATCCTGTTTTAAATGAGTCCTATCCACTAAGGCATAGAGCCCTCTTTGTTATCAAATGGGTTGAATGCATGCTTGCTGCACAGCACAGTGTGGCCCAGCACCCCGAGAGAATCAGGATACCCCAGTGCAAATTCCCACGCAAGAGGCCAGTGGTAACCCACTAAGAAACTGAGGCCAACCTGCAACCCTGGGTCACTCACCAGCCACATCAGTACCGGGTGTGCAGCCACCACTGGCTTCCTTCTCTCTGAGCCAGGACATCCGCCGACTTTTCTCTCTGACCAATAAGTTAATACCCAGCTTGGTATTTGCTAATTAAAGAATGACTAAATCGTTAATTTGACTCAAAACAAAAGATTTTCCTCCTCCCGGCGAAGTTCTTCAAACACCATAAACTTCCAAAGCACCTGTAACAACCTCAGAACACATTTCGGGTGGAGGACATTAGACAGTTAGCACTAAGCAGAGGCCCCGGACCTGTGCACAGCGCAGAGCTGCAGGAGCGAGATCCCTGACTAGGGAGTGATGCTGCGGCTTCCTGAGAGCTCTGAGCTCCCTCAGGCTCCTCTCCAGAAGCAGCAGCACCCTTCCAGCTGTATTCCAGCTGAAGCGCTTTGCCCCTCTTCTCAGCTAGCACTTTAGCTCTCCTTCTGCAACACGTCAGGAATAGCTCATAGGAAAGAAGACAGGTCATCAAAGGACAGCTGCCAATCTTCACACATGCTGCAAAACCACTGTGAGAGTCACAGGCAACCACAAAAGACCAGAGTGCACAGAGCGATCATGATCTTTAACAAGAACAGTGAGGGCATGAAATACCTGCCCTTAAAACATACCATAAAGCTAGAAGAATCAAAACAACACGGTACCGGCATACAAACACTTGCAAATGAAACAGAACTGAGAAGCAGCCCACACGCGTGCAGCCGGCAGGCTGCAGCAAGATCGTAACTGGGGAGCCCAAGCGTCTTCAACAACTGGAGCTGGGAGACTAAAAGTCCCATGCAGAGAGGGAATCAGACTCACTTATTGCCTAAAACTAAAAATTTACTACAAAAAATGTGCTTCAGGACATGAGACTCTCATTTCAGCAGAGTGTAGGAAGTGATGGACAGCTGACAGAAACACTGCAAACTCACACTAAACAGGAACTGATCTCCAGGGGAACGCAAACAAAACCAACAACCCAATTAACCCAACGCAAAGCCGGACAAAGAGGGGGTGGCCCCACTGGGCCATTGCTCAGGAAGTGAAGTAATTGTCATGCAAGCATGAGGACCAGAGTTCAGATCCCCTGCTCCCACATAAAAGCCAGGGACAGCAGCCTGAGCCTGTAACCTCGGTGCTGGGAAGCGGGGATCCCGATCGGGGTTCAGCGAGACCCCGTCTCAAAATACAAAGTGAGCAGCAGAGGAAGACATCTGACTTTGACTTGCAGCCTCAACATATGTACACACACGCACACACACACGGCACATGAGCATGCACGAAGAGAAAGACAGAGACCGAGACCACAGCATACACACGTAACGCTCTGAACAGACATTTCTCAAAAGAGGATGTATAGATGACCAACAAGCATATGAAAAAAATGTTCAACACCACTAATCAGAAAAATGCAAATCAAAACCACATGAAATATCATCTCACCCCAATTAGTTATCGAAAAGACAGAAAGTGTGCCTCAAGTTCCGGTATTCAGGGGGCTGAGGCGAGATGATCAGCTGAGCCTGAGCCTGGGAGTTCAAGACTGAACAGAGAGAGAGAGATTATTCAGCCATAAAAAAAGGAAAAGTCCTGTCCTTCACAATCTCGGGAGTGGAACTATGTCAAGTGCAGGCACAGAGAAGGCAGTGCTGCACTTCTCTTGTGTATGTAGAAGCTTAAAGGGGACATCAAAAAGGGCGACAATCTGGAGCCGGAGAATCAGTTTGAGGTTAAGAGCACTGCCTGTCTTGCAGAAGACTCGGGTCTGGTTCCCAGCAGCCACGTGGCAGCTCACAACCATCAGTAACTCCAGATGCAGGGGACTCAACACCCTCTCGGCCACGCTGGGCAATGCACACACTGGGCGGTCACTCTGAGCATGGCGCACAGACATCTGAGGAGGCCAACACTCATCCCCTCAAGATAAGCACACCTACTTTAAATCTGTTTAAGGTAGCAGCGCACCAACGCTTCCTAGAGTCAAGGAAGCGCCTGCGTAGGTGCTAATGAGTGGCTCAGTAGGACAGAACAATGGCTTCTCATGTTGGACAGTACAATATGCTAATGATATCTCGGTGTGTCAAAATTCCTAGTAGAGCAGGCTTTGAATGTTCCGACACCAAGGGGACAGACAGGCCAATTACCCTCACTGATCATGAATTTGTTGCTGAAATGTTCTGTACCCTGTGATGTCAATTAAAAATAGTACAATAAAAAGGTAAGTAAACTAGGCCAAATGGGGGAAACAGGTCAGAGCAGAGCACGGGCTAAAGAGAGAGATGAATGGAGAAGACAGGAAGGAATCCAACCTCAGCCAGAGGTCAAGTGTGCCCAGGCACTAGGCGAACGCAGGCTCGGGTAGGGCGGTCTCTATCTGCCCATGGGGTGTGGGCTGCAGCACATCCCTGGTATAGAGTGCAGCTATCAGAGAGGTCTCTGCAGGAAGGGGGAAGGGATGAGGAGCAGGGGGGAGGGTGCAGGGATGAGGGGCAGGGGGGAGGGTGATCCCTCTCCACCACTCACCCTGCTGCTCAGGAGGTGCCTCCAAGCTTCCTCCCCTCAAGAAAGTGATGGTGGAGAAAGTGAAAGGAGAAGGAAGGCAGGGCAGAAAAGTAAAACTTCCCCAAACAGGCTGCTCGTGCAAGCGTGCGCGCGCGCATGCGCGCTTGTGTGTGTGTGTGTGTGTGTGTGTGTGTGTGTGTGTGTGTGCGCACACTCAGGCATGCCCATGCACTGGCCCACTGTCCACAAGATCAAGAACACACAACACTTTGCCCGCACAGCCCTCACTCATCACACCCCATTTGGTCATCTCAGAGGGAGGCAAAAACAAAGGGAAGCTCCCCAATGTGGGCAGGAGGTGGGTGAGGCTCCGGGCGCAACTGCACTAGGTCATGGTAGTTGAGGACAAAACCCAGAGAGCACAAGCCGGGCCCACTGTGAACGGCGGTGGGGGGGTGCTCACCCCAAGACCAGCCCGTTCACACCTCCTCCTTCTCTTCCAAACAAGGTCCCTTGACATTTCTCGGCATCTAGCCTCCTCCTAATTAAGCGCTGCCATTCATTCCCTCCTGCCCTACTTGATTATCGCCGAGTCATGTGAGGGGACTCTTTCCTCCAATATTTTGTATGCAGAACACAAAGCAGTGTGCGGGGTGTGAGAACACCTGACACGCCATGGCACACAACCACAGACCTTTCCGTGACTTAAAGAGCCCCTGCAAAATAGATGGGTCAGCAAGCACTTAACTGAAAGCTAGTGGCCAGCTCCTTCCTCTTCCGCCTACCATCACCCACACTCTGCCCATTGACCTCTGCTGCCTGTCCCCACTTCTCCACACCTCTCTCCTCTGCAACATTTATGCTCCCAGGGGTAACTAGAGATGGGACAGCCCACAGCCTTGTTAGCACTTTTTTCTTCCTTCCTTTCTTTCTTTCTTTCTTTCTTTCTTTCTTTCCCTCCCTCCCTCCCTCCCTCCCTCCCTCTCTCTCTCTCTCTCTCTCTCTCTCTCTCTCTCTCTGACAGTATACAGCTCTGGTTCCCCGCCACAGAGAGATCTGCCTGTCTCTGCCTTTGGAGCACCTTTTAACTACCATGGGGCTCTGGGGAGAAAGCCCTACAGTGAGCCTCCAGAGTGCCGTGTACATGTCCACACACACATGTAGACATAAAACTTTTGCTGAATGAACAAGCTTACAACGGACTCTGCTGCCTCTCTGAGTGGCAGGCTGAGACCCAGTGGCATCACGGGGGTCTGGGTGTCCAGTGACCACAGACCACCGCTCAAGGCAGAAAGCACCAGGGCTCTCTGCGGCTGCCGCCTGTTCTCTAGCCTCACTGCCTCATCCTCCTGGCTCTGTGCTGACACCAGGGTCAGACACTCAGGTGCTCACGGAGGTCACAGGCCTTATCCCCAAGAAAGGCCGTGTATGCTCTCATGCCCTCCTCACTGCTAGCTAGTTTCTCCTGCACTCACCCCTAAGGTTTGACAAGTCTTTACCAAGCCCAGCAAGGGACATTTACATTACTACAAAACTTACAATACAACACATGCAAAGACCTAAATGTTCTGCTTGAAAGACGCTAATCTGCCCCGTTAGAAACACACTTGGATATTTGCTGGTTTTCTTCCAAGGAGTTTCAAGTACTGATCACAGCCTCAAACTGATTTCAGCACGGCCACCCTTTGGGGCACACTAGGGCCCCTCCTCATGGCTCTCTGGCCAGCTCCTCCCTAGTGTCAGCTCAAAGGGCTGAAAGCGTGATGCAAGTCTGCTCTTCCTGTGGCTTCAGTGAACTGAGATGAGACATTAAATCGCAAAGTCAAGCACACTAGCCATACCCAGCCCCCTAACTCCAGGAGACGTGCAAGGGCGGTCACTCTGAGCATGGCTGTGGTGGCTGCTACTTCACCCAGACATGAGCGAGCACTGTGCTGGGGAAATGGGCACGCTGCAGGTCACAGTAGATGAAACCAGTGCTCCCACCACCACGGAAAGTCATCGCTTGGGCTGTGTCCAGGCCAGCCCCTGCTGGCCATCCTGCTCTCTCCTTGTTTGTTGTTGTTGTTTGCTTGCTTGCTTTTGATGGCACAAGCAGCAGTAGAGCTCAATGGACCCTACACACTAGAACACACAAGTGTCCTGAACAGGGAATTAGCAAAGGGAGCCCAGGGCTGCAGTGTCAGCCTGGGCCAGGCCAAATGGACTCCACGCTTGTTACCTGGGGCTGGGATGTGGTCCACACTGCTTCCTTTTGTGCCAGGTCTACAGGGAGACACAGCCACTCGGAGGGAGCTGGCAGGACGCAGGCACAAAGCGAGGGAGGTCATCTGGGTGGGTGAGCTGGGCACACAGCAGCGGGAATTGAGAAAGGCAATGCTCCTGTAGTTCTTAATCACTGGGCACTTCACATGATAGGCTAAGCACCCAACATTACTCTCTCTTTAGGAAGGAGTTCTAATCTCCAGTTCTGTCTTTACCCCGAGAGTCGGGGTGGTCTTGGCTACAATAAGGAAGGAGCTTCTACACCTGCCTTGCAGTGTAGCCTCCTGGGAGCTTATTGCAGAGGATTTCTAAGTTCCAATCCCGGTTTCTGAGTTAGTAGCTGGGTGGGGCTGACACACTGCGTTTCCAGCATGTTCACAGCTGCTGCTGCTGCTCTGGTGAACAGCTGGGGGAATACTGACAAGGCCCTGTGCCCCACAAAGCAGAGAAGGGCTGACGTGCACAGCTACTGAGTGCCTGGCTTACTTCCTTCCCCTCCCTGATGGACAGAGGCAACACACCACCCAGTCCCGCCGACCCTGGCAAGCATCATGAGGCAACAGCAGCAGTGATGGCTGCAGACAGGCGAGAAGAATCTAGGTCCCTGACAAGACCGTTGAGCTGCTGGCACAGGAACGCTGCTGAAAGCATCCCAGCCAGATAACCCTCTAATCCAGGGCACCCCCCACACAAGGAGGCTCTTCCCAGAGATGTCCACACGCCTGAACATACTTCCTTCAGATGTACAGAATATATATGCCTAGCACATATAGGCATATAAAAAACCCGAGTCTTAAAACCCCGAGTCAGTGAGGTAGAGAGCAAATCGTTTAATATGCAAGCAACGCAGGACAGGCAAAGAAAGTGGCCCACACCCTATAGTGAATTAGCCAGAGAGTCTCTGTGACAGCCGATCCCAGGCGTGCCAGGCTGCAGAGCAGCAAATGCACAGGGGTTTTCAGAAGACCTCAGCACCCTACCGAGGTCCAACAAGAGGGGTGCTGTGGGAATCTGTGGCCAGGAGGATGTGTGAGGCAGAGAAGGAAGGCCCAGGAAGGGGCTGGAAGGGGCTAACACTTTCCTCCAGCAGAGGCCCCTCCTTCAGGAGGTCAGAGGACACCTGTCTTCCTGACTGTCCCAGGAAACAGACATCTCACCTTATGATGTGATGCCATGAGCCTCTCCAACCTGGTCCACTTCTGAGGCCTTTACCAGGGGATCCTCACTCAACAACCCCTTAATCAAAGATCGAGTGCAGGCCAGGAGTTCATATAAACACCATCAGCCCAGTTTTGCACATGATATATGTGGACAAAGAGAGAATAAGCCACTTGCTTGAAGTCACATGGCTACTTGAAGGCCTCTGTAAGTCCAGCCGAGAGCTCGCGAAGTTCTGAGAAGAAATCTTACCGTCCTTGAATACAGTGTTTAATGGAAATAGCATCAGAGGTGGACAGACTTGACTCTGTCCCCACCCGGTTTCTATCAGCACCACCAGGCCGGTGCCTGACCATGTCTCCCCTTAGCACCCTTCAAGATAGAAGCTCTCCACTGACAGGACCTCACAAAGATGCCTGGGGACAGAAGGCATGCCTGCGGTCAGAAAGGGCTGGGCTCCCTTTCCTTGGGGAAACAATTTCTACTTAAAGCTGCCAAGGAACCTGCAGTAACCTAGTATGAGACACTACAGACAAAGGCTATGAACAGGTAACTCAGAGAAAACAAAAAGTTCAACATGTAAAGGAGTTCAATGATTTTGGCCATTTGGGAGACATGGTTTAAAAAATGTTGTTTGGGCCACTGGACTGGCAAAATTAAGATGTCAACGCTGCAGAGTTAAAGGGAAACAAATAATGGAAGGTCTTCCTGGGGGTGATTTTGCAAAACTGTCATTTCATAATCACTCCTTTTCCTACTGATGCACGCAGGGGCCTAAGGAGGGCTCTCGGGGGACCTGGACCGCAGATAACTGGCTATTCCTACAGTAGAAAATTGGAAAGGACCACCAGGCCCAACTATACAAGCTGGTTCAAGGAGCTACAGTGCGCCCCTACTCTGGAAGATGAAGCCCTACTTCCAAAACAGGACAGACTCATCACACTGGTACACAAACAGTTCCCCAGAACATAGCTTGAAACTGAAAGAGCAAATCAGAGGAAATGGAGTATAATGTGACTACTTATGTGAGCTGAAACTTAAACTTATACATTATAACTTATTTTGGGTCACCAAGAATCGAACTCAGGTTGTCAGGCTATAAAGCAAGTGCCTCTACCCGCTGAGCCACCATGCCAGCTCTACAAGAGCCTTGATCCACTGAAAAGGTCTAGAGGCATCAAACACACACGGACTGGCCATGTGACTCAGTGGCAGCAGGCTTCCCTGGCATGCATGAAACCCTGAGTTTGCTCTCCTGCAAATACAAACATATATAAATGCAATGACCCTGCTTCTACTGGGGCACCTACTGCTGGCATCCTGGAGTCTAAAGATGCTCTCCACAGAAGGAACGGGGTTCTGAGGTTGGGGCAAGGAAAACACAAAATGAGTCTCAAAGATTTTGTACCAGAACGAAAAAGAAGTCCTTAAAGAAGGATGAGAACACGTTCAAAGAAAGGGGCTCCCAGAGGCCGAATCTGGGACTCTTCTGAGTAATGAAGAAATAATGACAGCAACAGGCTAACGTCTAATGAAAGAGGCAGGATTCATGGTCCAGGGATATAACTCAAAAAGTAAGTGCATACCTGGAGAAGAAAAGGTGTCCTCTTTAGTACAGCTCCAACTAATCCACATAGAAGGAAACAGGAATTAGAAAATCCCTTTCGTCAACTCTAACGAGATGCAGATAAAGGGGCAGCGGGCTCTAGCTATGGCAGCAGAGAGTAAGGAGGAAACTGTGCTGCAGACCACCCTCACCAAGATACCAAGCTAAACTAGACTAGTATCAAGTGTAATGAGATGGCAGGCAGTGTCTACCATGTGACAAGACCACAGCCCCTGTGCTGCTCCTGCAAGGACCACCTGAATCGAAACATCAGGAAGCCCAAACTGACGGCCACTATCTAAAACAGTCAGTAGTTTCAAGTGTGTCAATGTCACCAAATACAAAGAAGCACTAGTTAGAAGAGACTGTAGCCCCAAAACAATGACGACAACCGATAAGATAGGATTTCCTTTTGGGACAAAGAACATTACTGGAGCAATTTCTAAGATCCAAATAAGACCTATGCATGAAATAACGGTATCGGTCAGTGCTCATCTCCTGGGTTTTAAGTACTGTACTGCAGAATGTTTTCAAGACTCCACCTTCGAAAGCCCATGACCTGTGCTCCCGTTAACTGCAAAGAGCAAGGAAGCTACTTTTGAGGTGATACTGATGACTGTAGCTGTACAGCTGGGAAAGTGGGATGCAGAACGCTTCTGTGACAACCTCTACTCTGGCCTACACCCGCCAAAACAGTAGCAACCTAAACAGGAAGCCATCAAGAAGAACTCTTAAGAAGTGTGATAAGGATGTTGAAGTTAGCTCTCCACAATTGATGCCTTCTGGCGAAGGTGCAAGAGAGTAAGGACTCAGATCTACTTAAGGGGCAGGCCACTGAGAGTTTGAGCATGCTCCAGCAAGTCTATAGATGACACAAATTGAAATTGGTGGTGGTTGTTGTTTTAAATTTTTATTTTTATTTTTTAGTTTATTTGGCGGAGGTCACAAGGGTGGGGGCAGACATGGAAAGACTGGGAAGTGAGTGTGATGCAAGGCATGATGGGAAATTCCCAAAGAATCAAAAAAAAATATTGTTGAAATTTTTTTAAAAAGAAAGCAAGCCACCAAGAAGTATTTAAGATTACAGAGTATTCATCAAGTAGTTTATGAATAAGTTATTTAAAAAAAAAAAAGTGGTGGAGCACACCTTTAATCCAAACACTCTGGAAACAGAGGCAAATGGATCTCTGTTAGTTCGAGGCCAGCCTGGTCTACAAAGTGAGTCGGTCAAGGCAACACAGAGAAACCCTGTCTTGAAAAAAACTAATAAACAAACAAACAAACAAGCATGAACATGAGAGAAGTGGGCCCAGGAGGGACTGCAGAAACTGATACATCAACCAAAGACCATACATAGAGAGGATCCAGACCCCTGCTCACAGGTAGCCCATACACAGCTCAGTCTCTATGTGGGCGCCGTAGCAAGGGGAGAAAAGACAGTCTCTGACATGAACTTGGTTGCCTGCTCCTTGATCACTTCTCCCTGGTGGGGAGACCTTGCCAGCCCATAGAGGAAGAGGACCCAAGCAGTCCTGATGGGACCTAATGGGCTAGGGTCAGACAGTAGGGGAGGAGGATTTCCCCTATCAGTGGACTAGGGAAGGGACATAAGGGGGGAAGAAAGGGGGTGAGACTGGTAGGAGATGAGGAAGGGGTTTACAACTGGGATACAGAGCAAATAAACTATAAAATAATAATAATAATAATGAAAAAATAAAATAGCCTCAATGGAGCGCTTCCCCCTCCACTCTGCCTTACTGAGCTCTTGGGTAGCTAGGCCAGAGTGTGAGGAGGCCCTTAGCTGGTTCCCAGTGCTTTTTTTTTTTTCCTAGTGTGCACACTCAGGGAGGCTAGCTGAGAAGGCTCCTGGGTAAGCAGCTTCGAGGAGAGTAAGGTCTCCGCCACACACTTCCCCTTTCCCCAGTGTTCTAACATTTATATAAAGCTTCTGTGTGTTATTTCCTTAAAGTGGATTTTAACAACTAATATTCATTTTAATAGTGATACTACACAGTACCTAGTTTCCAAAACAATGGAATAAATAATGCCATATGCCCTAAGTTCTGAGTGTGCTTGAGAGCCAGGGGTTACCTAAGCAGATTCTGAGACGGGTGGTGACAAATGAGAAGTAAGTAGTTAGGCAAAATAGCTAATTAAGAATAACAAATACAGCCAGGCATGGTGGCAGACACCTTAAATCCTAGGTCTCACAGGGAGGCAGAGGCAGGTGGATCTCAGTGTGTCTGAGGCAAGCCTGATCTACAAATCAAGTCCAGGACAGCCAAGGCTACAAAGAGAAACTCTGTCTTGAAACAAACAAACAAACAACAAGACAAATCCTCTCACAGCAGAAATGCATCCCTCCTGTTTCTCTGTATCTATCCAAATCCACTCCTGTAGGCCCAGTCTTTAAGACAGCCACCCCAGTGACTTTGACTTATTTCTAATTATGTTGTCAAGACACAGGGAACAGCTCCTGGCAATGCTGTCCCCACACAGGGCCACCCGGGAACAGCACTGTGGTCTCCCAACACCAACACATGTACTGACCAACGCAGAGCCCTCCTCAAATGAGCACCAGTTCCCTTCAAAGAACGGAATTCTCCAGGAGAAACCTTTTGTCAAAGCACTCCCCAGGCAAAGGCCTCAGCCCAGATACAAAGACAAAATTCCCCGTCTTCATCCTAAGTAGGACAGCCTACAGCTGCTCACTGCCCGGCACCTGCATCTAGATTTCTAAACTCAGCAAATGAGGTTCTGTTTTCACCTTTTAGAGACAAGAGTGCTCAGAACCTGAGTTAAGTTAGCAAGTGACAGAATCTTCAGAATTCATACCCAGATTAGCCTGCTCTGTCCCCAGGTCCCTGATGCCCCCCCACCACTGTCCACACAACCCACTGGGCACAGGAGTGAACCAAGTAGAATATCACTGCAACACCCCAACTTCCGTGCTACCCCATCCCCCCTTCCCTTGGCTCGGACGCCCTAAATGGCAGGTGACAAATCACATTCTACTCTTAGGCAACGTCTCAACACCAAACACATTCAGAGGCAACGCAAAAGACAAGAAGATGGGATTTACAACGGCCAATACTTCCTTCTTACCAGTGGGACGTTTTCGTGAGCTGTCAACTCCAGGCAGGAGGTACCCACCATTATGTAATGCCAGAGGGCAGGCGAAAAGGGGCAAGAGAAGCTAAGGCCCCATCAACGCTCCCTTCCTTCGCCCACAGCGATATAAATTTGTGTCTGACATTTTGAGTGTTTCCATGGCCTACACATTCATGACAGGCTTTGCAAAAGACGACCACGGATCCCTGCAAACCTCTCAATTAGCTTACTAGGAAAGCCAGAGGAATATAAAATACATAAAGCAAAGGTGAGGGAGATCCTGTCCTGGACGAAGCGCGGACAGAAAATGCCTGAAGAGTTGCGAGGGCGCAGAGTCGGCGTCTTCCACCAAGATGCGTGTTTATTTTTACCCGGTGTGTTGACACCCGAGATACCGCGAGGCCTTCGGCGTCGGATGCCTGAGATCCAGCAGAGATGCACCGGGAGGGCGCGATGTAGAGCATCCTCCAGATCCCGAGAAGCCCTGGGCGAGGGACGGCGGCAAGTCTAGGACCGCGCTCCAAAGACGCAGCCAGCGAACCGCTAGGCTGTGCCACTGCCATGACAACCGCGGGCGCCCTCCGCCCGGGTCCCCAGTGTCCCCGGCTCCCCGCCGCCCGGCCCGCGCAGCTCAGCCCAGCACCACCGGACCCAGCTCGGCCCAGCTCGGCCCACCTACCTGGCGCGCCCCGGCCTCTGTCCTCCGGGCCCTGCACCCCGGCCTGGGCCCAGCCCGCTGCTGCAGCTGAAGACTGGCCGGGACTTGTTTTCGGGCCGCCTTGCTCAGGCCCGTGGCGTCCACCCCAGCCCCGAACCCGCTGTCCCCGCGCAGCCCGAACCCTGCCGCCGCCTTCTCTCAGAATATCGCGCACAGCCCCGCCCCGGTTCCGCCCCCTCACCGCGCATGCGCGCCCCGCTCCCGGCCGGCGCCCTGCCCCCTCCCTCTCCGACTCCGCCCCCAGGAGGCCTCACCTCCCGTAGGGTTCCACCCCTCGTGTGACGTCACCCAGGAGTGGGCGGGTTTTTCCACCTTCCCTTGCCCTCTGGATCCCGCTAAGGGAACAGGTGATTAGAGACAAGCAGGGGCAGTCCGGAAGTGCAGATGCAGCTAATCAATCAAGGTGGGCGTGGCCATAACGGAGCTGCTCTCCTCCTGAATCCCGTGCTAGCTTGTAGGCACAGGCACACGTTTATAGACTCCCGAGAGATAACGGACCTTACACTGCCTCAAAACTGTATTTTTCCATAGAGAAGACCAGTCAAAACTTTCGGAAGATAGGTTTGTTTATTTTAATTTCAATTTGTTTCTTTTACTTGAGACAGGGGTTCCCTGCCGCTGATATTTTTTAACTTTACTAATGTTAACATTTCTGCCCGAGGAAGGAAAATTACTGAACTACAAAACCTTCTTTCAGTTTTTTGGTTTGTTGTTTACATTTAATTTGTCCTTTTTGGTTTGTTTTGGGTTTTTTTGTTTTTTGGGTGTTTTTTTTTGTTTTGTTTGTTTGTTGTTGTTGTTTTGGTTGTTTTGTGTTCTTGAAACAGGTCTCATGTTACCCAGGATGGTCACCAACTCGCTATGTGGCGGAGGCTGCCCCCCTGGGAATTTTTTAGGTTCCTGTCTCTGCCTCCCAAATGCTGAGGTTACAAGTAAGCACTGCCACATCCACTTTCACCCTCTGAAGAGTAACTTATTAACAAAATGCTTATCTTTTGTCATTCAAATGAATGGGAGAAAAAAATTTACAGAACCTTAACCCGAACACCAAAAGCCAAGAAAATCAAACATGTTTGTAAAAATGAAAAATACTTTCCTATTTCATTTTTTAAAATTCAAGGGACTGGTCTGCCTGGTTTTCTCCCATTAAAATGAGTAGAAATCCCCTTTCACTCTCAAAAGCATCTCCATTTAGATAATAAGCTGTACGGCCAGAGTGTCTCTTCTCTATTGCTGTGGGAAACCACTAGCCAAATACAACTGGGAGAGAAAAAGGTGTTTTTTGGCTTACGGACTACAAGACCATCACCAGGTAAAAGCCATGAGTGAAACCTGCTTGCTCAGGTGCTGTCTTCGACCCAGGAACACCTGCCCAAGGGTGGCACTGCCTTACGGGGCCTTTGCCCTCCCACATCAATCACTAACTTTAAAAATGCCCCACAGAGGTGCATACAGGGCATTCTGATGGAGGAGTTTTCTCAGCTGAGGGTCCCTCTTCCTAGATAATTCTAGCTTCTGTCTGTCAACCTAAAAAAAAAGAGAAAAAAAAAAGAAAGAAACTAACCAGTACAACTATGCTATTTATAACCAAGCTAAGGAGGAGTTTCAAACCAGTAGCCTTCATTTTTTTAATTTACAGGTTTAAAATAAATACCAATCTCATTTCAGCAGTCATTCAAGACAGTAACAAATCTGATAGGGGTTCCAATATTTGTCCTTGACTCTTGCACACTTCTGAGTAATGGTAAAAGCCCAGTCATGATTCAGTGCGCTGATGGGCACCCACTCCACTGTAGCATGAAGATTAGTAAGGAAACAGGGAGCCGAGATTGTGGACAAATATGGCAATGTGCATTCCCCGCACATGACAACATCAGAGGAAGACAGCGGTGCCACGGTGTACTAGCCCCAAATACCAGCGATGGAAACATGTTGGTAGGAAAGGAAATATCCCAAGCAGACACAAGCGCCCTGCCTTTTAACTGTCAAACTGCTGAAAAAATACCATTCAAGAAATTGAAGTGCCTCACAAACCTCTCCTGCTGTGAGAAAGAAAGGGTTGGGAAGTATGGTGTCAGCCAGAAGTGGGGCCATTAAATCTCTTTCTGGGAGCAGAAAGAGACTTCACACAGACCTCACAACTTGTCAGAACACTCCGCCGCATAGACTGGAAAATGATGAAGAACATGAGTGACCTTGGCTGGCTCCACTTGGCTCCGCAGACCTGCTGCTATGGTTAAATGGAATCTTCGTGGTGGGAGCTGGGATAGGCGGGGGGGGGGGGGGGGGTTGGGTGCTAGGGGACGCCATTAGAGCTTTGTGTCCCTCTCCCCGGTGTGGACACTCCGCATACATTTTCTTTCTCTTTTTTCACTGTTGTTTACTTGGCCTAATGAGGACTTGTGCCGAGTCTAGCCTACCAGGGTTACCGGAACTCAGGCTCTGACCCTACTAACTCTAGAAACAGCTTCAATTTTCCCTCAAAAATTTACCAGGGGCCAGAGAGGCTTAGCAGATAACGGGTCTTACCGTCAAGCCTGGGGACCTGAGTTCAATCCCCATGCTCCACATGGAAGGAGAACCAATTTCCACAAACTGTCTTCTGAGTTCCACCACCACCACACACACACACAATTTTAAAAAACAAAAACACTAAAAATGTAAATTCCCAAGCGCTACCCCGGACCCTGGAGATGAGGCAAACTATTTTTAAGGAGGCCTATTTCTATGGAGGGTTGCACCTATGAGAAGCATACCAACCTGAACCATCTGTGTACAATTCATAGTAATCATGAGACTTTCTCTTTTGACCATTAAATATGATGTTCATATGTACGAGTAGTTTTGTAAGGAAATATACGTAGGCCAGAGCACCATGGCTTCAGAAGCTCCGAAGAGCTGTGAGTGTCCACCAACAAGGTGGACCAAAAGGACTTGAGCGCCTCGAGAAGTCCTGTTCCTCAAGACTTAGCGCTGTTGGATTTGTCTGATAACATCGTGGTGGGTCTTTAATTAACGTGTCTTAAGAACTTAGAAAATGGAGCTATTTATGCCAAGACTCAACAACAACAAACCAGCCTCAGGTGTTTAACATTGCAGCTGCCTGCGCTGCCTGGAGCAAAGCAAAGGCTCACTTAAAAACGTAAAAGGAGTGAAAGTTTCAGTGGTGGGAAGGGACAGTGAAGGAACTGGAGGGAAGGAATCTGGGGGGGAGCAAAACATATGCGTGTATGAAATTCTAAAACATAATACATTTTTAGAACTGTAAAGGAGGGAAAGGAGAGATGGCTCAGCCATTAAGAACACAGGCTGCTCTTCCAAAGGATCTGGGTTTAATTCCCAGCACCCACACGGCAGTTAACACTTGTAACTCAAGTTCCAGGAGAGCCACCGACCTGGCCTCCACCTTCACCAGGCATGCAAGTGGGCATGTAGACACACATGCAGGCAAAGCATCCATTCACATAAAAACTAGTTAAAAAAAAAAAAAACTTAAAAGGAAATACATGAGGAATGAGATGTCCACGGAGGAAGAAGTTGAAATAAGAATTCTGAAAGGATTTTCCGATGAACACAACTGGGCACACGCCCAGGGAAGGCTTGAAGCAGCCCCCAGTTTTCCAGCCCCAGCTGACTTCGATACTTAGAGCAAGCCGCATGGGAAGAGTAAGGAAGTCGTCAGAGTGGGCCTGAGAACTGAAGACAAGCCCAGTAAACGCACACAGCCCCGACTCCAAACACAGGAAGGACCCGAGGAAATCTCTAATCACCGGGAAGCCCGGAAGCTAACCAAGGACCTGTGGTTATATTAAGAAGCCGCGCAACAGGTCTGAAACAAAGACGTTTATTTGAGGGGAGGGGAGGGGAGGGGAGGGGAGGGGAGGGGAGGGGAGGGGAGGGGAGGGGAGGGGAGGGGAGGGGAGGGGAGGGGAGGGGAGGGGAGGGGAGGGGAGGGGAGGGGAGGGGAGGGGAAGGCAGTTAAAACCTGAGTGAGCCATGAGGGCAGAGAGAAAAAAAAGACAGAGGGAGAGAAAGACGGGACAGACAGACAGAGAGACAAAAAAAAAAAAAAAAAAAAGAGGAGTACCGGGATATGTCCCGCACCCACCTGATGCGCACCTGGCGGCGGGTGATGACGTCGGAGGTTGCTAGGCAACCTAGAAGCAAGCTACTGGAATAACACCGGTGATGGCTTGGATGTGACAGGCCCCCGGTCATTCAGTAGCCTTTCTCTTGTTTTGGTTTTGCAGGGTCTTGTTTGCTTGGTTGCTTTGTTCTTGTTTTGATTACAAGAGGGTACTGTAAAGTAGCTGTCATGAGTGAGTGTGCTTTGTCAGAAAGAGACAGACGTGCTTATGTCTTTCTACAAGGTCAGAATCCATTGAATAACAATAAATTCACAAGGTGTGCTATTTTCATTGGCAGCAATTTGCCATATAGTCCTGTTTTTCTTCCTAGCTCCAGCAGAGACAAACACCAATTCCGATATTCCAGTCTTAATTACTGATAGTAACTCTCTGATCACATATTATGCAACAAAAAATGTAAATGTACACAGGTAGGTACAGAATGGCTACAAAGACTTAAAAGGCCCCGGAAGTCAAGCCTGGAAAATGGATAGGAATGAAAGGGCGTGGGTACAGAGGAATGAATTTTAATCCAGCAACATCGCTGCTCTGGCAAGGGGTCACATCCAAAGTCCTTCAAGGTCTATGTGATCTGGCTAGAATGCAGACACAACCTTAATACACACCTTTAATCCCAAACAGTGAAGGTAAAGTTAGTTTATAGAAGGAAGCAGCCATGTTTGAAAGTGATGTCTAATTGAGGGGCAAAGTGACAAATCAGAAAAAAAATTGCTAGAATGAGTCAGAGATAGGATACACCCAACTCACACGAAAACAGGACAGGAAAGAGGGGTGACCTAAGAGCAGCATACGGAGAGAGAGGTTTTTACCAAGAGGTAATTACCAGGACAGTTTTACAGAGACAGGTTACAGAGGGAACAAGCTAGACACAGCTGAAGACAGTATGGGCCAGAGAATGAGGAGGAGCCAGAAGATTAGAACATATTGCTAGAATTTGAGGCCAGGCAGAGCGATTCAGTCAGGAGCCAAGGAGAAGCCAGTTTGAGTCAGCCAGCTTGATTCAAAAAGCTTGGAGAGGAGTTTAGGCCAGAACAGCTGAGTTGAGAAAGAGCTAAGAACACCTGGGAACAGCTCTCCTCTCATCCCCTCAGCTGAGGAAATAAAACATTTACACAAGGGTAGGGGTCTTGTCCTAGTTTGCTTTCTATTGCTGTGGTAAACACTGTGACCAAAAGGCCCAGCCATGGTTTTTCACCAAGGGACAGCAGAGCAGGAACTCCCTTGCAGGAGCCTGGAGGAAGGAACTGAAGCAGAGGGCGTAGAGGATTGCTACTTATTGTTTTGCTCAACTCACCATCTTGTACAACCAAAGACCACTTACCCAAAGATGGTACAGCCGCCAATGGGCCGGGCCCTCCCATGCCAATCATTATGTAAAAGACAAATCTATAGATGTGCCTATGGGCCAGCCTGACAGAAGCATTTTCTCAGGTAGGCTCCCTCTTCTCAGATGATTCTAATTGTGCCAAACTGATACACTGATAAGAAACACAGGTGTTTTAGTCATGATTCTCCAGAGTAACAGAACTTATAAAATGAATATATATGTCTATATAATATAAATCCCATATGGGATTTATTAGAATGACTTATAGGCTGTGGTATGGCTAGTCCAACAAAGTGTCTCTCAACAGAAGGTCTACAAATCCAGTTTGTTCAGTCCCCAAGGCTGGATGTCTTAGCTGGAATCCTGAAAAGGTGGGCTCTAATGCCAGTGAAGGAATAGATTTGCTAGGGAGGGCAAAAGCAAGCAAGCAAACAGACTTCCTCTTTCCATGTACTTCATACAGGCTTCTGGCAGAAGGCATGGCCCAGATTAGAGGTGTGTCTTCCTACATCACAAGATCTGGATTAAAGGTGTGTCTTTCTCACCACAAAAGATTTAATAAAGCAAAAATCCCTCACAGGAATGTCCAGCCATTTTGGGGGTTTTAGTTAATTCCAGATGTAGTCAGGTTGAAAACCAAAACAGCCATCACAGGAGTTAAAGACCACAAGCCTGGAGGTCTTCTGAAGAAGTGTTTTCACCGGGCTGATGTGGCTCACAGGTTGGAGAAGGGCTAGAGTTGAGTCCAACTGCAGAGGCAAAAGGGCAGGATGCAGCCCAGAGGAACTAGATGTCAGACAGATGGAGGGATGCCCAGATAGGCAAACAGGACAGGTAGGCACAATTGGAATAGGATACATCAATAGCAGAAACCAAGCTGGGCTGATGCCCTGCCCTGCCGTGGCCAGAAGCTCCATTCCTGTCAGTTCCTGCTGCACAGGTCAGAGGGTCAGATGGCAGGAGTGGGGGACACTGCCTTCAAAGAGCTAGCTGTGTGTTTTCCTCCTTAGGAGACCCCGAGGAGGGAGTCTATACTCTTCCTCAGTGTGCTATGGCCCGTAAGTCCTCAAGCCTGGTTTTCCTGAGATAATTCTTAATATGCCCATGTTCTCCTGCGGTCCCAATTCACCCTGACAAACTTACAGGGTTTGTCATCCTTCTTACTCCCGGAAGTAATTAATTTTATGCGTCTGTGCCGCGTAGGTAGAGTGTGCAGATGGTGCCGCTCACGTGCCCACCCAGGTGCAAAGTCATCCTCCATCCTCACAACGGAGTCAAAAGCTGCCTGCGAGAACGAGGCACAGTCTGAACAGTCGCCCTTCAGCACAACGCGGAGTAACTTAGTTCAGCCTGATCTTAACCGCAGCCACCGGGGAGCGTGGCACAGGCCTTTAACCCTAGCACTTGGGTGAGAGAAGCAGGCAGATCTCTGTGAGGGTTCAGTCCGCTTTACATAATGAGACCCTGCCTCAAAGAACAACAGTCATTTTAAGGGAGTGGGGGGTAGTGAGCAACTATATTCCTCAGTTTTTCTAGCTCCTCGGCAGCCAGGGCTGACTTGAAAGGCTCTAAGTATCCCAGGCAATCGCCCCGCCTCAGCCTCCCAGGAGATGGGATTCCGGGCCCCAGTAAGGCACATACACATATTTAAGCACTTAGTCCCCAACTGGTGGTGCTGTTTCAGAAGTTGTGGGCCCTTGCTGGAGGAAGTGGGTTGAAGCAGAGACCCTCAGGTTTAGACACAGGTTCCCTCTATGCTTCCTGGTCCGATGGTCAGACATGAGCAATCAATGCTGCCAGTTCCTGCTGCCATGAGCCACTCGCTCCAGCCACTCGCTCCAGCCACTCGCCATGCCTTCTCCGCTATGATGGGCTGCAAGTCCTGCCTCCCTTTGGTTGCTTGTCAGGCATCTTAATCAGTGCAACAAGAAAAAGAATAAAGACTTTAGTATATTGATGACTGCAAGTGAAAAAAAAAATATATAGACTAGAGAATTAGTCCCAGAGTTTCACTAAGCAAGCAAAAAAGTAACAATAAATACCAACAATGAACCCTGAGAAAGAAGTATTATTTCCAGAGTTGTAACTATTGTCATTATTTTAAATGTCCAATTTTTGACAAGAAGTTACAAGACACTTAACAGGTCAAGAAAGGACACAGGCTAAGAGGCAGCTGAGACAGACCTGAATGAGCTTGTTACACATTTGGTCAAAAAGTAATTTAAACTATTTTCAAAAACTAAGGGAAAATATAAGAATGATACTATATCAAAAATGGAATACAAAGATATAGAAACTATACTTTAATGCTGTAAGTTAAAGATGTAGTGCTGAAATGAAAAATACGTGGATTGAGGCAGCAAAAGAGAATTGGCAAATGAGAGGGTTGGCCAGTTGATATTGCCTAGTCTGAG
Organism: Meriones unguiculatus; assembly: GCF_030254825.1. Classification (NCBI taxonomy): domain Eukaryota; kingdom Metazoa; phylum Chordata; class Mammalia; order Rodentia; family Muridae; genus Meriones; species Meriones unguiculatus. The sequence continues at coordinate 59,131,755 of NC_083363.1, read as the reverse complement.
CACACAGGCACACACAGGAAAATCTGTAGTAAAAAATCAAGTAGAAAGAGCTTGAAAGTTTGGTGGGCACCATTGTACATTCTAGCTGTACATGGAGCTTCAGGTAGAAAGAAAACAGAGATGGAGAAAGAATCTTCAGAGAAAAAGCCACTAAAATCTTTACAAATCTGATGAGAAAATATTAACCTTAACATCTAAAACAAAACAAAAAACAAAAACCAATAGATTTCTTCTGAAATGACATCAAGAAGATTCACACCTTGACACAGCATCATGAATGAAGAGAGGCTTTGAAAGCAGAAAGAAACAATTTATCACACATGGCTTTCAATAAAATTGACAGCTGTTTCTTACAGAAACAAAAAAGCAAACAAACGAAAACAGAAACAAAACAAGCAAACAAACGAAAACAGTAAAAAGCCAGCAATATTGTCCTAGTCAGGGCTACTGTTGCTTTGATAAAACATTGTGACCAAAAGCAACATGGGGAGTAAAGGGTGGGTTTGGCTTATATTTCCATATCATAGTCCATCACCCAATGAGGTCAGGACAGGAGCTCAAACACAGCTGGAGCCTGGAGGCAGGAGCTGATGCCGAGGTCAGGGAGGGTGCAGCTCTCTGGCTTGCTCATCATGGCTTGCTCAGCCTGCTCTCTTAGAAAACCCAGGACCACCAGCCCAGGGATGGCACCATCCACAGTGGGCTGGGCCCTCCCACATCAACCACTAATTACGAAAATGCCATCTACAACTCCATCTTATAGAGGCATTTTCTTAATTGAGGTTTTCTCCTCTGGGATGACTTTAGCTTGAGTCAAGATGATACAAAACCAACCAGCACTAACACTGTCCAAGCAGTGGAAGGAAAAGGCTTCAAGCTTTACTTTTAGCAAAACTAGCCATCATAATTAGGGGAGAGATTAAGACTTGAATTTATTCCTGGCAGACCCATCTTATAAGAAATACTTTAAGGAGGTCCTGTGATTCAGTGGGTAAAGTCACTCACTGATGACCAGAGTCCAACCTCCCAGGACCCACATGGTGGAAAGGCACAACTGACTCTTGTAAGTTCTTGTCCTCTGGCCTCCACAGGAATGCTGTTGAAACATGCCCATACACATGTGTTCAAATACACACACACACACACACACACACACATGCAAATGTAAACTCAGTTTGTGATGTTTTGCTTTGCTTCTCTCTAAAATCCTGAGGCTGGAGAGATGGCTCCACAGTCAGGGGCACTTGCTGCTCTTGTAGAAGGTCCGAGTTTAGCTCCCAGCACCCACATGGCTCACAACCATTCATAACCCCAGTTCCAAGGGATATAACACCTGCTTTTGATTTCCTAGGGCAGCAGGCAGGCACCTGGTATACACACATGCATGTAGGCAAAACCACTCATACACATAAAATAAAATATTTGTAAGTAAAAATATAAAAACACAAGAAAATGAAGCTATAAATATAAGCCTTGCTGATGGGCTAATTAGATAGCCACCAAGTTTTAGTCCCGTATTTCGCCACTTCCTCATCCCCAACTCATTCCTGAGGTTGACCACCAAGGTCCAACTACCAAAACACCAACACCTAGCAATCAGAATTCATTATTTGGCTATACTGGCTAACATGTCCAATCAGGACTTACCAATTCATCCTGGCACACACTTCTCCTTTTCTCCTTAAAAGCCACCTGCTGCTGTCTTTGCCCCATCCAAGGCAGGCCCCCACCCCTCGTCCCTCTGGGGAATAAATGTCCTTTATGCTGAGAATGTGGTGTCGGGTGTGTTCTGTCCAGACGCCAAGGCCACATCACCATTAAACTTTCATGATCCAACTATGTAATAACCTCAGTACTAAAGGGCTGCCCAGGCTGCCCGGGACCAGCAGGGTCAGTGTCCCCAGGAAACCTGCTAGAAATGCAGACTATCAGGCCCTACCTGATCCTCTTGCTCACACGATCCTTGCTTGTTCGGTATAAATTTTATTTCCTTTTCCGCCCACTCTGTTTTGCTCTCCTTTCAAAGAGTGTATCATATTCCATTCTCTTCTAAAGTAAAACCGAACCTCTAGTCTGAAACAGGCTGAGGCTAGGTAGGAGTAGAATGAGATGGATAGAGAGAGGATCCCTGACTGTGGAGGGAACAGAGAAGGTGGCAGGGCGGGGAGAGGGGGATGGGGACAGGACACAGGATGACGGCAGGGAGGACACCAACACTGCCAACCGTCTTCTTAGTTTCCGTGGCTCAGCATCCAGCAGTCCTTTTTGACAGGTTACTTGGAAAGGAGAATGTCTGTTCCCTCAGTTGCTTCGGAATGATCCAGGTGTGCTGGAGAGACGCCACTGCCTTGGGAGCTGGAACACGGAAGCGGATCCTGTTGCCAGGGAACATGCTGACATGCTAGTGCTTCTAAAAAGAACGCAGCTTCATTCCACTCATGTTTTGCAAAGAAGGGTGGAGCGCTCTGAATTTCCCACAGATGTAAGGCTTTTGTTTTATGTTTTGTTTTTTAGGTAGAGTCTCACCTATCCTAAGCTAGCCTAGGATTTGCTCTGTAGTTCAGGATGACCTTGAACTCCTGATTCCCCCTGCCTCTGACTTCTGAAAGTTGGGGATACACTCACGGTTTATGGGTGCCAGGAATTGTGCCCAGGGTTTTGTGCACGCTAAGAGAGCATTCTCCCAACTGAGCCAGGACCCCAGCTCCATGACAGGGTTCGTTCTTGCTAACTTCACAAACATTTAAAGCCTAATACTTGTTGCGGTATTTAGACTTTGCTGGCTACAATACAGAGCAGGAGCTGCAGTCAATGCCTTTAGTTGCTTTAAAGTATGAGTGTTTATCTGCATGTATACCTATGCACCATGCGTGTGCCTGGTGCTCCCTGAGGTGAGGAGTTAGAGATGGTTGCAGCTTCAGTGTGTGTGCTGAGGGCAGAAGCCAGGTCCTCTGCAAAAGCAGCCAGTGCTCTTGACCACTGAGCCATCTCTCCAGCCACCATTCTGTTAATTTATTAATCAAATGTATGTGTGTGTGTGGGGGGGTGTTTAACAAGCACAACACCACAGGGCTTCTGGAGTAGTGTCAACGAAGTGTGTCATTTTCTATTGATTTCCCCCCAAGCTTGCACTTGGACTGATTCCATGACTCAAGAATGAATTGCAATCCACAATTTTTTCTTAAGTGTTCAGTAGAATCATAGTAAATGTGAAAGAGCATTTGGATGCGTTCTGCTTAGATTTATGAAGCAGATCCAACTCCATCTCGCATAATTTAGCACAGTGGTGACAGATCCATGTCCACAGTCCTCGACTGACTTTGAAGGCATATGCTATCAACAAGTTGAGTCATTTTGCTACACTTCAGTTTTCTATCTGAAAACGAATATAGTTAAAGCTCCCTTCTTCTCACCCAACGTCTCTCTCCCCACCTCAGTTCACCCTTGGCTAGCTCATAAATCACAAAGGCAGAGACCCCTGGGGGTGTCACGGGACAGGCAGACTGTATATGAGAGACAAGCATTGCCACCAAGTTGAGTTATATCACCAGTGTGGATTGTGTGTTTGTGTGTGTGTGTGTGTGTGTGTGTGGTGTGTTCAGGTGTGCCTTGGCACACATGTGAGGTCAAGGGGCAACTTGGAAGGTTAATTCTCTCCTTCCACAGTGTGCCTGGAGGTTTACTGCAGGCTGCCAGGGTTGCAGTCAGCTATTAAAGATGGAGCCATCTTGCCAGCCCTTAAGGGGCTCTTGTTGTTTGTTATGTTATAACAATGAAGAAAGTAACTGAAACAAATGAGAAATGTGTTTTTGTTGTTCTTAAGCCTTCCTGGTGATAGCTTTTTTGTGACATGGGGTGGGGGGACACTAACACATTGTATTTAAAAGAAAACAGTTCTCCACTGAGAAGCCGTTTGCATTTTACTGTCTGCAATCATGGTTACCCACTTAGCTGTGTCTCCCCCCCCCCCCCGCCCCGTGATGACCTAATAGGCCCCCAGACCTTGGCAGAACTGACACAATGCTGGAGGCACCATTCTGACCTAAGAACCCGGCACCCACCAAAATGACACCAAAGACCATCATAGTCCACACTCCTAAATGTGTTAATCTTGCCTTCGTGGCTTTCCTAGCTCTGCTTAACGCTAACTGTTCTTGCTAATTAAACAGTGTCAAACAAGGATGTGGGGGGGAGGGGTGTGTGTGTGCGTAAAAAGCCAAGAACGGCAGAGCTCCGGCAGAGCTCCGGAGTTGCATGATTTGGATGAGTTCCTTGTGCAGTGAGAGTATAGACCTTCTGTCTGGCTTCAAGTGCGCCAGTGTAGTCTCCTGCAGCTATGCCCTAACACGGGCTGGAGGCGCCAGCAGTGTTCCCAGAGACGCTGGGGGACCGTGCATCCTCTGGGCTGGTTGTCTGGGAACGGGCAGTTTTTACAGCTTGTGCACCTCCAACGTTCCTCGAACTTCTTCCACCTCTGACCCTGTTAACCTAGAAGTTTCCGACACCTCCACCCCAAACAGGAAACTGAAAAACTGCCTGGTTTGTGTCCTCTGGAGGCGGTCTGTCTGTGATGCCTTCTGCACAGGACACTCTGGAAGGCTGGATGCAGCCCTAACTCCAGTGTCTGGGATACACGTGTGACGATTCCAGACCTCCTGGTGTTAAGTCTGTGCGGTGACCACCCCTAGTTGCTCTGACTGTTGTCTGTGACTCTGTCAGTTCTGTGGGTTGGAGAACCATATCTAGAACAGGAAGCGGGGGTGAGCAGCCCCAAGACATCACTGAAGTGCATGTTAAAACAATTCAAGAGGGGCGTGTGTGTGTGTGTGTGTGTGTGAGAGAGAGAGAGAGAGAGAGAAGAAAGAGAGAAGAGAGAGAGAGAGAGAGACCAGGGTGGGTATGGTGTCTTGACTGGAAAACTTCAGATTTTTCTGTGAAATTGGCCTTCTTTTGAAGTTGGGTGGCCCAGTGAAGGTCCCACAGACCCACAAACAGTGCAGGCTGTCTGGAACAAGGTGACTGGAGAGACCTCAGCCACCCTGAGGTGGCTATCCACCTGATATCGATTAGTGGCTATCCTGGTAAAACACCCCCACACACACCTAACACCCCAGCCTAGGACCTGTGCCTTCTTGCTGATTCAGCTAGGTCACCTGGAGAAATCCAAACTTCCTACCTGTTCACTCAGTCCTGAAGGTTCTAGGGGTCCCTGCTCCAGGAGCAAGTCTGGTCACTGGGAGTTCAGGGTCCACATTGTGAGGTCCAGGACAGCCAGGGCTACATAGACAAACCCTGTCTCAAAACAGCAAATCAAAGTAAACAAAAACAAAAAACAAATAGCTTGGGCAGCATAGCAAGAGCCCATCTCAAAACAAAACAAACAGAACGGAAGGCAGAAAGAAAAGAATGAAGGAGGAGGAAGAAGAGTAGGAGGTGGCAGGATCACAGGTTCAAAGCCAGCCTCAGCTACACACACTTATATCTTATAGCTCTGGAGGCTGAGAGTCCAAGGACAAGGGCTCTCTCGCTTCCTCAGGGCATTTGCATCCACTATGTCTCCTCCATCCTTCTCCCATTACCCCACACGTGAGAATTTTTCTCTTATTCAAAATAAGAAGCCCTTATGAATAAATTCTCCAAGCAGTGAGAATTTTAGTTCAAAAGTGTCAGTTCTAGGAACATTTTGTCATTTGTTTTTTTGAGGCTCTCACTATGACAGTTTGGCTGGCCTGGATCTCTCTATGTACGTAGACCAGCTAGTTTTCAACCCACAGAGACCTCCAGCCTCTACCTCCTGAGACCTGGGATTAAAGGCATATACGACCACACCCAGCCTTTGGAACATTTTAATGTGAATAAATGAGGGGCTTGTAGAGAACAAACATGAATTATAAGGACATAATTTTATGTTGTTGAAAATTAATTTTCGAGGGCTTTTCTACGACCTGGCTAGTTCCCCAATAATTGAGACAGAGACCTATGAATTTATTTAAACAAAATTTAAGCACAATAACTGGGCAAATATGATTTTAAACTAGTTTTCTAATCTAGTTTGGCTACTTCCCAATGGAAGTGGGCATTTTGTCAGCTCATCGTGTTGAAAGCCTGCACCCAGCAGCAGGGCAAATCACTTTTTCTTTCTTTCTTTTTTATTTTTTTAAGGTTTTATAATTGCCTCTTGACATCTTGGACTGGGCAGATATTCCATCTACGCTATCTTACAGTCTTCCTGCCCCATCCCATGCCATCCACCTTAGCCATTCCTATCGGGCCCATCTGCCACCCACAATTCCATCAACACCTGCTTATCTTTCTCCTGGCCCACGTGGTTCCCTTCCCATCATCGTTTCCTTCTCTCTCCCCTCTTCCTGTCTGTCTCCTTCCCAAGATTCTCCTCCATGTCGGAGAACCTTGGCTCCACCCACCTCCTTTTGGCCTTGCCCAGGTGCAGGTTTCATTACTAACCACTCAGGAGTAATGTCTCAGGCAGGAGTGGCAGCCAGATCTGGACGCCCACCAATCACCACCAAAATGCAACCAGACCAACCCCAACAATCCCCCTTTTCTGTCTAAATAAAAAGGCCATTTAAAAACAATAATATACAATAAGAACAATTATGAAACAATTATAAAAACCAATAGGTAAGACTTATACACATAACGTCTAGTTTAAACGTGTTTGGCAAGCTCGAAGAAAATATCTATCCTATCTCTGAGGCTCTAAGGTTTTGTACCTAAGTTACTTTTTATTATAGTTTGTATCTATTAACCTAAAACATCTATCTAGATCTAAAACATTTTCATTTTTAAGCAACTGAGCTAATTGTAAAACTATGACTATCTAGTCTTCAACCCCATCAGAGACTTGAGAAGGAATAAAATTAATTACTCGAGTAAATGGAAAGTGCATGCTAGCAGCTTCCAAAGAACTGGCAGAGAGTGTGCTGCCTGAACTGCCATCCAAAACTCCTTATAACACTGGAGCATCATGTGGGGCCTTCCGGCCCAGTCAAATACCACTTTTTTAATATATGACCTTTTCCTTTCCCTTACCTTTACTCTTCTTCTTTGATTTTTTTCCTTTCTTGAGTCAAGGTCTTGGCAAACTTGCCATTTTCCTGCCTCTCGACTCCTCAACCCCAGCAATATTTATTTCTCAGTATAAATAATAATAACAAACAGCGATTCTTTAAAATGATGGAAAATAAATTATCCAATATTTTGAATTCCTAGTCACATTTCAGAACTTAGTCACTAAAGTGTGAAAACAAACACTTTAATTTTGTGAAAACAAAATTCTTTGAGTTGCATGTGTGTCTCATCATTCCTTTATCTATGAAAATGATAGCTTTGTTGTTTTGTTTTTTCAATAGTGTAAATTTTAAAAAGTTTAAAACTAATTCTAATTTTGAGACATTGAGTTATCCTCTAGCAAACGGTACTGGCAAAGTTAAATATAGGCGAATGAGCTCAGAAAAGTGGTGTATCGTTTCTAGGAGTTGATACGGCAGTCTGGCGGAGTGGAACAATGGTGTCTGATTAAGAACCCCTGTCTTGGGGCTGGAGAGGTAGCTTAGAGGTGGAGAGCATTTGCTGCTCTTGCAGAGGACCTGGGTTCTATTCCTAGCACCCACTTGGTGGCTCACAATGATATGTAATTCCAATTCCAGAGGATCCAGCACCCTCTTCTGGTCTCTGTGGGTATCAGGCACACACATTCATGCAGGCACAACAGCCATGTATACATAAAATAAAAATAACAGACAAGTATTTTGGAGAAAACCCACATCTTTATTGCTGTGGGGAAAGGAACAATATACAGCCAACATGTCCAGTTGAGCTAAGACTTCTTAGCTCCTGGTGAAAACTGTCAAACTGCTGCAAATCACTTATTGGAACAGGACCCTCTACTGCCATCTGCTGGAATGTTGGCATAATCAAAACAATAGAACAATCCTTTCAGAGGCGTGCTTGGTGGAGGTGCCCCGCTAGAGCACACAGTAGACGGCATTCTTGAACAAACATGGTCCCTAAAGAGAGGCTAACTTCTCCCCTGGCTCCGAGCCAAAGACCAAACAGTCTGCCCCACAGGAAGGGACACTAGCTACGCTGTTTCTAACGTCATCCCGGACTAGATGAAACGAACAATTGAAAGATTTCCTACTGGTAAACTTGATGGCACCCAATATTCCTCTTAGATAGAAAACTTTTATGGGCACGACTATTGTGTGGTACAGTTAGCGAGCCGAAAAAATATGGCGGCCCCATTGTACCACCCCATTGTGTGAAGCAGTGTCAAAAACGGTGAGTATCCCTTTTAGGACAGGTGATGCAACAAAAGTACCTCCCCAACCCCCGGGCTCTGTGTGGAGGCTGAAGAACTCTGACATCCAGGGGAAGACAAAACCCAAAGCCGTGCCCGGTCCGTGCCAGCCTGGCGCATCCTCACTGCATGGTGGCAGAGTGAGAACCTTACCCTACATCTGCCGCCCAGCGCTGGGATCTGTTCAACCTGGCAGCCAGCACCAGCTTCGTGACTGTGATTTACAATTCACTAATGCGTTTCGTCTGCTGGCAGCCAATGAGGGATGCCAAGGAACAGAGATTTTAGCAACCTCTGTGGAGGAAAATGTATTAGGCAAGGCTGTCTAGAGGAACTGCACTGCTGGAATATATAATACACTAACACACACACACACTCTCTCTCTCTGTCTCACTGGTCAGTCTAACACTGGCCATCTGCATGCTGCAGAGGCTGAGAATCTCTTAGCTTCTGTCTCAGCCCAGGAAGCCGGAGGCCTCAGCAGTCCTAATCGGGCATGGAAGCCCAGAAAGCTCCCCGGAGAGCTGCTGGTATTCAGCCCACACTGGAAAGCCAGAGAAGCTGGAGTCTGGTACCTGCAGAGGAGGGGGGAGGGGCAGCAGAAGCAGCAGTGTCAGCAGGAGCAGATGCACATACCAGCAAGAATGGAAAGCAGGCAGGCAGGCAGGCAAGATCCCCCTACACTTTATACATGGACCGTCCCTTAGGAAGTACTATCCTCCCTATGGGACAGTCTTCTCCCCTCACTTAGCTAATTCTTCCTGGAAAAAGACAGGTCCCCCCACAGTTGTGTCTCTTCATTGATCCCAGATCAACTGATTGATTCCAGATCAATCCCATAAAGCTGGTAATGAAGACAGATCATCAGAGGTGAAGAATCAGAGGCACTTTCCCCCCGTAAACTGGTGTGAGGCTTCTCTTCCTAAAGTCCCGAGCAAAGGGCTAGTGTAGCTTGCATGGTATTCTGTGGGGACAAGGGTAAGGTGGTTTGGAAGGCTCCTTTCAGCTCACTGTTTCAGGAGACTGAGACCTGTGGGTACAAGTAACGGCAAAAGGCCTTGGGCAGGCATCTGATCCGGGTGCAGAGTGTAAGAACCTTAACCATTCTCCAATGTCCTGTGTGCTATAACCCCACATCTCAGGGGATGAGGCAATTGGGAAGGAGTACTGAGACATGCTGGAATCTAAAGAGGGGCTCTTGCACCTCCATGTCAATGTCAGCACAGTAAGGGCTCTGTATTAGTTACTTCTAACACACCACGGCCAAGTCAACTTACAGAAGAAAGGCTTTATTTGGGCTGAGGCTTCCAGAGGCATTAAGCATCCACCGTTGCAGAGAACTGTGCCGGCTAGCAGCATGGGGTGGCAGAAGCTGGAAGCTGAGAGCTCACGTCTTGAACCCCAGGTACAAGGCAGAGAAAGCAAACTGGCAGTGACATGAGGCTTGTCATGTCAAAGCTGGGCCTTAGTGACATACTTCCTCCAGCAAGGCTGCAACACCTATGCTTCCCCAAACAGAGCCACCAGCTGGGGACCCAGTGTTCAAATGCCTGAGTACGGGGACAGCTCTCATTCTAACCATCACAGGGTCCAATCACTTCATTCCGCTCTGTTGTCTGGTTCCTTGGCACTCAGAGCACGATTCCTTGTCTGCTGCTGGGTAAGGGGATTCTGCTGCTTGCTTTAATCATGGCACCTACAGTGGGCTAGATCTTCCCAAATCAATTATCTCAATCAACCACGACCGTCTTTCCACAGACGATCCTCACACGCCTACAAGCCAACCCAGTGTAGGTGATCCCTCATCCAGACTTTTCTGCCAGGTGGTTCTGAGTTGTGTCAAGATGACCACTGGAACCAACCAACTCCTCCCAGCAGTGATAAAAATCCTCTGGAGTCACAATGAACCCTGAACTTCTGAAAGGCTTTACTCAAAAACACTCTAATCTCTTTGACAGACAACATGAGATAAAATAATCAAATGCTTGCCCAATAAAATTAGCACATGGATTCCCTCAAGGACATCTACAAAATGTTTACGGCAATGTTTCTAAGAATAGTTATGAACAGGAATACCCATAACCAATACCAGAACAGACAATTCCTGCTGCGTTCAACGCCATGAGACTGCCACAGACTTCTCCTTCATGGTGAGAATCACAGATGGGTCTCAAAAACCATGACTCCACTTGTATGGAATTCAAAAATGGCCAAAACTAGTATATAGAGATTGGGACAAAAACACGGTTAACTTTAGAGTGTGCTAGTGTCTGCAAGAAGACACAGGGGAGTCATCTGCATTGCTGGAGTTGTGCCACCATGATCTGGGCAGTGAGCACATGTCCATATGTAAATATCTGTCAAGCTCCTGGCGTAGGACCTGGCTGCTTCCCTGTACAGATGTCACCCAGCAATTAAACATTTCCCGAACCCTTGTGGCTGCATCATCTCTCAACCACTTCCACCTGAAAGTAGTCTTTCCAAATAGATCTAGGAAAAAAAATTAGGCCAAATATTTTGATCTGAGATGGCACTATAAAAAGTAACAAAGGTATGTGTGGGTAAATATCTACATCTCTCAAATGGAAGGACTTCGAGATGACACAGATACCAGAAATGGTAATAATCAAAGACTGATGCATTTAATCCTACCAAACGCTATTAAAACATAGAAACTTGGCTCCAGGTTTGGTTCTAAGATATGTAATCATGGCTGTGTCGACACTAAATAAAGGGAATGTCAAATAAGTCATAGGTAATTCCTGGAATTCTTTTGTAAGCATAGCTGTCCCTTCTCTCTTATTAGCTTATTTATAAATTTATTTATTTCCATTTTCAGTCATTTATTTATAGCATGAGTACAGACTCAATGACCTTCACATTATAGTTTAGATTAGAAACTAATATTTGTTTTTTGTTTGTTTTTTTGTTTGTTTTAATGTTGCTAGATGGTCTTCATTTTAGCCACTGGGAATCTCTTTTCGAATCATTTTTGTGTCCCTTTGACATACTCATTTGTGTTTTTCCAGCACTTTCTAGCACCACAAGATAGTCCAGGCATGTGGTTTATTTTCTCTGCTGCAGCCTTAGAGTCATCTTGGTTCCTTCTATTGGAGAAAGATATTTAGATACCAAGATGGGTGTTTACTGTGTTCTTTGAAAAATATATTAGTCAGAGCTAAGGGTGTATCTATGTGCGTGCACACACATGCACAAGCGTGCGTGTGCGTGCGTACACACACACACACACTGATCTCTGCAATCTGTCTATATAGAAAAACAAATTTATACCACGGGGTTTGTTCTTGTCCCCTGTGATGGTTGGCTCTGTCAACTTGACACAAAGTAGAATCACCTTGGAGAGGTTCAGTGAAGGACTGTCTACATCGCATTGGTCCGTGGTCTGTCTGGGGCTGTCTTGGTTGACTGATGCGGGAGGACTCGGCCCACTGTGGGGCGCACCATTCCCCAGGCAGGGAATCTGAACTGTGTGAGTAGAACTGAGGCCAAGCAAGCAAGGACACGTGAAAGCATCCATTTCTCTCTGCTTTTGGCTGTTTGAAGTTCCTGCCTCGACTGTAATCTGGAATAGCAAGCTGAGATAAACCCTTCTCCTTTAAGTCACCTTTTTGTCAGAGCATTTTATTGCAGCAATAGAAATAAAACTAAGGCCTCTCCTTACTTATTTGAAACTTCTCTCTCCATGGTACGCTTGTTTTACCATCCTTCCATCTACCCACTCACCCACACACTGTATATATGTGAGTTCAGAATTACTCACCAATACCCCCATGTTAAAGAATTTACAACGAGAGTGCTCATGACACTTCCTCTGTCTTCAGCCTTACCTTACAGTTACAAAAGATACTTAGCTTTCACTTTGCCCTGTAGCTTCAATAAGATTAGACCCTTTGTTTATAATACAGTCAGTCATTTGTTAGAATCTTCTCCGCTTCCCTGTAGCTTCAATAAGATTAGGCCCTGTGTTTATAACACAGTCAGTCATTTGTTAGAATCTGGTCCTGTGTCTATAATACAGTCAGTCATTTGTCAGAATCTTCTCTGCTTCCTGGCATTTCCCTACCTCCTCCTTGATATTGAAAACTTTGTTTTCTCTAAAGTTTACTCTACATGAGAAAGGGTCTCATGTAGCTCAGGCTACTCTCAAATTCTGTGTGTAGCTGAGGGTGGACTTGAACTTCTGATCTTTCTGCCTCTATCTCTGAGGTGCTGGGATTACAGGTGTATGCCATTACACCTGGCTTCAAGCTGACTCTTTAAGATGTGTAGCTATGGGAGTCCAGGAACCATAAAAAATACGTCACCGTAGGAATTGGCTCTTTGTAACCACCTGCTCAGCCTCTCCCAGCTACTGACAACCACTGCGATCCTTTCCATCTTCTTGTTTTACTTTCTCTAGAATGCCATGTCAAACAGAATGGTTTGGCATGAACCAGCATGACAACTTGTTCATTCCTGTTGCTGAGCAGCACTGGATTATTTGGATATGTTTTTGCCCTCCACCTGTTGAGTGGCAACAGGGTTGCGCATGGTGTTTATAAGTAGAGCTACTACAAACCTTTGTGTACATGTTTTACGTGAATAGCTTGACTGCTGACTTATTTATTTTGGATGTGTTCCAGGTCCATGGAAGGTGGGACCTTAAGTATGTGGAAGATATTGTCAGTCAAACTTAAAGTTCTTCTCACGGTCCTCATTCTTCTAGAACTTTCTCTAAGAGGCGCCTGGGGGAGACTGGGAGGCAGGCGGAGGGGAGAATGAGCCTTCTTCTGCTTGTCTGCATGATTCTCTGATCATGGAGCCTAAGTACCACCAGGTGCAGGGCAGCAGCCGCTGCTTTATCTGGTCGAGGTGGCTCCTCCTAGCTTCATTTTCAGACTGCGGAACCTAACCCACAGAGCAACGCCACTCCCTAAATAGTGCCAGCATCCCTTTGCTTACAGATGCCCCTAAGTTCCTGGATTCTCAGTAATGGCCAACAGTAACTCACCCACAAAGGTGTGAACTCTAGTTGCTGGGGCAACCCCTCTGAGCGCCTTGCTTCTTTTAGCTCCTGGCCTGGGGGTAGACAGCTCCTTAAGCACTTAGCACCCATTCCTGCTGCTTCAGTCTGTCCACATAGTCAGTTTCCTCCAATACATTCTCTTTGCTAGGATTTATTGTGTCATGTATTTTTCCTTTGTCCATGCTGTCCATTAGCTCGTTCTTTTCTGTTGTATTTTAGAACCTGTGCCACTGTAAATATTTGTGCATGTCTCTGGGTACCCGGGTCATTGTCTCTTCTGCTTCTGGCTGTGTATGTCTCTTCCATGGAACATATGCCGTCCCTTGTTCATTGTCTCTGATCTTTCCAGGGAAGCCTTTGCCTTAGGAATGTGTCCTGGTGATGAATAGTCCCTTATGACAAAAGCTGAACCAGGAGTCATTAGAACAGGTAAGTATGCTACATAAACATGGATGCATACATAATTGATAGCTAAAGCCATTAAAATATATTCATTGTTATAAATATTAACTGTTATAAAATACATTACATCACTGATTACATTGTTGCTGATGAGATAAAATTGAATCTATGCTCTTTAATAGAACTTCTAACCATTTAAAAGCATTATACATCAGGTGACCCACAAGAAATGGTCATGTGATCCACAAGAAGAAACCCAAATGCATAACTGAACATAGAGCGTCTTTCGTATGAACTCCATTAGGACTCAATCATAGATTACAACATCTGGCCACTGAGATGTCAACATTGTCAAAATGAGGATTGGGAAATTTTTGTTTGGTAGAAAGAAAGAAGGAGAAGGAAGAGGAAAGACAAAAGAAGGATGAAAAGGGAAGAAAGGAAAGAGAAGGACGGAATAAGGATGGGAAGGGAAGCAAGAACTTCCAACATGCGCTTAGATGAAGGGGGGAACACCAAAGTCTCGGTTTACAGTCATAGGACCCAAGTGCAAATATGTGAATAGAATGCCCGTTGCTAGTTAAAAAAATAGTTCTTGCGATGGGAAAGATTTCAGCTAGCTAAGAGCTTTTGCCTAAGGAGGCAGCTCCACAGGACTTGCAGTCTCTTCAGGGTAAAGGCGCAGGTCACAAGGACATGAGTCTCAGCTTTAAAGTTCCACTTTTCAGCTTAAAAAAATTTATCTTATGTGTTTTGCCTGCCTGTATGTCTGTGTTCCTAGTGTCTATGGGAGCTAGAGGAGAGCACTGGATACCCAGGATCTGGAGTTACAGATGGTGGCAAGGTACCATTTGGGTGCTGGGAATCAAACTCAGGTCCTCTGGAGAAGCAGCCAGTGCTCTTAACCACGGAATCATCTCTCCAGCCTTAGCTGCCTGCTCTTAGGACTTAGGCCACTGTCCCACCCTTCCACCTAGGAGTTTCTACTTAAACACAGTTCTCCACTTAGAGCTAGAATGGGTGGGGAGCGGGAGCTATGTGGCTCTTGCAGAAGCAGGCACTCTTGTGGCAATGGTCGGACCTAGCTGCCACTTTAGACTCCAGGAGCAGACTTACCTTGCAATGCCCCCTTTCAAAGACTGTCCAAATCTCAGTGCTTGCCAACTCCTAGGACTCCCCCACCCTCTGTATCATGGTGTCCAGAAGAAGTCCTTACTCAAAGGTCTGACTTCTAGGACGAGGAGGGAGGTTGTCTTGGAATCCATTGGCAAATAAGAAGAGAAGAGACATTGCCATCCCAGCAAGTAGACAGATGTCATAGTGGCTGCCCGGCAGGGAGCCAACCAATCGCTTCCCTGACTTGAGGGCAATCTCTGGTTCACAGCGCTGTGAGACTACAAAGTCAACATTCCCAGGAACTACACCTGTGGGGAGAGGCCAGGCTCAGGGACCTGTGTAAAGCTGCCCTGAAGTTCCAAGTTTGTGTTCGCAGCTTCCCGCTGTGTTCTTGGCCTGCTGCTGCTGTTTGTTTTTGGAGGCCCTAGGGGCTGAACCCAGAGCCTTGCAGGCACCAGGGAGGTGGTTTACCACTGACTTACATCCCTAGATCCTTTTGCATTTTCACAGTTAGGTGGTGATGGAGTGAGAAGGAGGGAGGAGATGAAATAAATGTTCATTTATAAGAAAGCTAGGCTAAGAGGCTTAAACAGCTCACTGATTCCACATAAAAACTAACTGGGCTGGGAACAGTGGTGAACAACCGTGGTCCCTGCTACTTGGGAGGCTGGCGTGGGAGCATGGGCACAGATGCTGAAGGGTGGACCAGGTAGCCCAGCAGGACCTGCCCCTCAATAAATATGGGAAGGGCTGCAAGTCTGGATCTGTGCTGGTTGGTTTGTAGGCCAACTTGACACAAGCTAGGGTCATCTGAGAGGAGAGAATCTCAACTGAGAAAACGCCTAAGACCCAGCTGTGGGCAAGCTGAAGAGCATCTTCTTAATTAATGATGGATGCAGGAGGGCCCGCCTATTGTGGGTGGAGCCATCCCTAGGCTGGTCGTCCTGGGTTATATAGGAAAACAGCCTGAGCAAGCCATGGGGATCAAGCTAGTAAGCTTTCACGGCCTCTGGATCAGCTCCAGGATCCTGCCCTGTTTGAGTTCCTGCACTGACTTCCTTCAGTGATGGGCTACAATGTGGAAGTGCAAGCCAAATAAACCTTTTCCTCCCCGACTTCCTTTGGTTATGGCATTTCATCAAAGCAATAGCAACCCTACTGAAGACAGGATCCCAGCACCCACACTGGGCAGCTTACAACTCCAGGCCAGAGAATCCAACACCCGCGCCTGGCCTCCACAGGCAACTGCACGTCCCCACATAAAAACGCAATCAAAAATGTTAGAATCCCGCACAACACTTTCATACACCCGATTGCGAGCACTTCAGCTTTCCAAAGCCCCATCCCTTGCCATGCATTATGTAGACCTCACAATGATCTGGAACTTCGAGGAGCCGGCGGTCCTGGGTCCCACTTCCCAGGCGAGGAAACCAGGGCTCTCTCTCGCTGTCACACCACTTGCCAAGGGTGAATAAGGCTGAGGTAAAACAGCAGCCAAGCCCTGTGCTCGAGGCTGTCGATAGCGTCTCACTGAGAGCTGGCCCCCGGGTGCAGGAGGCAGGCAGCCACCTGCGTTCTCACTCCGCCTTTGAATCATCGCCGGAAGTCTCCCGGTCGGGGGAGGAGCCGGGACCCCTGGCGCGCATACGGCTCTCCAGCTGGCTGAGACGCTGTTTCAGCTTCATCTGCGAGGCGCTGTACTCAGCCAGGAGCCGTGCGAACCTGGTCTGCAGGGCGTCCAGGGAGGACTCCAGGTGCTCCACCTTCTCCTCAACGTCCCTGGTGTCTGTCCTGGCCCGGAGCAGGTCCTCGTCAATTAGGTTGTCCTTCATCAGAATCTGCCGACCCTTCTCCTCCAGGGCCTCCTTAGCGTCTGGGTACTCAGTGAGGGCCTCCATCAGGTCGTCCTTGGACAGGCAGAACAGGTCTGAGTAGCCGATGCTCCTGATGTTGGCGGTCCTGCGGTTCCCCGACTTGCTCCCCTTAATGTTTAAGATGCTGATCTCCCCAAAGTAACTGCCGTCGCTGAGGACCACAAACTGGGTGACGCCGTCGTCGGCCACCACAGCCAGCTTGCCCTCCTTGATGATGTACATCTCCCTGCCGATGTCTCCCTTCCGGCAGATGTAGTCCCCGGGGCTGAATACTGCGGGCCGAAGCTTCAGCACCAGCTCCACCAGCAGCCCGGCCTCGCAGTCCTGGAAGATCCGGACTTTCTTCAGCGTGTCCAGGTGCACGTTGATGGCGATCTCGGCCTTCAGCTTGTCCGGGAGGTTCTTGAGCACTTCCTTTTCATCCACCGTCTTCCGGTTAGCCCACAGATAGTCAAACCACCGGATGACCCGAGTCTCCAAGTCCTTGGTGACCTTCCGGAACTGCATGTACTGCTTGATGGAGTCGATCTTGGCCTGGAACTCTGCTCTTGAGGCATTCATGTTGGAAATCATGGCGCCCACGTTGCCTACGATCGTGGCAAAGATCAGAACGCCCACCAGGAAGTCTACGACCACAAAGAGATACTCCTCATCTTTCACGGGGGGCGGGGTCTCACCAATGGTGGTCAGCGTCAAGGTGGACCAGTAGAGACTGTAAATGTACTTCCTGGAGAGACGCCCGTACTCCGGCTTGGAGATGTTTGGATAGACCCAGGTGTCTGTGCCAAAACCAATGAACTTGGAGATGGCAAAGTAGATGCAGGCATTCCAGTGGATGATGATGAGGATGTACAGCACCAAGTTCCCTATCCTGAACATATTGGGGTAGTTGGTCCTTGTCTCCGTGCGGTCAAAGAATTCAAAGAGCCGAGAGAACTTCAGCAGACGGTTGAACCTCAGTTCCGGGTAGTTTATGCCCACCTTCAAATAAGCCAGGTCTGTGGGGATGAGAGACAGGCCGTCTAGCGTGAAGTGCACCGTCTTTGTGTAATGCTTCCACAGCCTCTGGGTATCCCTGACCATTAAGCCTTGCTCAAGGAAACCTGAGGATGGAGAAGGGAGCGGTCACTTGGTTGCCAAAGAGGCTTGAGCTGGCTGCAGAAAGCCATTTCCCACCTTCGTTACACAGCGCATTGATGTGTATATGACAAACAGTAACACTGAAACTCACTCTGGTATTTCTTTTTTCTATAGTGTTTCAATTTCTTCTGTTTAATTTGTTTCTCTGCTGAGGATTGAACTCAGGGACTTGCATGAGCTAGATCTCTGTAACTGAGCTGCATCCCCAGTTCTCCAGTCAAGTTTAAAAATTATAAATCAATTGGATAACTTGGAAAACAGACTGGAAATTAGATGATAGAAAAGATAAAGATTGAAATTGAAAAGACAAACGTATCAGATATTGTGCCTGTGGAGGCTGGGAGAGAGAATATAGGCTTTCCTAATGCTCTTCTCTCTCTGCCTTTTGTGTATGCTTGAAAACATTAACCACCAAACTTCAGAAACTCAACTCAAAGCCTACCAAGCTGGTGACAGCACTCAGTGCTGGGTTTAAGCCATGAGGCACTTTTACAAGTTCAAGGTGTCACTGCTGCTAGCCCAAGACCTTTCTAAACGAAAATTAAGGTGGTTGCCATTTATGACCCATTCAAGTTCAGCTCTTGTATTCAGCTCTTGTATTCCTCGGGTCACTCTTGTTAAATAATTGCCCTGCAGGGTGTCTATAGGGGGGCGGGTTCCAGGATCTCTTAACCTCTTTCCTGAGAGGAAATCCTCAGATGCTTAAGTATCTTCCATAGAATGATGTCGTGTTTTCACGTGACCAGTACATACGCTCTTGATTATTTTAAATTCTCTCTGTTTCTTATAGTACACACTACATATAGCATAAATGCTATAAAATCATATTGTGCTGTGAAGGGATAATGACAGGGAGAAACAAAACCTCTAAATGTTGAGCACAGAATTTTTTTCAAGTATTTTCTATTTAGTTGATTGGTCCGCCAGGTTCAGGATCTATAGACGCCATGGGTGCTTGTGCGTGTGCTTCTGGCATGCCTTGGGCAGCACCCTGCCTTTTGGATTCTTCATCTTTTTATGATCCTCCCAAGTGTGAAGATCTTTTCCTTTTGGACTGTGATCATGGCCACCTGGTTTCTTGTCCTGTCTCTTCCCCAGCTTCCTGCTGAATCTGGCATCACCAAGGACAGTATCCAAGCTCAAAAAGGGATGGAGTTGATGACTGAGTGAGGGCATGCTGTTCCACTGAAGCTCTTCCACTGGGCAGGGTTTCCATGGCCACTCACAGACCACTGTGTCTGTGTATGCCAACCTCAAGCTGTGCATTGGAGGTTTTAAGATGCTGGGCACCAGTGTGGAGGGAAGCAGGGGTTGCCAGTGTGCCTGGCTGTGGTGGGAATGTGGACTTCGGTTTTTAGTCTCTGAATCAGCAAGGTGGAGAGAGCCTTGCTTCCTGTTTCACATACTGGTTATAGTGAGAGAGCAAGGTGACCTGAGAGGATTTGTGAGTTGTGGCTTCCTGGTGCGATTCTGTGTTGGCAGGGGTGTGAGTTCCAAAATCTTAGAAGCAATGAGAAGGGCCTCTTCCTGCTTGGGGAACATGTGCCTGCACATCGTAAAAAAAGATCCCTGAAAGGTGGCCAGCCCCAGCTCTCACACATAGGCCAGGCTGTTTGAAAGAACTCACTGTCTTCCTGGGCCCTCTTTTGAATTTCAGTTCTTCACACGTTAAAACTTTATGGAGGGGCTGGAGAGATGACTCAGCAGTTAAGAATGCTCCAGGCTCTTTTAAAGGTTTCAAATTCAATTCCCAGCACCTGTGTCTCACAAATGCCTGCACCTGCAGCTCCATCGGGGCCAGGGGACGGTCTGCTGTCCTCTTCTGGCCTATATGGGCACTGCACTCATGTGCCCAAACCCACTCAGACACACACATACTGCTTAATTAAAAATAATATGCTGGCTTACACAGTATGGCTGGCGACATTAGCTAGCGCTCGCTCAACTCTCTCTTAACGGGAAAGCAGCGGACTACCAGAGACTGAACTGTATCTGCCTCTATTTCCAACAGACTCACGTTCAACTTTCGCTCACAAAAAAAAAAAAAAAAAAAAAAAAAAAAATTAGCCGGGAGAATTTTATTAGTCTTTTTTTTTTAAAAAAGTTAATATAAAATTATATCAAAAAAAGAAAAAGAAAAAAAAGGAACCTGAACTTTAGTAACACAGCTGGAACAATCCGCAGCGGCGGCGGGAGCGGCGGGAGAAAAGATTTAATTTTAGTTGATTTTCTGTGGTTGTTGGTTGTTCGCTAAAGTCGCACAGTGATGGAAGCTGCACATTTTTTCGAAGGGACCGAGAAGCTGCTGGAGGTCTGGTTCTCCAGGCAGCAGTCCGACGCAAGCCAGGGATCTGGGGATCTTCGCACCATCCCGAGATCTGAGTGGGATGTCCTTTTGAGGGATGTGCGGTGCTCGATCAGTGTGACAAAGACTGACAAGCAGGAAGCTTATGTACTCAGTGAGAGTAGCATGTTTGTCTCCAAGAGACGTTTCATTTTGAAGACATGTGGTACCACCCTCTTACTGAAAGCACTGGTTCCCCTGCTGAAGCTTGCTAGGGACTACAGTGGATTTGATTCCATTCAAAGCTTCTTTTATTCTCGTAAGAATTTCATGAAGCCTTCTCGCCGAGGGTACCCACACCGGAATTTCCAGGCAGAAACTGAGTTTCTTAATGCCGTTTTCCCAAAGGGAGCGGCATATTGTACGGGATGTATGAATTCTGACTGTTGGTACCTGTAGACTCTGGATTTCCCAGAGAGTAATCAATCAGCCGGATCAAACCCTGGACATTCTGATGAGGGAGCTTGACCCAGCAGTTACGGACCAGTTCTACGTGAAAGACGGTGTTACTGCAGAGGATGTCACTCGTGAGAGTGGAGTTCGTGACCTGACACCAGGTTCTGTCGTTGATGCCGCGCTGTTCAATCCTTGTGGCTACTCAATGAATGGAATGAGATCAGATGGGACATACTGGACTATTCACATCACTCCAGAACCAGAATTTTCTTACGTTAGCTTTGAAACAAACCTAAGCCAGACCTCCTATGACGACCTGATCGGGAAAGCTGTGGAAGTTTTCAAGCCAGGGAAATTTGTGACCACCTTGTTCGTTAATCAGAGTTCTAAATGTCGCACAGTGCTTTCTTCACCCCAGAAGATTGAAGGTTTTAAACGTCTTGATTGCCAGAGTGCTATGTTCAATGATTACAATTTTGTTTTTACCAGTTTTGCTAAGAAACAGCAACAACAGCAGAGTTAAGAAAACTGAAGAAGAAAAAGCGCAAAAAGAGAAGACACACAGGAGGTGGTGGCTGCTTTCTAGATGTTGACAGTGGGGGCCGTGCTCTCCATGAGCACCACCTTGTAGTTGCAGAAAGCCCTAGGTGTAATGATAGTGTAGTCATTTTGAGGTGTATGCATTATTATATCAAGGAGTTAGCTATCTTGCATGAATGCTCTCTTCTGTGTTTAGGTGTTCTACGCCACTCTTGCTGTGGAATTGAAGCGCATGTAGAAAAGAACTTTGTATGAATCTTTACGACACTTGTGAAAATGATTCAATTTGGTTTATGCACAGTGTAATATTTCTGCAGGCGTCGTCCAAAATCCCCCACAGACCAGGCTTCCGTCCTCATTAGATGCTGGCCTCGGCCGACCATCTGCGACTGTTCAATTGCTGCCAGAGTTTTTACATCCAGTTACCTCCACTTTCTAGAGCTTATTCTCTACTAATGTTATTCAAAATCAATTTTTACTTCATACAGGTGTTTTATGCAATGGCAATTAAAAGTTTTTCTTCCACAAGTTGAGTCCTTGTACGAAAATAATTCCAGTTACTGTTTTGTGTTCTACTGTTCAACAGTTTGTACATTTGTAGCCCTGTGATTGATTTCTCCTCTCACCGCTCCTCAGCTCTTTCCTTCACTTCCCACCCCCCCATACAGCAATACACTGTTACACTGTGGGCTTATGTAACAATCTTACACCCCAGGTGGGGGAATTTAGACATGGTCCCTGGTGTAATTTTTTCTCTAAGACATAAGGAATGTGGCCTTCTTATTGGCATGAACTTCTGTGGAAGATAAATGACAAAACTGAATGTATCAAATGAAAAGAATTGAGTCTCTGAGGGTGATTAGCAGGAGAACCCACTAAGGAAAAAAACAAAAACAAAAAACACCTGCGTTGTGTATGGTGGTGGTTGGGTGTCTTTAATTCCAGCATTCAGGAGTTAGAGGCATGTGGCTTGATCTCTATGAATTCAAGGCCAACCTGGTCTACAGAGAAAGTTTCAGGACAGCGAGGGCTACAGAAGAGAAACCCTGTCTTCAGTGGGTACTCTGGAAACAGTGGGCTATGCTGTGCACTTCAATTCGCTTTAATGGGGTGCCTGCCCTGCCTTCACCAACTTACCAAGTAGCTATAGGAAGAATGGCCACCGAGTCAATGCAGAAGCTAAATCCTAAAGGTTCTAACCTCGGTAAGTGCAGTGCCCTTTCACCTTTAGCCACCATTGCCACCAATTACTCCTAAAGGAAAATTTGACCTTTCCACCTATGACTTAAAAGTTGTAACTTTTTGTGATGCCTGTGAGCTGTCTGTCCTGTGTGGTCGTCCTTTAACCATGGTGTTCACGTGATCCAATGAATGGCTGACCAGCATGGAGCTGCCCAGGCACTCCGCCAGATAGTGAATGTATGGACAGACAGCACTGCTCTGAAGATACTTAGCGGGACCGGAAACACGGGCTTTCAAGAGTTGCCATGTTAGTGGTGTTTGCAAATACTTTCAGATTTAAACAGCTAAGAAACGAAAAAATTTATTTATTTCCCTGTACTGTTTTCTGGGTAGTTTTCTGGACTGATGCAGTGATATTTCGTTCCTTCTGTATGTATAATGAAACACTTTTTTAGTGTTTCTAAGCATATAGACTCTACTTGGTTTGAAATCAAGTAGTTGGAACACTGATTTTTTTTTCTTTTTTTTTTTTTTAACACATGCTGTTGATTGAATACTTCCTTGGGGAAGCTTTCAGTCAGCACTCCCAGTCTGATTCTGTAAAGAGCAGAGCACCTAATTGCGATTTGGAGGACCAGTGTTTATTTAAGCTGGACTTTTGTAACCCACTAGATTTTGGCTTGAGGTCTGATCCCCGATCTTATAGAATTAAGAATTCTAATGTTGGAATTTGCATAGGTTTGTGTGGAACAAAGCCTAGAAAAACTGTAGCTTGAATAGTGATTCTAGTGTGATTACGGGAGAGGAAGTTTTGGTGCCATAATTTCTCTTCGTTGGTGTTGGATTTTTAATCAGTTGAGATATATTTCTGTACCACATTGTAAGCTTAAATAAAAGTTTGCTTAATTGTCTAGTAAAAAAATAATATGCTTACAAATAATAACAGAAATAATTGTGGAAGCCCTCTGAGAGTGACACGTACCGTTCATGTTTCTGAGGAGAGGAACTCGGAGCATGAACCATGTCGCCTCACACAGTCAGTACTAGAAGGGTCCTTTGAGGTGACAACTTCACCTTACGTCACAGGTGACAAAAGTGAGGTCCAGAGAGCAGCCTGACTTGCTCGTGTAACGGTGGGACAGCAGATCCCAGAGCCCAGGTGCGTCAACCCCTGCTCAGGTCTTGTTGAAGGATTTAGCACACTAGCATCAATACACAAGCACTGTGTTTGGTGGCACAGATCTCCCAGGCACCTCTTGGTCAAAGGTAGGTAGCAGCCAATCTACTACTGGGTCTTCCTGGGGACCCTATGAGCCCCCTGCTGAGGGCCTGTGGCCTGGTCCAGGTAAGTCCTTGGCCTTGGGGAACACTCACCTGTGCGGGCTCGAACCAGCATGTCTACAACGTAAAGGACATCTGCGGAGTAGTCCAGGACCAGCCACAGCATCAGGTGCTCTGACTGAAGCTCATCAAAACAGGCCCTGAAGAAGCCAAGTGTGACACGTGACAAGATGGCGAAATGTTGAGGCACAGACCTTTCCCTGCCCTGTGCTGTAACCAGGCTCATTGTAACCAGTAGCAGCTCTTCCTGCAGGGCTTCGCATGCTAGGTAGCAATTTCCTCTGAGATAAAAACATTCTATTTTGGAAGGAACGTTCTTAAAATAGGATTTTTACAGAGAGGTGAAGCAATACATGCTCTAAAGGGAGATGAAATGCTTCGCGGGTGCTTGTTGAGACAGGAAGTGAACAAAGCAGCTTCAGGAAGCCCCTGAAGCTGACCATATTCACAAGGACCCCCTTCTCCACAGAGTATACAAACAGTAAAGGCTGTAGAGAGTCTCCCTCAGACAAGCCTCGCAGCCCGGGAGAAGCAGGGATCAGCCAAAGGTCTGAGAAGAAGCAGACGGGCTGAGCTGCCTGGGAGAGGCTCTGACCAGCTGAGCCACCGGGGAAGACCCTCTCCAACCTGCTGAGCTACCTGAAGGCTGTGCAATGCACCCCAGGTCTCCAGCCTTCACCAGCTGATGCCCAGGCTTCGGAGGGCTTTGCTGATCCAGCTACCTTTGAGTCGTTTGTGCTTCTGTAAGTAAGCACACATTTTAGGTTGAGGATGAAGAAGCGAGTGGACAACGGGATTCTTCTCAGTTCCTAGGGAGGCATATGGAGTGCCTCTGTGGGAAGGCAGGCTGGACTGGGGGACCCTCCCTCCTACTCCAGCCCCCATAATGGTGAAATCTTGATGATGAGGAAGGTGGTGATGATGAGGTAGGTGTGTCCCTGAACGCCTGCTTAGGGACACCTGTAAGCCCCGTGCCTCCAGAATGGCAAGTCCTGTATTCTTGTCCTGTAGCCCTGCTGGGAAGGGCCCTCAAACCATTCCTTACCTCCAGAGAGGAGTGGTGGACTCTCAGGTCCACTCAGCAGCCTGCACCCTACAGATTTTCTCAGGGGAGGACCCTGCAGGCTTCCTTACCTGGCAGCATGGTTAGGAGTGTGCCAAGGCCCCCGTGGCTCCCTCTGACGGGACACCCTGCAGGCTTGCTTAGGAAGTCCTCTTCGACTCCCCCAACCCAATGGCGGTGCATCCTGCCTGGTAGCCACAGCAACAGTCTTGGGGTGGGGTGCTTACTAGAAAGCTACGGCTAAGTAAGTCCTGTGGCTCCCATCTCTGCATCCCCAGAGCCCAGGTTCAACAACCCACTTGCTAGCAAAGGTCCTGCCACGTCCTCTCCTTTTCCACCAGTCACCCAGGGAAAACTCTAATGCCTCCGATCTTCTGCAGAAAAACAGCTGCTCCTTCTAACAGGCCTACCTAGGAGCGCCACAAAGCACACATGTGCCTTCAGTAGAACAGCAGACAGTGCCCTTGTTACCAGCAACCTGCCTAGGAAACTAGAAACCCGGAATCTACCCTCAGAGAGCAGCTCGCCCACTGCATCGCCACTGAAGGCTCACCCCAAGGCGGGTTCCCCGGAAATGCTTCCCTAGCCCCTCAGAACAGTGACTTAGCCCCTGCCGCCTCCTCGCACAACCCACATGCAGATTTCAGAGTGCAGAACCCTCAGCATCCATCTCAAGCTCAGGGGTGCTTCCCACCCATGGTTCAGAGCACCTTCGGGTCCTCCTTGAAATGACTCAGTTTTCAGATGGAGAACCTGGGGCAGCAGTTCTGTGGGTCACCACAACTCGAGAAATGGAATCAGGTACGCCGCAGCCTTGGGAGGGTTAGGAGCCACTAGTCTAAGGCCGCAGAGCGGAGAGGAGGGAGGCTGTGGTGAGACTCAGCACCTCTGGGCTTTGCTGGCCTCCTGTCCCTCCACCCTGGCCTCCTAAAGCGATGTCCCTGCCCCAGGGCCTACCTGCACACAAGCAGACACCAGTTATAGAAGACCGGCAGGGCGATGACGGTCAGCCAGCGGTAGTAGATGGTGCTGGAGGGGTCCACCACGATGGCGTCCTTCTTCCTCCTGGAAACAGACATTTGGGTGGAGTCAGTGACCCGAGAGCAGTTTTAGGTTGAGGATGAAGAACTGAGTGGCGGTCACAACAGGATTCTTCTCAGTTCCTGGGGAGTCATCTGGAGTGCTGCTGTGGGGAAGGCAGGCTGGATTGGGGGCCCCTCCCTCCCACTGCAGCCCCCGTGATGGTGAAGCCTTGATGAGGAGGGTGGTGGTGATGGCGATGATGGTGGCAGTGGTGGTGGTGGTGATGATGATGGTGGTGTTTACATGTGCCCTGAGGCACCATTCTTGCCCCTTAAGATTTGTTCTGGGAATGAGAAGGCAGTGTGGCAATGTGACTGGGTGCCGGTGAGGAGGGAACAGCTGGCTCCTGAGGAGAGCCCTGTGCCTATGCCAGTTCCCAGAGACACCCATGCGTTCTGCAGAACTGAGGCTGGAAGTTTGCGTGTGGACGGCATGCTGTCTCTGAGGTGGTTCACAGGCCCTGGAGTGAGTCCTGGGGCCCTCTACCCTTCTCCTGACGTTTCTGAGAAGATGGAGCTACTGGTTCCATTATAGCTGCCTATCGTCCTGGAGGTCTGAGGTAAAGCTCAGCATTGAAGCGTTGAGAAATTAGCGGCTCAGGCTGATGCTACACATGTATCCACTTCCACTGGCCCCTGTGGAACTACAGCCCGAGGCCAGGACAGTTTGAAGCAAGGAGTCCTGACCTGAAATCCATATGCTAGGTGGGAAATGTCATGCACGGTTTTAAAAGTCACGTGTCATGCCAACTGGCTGGGTCGGTTCTGTTAAAAGGCTGACTGCAGTGGTCATGTACGTGCCTGTAATCTCAGTGGGGTACACGCCTGTCACCTCAGCACGCGGAGGCTAAAGCAAGAGGATTAAGTTCAGGCCAGCCGCGTCTACAGAGGACATTCTGACTGTTCTAGTTTGCTTTCTGGAGCTGTGATAACTACCATGGCCTAACGCAGTTGGAGAGAGGAAGGGGTTTATTTCAGCTTACGCTTCTAGGTCAGTCGGGGCAGGAACTCTAGGCAGGTACCTGGAGCCGGAACCGTAGGAAGACTGCTCTCTCTCTCTCTCTCTCTCTCTCTCCCTCCCTCCCTCTCTCTCTCCCTCCCTCCCTCTCTCTCTCCCTCCCTCCCTCTCTCTCTCCCTCCCTCCCTCTCTCTCTGACTTCCTTAGCTAGCTTTCTCATGCACTCAGGACCAGCAGCCTCCAGGCAGTACTGCGTGCAGTAGGCTAGGTCTTCGCACATCCGTCATCAATCGAGACAGTCGTGACAATGAGGATATCTGAGGTAGGCAATCCTCCAGTTCCGACTCCCCCAGGTAACTCTGGGCTGTGTCAAGGTGACAGCTGAAGCTGATTAGACACTGTCTGACAAACCAGAACCAAAGCAAGATAAGCAGACCATTCGGGTGTTTTAAATAATTGTTGAGGTAATTTTTCATACATTGCTTTCAGAGCACGCAGTTTAAAGGATGAGCCTGTTAGCTTGCAGATCTGTAGATGGAAAGTCAAGAATGGGTCTTGCCAGAGAAAGATTAACACAGAAATGTTTTAATTTTTTTTCCTGCAGGTTTTATAGGAGCCATTTTCCCTGTTTCCTGTGTCGTGTTGGCAGGACTCAGCTCCTGCACCTGGAGGCCTGCTGTTCCCATGTTCTTGCTGGCTCTCCCTAACGCTCGCTCTCCCTAACTTTGCGATACAGTGGCAGGACTGTGGAGCTGTCTGTGTGGGTAATATGTCTGCCACAGCAGCATAAGGACCGGAGTTTGAACACCTAGAACCGGAGCAATAGCTGGGCAGACATGGTGGCTGCCTGTAATCTCAGCGCGGAGGAGGCAGAGACAGGCATGCCTGGGGCAAGCTGATTTAGAATTGGTGAACTCTGGGTCAGTGAGAGGCCCTCCTTCAGAAAATATAGTGCAGAGTGATGGAGGAAGGTACCTGTCAATTTCCGGTTTCCTCATGCACAGATGTGTGCTCCTGCACAGACAGACAAACACATACACATGCAAGAAAGAGGAGGAAGAGAAAGAAGAAAAAATACTGTCTAATCCTTGGGACTGGTTGTCCTGGTTAGGTATAATGTTAACTTGACATAACCCAGAGTCATTTGAGGGAGTCAGAATTGGGGTATTGGTACTGTGGCCACATCTGTGAGAAACTGTCTTGATCGATGACTGATGTGATGGTGCCACGCTGATGGGCCCGGGCTTGTTAAGAAGAGGAGGAAGGGAAGGCCACCAGGAGCAGGAGCAGCTGCGCCATCTCTTGTTTCTTGCTAATTTAACTTTTTTTTATATCATGTCCACCTTCAGTGTGAGCTATTATCACCAGTGTAACTCTTCAAAGTTTTGTCAGTAAATGTATTTTTAAAAGGTTCTTAATTCAACTTAAGCCTGAGGATGCCTCTGTGAAGGAGGCCTTAGATGCGGGGAGCCACAGAAAGCTTCATTTAGCAAGGTACCCTTCACAAAAGCCAAGTCTCAGCTGCTCTCAGCTGCTCTCAGCTGCTCTCAGCTGCCGAGTGTCGTCCTGTTACACACGACCGTTTCACGCAAACACGACCAGGGGCCACGCTCCAGCCAACCCAGTTGTTGATTTAGCGTATCCCTGGCCATAAGCGCCACCAGTTGGCACACCTACAGCTCTGAGGTCTTATTTAGTTTTGGGGCCACTTGATTCTAGCATTGTGGATGAAACGGGCTTTTAAATAGGATTTTATCTTTTGACAGTGGATGAGAACAGTTTGTTAATCAAGAAGCACAAAGGTAGGTCAATGGTCCTCTGTCCTCATAGCAGCTGGAGTGGCTTCTTGAATGTCACCAGCAGATGGCGCTGCCCACAAGCTTATGGTGCCCATCTGCTGCCTGCAGTACCTCAGCTTGCTTTGTCCAACCTTGGAGGTTCTGGGTTTAGGCTTTGGCTTTCAAACCTCCTGCTCCCCAGCTGTTGAGGACCTCACCCAGTGTCATCCAGCTGTGTCCCTGGAGCTACCCACATTGTCCCCCACAAGCCTTAGATAGACTTGCAAAAGCAATGCTGCTTTGAGCTAAGAGCAATCTGATCCTAAAGGAGACATTATTCCGTATTTGGGGACTAAATGAAAATTCTAGAAATAGGAAGAGGCCCGGAGAGAACTGTCATCAGTAGTCAAATGTCCTGATTTGGTGAGAGTTTTTGTTTCATCTCTTGCTCTGTGGCTGCAGTGTGGGGTCCTGGGGCAGCCAGCACCAGCTTCTCCCATCTGTGTCCACATCCTAGTCATAGGACCCTGCATAAGTCCTTCCCGGAGCTGCGGGAGGCTTTCCTCCCGCAAAGCCCTTCCCTGCCTGGAGACCAGAGCTTGCAGGGGGCCAGCACATACCACAGCAGCCCAGCTTTGTGGGTAAACCGTTTTCTTTTCTTGATTGATGGCATCTGAGTCTCTGGCTTTGCTGTTGCAGTTTTATACAAGCCGAACGCACCCTTTTTTCACAGAAGGAATTAAAGTTCCACTCAACAGACTGGGATGGAAAGAAGGACCAAGCCCTGGCCCTTTCATCAGCTGGAAGTCAAGCAATTGGCATTTCTTTCCGATGTTGATGGCTTCCTCTCACCTTCCACGAGGGCTCCCGGCATTCCTAGGAGGCAGAAGCCACAGACCTGTGCGGCCACACGTGCCAATCTCATGGCCAATCTCACTGACTCACACAGTCCCAGGGCCCTTGCATGGCCCTGCGATACTCACGCACTGAACTCATCTGCTAGCTCAGCGTCTGTGAACCCAGCCACAGCAGGTCACCATTTCAAGAGGCTGGTCACAGGAGGGAGGGAGGAAATTTCTTCCTCTGGTTGTTCTGACAGTTTTCTTGAGATTAGCTCAAGTTGGCCTTAAGACAGGGTCGTTTCCCTGATTCCCAGACCTTGAGGTCGTAGCATAGACATGAATGCTATAGCCAAGGAGACTACGCACTGCTCCGCAGGAGGTGAGAGAGCCAGGTGACCTCAAGTCTGCCCCCTGGAATAGGGCAGTGAAAGAGGGTATTCAAGCTGAAAAGGTTTATCCTGAAACCCCTTGGCTTCCTAGGTGAGAAAAGCAAAGAAGAAAAAGTAATATGACTTCCTTAGCGAAGTCATACAGAAGTGTCTTGCCTCCTCTCTCTGCTCCCCCATGCCCAGCATGGGTGGGGATGGGGTGGATTTCCAACAGAAGGAATGATTCTACAGTGGTTCCCTGGTGTCCGGAGAAGGTGGCAAACAGCAGGAGGAGAAACGGACAAAGTGAGGCTTCTGTGCAGGGGTGGGGTGGCGGGTGGCCGGGTGGCCGAGTGGCGGGTGGCCGGGTGGCGGGTGGCCGGGTGGCGGGTGGCCGGGTGGCGGGTGGCCGGGTGGCCGGGTGGCGGGTGGCCGGGTGGCCGGGTGGCGGGTGGCCGGGTGGCGGGTGGCCGGGTGGCGGGGTGGCGGGTGGCCGGGTGGCGGGTGGCCGGGTGGCCGGGTGGCGGGTGGCCGGGTGGCGGGTGGCCGGGTGGCGGGTGGCCGGGTGGCGGGTGGCGGGTGGCCGGGGTGGCGGGTGGCAGTGCGCTTGGCTGGAGCTGGGAGCTTCTCCTCCTGTGAGTTGCTGCAAGTGTTGGCACCATTTCAGGCCCTGCAGGGAGGCAGGGAGACCGCAGCAGCGCAGGATGGGAGTGCTGTCAGTGACTCAGTTCCCTCCTGCCTGAGGTGATGGTGGCAGCAACTTCACCCACTTCTCCTCAGCCTTTCGTGTGTGTGTGTGTGTGTGTGTGTGTGTGTGTGTGTGTGTGTGTGTATGTGTGTGTGTAGGTATGTGTACAGGCATGCATCTGTGCATGTGTGTATGTGTGTGTATACTTAGGCCTGGTTAAAAAAAAACAAACAAAAAAACTTGGATTAAGAGGAAAAGCATTTGGCTAAATCCAGGCTTCTGGGTAAACAAGAATTAACGGTTTGAATCCCATCAGTTTCTGAGCTTCAGATTCTACTCATCTGCCCATCCATCAGCAGTCACTGTCGATGGTTCCCGAGAGACCACGGTGGGAGCCAGTGCCTTGTGACGTCTCGGCGTGATTTAGTAAGCTTCTTCTCTGCTGTTTTGAATGTCATTGTCCAAGACTTCCTCTCCCCATTTAAGATGAGGCCTCAATTGCTTGTTTCTGGATTGTTTGACTCATTGGAAAATTCCCCCAATGACTGAAAATCCCTTGGAGATGGAAGAGAGAGCACCCAGCTCTTGGGATACAGTGGCTCCAGTTCCACAAGGTTAGGTCCACGTGGAGCGGCATCTCAGCACATATTTTGCTTTATACTTGAGACTTGGCCTCCAAAAACCCAAAACCCTCCTCCTCCACGAAGCCCCCGAATCCTGCGTACACATTCAGCTCCCACCCTGAGCCTCTGGAGCGTGGTCAGGTGTCTCCGGTCTAGCTAGGTCTTGCCTGGCTCTCACTCAGTCCTCTGCTTATTTGGTCATACTGGGAAATGTACTGAGTACAGCATCCGTCTCCTTTCGCCTAAGGTAGTGGGAAGATGATTTCATCAGGTTAGCTAAAGAAGTCTTTGTTCACCCCGAAGAAATCGAGCCAGCCTCGCTAGCTGCAGCAAGCTCCAGACTCCCCTCACCTGAAAAGCAAGCGAGTGCAGAGGGCAAGGCCCCACTGAGTCCTCTCCTGGGCCTGTCTTAGGCCTGGCTCATCACCCTGCTGAAGGATTAATAGCAAGTTAGCAGCCTCTTCTCTGGGAGCTGGTAATTGAACCTGAGTCCTCTTGACATAGCAGCCACTACCCTTTATCACCTATGGGCCATCTGTCCTAATACTATCTCCCCCTGACCTGGAAGTTACTGAGTAGGTAATGCTGGCCACCCAGCAAGCCCCGAAAATCCACCTGTCTCTGTCTCACCAGCATTAGGCTCTTGGCTTTTTTTTTTTTTTCATGCATTCTTGGGGCTGAGCTTCGGTTCTCGTGCTCACAAAGCAAGCACTTCCCTGACAGAACTCTCTCCCCAGGCCGTTGAATGCTCAGTGGTTGTGTGTTCCACAACTTACTGCATGCCCTTGCAGTACAAAGATGCCACCTCATAGACAAATGTGGAAGTTCAATGGAGAGTCCAGAAAGACCCGTGATGTCTCCTGAAGTCTCATCATTGTCCCTCTCCGGGGGCCTTGGATGTTCACCTAGAAGCCCCAGACTTGGGCCTTTCTCCTCATCAGCACAAAACCAAATGGCGTTGTCTCTAGTGAACCATACAGGGACTATCCATTCTCCAGCTGTGCTCACACCTTCATAACCTCAGTGTTCCTCAGAGGAGTCTGACCAAAGAGGAGGCTTTAATCCCTTCTGCGTCCCAGAAGGCAGGCTCTGGGCAAGATACACCTGCTCCTGAAGGGTGAGGGTGAAGGGTAGAGAGGGAGGTCAGCTTTCTCTCCAGGTCCAACCTCTTTTTCCTTCCAGACTGGCTTGGACATCCTAAAGAGACCTCTGGATGCTCGGTGGTTAGCGAGTTGATGTGGGCTCTATAAGACCTTGGTGTTGGGTAGCCCCATGGCTACAAATACTCCTTACAAAATAGAGGAGGCAGAGATTCCCTTGTGATGATGGAGCCTGAGGGAAGAGCACCCCCCAAGAGCACAGTTGCAGCTCCCTGGAGGAGGGAGAGGGTTTGGGCCATGCAGGGTCCACAGGAGCGGTAGCTCACAGATGCTCCTGCTTGAAGCGGACAATCTCTACCTCCCCTCCTCTGTGCTCACCCTCACACCCCTCTCCCCACCCAGTGCTTCTTGGCCGCAGGAGTGATTCTGCTGTTGGATCACACGAGCCTGTGAATCTTCTTTCTAGGAACATGCATTCACCTCTACACACATACTGGTGCCTCCTCGGCTCTCCCCAGACAAAACAGGGCCCACATTTTAGCAAGATGGGTCGCAATGCAGTCTGGGATGAGGGTCCTTGAAGAGAGAGGTGGTTGAGACCAGAAACCCCTGATGAGTCTTGGGAGCTTTAGGCAGGATGGGTCAGGTTTAAATAAGGCTGGGAATTCTGGTTCAAGGGCTCCCTGGACTCGGGCTGGAGAATGTTAGAGCATGAAGCACATCCTTTCTTACCCTTTCCCTCCGTCTGGTGGTTCCTGTCCTCCTGGGTCAGGCTGGACATTGCTTTCCCGGCTGGACACCTCCTTAAGCTCAGCTCCATGAAAACGATCCAAAAAGGAGTCAGGTCTCTGACCTTCGTGGTGTGAGTGCCTATTAGCCCACGCACGAAGTGAGATGATGAGGCGCGACACCCTGGAAGAGGGAAGGACAGACAGTGACTAGAGGATGAAGGACAAAGAAAGAGCCTGATCTGGCCTCAGGAGCCCCGGAAGAAGCAGTGGAGGTGAGTCTGGGCCTGTGGCTCAGGCTTCTATCTCTACTGTGCCCTTTTCTCCCCTTCTTCCTTTCCCTCTCCAGTCTGTGGCAGAGCCTCACTGGTGAATTACTCTCCCCTCCCCACAAGATTTATTATTTATACAGTATTCTGCCTGTATGCCTACAGGCCAGAAGAGGGCACCAGATCTCATTATAGACCCATAGCTGGGTGCTGGGAATTGAACTCAGGACCTTTGGAAGAACAGCCAGTGGTCCTAACCTCTGAGCCATCTCTCCAGCCCACACTATCTCTCTATTATGGCTCTGTCCTTTCAACTTTCCCATGGCCATGCTTCTTCCAATGGGGCATCAGAAAACATATTATTCCTTTTGTCCAAAGCAGAGCTCTTGTTCGTTAGGATTGCTAAAGGAAAACTAGATAGCTCAGCAGCTAAGGGCACTTGGTGCTCCTGAAGAGGACCTGGGTTTGGTTCCAAGCAGCTTACAGCCATTTGTAACTCCACTTCCAGGGAACCTAATGCCTTCGTCTGACTTCCATGGGCACAAGACATCCACGTGGCGCAGTACACACGTGCCAAGCAAAACTCTCACACAGGGAATTAAAAAAGAAAACCTTTGAGAAATATTGCTAAGCATAGGGGCAGTAAAAGCATGCAGTCCTTGTAGTTTAATGTGAAAGGCTCCCCCACAGGTTCCTGTGTCAAACACTTGGCCTCCAGTTGGTGGCTCTGCTTGGGGAGATTGTTCTCAGCTCTGGACACTGTCCCTCCCAGCCTCTAAGGGAATAGAAGGAAGGTCATCTCCTCCTCCTCCATCCCCAGACAACAGGGATAGACAGCTGGCTCGCAGTGCACCACTCCTGCCTCTGAACTGCTGACACACCCACTGTGCTGGAGTTGGTCACGCAGCCCCGCGCCTGATGGGGTGTCACCAAAGAGAGACGGGAATGGAGGAGGCCTGTAGAAGAAGGTACAGAGCCATCACAGGCAAGGAAAGGAAGGGATGATGGCCGCCTCCCCGGCCCTCTCCTCCACCCTCTCGGCACCATCTCCACCACAGGCCACATAGCTATCCTGATCCTCTGCTGCCTGTCCAGCGTACCTGAGGTCTGCTCGTGTGCACTGACTTGAAGATCTTCTCTTCTTTGCAACCAGAGTCATGACAGAGCAAGTCTTATTAACACAAAACCCTGGAAACCATTTCCACAGCCAGCTGCTTAAAAAGTAGGGCCTGAGGAGATGGCTCAGGAAATAAAATTCCTGTTGTGCAAGCATGAAGAGCCCAGTTTCAGATTCCAACACCCATGAAAAAGCCAGCAGGGATGGAGTGTGTCTGTCATCTCAGCACTGGGGGAGAGACAGGGGTACTCTAGATTAGCAGCTGGCCATGACCTTCAGACTCAGTGAGAGACTTAAGGTGGACAGCAATGGACAAACATACTAAATGCCAATCTGCAACACACACGCACACACACACTCACCCACACAATATACACTCACACCACACACACAGACACACAACACAAACACCACCCATAATAAACACACCTAGAACCCCCCCCCAAACACACAGACCACGCGCAGACACAGACACAGAAGTAGAAGAACATTCCCTACAATTAAAAACTATGGTGAATAAACAGGTAAATGAATGTATCTGTTTGATGATCAGCTTAATTCGCACTGCAGATGATGCGGCTGGAAAACTGTGGTACCAGTTTAAGGAAACTGCTGGCTGGTAATGAATCAGCATTAGCGGAGCGCCTGCCATGGGGTGGTGGGGGAGGGTGGGTGCTGCTGGTGCTGCTCTAGCCACCCATGCCTCTGGCAGAGTTAGAGCCACTTCAGATAAAGCTCAGGAAGCTGGACGACTCTCTCCCCAGAATGCCTCTGTCGTTAAAGACACGTACAGGTGTCCTAGAGGGAGGAAGAGCTCAGGCATGTGCTAATCTGCCCAGTGTTTTTTTTTAATTAATTTTATCTTTATTATTATTGCAATTTATTCATTTTGTATCCCAGCTGTAGCCCCTTCCCTCATCTCCTTCCGGTCCCACTCTCCCTCCTTCTTTCCCTCCTATGTCCCTCCCCTAGTCCATTGATAGGGGATTCCTCTCCTACTGTCTGACCCTAGCCTATCAGGTTCCATCAGGACTGTCTGGATTCTTTTCCTCTATGGCCTAGTTAGGACACCTCGAATTCTGGTACATTTACACAATGGAATACTACTCAGCAAGTACAAACAAGGAAACCATGAAAGTTGCAGGCAAATGGATAGAACTAGAAAAGATCATCCTGAGTGAGGTAACCCAGAAGCAGAAAGACACACATGCTATAGACTCACTTCTAAGTGGATATTAAACATATAATATAGGATAAACATACTAAAAACTAGACCTACAGAAACTAAGCAAGAAGGAGGACCCTAGGGAAGAGGCTGAAACCTTATTCAAAAGGGTAAACAGGATAGACATCGTACGCAGGAGAAGACAGGGAACAGGAGAGGAGCCTTCCACAGGGGGCCTCTTTGTAGGGTGCTTTTGCAGGGGTGCATGCTATAGAGTCTAGACATCCTGAGAAACCTTCCATGGCTCTTCCAGGAAATGCCATCCTTGGCAGAGCACTGTGTCTGTCCATCGTTCTCACGGCTATCCAGTCTCGCACAGTCTCTGTTGGCTTTGTTTTGAGTTTCTCCAGGACAGAGAACACTCAATGTTATTTTATTATTATTATTAATTTTAAACCGAAGCCATTTTTCTTCACCTTTTCCAAGCTCAGAACATCTGGTTCAAGAGGATGGAGGCTCCTCACTGACAGCTTTTGGGGTGCTCGGCTCCCTGCCCTGTTCTTCAGATCTTCGGCCCTCTCTAGCATGCCTTCGGAGGTATCTCCTGTCCTCAAGGTGAAGGGCGTTCAGGGTAATTACCTGGCTGCCCCCTGGCCTGTGAACGAGCTCCGTGCGGATCCCGCCAGTCCTCCGGTCTCCATGGCGATCCCTTGCTGCAGTGTGGAAGGTGTCTCCTCACATGGTGAGGGAGACCTAGGAGATCAAACATGCAGCATGCTAATTGATGTCAAGCTCATCCTGCGCAGCCGGGAGTGAGCTGGGCAGATGCCGGCAGCAGGAGGAAAGGCACCTCTGCAGACAAACGACCTCTTTACGTGTATTTATTTTGGTGCATATGTACAGGTGTACGTGTGCCTACATGTGGAGATCAGGGGACAACTTGCAGGAACTGGTTCTGCTCTTCACATGTGTGACCCAGGGATTGAACTCAGGCTTAGCGGCAAGCACCTTTACCTGCTGAGCCCTATTGTTGGCCCCGAGCGGCACTTTCTTTACAGTAATTCTGAGTAAGGAGAACAGCTTTTGATCAGTTACTGTATATGAGATAAGCGAAGGCAGGGAAGGTGTTAGCGTGGTCTCCATCAGAGACCAGGGCCAGGGGAGGTCCCAGCACCTGCTGTCTTGGACCATAGCAGCTGTTTCCAGGCAGTGCTTCCCGAACGAACATTTTTGCTCCCAACGTACCACTGACTTGTGTGGTGAGTCTACCTCCTCCAGAAGCCTTCCTTCCTCCTCTCTGTGGATGCAGTTCCTGGGCAGGCATGTTCTCGTCTGGCAGACTTCCTACATCCTGGATCATTGCATGATTTGTCCCATCCCTCCAAGCACAGTCACAATAATTTGAACAGTGTTTTCAAAACAAATTCATTTGCCTTTGCGCAATCCTGCCCCGGTCGGTCCCCAGGAATACGGCAGCCAGCAAAGGGGAGCCACTTCGTTTGTGCATTCAAGCTGAACAGCACTCGTACTGGTGGGACAGACCTCCCAAAGCGCTGGCCACGCTGGCAGTGTGATGAACTGGCATCTGAAGAACAGCCTAGAAGAAGGCCAGGATTATGTCGGGGAGGGAGCACTAAAACCCACCCCCTAAGGCTGAATTCAACCAGCCTGATTAAAAAGCCAGCCAGGCAATGTCCCCTGAGGAGCTGCACCTCTCTCCATGGCTCCTGAGGAAAGCCAGCAAGGCAAATTAATGCTCTCACACGGCCTATTCCAAGCTAATCGGCTTTCTTAACGAGGTGGTCGAAGCAGGAGGCAAACGTTAACCTCAGGGGATGCTCGCTCCCTGTGGTGAGTGATTAGAAGTCAGAGTCCTTGAAGGCCAGGTGCTGAGTCCCTTTCTGCAGCATGCCTCCTGCAGGGGTGGGGTGTGAGTGGAGGTGGGGATGTCTCTGGATAGCCAGGAATGCCAGCACGCCCCCTCCTCCTGCCTCCTCCCAGCGAGCTCACGTTTTCTGCTGGAACCACATGGAGTTGGCAGCCTCCTCTGCTGTGTGGCCATCCTCAGTGATGGGGACCTTCAAGGTCTGGCTGCTCAGGCCACAGATGCCATTCATCCTCCCTCAGGTTCAATCAAGTCACCCCTAATCATAGCCATCTCACTGTGACTACGTTCCTGAGGTCTAGCTTGGCCATGCACGGAAACCCAAACCACCCTGTGACTACTGGGGCCAAGCCAGGAAGTGTGTTGGTTGTGTGCCATTGGTGGCTGTCAGCCAAACCCCAGAGCCTTACGACACAAGTTGCTGCTGGCTCCGATGTCCCTAATTTGCACAAGTGTGATTGATTTGTTTGTTTGGTTTTAGAGTTGACTATCAGGCCTCTCCATTTATCTGAGTTATGTGATTTCTTGGGATCTTTGGCATGTAGAGGAATCGCTCCTATGTCTCCAACACTCTCACAAATACAACAAAGCCTTCACCGCTGACTGGTAGATGACTGTGTATCATCAGCTGCAACCATTTTACCATGTAGCCATGCAGTCTTGCCGGAAGACAGGAAATGAAAGTCCAGGGGGCTTAAGTAACTTCCCTGAGGTCACAAGGCCAAACGGCAGAGGGGAAACCCTGACATCACTCCACCCCATTTCTCAAGCTGCCCTCATCTACTGCATGGAGCTGTCCTTCGTGTTTTAGCTGACAGCACAAGTGAAAACAGTTTACTGGGACACGGCTGAGGTCTGGTCCCCACGGCACGCTGTCAGAGGCAAGGTTCTGATCCACCTGACAGGGGTGGGGCTCTATTTTCAAACTGCTGGAAGCAAATCTCCCCTGTACCCTTAAGGGACAAGTCATATCTTACTGGTGTGCTGGAGGCCCTGCTATGCTGCCGATGCCATGGCTGTCCTGACATTCCACAGACAACAAAGTGGGAGTCTCCCACAGTGCCTCGGTCAGTTTTAGGAGGTAGTGGCAGGGGCGAGGGCATAGTCTCTCTTGAGTCCTCGAATCTGAGAAGTTGACTTGCCTTGGCAGGTGGGTAGACTGTGGGATGGGGGCTTGGGAGGTAAGATAGCTTAGGAAGTAATATCTGCCATGCCCCAGGTGATATGAGGCGACTCTAAAAAATAACAGGTGTCTGTGTCTTCACTGATTGTGACAGAGGCTTAGATATTACTGCCATAATAATTATAGAGCAAATACTAAACATTGTCAACCTGATACCTTTTACTTTTCAGCTACAGTTACCTGAGGACTGGTCACTCACCCTCCCTAAAGTGTCCTGGTCTCTAGAAAGAAAAATTAAAAAAAATGTGCAATCCCATGCTGATTTAAGTGTTATTCTGATACTCTAGCCCTGAAAGGTACACTACACCTGAGGGATGAGGAGAACCTTCTATGAGTGAGTGCAGGGGATCTAAGGAGGCCATTTCTTCCTGATGCATCTCCTTGCTTGCTTCATGATGCCTGAAATTCTGCTGTTGACTATGTCTGTCTTCTGCTGCTAACCCTGGTAAGTGTCTGGGGGCATTTCCATAGCAAATTTAATCATAGCCCACAAACCCCAAAGAGGCTCAGATCAACAAGGGGACAAATACGGCACAGTGGTCTTATCAGATTATCATGGATTGGAGAATTCCCACCTGCTAGTAACACACACTCTACCGCCATAGAACTATGACATACAGACTTCCAGGAAGGCGTCCTCATTGTCAGCCACATGATTGTCCTTACTTCTCGGAGGAACTTATCTCACCAAGCACAGGGAAGGGAGAGGGACAGAGCAGAGAGGAACTGGGTGTCTGAGATGACATTTGAGTCCCCAAGAAGATGCGGGTACTGAAGAGGAGAAACTGGGTTGTCAGTGTGATGACAGGGAACCCTCCAAGGAACTGAGAGGCAGAAGACAGAGTGGGTTTCCAGGGCACAGGAGTTGACCTCGACTCTGGCGACAGCTAGAGGTGTGATGCTGCCTTCCAAGAACAAATTATGAACAGGGCCACACCGGACCCTGGCATCCCTGCTCAGCAAGCCTCAGCCGCCTGCCCCAAATAAGCCAATTCAAGAGACAAACAGTGAAAAGCAGAAAAAGCACTGGGAAGAGGGACAGAGAGACCCATCGTTCCCCAAGTCCATCTTCGATGCCCTGACATGCAGAAAGGCCAGATGCACACAATGCTGAGTCATTCTGAATCTAACCCTAACAGAGGTGTTTATGTCACTCCAGACATAAAGGCCCATCAGGGCCCACATGCAGAAGACAAGTTAAGTCCTTCTAGATGCAGGGCTCTAGGTTCTGCTCTGTTTTTGAGCAAGCTTGAATGTCCCCGTGTCTGAGAGTGGACATCTGGTCAAGGTATGATCCTGCTCATCATCAGCCCATCTTTGCCTGGGCTCCAGTTTCTCCTAAGACATGGTCTGATGAATTGTCAACCATGTGTGAAATCTGTTCTCAGGCAATCAGTTCCCCTATACCAGGCTTCAGTCTCTTCCTCTGCCAGCATGAGGGGCTCTCCCTGAAGTCAACAGTTACAATGACGACAGCAACAACCAGGACAATGCACTGAGGTGACTTTTAAAACACAGGAGAAGTTTCAGATTGTGGTTTTCTATCTCTGAGTTTGTTGATAGAAGGCCATGAGTATTGGGAAGGTTTCTGATGTCTCCTGTCTCTGGGCAAGGGCAGAGTTGTTTCAGTTCTGTTGTTTACGGATTTGCACTCTGTGTAACATCTTGTCTTGCTCAGGTGACTTGGGGGCTGGAGAGCAGACAGACACTACCTGCTGGCACCAGGCTAGAGAACGTGACACTCTTCTTTTCTTCTTTTCAAGCCTCGAGGACTCAGGATGATGAGAATCCAGTGCCGTTGGGCACATGTGACTGGGGAATAGAAGCCAGTGTGTTTTTAAGTCTTTGGACCTTGAGAAGCAGGGTGAGAATGGGTTTCTTTAGCGATAATTGCTTTGGGCTCTACTCAGACAGCAGCATGAAGAAAACCTCTTCTCTGTAAGACAGACCCCTGTGCCCCAAAGCCCGCTCAAAATAGCTACACCAGGAAATGGGTTGGGATTTGGGGTGCTCTCAAACCTCATTGTAATTCTCTGTAGCACATTCTGAAATCTTTTGCTTCTATAGTACCTTAAAAATATGCTGGGTGGCTCAAAGGTAATTGAGTCAAACAACTAAGGGGGAAAGAAAAATCCAAGACTTTTGTGAGACAGTCTTCTTAGGTCACCGAGGCTGGCCTTGAAGTCATGGTTGTATTTCCTCAGGCTTTCAAATACCGAGATGGTGGGCATGTTTCACAAGGCCTAGATTGTGAGATTTTGATTTTTGGTATTTTTAAAGTGTATTTTTTTTTTCATTCAAAGGAAGCATTTTCATCCTTTTTTCCGATGTTCCCTTAGGAAAATCATCCTGATAACTAAATAAAGTGAAAGGAAATCTGGGGCTCCACTGTGCTGGCAAGGCTGTCCCAGGAGACAGAGCATTGATGGTTCTTTCTTATTAGGGGTGTTTAATGAGTGGCCAGTGGCACACAGGTGTTTACAGGCCTGTTCTATGATTGGGAAGAAACAATGTTTTCAATTTTAGTACACCAAGTCTCAATGATTTATTTCAAAAGCTCCCCCAGAAGACTAGAATTTTAAAGCGATGATGTGGTTTGTCCAAAGTTCCTTCCTCTAAAATAGTGATTTTTAGACTTAAAGTGTTTTGTGTATGTGCCGGAGTACTTTTTACTGCTTTAAAAACTTTTATATCCACGGGTGTTTTGACTGCATGTATGTTCATGCATCACACTGTGCGGGTGCCCGAGGCCGGAAGAGGGCAGCAGCTTCCCTGGGAGTGGAGTTCCACGTTGCTGTGAGCCACCACATGGGTGCTGGGAATTGAGCCCCCATCCTCTTGAGGAACAGCCAGCATGCGTAGCTGCTGACTCAGCCCCATTTGTATGGGGAATAAATAAGTGCTAGGCTGGCCTGGGGAGCCGTGGAGGACCTAGACTCTGCCGCAGTCCCCAAGGCGGCTTTACTTTTCTCCCGAACACATGCTGGGCTCTCCTCGCTGACACCAAGGAACATTCTGGAACTTCTTGTATTGGCGCATCGTTAGACTCCAGTGGCTGCTCGAGCCACGGTACCATGCGGCTTCTTCCCCTCTCTAGCAGGGGCCGACTAAGACTCTTCAGGTAACATGTGAGTCTCCAGGTAACACGTGAGTCTCCAGGTAACACGTGCCCCTGTGTCAGCACCTTACCCGAGAAGTGACTTTAAACCAAGGTGGGTGTTGGTGGAACACACACTCTGCTCCCGCTCTATTCTCTGTCCCCCTCCGGGGGTCAGAGGGTCTGGCCGCGAGCTTGAACCGTGAAACCTCCCCCACCCTCCTGGGCCCTGCCATGCTGCTGTCTATTTGTCTGTCTGTCCATGGCATTAAATAAATCTTGCATCTCAAGGATCAGTCTCTGACTCAGTGTCCTCTATACAAGCTCTTTTGGGGGTCAACTTCTGCTTGTATGAGAGAAAGAGAGAAAGTGTCTTTGTCTCCTGAAGGAAGCATTCTTCCTGGCTGTTCTGTGGGAGGAGCTATATGAGCTCTGTCACCAAGCTTTCACTGTATGAATGGTTGGGCAAGGACACACGTAGGCCTCGGTGAGAGTCAGTGAGTGGTCAGGCTGAGAAATCACTCCTCGGGCATAGGCAGGGAAAGGGTTAGTTCTAGATGCCTGGCCATCTGGGAGGTCTGAGGGCAAAAGAGGAGAAGGCTTCCATGAAGATGGCTGACTATTTACTTAGCCATAAGCAGCAAGCACTATGCCAAGAGTGCAACTTTCACCAGCAGTTTTAACCTTGCCCCAACCCAGGAAGCCAATGCTAGACTGACTCCTCCCATGGATGAGGAAACAGAGGCTTAAAGTGACTGCAGAGCCAGTGTTCAGACCCAGGCAGTGTGCCCTGGACCATGCTGGCTATGGGAAGCAGATGGACGGGCACGGGAGATATCTGAGTCATCTTTCCATTAAAGGAACACCTGAGCTAATCCACTTAGAAACAGAGCAGGTCTGCTTCCGTTCACAGCTTTGGAGATTCTATTCCATAACAGACCTTCTCTGTTGCTTTGGACCAATGGCGGGGCATCATACACAGTGGAGCAAAAACTAGAGGGCCGGAGCCTCACGTCTTCCTTTGGGATGATTCATCCAGTGATTTAAGGTCCTTGCACAAAGCCCATCTCCGCTTAACAGTCCTGCCTCCTCCCAGGAGTGCCTCCCGTAGACCAAACCAGGTTAACTTAGATTAACTTGGGCCTTGGGTAATATTCAAGACCCAAATACACAAAGATGGCAGTTGAGCTTTTCAGCAGGCATCAGTTCAGATCCCCTGAGCATGATGCTAACACCGTCAGAGTGTAGAGCACCCGTGCATGCTCAGGACACGGAGAAAGCCTGCAGCTACAGTGCTGGGAGGCAGAAGTCGGAGGCAGGGCGTCAGCATGGCTTCCCAGGATGGTGCTGCGTCTGGCAGAAGGTCAGCAAGAGCTCTCATGGTCCCACAGGTCAGCGCCGCATCAGGGCAAGGCCACGGTGGTTTCTGGGTAAGCAAACTTCGGGGCTGCTCTTGCAGCTCCCTACCTCCAATGGACCTGCCTTTCTCCAAGGCTTGTTTCAGTGACAGGAAGCAGATGGAGACCCCTGCGGCTGCCTTCCCTGCCCAGGGAAATAAGGAAGCAATGGGGAAAAGTTCCAGTGGGTGCTGATGGCCTCTGTGCTTCTTCCACTGAGCCCAGAGCCTCAGGAGCCCAGCGTTCATGCTCAGCCCTGAGCTGCGGCTCTTTCTCCTTCACACCCAGTCTGACATGGATGCTTCCTTCAAGGGTATTTATCAGCTGATCATGGGGAAGAAACTGTTTCTGCCCGCAAGAGCTTTAGCAGTGGGCATACCCGAGCAGTGTTGGTCTTTCTTTGAAATAGGAAGCAACAACTAAGCAATAGGAACTGGGCCTCAGGGACAGGACCAACACCTGCTAATGGTAAGCTCACAGGGAGTGTCTATGTGAGGTTTGGGTGTGTGGGAGAGAGGGCCACAGCCAGGACCCAGCGATAACACCAGGCTCCTGGGATGTGAGCTGTTCCTTCCCCTCTCAGCATTTCAGATGGTTAAAGTTTGCAGCGATCCGCTCTGAGCCGCTCTGGTGTTCAGAGGCTGCTGACCATCACTTCCTGTGCCAGGTGCTTTCCTCATTGCTGTACCCTGAAGGACAACCTAAGGGTTTGGGGCCCTCAGGGTGAGGGTATGGCCCACCAGGAGGCAGCTTTTCACACCACACCAACAGCCAGGAAGCAGGGAGAGGCGAATTCTGGTGTCCCCCGAGCTTTCTCCTCTGATTTAGTGCCATGGTATTTACAGTCCGTAAATACAGAAGAGGGGGGACCTCTTCTGCAGCTCAAGTAGCCCAAAGCTGAAGCTCCCTGGCGGACATGCTCAGAAGTGTGTCTCCTGGGTGACTCCAGGGCCCATTAAGTAGACTACCAGCACTAACCATATTTGGTAAGAGTTTGCTCTGGGCCTGAAGGGTAAGAGCCTAGACAAATAAAAGGGAAAACGTGCTTCTGAGAGAGGAAGGGAGGCTTGCAACGGAGCGAGAAGAAAGGATGGGTGAGGGTTGGGGAGCGAGGGGCTGTCATTTGAGCCATTAGTTACCATGCATTTATGTTCGAGAACAGAGAGAAATTTCTAGGTTTTTTTACACTTTCATGGTAGAATCACACTTGGTGCCATTTCAGTGTTCATTCGCTTACCTATTTAGAGCAACAAAACCGTTTTAATGTGTGTGTACAAGTGTGTGTATGTATGTGCATGTCTGTGCACACGCATGTATACACAGAATTGTGTGCAAAGGGGGGAGGGCAACAGAGGGTACCGTCCTTAGGAACAATGTCCACCTCCTTGGAGGCAGTGTCCCACTGGCCTAGAGCTACCCATAAAGCTAGAGCGACTCAGTTAACCCCAGGGCTCTGCCTGTCTGTGAGAGGTGGCTCAGAGGTTAGGAGCACTGCTGTTCTTCCAGAGGTCCTGAGTTCAATTCCCGGCTACCACATGGTGGCTCACAGCCATCTGTAATGGGATCTGATGACCTCCTCTGGTGTGCGTGAAGACAAGCCACTCATATACGTAAAATAAATACAGAATTTTTTTTTTTTTTTAATCCTCAGAGCTGGGATTACAAGCACGTGCCGGGCGTCGACTCAGAGCTTCGTGCTTGTAAGTCAAGCGCTCCACCAGCTTGAACTGAACTGTCCCCTCCGTTCTGCAATGCAGCGATCTGAGCCTCATTTCTCATTTTACCTCACCTTAGCAATCAGGCATGGAAATGTGGGGCTATTCTAAAAGAAGAAGAAATCGGGCTTCTGTGAGGATCTGCCCAACCTGACGGTCGAGAATCCCCTGGGGGATGGGCCTCTGAACAGACCCAGAAGAGGGGAAGACACGCCCCCGTG
This sequence comes from Meriones unguiculatus, assembly GCF_030254825.1. NCBI lineage: Eukaryota > Metazoa > Chordata > Mammalia > Rodentia > Muridae > Meriones > Meriones unguiculatus. The sequence goes on along the minus strand of NC_083363.1, from coordinate 59,086,792 downwards.
GGCGGTGCCATTCCCTGGCTGGGATGAACGGAGGGGTTGAGTGGCGGGTCGAGTTGAGCAGCAGCACCCATCACTCTCTACCTCTGACTGTGGATGCGTGCGACCTGCTGTCTCAGGCTCCCGTCGCCGCTGCCCTGACCTCACCACCATGAGGTGATGCACCCTTGAACCGGGAGCCACAACAAACCCTTTCTCCCTGAAGTTGCTTTGGTTCGGGTGTACGATCTCGAGAACAGAAGAAGATGGGGCAATATGATGAGCTGCGAAGGCCCTGGGCGCCATCCCGTGGCCGGCCGGCACGGAGACACTCCTCTCCATAATCTCCACCGTGGGAACCACCCGTGACCTGGAGCAAGCCCATCTTACCTGCCGAGGCCGTTCTCTACGCGATCGGGGTCTCTGTCCGAGGCCAGGGAGGGCTGGGAGCACTGGGTGTTGACCTTGGCCATCTCCCGCACGGGTCACATTCGGCCCCACGGCGGCTGCTGAAATGTGGACACAGAGTAAGAACTCCATCAGGACAGCTGCAGAGCCAGCTTGTTGTAGACAAAAGGCTGTTCTGTGTGGCATCCTCGGGCACACGCCCTGACACCCGCCCTCTCCAGCACCCCCACCTCCTGCTGCGTGTCTCTGCAGTCTTCTTAGCCACGCAGGTCCTCTACACAGTCCAGCAGGCCAATCTGCAGCGCAGACTTCAGTGCTAACTGAGTGGATACGAATAGTGAAGGGATGAGAAGCTAAGTGGGTTTCTGACTGGGAAAGCCCAAACGCTTAGGATCCTTTAGGGCAATGCCGGGTCCCCTCTGGCCCTGCCTTTTCTCATTTCCCAATGTTCATCTGGTCACTTGTTACAAATTTCAGCAACTCCCGGGTCTTAATGTGTGGTGGACCATGGTGACACATGCTAGAAATCAACCATCTACGGAGGATGAGGTAGGAGGATCATGATTTTAGGGTCAGCCTGGGCTACACTTTATTTTCATTTTTTATAGTTCTCAAAGATCGTGTGTGTATGTGTGTGTGTGTGTGTGTGTGTGTATGAATGTTTTGCCTGCATGTATGTCTGTGCATCATATGTATGCTCAGGGTCCATGGAGGCCAGAAGAGGGCATAGATTCCCGGGACCTGGAGTTGCAGACAGTTTTGAGCTGCCTTATGGGTGCTGTGAAGCAAACCTGGGTCTCTTTTAAGAGCGGCAGTTGTTTTTAACCATCTCTCCAGCCTCAGTGTACCTTTTAAAGTCAGCTCAGTGCCAGATTTCACTTGCTTAGTGTGAGTGATGATGGATATATAGATAGATAGATAGACAGACAGATAGACAGACCACAGATAGATAGATGATTGACAGATAATAAAAATGATAGATTGGACTTGCCTAGGGTAGGTTACAAAATTGGAGGGTTTATTTTCTAAATAAAAGTTTCCGAGTCCTTGTAGGAGCGTAGTCCGGTTAGATGACCCCAGGAGCCGGCTAATCTAGCCACGCTGCCCTGACTCTTTAGAAGCTGAGAGCCGAAAATCACTAAGAGTCAAGCTTTGTTGACAACCTGCAGACATAACAACCATGTACTTCGTAAGCTCTAAAGGAAACGGGATATAAAACATAGAGATGAAACCGCATATGGTTTTTGTTGAGGTTAAAAAAATAAAGACACATGCAGTCATCAGAGGGAAAGATGAAACCCAGATGGTGCTCAAGCGTGTGTCCTCCTGATTGCTCAGCCAGTGAGAAAAGGGAGAGTGGGGCTTGCGTCAGAGTCACAAAAAAACTCTTCTCTGCACTCAATCAGCGGAGGTTCTGGTTTTGTGAGACTGCAAAGCAAACTGCTTCATTGTTGCTATTCTGTGCCTCCAGTGCTCGGATGAAGAATGGGGTTGCTTGTTTCTCACACCAAGCACAAGTTTAAGAACGAGCACTCAAAAAAAAAAGTTCGGATTCTGGACTTAGCCTCTGAAAGTTACAATATTTGGTATTCATAAAACTCTTAAAGGTGACAGTCAGGGCTGGGTGGGTGGTGGGAACGAGTTATCTCAGCACTCAGGAGACTGAGGCAGAGGGCTGCTGGGAGTTCAAAGCCAACCTGGCTTATATGGTAAGCTTCAGGCCAGCCAATGCTACATAGTGAGAGCCCACTTAAAAAAACAGGTGATGTCAAATGCAAGACACACTCATCTCATTTAATGATTACACCGAGCTTTTTGTAACCTTTATCCCTTCTTACAGATGGCCAAACTAAGACTCAGAGGTGTGAGGCAGCATGTCCAGCCAAAACAACAGGTAAAACCTTCACTGTGGCCTATTGGCTAAGTTGACAGGGGAAGGTGTCCCTGTGACTGAGGAGAAAAGGAAGCTGACAGGAGGGCACAGCTATCATTTTGGCCACTTTTCTAATTCCTGGAGAAGTCTTTCAGCTTCAAGTCTTTCATCCCTGAGGTTGGGATCACTGAAACAGGCCAGCACAGGCTCTCTGGAGGAGCCCCGTAACCCAAGTGTATCAAATGTCAGTAGAGGTGGTAATTTCTAGAAATAGCTCAGTGACTCATGGGACTAAATGAATTCTATTTCCAAGGGAAGGTCAACTCAAATTATCCAGGACACTGTTGGAAGTGGCCGGTGGCCTTGCAACCAAGGTCAGGATACCTAGGGCAAGCCTGGCTTGGCAGGGGCCTGACTAATCTTGGATATCTGATAGTTTCAACCTGTAATTTCAAATTCATAATTTCTAAAGAGAGGCGAGAAAGCCTATTGTTTTAGCTATATATATTTTTAATTGCTGTGACAAATAGAACCATGACTGAAAGGAGGTTGGGGAGGACAGGGTTTAATTTAATCTTACAGCCCATAGTGAGGGAGTAACCCGAGACAGAAGCTAATGCAGAAGCCAAGGAGAAGATTCGCTCCTTTGCTTGTTCTTCCTGGCTTGCTCAGTGTCTTTTTAAAGTATACTCCAGGACCACCTACCCAGGGGTGCCATCACTCACCATGGGCTGGGCCATCCCATCAAGAAAATACCTCAGAGGCTTGCCCACAGGCTGATATGATGGAGTCATTTACTCAACTTAGGGTCTTCTCCCCAGGTAGCTCCAGCTTGTGTCAAGGTGACAGAACCTTACACGGACAGCCTTCTCAAGGACCTACCATCTAGAGAGGCCAAGGGTACAACCTGGTCATGCATGCGTGGGCTGTTCACTGAAGGCCAATGAGGATGTGGTCAGAGGTACAAAGGTCACTCTAGCTGCACCAGGGAGGATGAATCCAGGGGGACCTGGGTGTGAGTGATGAGAGCAGCTGGAGTCTGCTGCAGAAGCTCAGAAGAGAGCCTAGTAGTCCGAACTGAGCAGTCACACGGCCTTGGATGAACTGAAAAACCAGTGAATGGGTAGAATTGCCAGGACACAGTATCAGTGAGTATAAGGGCTAGTGAAGAGAAAGGAGCTGAGTGTGGGGCTTTCAGGACAGGCCTGCAAACCCACTGAAGCAGGGGACTAGGAGGAAGGCACGTGTTTAAGAAAAGAGTGATTCCAGTTGGCTATAGCTGGTGGGTGTGGTCGTGACTTGTCTGTCACAGGGATAAGACACCAAGGCAGGTGTTTATTTGGGCTTATGGTTCCAGAGGGAGAAGAGTCCATTGAAAGCATGGCAGCAAGTGGCAGGCATGACAGCTGGGGAAGGAAACTGAGCGCTCACATCTTCAGATGCAAAGCACACAGCAGAGAACAAGGAGATGCAAATAGTATGAGGATCTTAATCTCTAAGCCTTCCTTCAGGGACTTCCTCCAGCAAGGCTGCAGGGCCTAATCCTCCCCAAACATTGTCACCAACTGGGGACCAAGTGTTTAAATGACTGACTACGGGGTAGGGAGGCATTTCTCATCCAAACTTATTCCACACTCATGGAAACTTTAGAGCCAAAGTATGAGATTGGTTAAAAGCAATAAACTCAATATAAAATTGTCCATTGGACATTTTCATCCAAGCACTTACTATAAACTAGGGAACACTTTAGAAGCTGGGGTTTATCAGAGAATAATAGATTATAAATCTCAGCTGCTAGAGTGCTCTCTGTGGAAGGAGCTAACAGCCCAGTGGGGTCCACAGCAAGTTTTAAAGCAGTTGGGGGACTCTGTGGAGAATAATCAAGTGACTGTCCTTTGTCTCTCTGTCAGTAAATGTCACCAAGTAAAGGACACTGCCTCCAGCCACACTCCCTCTGCCACTCAGCCACACACTCTCCTCTGGGCATAAACTCTTGCTCATTGCCACCCTGTGTCGTCAACCCTTCCGTCCCCTCGAGGGCCTGCCTTCTGTCCACACAGCTGTGGGTAGATGCTGTGGACACTTTCTTACTGGAGCCTCAAAACCGTTTCCCCTTCCAGACTTACAAATGAAGACACTTAGGACTGAGCAGATGATTTGCTGCTGAGAAGATTTGCTGCTTATGCCAGGTTGACCGGGATCCTCCAAGGAGCTGACTGACTCCAGAATCCCATAGTGCAAAGGTTTAACAATGGCAAAGAACTGGTGTGTTTCTTAGGCCTGAGAAGTGGGGGTGGGTGAGGGTGGGGGTGAAGACCCTGCCTTATGCCACAGCTGCCCTTCCTCTGACCACACTTCGTCCAACAGGTCAAGGGGACAGACCCACCTAAACTCTGACCAAGTCTTGGAAATTGCTCTCTCCCTCTCCATTCTCTTGAGGTTCTAACCTGTCATAGACCCACCTGGTCCTGTTTATGGGTGTGTGCTGATTACATTTTTGTAGACTTGATACAGCTAGTGTTGTTTCAGAAGGAGGAACCTCAATTGATGGAGAAATGTCTCCATCAGAGGGCTGTAGGCAAATCTTTAGGAGCATTTCCTTGACAAATAATTTACGTGGGAGGGTCCAGCCCATGGTGAGTGGTGACATCCCTGAGCAGGTGGTCCTGGATTGAATTTAAAAGTAAACCGAGTAAGACATGAAGAACAAGCCAACAGACAGCATTTGTCCATAGCTTCTGCTTTGGTTCCTGAGTCCATCTTTCTACTTGAACGTCTGCACTGGTTTCTCTTCGTATTTATTGGATCATGACCTGGATATGTAAGCCAAATGAAACTTTTCTTTCTCAAGTTGCTTTTGGTCAGAATGTCTTATCATGGCAACAGAGAGAATATCAGGACGCTCATCCTCCTGGGCATGGCCCTAATGAGTACTCCTCTAGGAGTACTAGGTCTAGGTATGCCCAGGGGACAGCTGTCTCTGAGAGACAAGGGCATGGAATGTGAAAATTTGGCAGACCATCCACAAGCATGTTCATAAGGACCCTTGCGATGTGGGGTGGACGCAGAAGAGAACAGGGTAGGTTACAGACTAGGAGTCAAATGTCACCATGCTGTCACGGTCTGAAGGTCCTGATGAAAGAGTGTTTGTCAGGGTAGGAAGGGGGTGTGTAACTTCCCGGTGTGCTAGCTCGCCTGTACACAGGCATTCACATTTTCCCTGCCCATCTTGCCGGCCGGCTGTTGCTATGGCAACCGGATCATGCTGGGTAGCCTGGTGATACCTCAGCTGTGATGTGAGCTACTCACCTCCCGCTTGCTTCCCCCGAGGAACTCCCCCTTCAAACACTTCAGCTATTCTGTTGCAGCAGGCACAAACCCAGAGGCACGTAACAGACTTACTACCCCGGGGCAACACTTGATTAATTGAATCAGGTTCAGAGGATGTGTAGTTTTCTATCTCTCAGGAAGAGAATTCTGAGGAACACGCCACAGGCTCCTTGGAGAGGCCCTGCGGCCTATAGCCCTGCTCTGTTTGGTGACATACACTGGCTTTGCGTTCCAGCCCTCCCTTTTCTTTCTTTCCAAGGCCCCTACTACCCTTCTTGCCAATCATTCCCCAAATCATCTACCAGCATGCATGTTCTTGTCCGTGCTTTGGGTTCTTTCGGCCTTGGGAGAGGGGATTGTCACCATTAAGATAAACATAAGGGAAGTGAGCTAGTAAGAGATCCAAGGTCCTCAGTGTTTACGGGGAAACCTAATGTCTCTTTTATCTTTAGCACTGGGCAGGGTAAACTGTGTATCAGTAAGGGGAAACATAACTCATAAGATTTTGCTCTAATTGGTGCATAAGTGTCATAAATGACCACCTTTATAAAAATGGTAGAAAGGATCAGAATTCAAATAAGGTCCTTAGATTCTGAACGACTGATGTACTTATTGACGTTTCTATGCCACAGATTCTTGCCGGGTCCAATTTTAAGCCATGTCGTATGGGCTGGCAACCACACTGAGGGGTGTTCAAATTTGGAATCCAGTTTTTTTTTTTTTGGTAAGGTGACTTCACAAGTGGGGGTGGGGGAGGGGGAGAGAAGCTTCATTCTTCTATCAGAAGCTCTGTTGAACTTGGGTGGTGATCGCTAACCAGACCAATTAGCTCATTAGAGGTTGCAAGTCTGTGATTCTACCATTCCTCGTCAAAAAGATGAGATATTCTTCAAAGAGAAAAATGCGAATTTTTTAGTTACTTGGTAAGTACACAGTTACTAGAAGGGGGAGAACGGGGCTCATTTCCTTCTCCTTGTTTAGCAGCTCTTCTCTCACCGTATCTCAACAGAGTGATATTGTCACATCTTCTAAGGCTGCTGTATTCAAGGAGTCCCCACGGGAGAGACCAGTGACCCTCAGGCTTTGTTGGAAATGGAAACTGCCATACTGGAGACCTTCCAGTGGGAATGGCTCCCGGTGGGAATGACTCCCGGTGGGAATGTCTCCCATGTCTGCAGTTGCTAATCCTCAGAGCCCCATGACGTCAGAGAGATGCTGCCGTTGCAGTTGAGAAAATGGAGGCTTGCTTCCACCTGGCTCTGGAGTTGGGGACACTTTGGTTTGCCCTCTACACTGTAACGGATTAGCAATGTGTAAATATAACTTTTCATTTTCCAAAACAGGAGAAAGATACATGCTGGAAGCAGCTGTAAGGGGACTTGAGGCGGACCCATGGGCTGGAGCCTAGAAATGCTTGTTAGCCATCCCCCAAATGCCTGTGTGTGTTCTAGAACTTGACCAGGGAACTAAGCTGGCCATTTCCGATCTCGTGTATTTCATTATGACTAACATGGCCTGCCCTCTTCCACGGCCCCTGAGCCGATCCCTGCCTACATGCAGGTGGGTTAGCAGATGTGTAAAACCATGCGAAGGGGCAGTGCTAGAGGTGTTGACACACACAGAGGCGAGTGGCGTGCCATGAGGATGGGGGAGGAGACCCCGACCCTGCCGTAGGAACTGGTGTGGAGACTCTCACAAACAATCTCAATACTCACTCAGCACCAACCCTGTTAACCATCTCTCTGCACACCTTCAAAGACTTGACCGAGAACCTGATATCATGGAATTCCTGCTCCTCTTTATTGTTGGCCTGGCTGTGTGGTTAAGCCAGGCACTGATATGACTCATGCACATGCCAATAATCTTGTACTTTTCCTTTACTAATGCCTGAAGCCTTGGAGAACTCCTTTATTTTATGTAAAAACATGTCTCCAGATTCCCTGCATGTACATATAAAACCCCATTAGAAGTGGGTCAGGGCAGTGGCAGTGGTCTGGAACCACCTCACGTGCCTGGGCATTTGCTCTCTGCCAGGTTCCGGTCTCCACGCTGATAGCTTGAAGTGTGTATTAACTTATTAGATTCTCACACAGTCCCGTGAGTGATTCACACTGGAAATTTCCATCTCGGTTAGAAATGGATGGCTGGACAGGCTCATTTTGTCAGCCCGAACTCCCAGCAGCCAGCAAATCTTATGGTGTTTCATGTCTGGAGCCTTCTTTAGATCCACTTGAAATGGTCTTTATATTCTTCTTTTCCACCCCCAAACTGCAGGGTAGGACAGAAATTCTCACTCACCGAGTCCTGACTCACTTTGAGGCCATAGGACAGACAATGCCATACCCAGATCTAAGAAATATATGTGCTCAAGCAATTTTAGGATTACATAGAAGGGAAGTCTCCCAGGCTTTGCAAGACAAACCATGTTTGAGAGTTTAAGAGATTTTACACACAAGACAAGAGATCTTACATGAGATATAAACCAATGGAAATGTATCTCCTATCTGCAGACTGTGGCTAAATGTCGATCGGCTGACAAATGGACAGCCATCTGTAGTAATGGGTTGTTACTTGCCAATGAAAAAGAATGAAATGCTGTAAATGCTATATCATGGACGGGCATTACGATGAGCGGAAAAAGTCAGACACGGAAGACTACAATCTCATGGAATCTTGCAGAAAAGACACATTTATAAAGATAGGAAGTAGAATGATTGTCCGGGGTTAGGAGAGGGAATTTAAAAGGAAGAGCAATGCCAATAGGTACAGAGTGTCTTTTGGGGGGTGTTTAAAAGGTCTAAAATTATAGTATGATGGTTCCAAAACTGTTGACATACTAAAAATCCCATACTTTAAGTGAGTAATCTTTGTAGTATGTCAATTATTTCTTTAAAAGAAACAAGGTTCAATCTAAAACTAAAGTAACCTGAAATGCAGAAGTCACAATATCTGCTTTGAGGAACTTACTGAACACAACATCAACACAACATACACACACACACAATATAAACACAATCAAAAGGAGAGCTCTGCGCTCCAGCCACTCTCTGCTCTGTCGGGAAGGATGGAGTTCCTTCATTTTCACTGCCTGTAACTTAGCCTTCCATCCCTTAGCTTTCTCTCCACTTTCTCCTTGAACTGCCTTAGAGAGGGCTTGGGGAAGCGTGATCACGATTAAAGAGTGATTGCATTGTTACCAGGTCCATGACAACAACAACCACAATGAAGCCATCAAGGTTCCAAGCCCCCTCTGCCATTGTGCTTTCCATTTTAGGTACAGTGCTTAAAAGGCTGTTGGCCTCCCAGTTTCACCTCTCCAACTCGCCATGTCTCTGCAGCCTCTGCTGCTCTGTGAGAGAGGAGCCCGCATACCACATTTGTCATCACCATCACCATTATCACCACCATCACTGTCATCCCAATCGCCATCATTATCATCACCGTCATTACCACCATCATCACTATCACCGCCATCATTACCATCACCCCAATCACCAGCACCACCAGCATCATGCTGGTTTCAGGACAGTGTCCCCCACAAGCTTGTGTATTTGGACACTTAGTTTGCAGTTAGTGAGGCTATTTGAAGAGGTTTATGAGCTCCATCCCTGTTGGGAGAAGCATGCCTCTGGGGTGGGCTTTGAGAGTACATGCCTCAGCCTGCTCCCAGTCTTTCTCTGCTTGGTGCTCTGGCTGCTATGTCTGCTGCTGTCATGCCTTACCACCATGTTAGACTCTCTTCATTTTGTAAGTTTGTCTTGGTTGTGCTGTTTTGTTGCAGCAACAGAAAAGGCGCTAATACAACCACCACCACAACAACCACAACAATTCAAGAATGGACTGTTCTAGGCACCACACTACCAACTTTTACTTGCATCAACTAATTTAATCCCACGGATAACTCTGGTATCAGTGCTGTTTACTTTGCAGATCGGTGATCTGGGGTGGATATTTTGAATAGCTAGGACTGCCCAATTAGTCAGCATTAATAAGTATCATGACCTCCTCTACCTGCTCCCAGGGTCCCAAAGAATGCCTCAGGTCCTAGAAAGGTGCATCAGGATGCACTGGGGTACACTCAGGGCTGAGATGGAAGGTGATAAAGCAAGGCAATGTCTTTGTAGAGTGTCTGGACACCCGAAGCCCAAGCCTGCCCCAGCAGTACGACAGAGGCAGTGTGCTTGAATGAGGAGAGCTCAGCTGTTTCCCGAGGAAATGGTGGTGGTGGGATCCTCCCTCTTCTAAACTCTAGGTGTTTTCATGACAGAAGCAAGAAGCTTCCACAGACCAGCTGCAGCTTTTCAACTTCTGCCTGAGAAGAGAAACGAGCACTGTTTCCAGGAACAGGAAGAGACTGGGGGTGAAAGAGAACATTCTGACACTGGAACGAGATTACCAATTATGGTTGTTAGTCCAGGAGGCACAGGCCTGTCTTATGCTTAGGAAGTGTCTTGATCTTCTCCAGGGATGACTGGAATTACCAGGGCCATGGGTTCCACAGGTCCAAGCATACTCACAAGGCTTTGTGATAAAAGCCAGCTGTCTGAATTGGTATTACAGAAAGATGAAAGTAGTTCCCAGCTTCTCCTAGAGTCAGGAAGCCAAATCCCAGTAGTCAGCCTATTGCTGGTCCCTTGAAAACTACTGTCTTCCCTGCCCCATATCCAGAACTAGTTAAGGCCAGGCCAGAAGCCTTGGCCCCTTCTCCAAGGGTGATTTCATCATGCAACTACAGCACACATTTGCTGCTAATTATCCTTCAGGGTATGACTATGAAAGCAATAACTTGCCGTGGCTGGAAATACTGATGGTTCTATCTAAGCTCTGGAACTGTAAAAGCCTTCACTTCAGAACAGCTGGCTCAGTGGGGAAAGGTGATCGCTGCCGAGTCTGAAGTCCTGGGACTCACATGTCAGGAGAAAAGGACAGACTCCTCCCAACAATCAAATGAAAGTATTGCTTAAGGTTTACAGAAGCTGGCATTCAGAATGCCAGTTAAAGAGCTCAATCCAGGTCGCCCTGTGGCGGGGCTGTGCAGTGAATGAGAAAAGGCTTGTCTGACTCTATCTCCTCCCCTGCAGCACAGAGGCGAGAGATAGAAGGAAGTCCTGCAGAGGACGGAGGTGGTCCTGGGAGTTCACTTCTGCGCATCATGTGGGCTCTGCAAAGGGGACTTCCCAGGGACAGCATTCTCCCACATGTCATGGTGCCCTTCTGAAGTGCTCCGGGTCATGCACTCGTGCTGTGCTCAGGTCGAAACCTGGAAGATGGTCAGAGCCAGCTAGCCCTCAGCTGAGGTTGCGAGCCTTCGCTCACCATTCCCTACTGCCTCAGGGACAGCATTTCCAAGTCCATTCAGGCACCACAAATTAACCAACGATGATGCCTTCTGCCCTGTCCACCATTCACTAGGGCAGACATGGCCTGAGGATGAGCCAGTGAGGGGCTCACCTAGGCAGGAGGATACGGCTGGGAATCAGTGAGAGGCAGCTTCCTAGATGCTTTTGTCCAAGCCCCACTTTTGTGTAGGCCCTTGTCCCTCTCTCTAGGATTGTTGGAATGCCCTTCATTCTTCTGAGAACTTCACTCCTGAAGTCCATCTAGAGGGAACCTAGGACAGGGAAGTTCTCAATGAGTTTGAGATAAATGAATGAATGAATGAACTTCTAAGAGTAGCCATAGGGTCTTTCAGAAAGATAGCTCTAATCACCTTTCTCTTCTCAGGAACCCACGATGTAGGGTCCCAATACCTCATAGCACCAATGCTGCAACGGGTCTCAGGCTAAGACACTGCAATGCTGCAGTCTTGTTTCCAGGCCTCCCATCTCCTCATCAATCACTGCTGGACCTTCCCCCTAATCCCTTTGCTCTTCCTCAGCTTCAACCTGCAGTTAGTCTCAAGATGACCTTCCCAAAGAGGCCCTCTGACAGGAATAACCCCCGACATCTATTGCGCCTCAGGGCTGTTGTTATGCCTACTTCCGTCTAGGAAACAGGCCGCTCATGGTGCTGGAAGCCTCATCTCTCTCACACTGTACAGGGAAGTCCCCCGGGGCAGGGACTGTGCCTGTTAATTAATTTAATTCTGCTTCTCCCACTGAACTTTGTTTTGTACTCAGGTGTCATCAGTATGAAATAAGTGAGACCAGAGGGAAACCATTCTCCCCTGTGTCCAGCCCCAGGGTGTATAATGGGGGGGCGTAGAGAAGACTGACCCATCTCAACCTTGAGGCTTTGTGGTGGGGGTTAGTGAGGATTTCAAGTGCACAGTATGCTGGGGGCAAGTCAGAGCAGGTTCTGGGACCTGGTTATCGGTCCCCTTCCACTCCTGCAGGGAGCTGGCAGTCAGAGCGACCTTCCAACTGTTTACCTCTGGGTACCTTGGCAACCTGAGACTGGTCACCATAGCAACCCCATTCTTAACCAGCCGCATATTCTCCAGCAGACAGTGAATGAGAATGAAATGGGCATAAAACCAAGTGCATCAAAGGCAGGAGGCACACAAAGTCCTGGCCAAAGTTCCAGGGAAAGGGACTGGAGATACTGTGTCCATTGGACACCACCAGGGAGCAGCCATTCCTGGCAGCCAGGGCCATGACCCTCCGGGGACTGAACGGAGGTTAAAGAGGAAGAGCGTGTCTGGACCTTGGTGGGAAGCGGAGCAAATGTCTCACTTAGCTCCACTCACACCAGAGGGTCCCTTAAAACCCAGCTAAGATGCCTACTATGCTCCACCATGATGTGACTACATCTCCTACAAACCAGAAGGTTGGTTGGGTCACGGTGGGCACCTCCCTCTCTGGCTCCCACCTTCTATGGGCTCTTGTTCCTGTGAATTCTCGCTTAGGAGGTGTGGGCAGCAAAGCACACTGCAGTTAGTGAGTACTCTAACCAGACAACTGTCTCACTGTTTGCTTTGATGGAAGATACTGTACGACGTGGAAGAAGATGCTTCTCAGAGGATGTTGGCATGGATCTGAGCTGCTGGTGACTGCATCCAGGTGGTGGGCCACTGTACAAGGCTTTGAGGGACTGGGGGTGGAGGGACAAAGCAGACCCCAGTCTCAGCCCAGATGACCACCCACATTGGACCCAGGGTAGAGTTACAGGGAAAGTCTTGAGCAACTAGGTCTCACTGACACTTAGTCAAGGCTGCAGGCTCCATGCCGCTCTGCATAAGTCCCCTTCTTTCAGGATGTAAGCTCTGCCTAGGAAGAAGCTTGCCTCTGGTGATTAAAGTCCCAACAGAGGGAGAGGATGAGAAAGAAAACTGGATAAGCTCTCCCCACTGCCTAGCTCCCCAGTCCCAGCCTGGAGCGCCAGCAGATCAGCAACCTGAGGGCCTCAGGGATGGGCTGGGAGTGGAGGATGGGATGGAAGACAAGGGGAGGTGCTGAGCTGTTGGGCGAGTCCGGAGGACAGACACCTTATAAGATAAGAGGATTTTAAGGGATCAGGGGCCACCCTCCCTTCCCTTTGCTCTAGCCAATAAGCTGTATGGCCCTGAGGGCTAAGTCAGGCATAATTTTATCATTAAAACAACAAGCAAGACACTTCTTAAAGCAAATTCCTCACTCTTTCCACAGTCCACCTAAAGAGGTGGCTCACAATCCCTGTTTGCAGCCTCAGACTGACTCCTTCCAAATCCTCTCCCCCAGGGTCCCCAGGGAGGTATAAGCTCTGGGAGATGCTAACCTGGTGAGCCAGAGGGACGCGGGGGATCCTGAGCCCTTTCTGATTTAGTGGCAGTAAAGCTGCTGCCTCTGGGTACAGCGTTGCAGGTGTCACGGGAGGACTCACGGTTGGACCCGGTGCTGTCCCAGCACAGCCAGCCTAGCCCTTTCCGTTTGGCGCCTCGACGGCTTAGCGGGCTGAGCTCAGCGAGGCTGCAGGAAGAGCAGCACTGAGGGTGCTGGCTTTTGTCGTCCTGCGCTCTGGCGGGGTGGGGACAGGCAGGCGGTTCTTTCTGTCTCCCTTCCGCCCAGACGGAACTGGTTTCAGCACCGAGGGCTGAGGACAGCGCCATGTCTACTCCTACCCGACCCGCGGGGCGCCGGCCCAGATCCAGCCCGGACTCTGCAGAGGATCTCGCCCATGCCACGTCCAGCTCAAGCCCCCCCTGAAGTCCTTACCCCGGCAAAGTTTTGGGCTTTCAGCGCTCCTGGATCTCGAAGGGCGTCTGCTTGCTCCCCCTGGGCAGCAGCCCTGACTTCTGCTCCTTAGCTCCTCCGGCAGGACGGTCTTCTGGGGCCAGCGGGCGGAGTAGCAGACAGGGGAGGGTCAGCTGAGGCTCCTGAGAGTCAAAGGAAGTCCGGACACAGGCAGAAGTCACTCGTTTGTTTTCAAGTCTCCTCCAGAGGACGAGAAGGTGTCTGGAAAGTAAGAGAGCTTTGGCTGTAAGAGAGTTTAGCTGTCAGCTTTGGACTTTCTCCTGATCTCCAGTGGCCACCACAGATGGCTTCCAGTAGTCCACTCTGAGTAAGGACAGCAAGGCTCTAGAAGTTTAAGGGGTGTGTGTGTGTGTGTGTGTGTGTGTGTGTGTGTGTGTGTGCGCGCGCCACACTCGCCTACAATCTTAGCGAGGCTTTTAGAAACAAGTTTCTCTTGGCATGTATATTCTTGCAGTTTTTGGTTCCTTCCGTCACACCAGACTCTAGACCAGCCGTTCTCAACCTGTAGGTCTTGAACCCTTTGAGGGGTCCCATATCAGATATCCTGCATAACAAATATCTACATTATAATTCACAACTGTGAAAATCATAGTAAGTAGCAACAAAAATAATGTTATGGTTGGGGTCACCACAACGTGAAGAAATGTATTAAAAGGTTTGGAAGCAGCATTTGGAAGGTTGAGAACCACCAATCCAGACTCTGAGAACCAAAATTTTAAACCCACCAACACGAGCCAGTATTCTCTACTCTGTATTGAATTCAAAGGGATTTAAACTGTCCTTGGAGATAAGAACTTTTTTTTTGCAATAAACACTTGCAGTTCCTGAAATTAAACTTACACACAGTGGGTACGGGTGCACAGAACACCATTGGTAAGGTTAGTGACCTGTGGGGTAGAATACTTGCCTAGCATGTGGGAGACCCTAGGTTCAACCTCCAGCTGGGAAGGTTGAGGAAGAGGAAGAGAAGATGGAGGAGGAGGAAGAGGAGGAAGGGGAAGAGGAGGAGGAAAGATTGAATTCCATCTCTTCATCACTGCATCACTGATAGTAGCCATCTCAGGGGCAAACTGAACCTTCTTGTTTGACAAGGGCTGGGCAGTGTCGTGAGTTCCAGGTTCTCATGACCAATACCACAAAGAAAAAAAAAATAAAGCCACAAAGGCAGATTCTACAGCAACTAGCACACTGGAATGTCCCCAAGGTGAAATTTCCTGAAAACACCCATCAAATTGCCTTTTCCTGTGGTAGATCATCTTCAGACAGCATTAGTCTTCCAGCTCAGGAGATACACAAAAGACAAACTGAGGCCCGTAGCCCTCACTGGAAAACTAAGAATTAGGAAAGCAGATGAGTGAGCACACGCGTGTGCCCCCTGGCACTCACCATAAAAACAGAACAGTTCTCTGAAGAACTGTTTAGATTCAAGAGATTCGGATAGAGAACAAGCAGAAACAGAAACGAGCGAAGCGGAGCTGAAGCCAGATGCAGAGCCTCATGCCTGTATTTGTAGCCCTTAGACAGCATGAGGACCTGAAGGGCAGCCCGTGCTGTTGTGAGTTCTAGCACAGCCTTAGCCACTATGTCTCAGAATACCAGAAAATACCATGACATGAACAAACAAAGCAAACTCAACCCCAAAACTAATCAAAGAAACAGAAAAAAAAAAAAAAAAGCAAATCAAAGCCATGAAAATGGGTGATGTGGAGAATGCTTGTTTTACAGTTTATGCTCTAAGAAGGAACTTGAAATTAATTCAACACACAAGAAGGCAGAGTTTGTAAGGCATGGCTTCTCAAGAGGCTTAGCCTCTACATTCTAGAGAATCTCTGATGCAGCTCAGTTATCATGTGCAATTGTTTCATCTTTACGGTCAGGAAACAATTCGTTTCCTCTCATACTAGTGATTTATGCTACAAATTAAAGCGGTTCAGCACTGACTTGTCCTCAGGAAAGGCAGGAAGCCGTCAGCTGTCCTCTGCTGTCTGGAAACATTACAGAGCTCTAAAAGAATCTTAACGCCCCAGTTTGGAAAATGCAGCGGTTACCATGCATCCTGCAAAGGGAAAGAGCCCTTGTCTGTTAGTTTCTGAATCAGACACCATTTCTAAGACTCAAGGAGAGGTGTGGAAGCTAAGACCTTGCAGAATCCACCATGAAATGGAGACTTGTACTGCTCTGATGAAGGGTCCCACAGCCCTTGGTGCAGGTCCAGGCGTGAAACTGCCCCTTAGGTACCGATGTTCGCAGCACTGGGGGGGGGGGTTAGGGGGGAACAGATAACCTGAGACAGGGAATGGTTAGACAAAGCCTGAAGGGATGTCCTGTGAATCCGGCTGCAGGAGGCATCTGGTAGCAAGGTCCTACGATACAAAAGGTCAGATGTGTCTCAAGACCCACTCAGGTGGACCGTCCTCCGGGGACATGTGTTATTGCCAGAGCCTCACCCGAGGAATGACTCGGTGAGGAAGAAGTGGCCGTGCCTGGCCCGGTTTGGAAACTGCTAATCTTCTGTGAATGTGTAGGACTCGGTCGGTACCAAGCAGTCCCAAGAGAGTTAACGGGATGCCCCAACTGTTCTATGCCACCAGGAGACCCGGGGAGATCCTCAGAAACTCCAAGCTGAGTGTCAGATAGACCCCTGTGAGAAGGGAACAGCGGAGAGGAGAAAGCACTGTTTCCTTTTTTTCCCCCGACGGGGCACCGAGACTGCAAAGGGAGATGTGGGGATTAGGTGAACTCTGAGGAGCTTGAGCCTCAGGCAGGCCAGGCCAGGGTGATGGAGAGGGAGCTCAAAGTAGCATCCAGCCACCAGGAGCAGAGGGAAACTGGAACATGGATCCGTGACATGACTGGTTCTGTCCAGCTGAGATTTAGGTGTTGTAGAGATAAAAGGATAAGCACTCACCGTGCCCAGTGGGCTTGGATCTGAACATAGGTGTGCCCATGTGTTTTTAGGGGACACCCTGTCGGTTTTAGCTTTTGAAATTTAGGGTAAGTAGGACGGTCTGTGTTGTCTTCTGAGATTTGCTGTTATCAATAGCAAATGTTAGATTACTAGTGTCCAGAGGTATCTCACGTAGCTAGCGTTTATTCAGTTTTACTGTGTAAACAAATGTGTGTGTTGCATGCTTGTGTGTACACGTGTGCACACAGGTGCCCATGTCTGTGTGTGTGTGTGTATGTGTGTGGAGGGCAGAGGTTAAGGCAGGGTATCTTCCTCTATCACTGCCTACTTTTGAAGCAGAGTCTCTCTGAGCCCGGAGCTCACTTTCTGGCTGGGCTGGCTGTCCAGCCGTATTTGGGACTCCTCCCGTCTCTGCCTAGTCTGCTTCAGCTGCAGGTGGACGCTGCTGGGCCTAGAGATGCAGGTGCAGCCCTCAGGCGGGTGCAGCCAGCACTCTGCCCGTCTTCCCAGTCTCCATAACTCATTACTGAGTCTGGGTACAACGTAGATACTTGAAAGCAATATATATTGCTTAAAAAAACAACAGAAGAATTAATGTTTTTACCATTCTAATTATGTGAAATCTTTCTTGTTCAAACAGATGTAGATGTGCCAAAGACCTGGGATTTATAGGTTGATTCAAAAGCACCTAAATTGTGTCCTGTGGGCAAAAGCACAGGTGTTTCTGCTGGGGTCTTATGGCTCCTCTGGCTGTGTTGAAGCATGTGTGCATGCACACACACACACACACACACACACACACACACACACACACGCTGATAAGGGGATAATCAGATTAACAGAAGATAAGCGGCACTATAGGCAGATAAGCTCAGCTATGGGCAAGGGGAGAGGCAGTGGCCTAGTCTGGGTGGAGGTCTGGATCCTTGGCTGGTGATAAGGCAGCTTGTGAAATCAAGTGTTTTATGAGAAACAGCAGAAAGTTCTGCTGTGGGAATTCCCAGCCAGAAGGGGTGAAAAAGCCCATTTTCCCCACCTTTTCTCAGGCAGCAACAGATAATACTGTCTATTTCTCACATTTAACTGGCAGTTTGAAAGACAGAAGGCAAAAACAGTGAATGAGATTGAAAGAGTTAAAGTTCCATTCATGTCTTGAGGGCCTGAGGAGGACTGTGGGGCCCTGGGAACGAATCTGCCTCATCTCAGGGATGTTCTTTCAGGCCAGCCTTGCCCAGTGGCCAGGAAGAAGCTACCCTAAGGCCCCAACATCAGCCCTTTCACCACACCCAAAACTGACTCCATCAAAGCTGGAAAACCCCACCGCCAGAACTTCATGTATTTTCCAATTTTGATCCACTTAAGAATGCAAATGAGTTCAGGAGATACAGTGCAGATGAAAATTATAGACACCTTGACTAGAACAGCTGAGGGGTGTTTGATGTGGTGAGGATGCGATGGCATGCCTGCCATGTCGGGGAACAAGGAGAATCAGAGTGTACAAAGGTCCAAAGGAAGGACACTGAACACTATACACACAGCCAAAGCCAGTGAGGCCTCTGGAGCTTTTCTCTGAGCCAGAACCTTCGTTTTCTTCCCAACAAAGGACAACTACCTTTGCTAAGTGTTGAAGCCAGCAAGTATGTGATGGGCGCAAACTTTGTCTTGCTGATTTGTCCCATGGGCGTGAGCAGTGTTTTCACTAAACGTGTGATGTCCTCAGCCACACTCAGCTCTACACCATCCTCATGGCCATGGATGAGCACATGGGGTGATGTTTATGATGTGTGGCTGGCCTTGAACTCAAGTAATGGGATTAGAGGCGTGCTTGGCTTAGGTTGTCAATTTTAACATGGATCGGAAGTACAGTTAGCAGGCTATCCATGAAAACAGTGATGAAAGGTTAGAAATCAACACCCCAAATTTGCTGAATACCTTCAGTGGTGGGCTGAATGTATAAACTGAGGAATGAGCTAACAGGAATTTCTGTGAGGTTCCAAACGGCAGTCCCTAATAACAGGAAGAAGAGATTAGGGTTAGCCAGCCTCCCTCGGCATGATGTAAACATCATGATGAGTCTCTTCAAAGAGCTGGTGAAGGGCAGTGAGAAGGGAGGCTAGTTTAAGACCAACATCTTAGACAGGGAAGCTAATCCTGGCTCAGCTGCTTTCCTGTCAACATACCTGAATTCTCTTCCTGTCAACTGCTGCTTTTAAGAAGTGTGTTGCCGTGCTCAGCAAGGAACCTTAGCACTTGGAAGGCAGAGTCAAGAGGATCGCTGAGTTTGTGGTTTACCTACTGAGCTCCAGGACAGCCAGGACTATGTGGAGAGACCCTGTCTCAACACCACCACACACACATACACACATATACACACAAACACATATATACACATGCACACACATTCACACACATATATATACATACACATACATCTGCACACGCATCTATACATATATAAACACATATACAAACATACATATGTATACACACATATACATATATACACATATACAAACATACACACACCAGCAACATTGTTACCAATCATAATGATAGTAATCATGGAACTTTAAAAGTCAGCTTTCCAGCCAGGTCATCCTAGTGCTCCAAAGGCTTTCAGCCACACCCTACTGGACCATGGTTTTGCGTCTAAGACTAAGATGGCCCCAAAAGGAGTCTCGGACAGGCCTGAGCTGCGTGATGAATTCCTGTCTCAAAAAGGAAACGCTGGTCTGGTCTAATCACTCAATCCTATGTGTTCTGTGCTACCGTCTAACGCCGCCTCATATTCTCATGCACGATGATGGCAACAATGAAATAAATATATTTTTGTTGCTCAAATTTAATTATTTCTTATATTTTGATGGCTAGCCTATCACGGTTCACTAGCTTCCCATGAGTTTCGGCTATGGCCAAATAATTTATCACTGGCCATGATCATGTTCAAATGACTTACATAATGGAACAAAATTAACAACTGTTGGTTTTTTAAAAAAACATTTACTATGTAAATACTCTTCTGTCTAGCATGTACACCTGCACACCAGAAGAGGGCACCAGACATCATTATAAATGGTTGTGAGCCACCATGTGGTTGCTGGGATTTGAACTCAGGACCTCTGGAAGAGCAGCCAGTGCTCTTAACCTCAGCTCTGTCTCTCCAGTCCCACAATTGTTGATCTTTCAATATGTATATATATATATTGTGTGTGTGTAAGTGCATGGGTGTCTGCAGAGACCAGAGGAGAATGTCAGCTGTCCTGGGGCTGGAGTTATAGGTGCTATGAGCTGCCTGATGCGGGTGCTGGCAACCTGAACTTTGGTCCTTGTAAGTAAAAGCCCTTTAAACTGCTGAGCCACTTCTCCAGCCCAACTCCTGATCATCTTAAGCAGTTGTTCACATTATTACCTATTTCTACTCTGTTTCACAACTATCTTAACGACATGCATAGACTCTTCTGTTCGTCTCCCAGAGGTAGAGTCACTCCAAGGACATAAACATCCAAACCTAGATGTTCCAGCAATTTCTATGGCCACCACTCACTTCCCAGTTTCAATAAATATATTAAACAAACATCTATTTTATTTTCAAATACAATGCATAAATAGACCCTATTACAGTTATAATTTGCATCTCAATAAGAGCAAGTAAGTTGAAATTTTCTCATCTACTTCTTATGCTGATTAATACTTTGTGAATCTTCTATTCATGTTCCTTTCCCACTAACATTTAAGCTTTCATATTTTCTCTTCCAATTTTCATGAGATTTTAGCGTAATATTAACAGACTTTTTTTTGTTGTTTTCTTTCATGAAACCATTGCCCTGCTCCCATCTGTTTGAGTCCTGATAATTGTTCTTGAGATCTGAGTACAGTTTACGTATTCCCTCTTTAATTCACTCGTTGAAAGCCTAGAAATGTGCAATTCTGCTAACTCTCTGGGGTCTATTCTTTTTTTGCTGCTCTTCTATGTTTTTTATTTCTAGTACAATTTAATATTGTTTAATAATATAACTGGCTATTTTGATATAAGGCCTACACAATTTAACTTGAAATTTCTTTAAATTTGAGCAAACTTAAATTTAATGTGAGACTCAGGTTCCCTATATATTAAAAAAAAAAAGCAAGAAAGAAAGAAAGGAAGGAAGGAAGGAAATGAATCCAGTTCTTTTCCAGAATCTTGTAAGAGAATTCTGGGGAGGTCAACTATTTAACTGCACTGTGTCAGGCTATCAGTTCATTGTTGGCCCCAGGTTCACCCTTCAGTATTTACTCCACAGCACTGGACAGAATTTCTAGCAGACTTTCTTCATTGTAGTGTTGAAGTTTCTCAGTAGAGGACCCTAGAGTGACAAGGGGCAGAAGAGGGCTCCCCTGATGCTTCTGGGGCAGCATCCTCCATGAGAAGGCAGGAATGAGGAGAGTGGTGGTGCTCTGTCCTGGCCATGGTCTGAAGGCACAATCCGTGGTCGGTGTTCAGCTGCATCTTGGTCTGAGCCCTGCAGCCACTGTAATAAAGACAGTCCTGCCCACTACAGTTCCCACCTGCCCCAGCTTCTCAGCCCCCTCTGCTTCCACGGGGCTTCTCCCAGGCTTGTTCCCCGATCCTGTAGAACTGCAACCCAGGGGGGCTGCTTCCTGAGGCTCAGTGACTGCAGGCCAGCTCTGGCCTGTGCAAAGCAGCCATCTTCCTTTTGGTCCACTGGGCTACAAAGATGCCTGTTTCACTGATGTTTGTGCTAGCCTCGAGGAAAGGTCTGCCTGGCAACTCCTTTCAGCTCTATGGTGCCATGAAGAGTTCTTTTATGCTACCGTCACTTAAAAAAAAGTTAATTTTATACTAATCTAAATCTTGGTTTCTGTGATATACACCCACAACCCAGGATATCTTTTTTCTTTTTTTATACAAAGAAGGGTGAGAAGCCATTTTTTAAAGATTCATATTATGTGTCTGAGTGTGTTGCCTGCCTATGTGGGCTCTGCATGCATGCCCATGCACACAGAGCTCTCAGAGGCCTCAGAACATGTTGGATCCCTTAGAACTGGAGTTACAGATGGTTGTGAATTGCTGCCTGGGTTCTGGGAGCTGAAACTGAGCCTTCTGCAAGAGCTGCAAATGCTTTTAACCGATGAGCCATCTCTCCAGCCCAGGAGTCTGTCTTAAATGGCAGTTTAGGCTTTTGGGTTGCCTAGTTTATTGCACAAAGTTCATCACCTGTGTGTGTGCGTGTGTGTATGCATGCACACGAGCACACATGTGTGTTAACTCAACAAATTAAGAATAAAAGAAAGAGCCGGCGGTGGTGGCACACACCTGTAATCTCAGCCCTCAGGAGGCAGAAGCAGGCAGACCTCTGTTCAAGGCCAGCCTGGTCTACAAAGCAAGTCCAGGACAGCCAAGGCTACACAGAGAAACCCTATCTTAAAAAAAAAAAAAGAATAGAAACATTTTCAACTTGATAAAAGTCATTCATGCTGTTAATATCATGCTTGATTTGGAGCAAAGCAAGGGTGTTCACTTCCCATACCTCTGCCTACCTCTGCGCTGAAGTTTTTAGCACGCACAGCATAGAGCAAAAGCAAAGACTCTGATGTGAGAAGATGGCTGGTTTTGGCAGACAGCACATTCATCCGTGTAGAAAACCTGAGCAGTATACCAAAACTGTGGAACCAGAAAGCGAATCTCAGTTAATACATCAATCCCAGTTACGCTGTGATCTAACAGCAGGCGGTAGACAGTGAAGCTTACAAATGGGACTTCCACAGGACCAAGCCGTCCCCTGGGAGGAAGCCCAGCACTTACTCTGGATGGAATCATGGTTGTGTATAACGTGGCGTGTTGTGGAGTCTCAGAAACTTGTATGCTGAACTGCTGATTCCATGTGATCCCTGCCAAGCGCCCGGTGGGTGTTTCTGAAGAAACTGCATTCTGGAACTTGATACAAGATCAAAGGAGACAGTTACACAAAATGGCCTTGGAAAAGAGGAACACAGATGGAGGATTTCAAGATTCTGCATGAAGCTGCAATAATCCAAATTGAGTGACATTGCCTTAAGAAACGGGTTAGTCAAGTGAAATAGCAAAAGATCCATGTATATATATGTTCAACTGATTTTGATAAAGGCCCCAGAAAAGTTATTATAGTTAGCTTTTGTAAACTTAGCACAAACCTAGACATGCCTGAGAGAGGGGACTCTCAGCTGAGGGGTGTCTCCATCAGATCGGCTTTGTGGGCAGGTCTGGGCAGGGTATTTTCTTGATTGCTGATTGATGTGGGTGGGCCCAGTCCACTGTGGGTGGGCCCATCACTGGGCAGGTGGGCCCGGGCTGTGTAAGGAAGGTAGCTGAGGAAGCAGGGAAGCCATCCAGTATCGGTCGGCACCATCCCAGCTTTGGTTTCTGCCTTGGCTTCCTCTGAGGAGCGACTGTAGCCTGTAAGCCTGTCCCTCCACAAGTTGCTTTTGATAAGGGTATTTATCACAGAAGCAGGAAGCAAACTAGAACACAAGTCAATGGGGAGAGGGAACTCATCTTGAAGGAAATGTTCTAAAATGCCTGGATAGGTACAGACAAAAGTCAATGGCAATCCATGCTTTACCTATGAAGGGAAATTAATTTGTGACACATTGGAAATAGAGCTAACACAAGAGCCAGGGGGCTGGTGAGATAGATGACTAGTTAAGTGCACTTGTTCCTGCAGAGAGCCTGGTTCTGTTCCCAGTGTTCATGTCATGCCTACCGCTCCAACTGCAAGGGACCCAGCACCCTCATCTGCCCCCCCTCCCCCAACACCTGCACTCACACAGTACATACACAGACAAGCAGGCACACTCACAAACACATCAACAAAAATGAATTTTAGAAAAAGAGCCAATAGCTTTCTGTGTGTTCAGGCTACTAGAAGAAAAAAAACATTTGTCAAGCTTACCCACCTGTGAACCCCACAAACCGCATAAATGACCAGCCTGGAAAGACATGGCCACGAGTGCAATGACGGCAGGAATGCCATGGGAGTAGCCATGCCGCTTTGTTATTAAATTTAAGATCTGCTCCACAAGATGAAGCCGTACCTGTCACAACAGGATGGTTGTACATGAACAGATTCGCTTGACGCACACACAAGCTCAAACCAGAAAAAAACCTGGTATGGAGAGGGAGGTTGACAAGAGGTCCCATCCCCAGAGCTATTGTCAACTGGTGGCTACTGGAAAGGGAGAGTCCATTCTCTTTAAGGGCATGTCCACCACTCTTCGGCTGAAAGCCATGAACCCAAAAACACAGAACAAATCAGACCTGGTGGCTGAACAACACAGAGGCTGCAAAGCTGGGTAGGTAGGGAAGGGAGAGTGAACTGGAGGGAGTTGGGGGAGAGGCGTGACTATGACCAAAATACACAGAAATTCTTAGAGAAGTAATAAAAATAAACCAAACTAAAAAATGAGCAGTTTTGAAAGAGTGGGGAAAGCGCTGAGCACTGAAATGTGTGTGTGTGTTTGTTGCTTTTTTCTCTTGACTGCAGGCATCCCTGGACCCATGGGTCTGGTTGCTCTTAGCTCCAGCTGCAGTGACTTTTCCACTGTGATAGACTCTATATACTTTGGAGCATGAGCCAAAATAAAATTGCTCTCCATTATAAAAACAAGATTTTAAATGCACATACAAAAAAAAAAA
The DNA here is from genome assembly GCF_030254825.1 of Meriones unguiculatus. Lineage (NCBI taxonomy): Eukaryota > Metazoa > Chordata > Mammalia > Rodentia > Muridae > Meriones > Meriones unguiculatus. The sequence continues at coordinate 59,062,454 of NC_083363.1, read as the reverse complement.
AAAAACAAAAAACAAAAAACCCCAGAATATTTTCATGACTTGAAGAGTAAGTAAATTTTTCACAGGGACACAAAAAAGTTTAAAACACCAAAACAATGAACTGCACTTCAGCAAATTAAAAAATAATCTCTCCCTGCCAAGGGAGACTACCAAGTAAATGAAGAGGTTGGTCCATGCAAGACATAGCAGGTACCCTATAAGGTTATAGCATAGATGGTAAATGAATAAATAAAAGAGGAAATAGTCCGGATCAGAGGAGAATGATCTTGGTTCGGAGCCCCAAATGTTGCAACTTTTTTCCTTTGCTGTAAAGGTCACTGTCAGGCAACCAGGAAGCTTAGAGCAAGGTCCACTCATCGTAAAACCCTGCCACTGTCAATGTACTATTTTGGATCGTGTACTATGGCTAAGTGAGAGAATGTCTTTGTTTTTGGAAAATTCTCATTGAAATAATACAGATAAAATGATATAGTCTCTGTCATTTAGTCTCAAACGGTTTGGGAAAAAATGTTGAGCTGTGAATGGTGGTACACATCTGTAATCCCAGAGCATGGGAGTCTGAGGTGGGCAAAGTGCCGCAAGTTCAAAGCCAGCCTGGACCACTTAGCAAGAACCTATCTCAAAAAGTCAGCAAACAAAATGACATGGAGTATACGTGAGAGACAGAAACAGAGAGACAATGTGGAAAAACAGAGGTAGATATGGTGAAATATTAACATTCACGGGTTATGAGAAAAGGCGATGCAGAAATTCTTTGGACTGTTTTTGCAATTTCTCTGAATGTCTGAAGTTATTTAAAAGGACTGTTGTAAAACTCACAGATAAGCTCCAGTCACAGGTAAAATATTCATACACATCTGACAAAGGATTTGTTTTTAAAGCGCATAAAATTTTCCCCTGTCGATAACAATAAGGCAGCTCGAGGCAGGGGTGATATTTAAACAGACATCTCGTCAAGGAAAATATAAAGGATGTGAAACCCGCCCTTAAGCTGGCTCCGGATCAGGTATTTCAGATCAGTGCGGCAGCAGATTCCGAGGTGTAAGCGCACAACTGTGGGCTTCAAGGCCACCACTGCAGGGGAGTCACGGCAGGCTCGGAAGTGGCTGGTTGCAGCGGGCACAGCCAAGAGCAGAGAGAAAGGGATACGCGGATGCCTGCTGTGAGAAACACGTCACTGCGCGATTTAAGACCCCAGCTCAGGGCCCACATTTACACTGGTCTCCCCCACCAGCTCACATAGTCACAAGTCCTCACAGACACGCTCACACACACACTTAACCCACACAATCCTTCACCGAAACTGTCTTTCCAGCTGATGCTAAGTTTCGTCAAGGTGACAAAGTTAAGCAGGACACCTGGCTGGTTAGTATGGCGGTCGTCAGCCATGGGGCCGGAGGAGGCTTTCTAGAGAGAAGGCAACATTCCTTATCTGGTAAAGTGTGCTGTGACCGTACGGGTCCCTGGCCAAGATGAACAGCTAATAGTTATACCTTGAACTGGCTATAAATTATCCTTTGTATGTATTTTTCTAGATTTAAAGCGCACTGCACACAAGCCTGGTGTGTGCTGTGGAGGAGGCCGGTCGAGGGTGCTGGATCTCCTGGAACTGGAGTAAGAGCCAGGCTTCTCTCCCCACTTAAATCACACTTCTAAAGACCTTCGTGTTAGGACAACGCCAGCCTCAGACTTAAAATCCTTCAGTCCTGCATTCTTTCATACACCACGTCTCACCTGTCAATCTTCCTACCGACTCCCGACTTTCGGCACCTCCACTTGGCTGTTTGCTCTGTCATCCTGCTGTCTGGCTGAGATCACAGCAACAGCTTCCTAACCCGGCTCCTGCGTGCTTTAACCCCTGCATCTTTTTGTTGTTGTTTGTTTGTTTGAGACAGAGTTTCTCAGTGTAGCCTTGGCTGTCCTGGACTCACTTTGTAGATAAGGCTGGCCTTGAACTCACCCCTGCCTCTGCTTCCTGAGCGCTGGGATTAAAGGCGGCTGCCACCATGCCCGGCCGACCCTTGCACTTTCATCAGCCTCCTTGTGACTCATCTAACAGACAGGTTCCCCAGGACCTGACCCCATCCTTACTTTCCTTCGCCTCTTCGCTTACACATCCCTTTGTCCGGGAGGCGTTTTCTCAGTGTCCTGTTCACTGTCAAACCACTTCCTATCCCAGCCAGACTTTGCACCTTCCCATGATGCTTCACTTTTCTCCGCAGCACCTGTTTTCCATCTGGTGCTGTAATTCGAGTCTCTTCTGTTGCCCTCCTGCTCTGTAAGCACCATAGAGAGACTGTTTCCCTCTTTGCTTTTGCCTCCCAGTACCTGCCTGTGGCAGAAGGCACTCACTGCATTCGTGTCCAGAGTGACCCCCTGCTCGGATACCCAGTTCAGGAATGCCTGTGGAGCAAGGAGGATAACGGAGGGGACACACATCAAAATGCCTTGAACATCAATGACCCAGTTTGTGTGTCTGCTAGCCTCGAAGGTGGTCAGATGCACAAGTCAGATGCACAGTGACTTCAGTTTCCTCAAGAACACAGAATGCTCTTGGCTTGTGCGTGCATGTCCTTCCCAGGTGTATTGAATTGCAGAGGATTCGTTACAGCTGGCTATTATTTACTTAATATACCTCTGTGGAGAACCATGGTTTTGCTGCACTCAGCTGTCTGCCACGCGCGGCTTGCCTTTGTGACTGGACACTTCACTCATGTGAGTTCCTAACATGCAGAGTACAGATTGTCCGACGCTCTGAATAAAGTTGGCTAGTGCATGAGATATTAGTCCGCCTCATTGATCTGCTCCATTCTCCAGGTCCTGCTGCCTCTGGAGCCGTGACACAGCTTCGTAGGATTCTATGGGATCCTTAAGGTCCTCTGGGACGTCTCCTCCAGTTTATTATTGGCAAGATCTAGGTGACATTTCAATCATGCAAATGTGTCCTGCTTATCTGTGGCTGGACACGGAGCACACGTCTGATGTTATGTGAGGCCATGAATAATAAGTTTCCGAGGAGAGAGGCTGTTTTACATTCCCACTGAGCTCTCTGGGAAATGCCGCTTCGGAAATTTTCATCTCTATTTGAGCTCTGATTTCTCACCGAGAGGTGAGAATTTATTGCTTCTGCTGCTTTCTGCCCATTTTCTCTTGTTTCATTTCTTTCAGCCCCTCACAGTCTCTGTCCTTCCTCAACAATTCCTCCTTTTCATTTCTCCTCTTTCCTTGTTGCCCTAACCCCAGCACCATGGCTTCCCTTTACTTATGGGGAAGAGAGATCTCCAGCATTTTGTCTCCCTTCTGTTCTCACTACCTGTCTGATGCCTGGACCCCAGATTCCTATTAGCACGTGCTTTAGTGGTCGGGGGTGGGGGTGGGGCTCGGGAGGCAATAATCTTAGAGATTACTTTCCTCCGATCTGCACACTGTCCAGTGGAAAGATGAATAAAGGCAATCCCAGGATGGGGGCTGACTGTCTCACGGTTAAGTAATGTGCTTAATTAGTATTCATCTTTTGTAATCAAATCTCACCCTGTCTAGGCAGCTGTGCCCTGCCTGTACCCAGAGTTCTCTGAGAGCAAAGTCTCAGGATGGTGACCACACTCTAGAGAGCCAAAACTCAGTCTTGGAGGCCTTGGCACCTGGTGGGGAAAAGCCTAGCAGGAGCGATCTCCTCTCCCATCAGCTGCGCCGGTCCTGGTTCTCCAAGTAGGACTTGCTAAGACCTCTTAGGGAGCTCTGCTGGTCCCTCCGGAGAGAGAGCCTCAGTTTCCCCAGTAAGGGGTAAATGAGAGTTCAGAGAGGGCAGAGGAAAAGGTGGGTGCACGGAAAGGCAAGTCGGGCCTCAGAACCACTGACTGTGTGTCTTTGGGAATGGGGCTTCCAAGCCTGTGTTGTCAATAGGGCCACTGAGGGACACATTAAAGCTTCAGCCCTTTAAAGCTTCCCCTGTGGGGGGGTCCCTCAGTGTGGTGGCTCCGGGACCCTTGTGAAAGCTTCGCGGCTGCTTAAGTCCCTTGTAAGACATGGTGTGATATTTGCACAGGATGATGCGTCCATCTCTTGTAGGGAGATTTAAAGTTTGTAGATGACACAATTCTTAATGCTGAGTGAATGCTATGTAACCAGGTGTTAGGGTGCATTCCTCGGGGGGGGGGGAACAAGAACGAAGCCCTCGCGTGTTAGTACAGATGCATTTTTCCTGCATACTTTCTAGCTGAGGCTGGTTCGGGCCTCAGGCGTGGAGCCTGTCTGTGCATGCAGAAGCTACCTGTGACCCCCACCCCATGGTTTCTGGATTCCTCTGCAGGAAGGGAGTGAGAGTTACCTGGACTCCTCGCAGCAGGCGATCACTTACATGTGTGCAGAAACACACACAAAGGCTTCTGAGGCTGAATCCACTTGCTAGACGTCACCTCTAAAAGCTCCCGGGCGGAGGTTGAAAGCAGCGTAGCTTTCCCGCAAGGACCACGTGTGGGTTCCCACACTGGCAACACTATTTCTGAAACAACAATTGAAGCAGGATAGAAAGACAAGGACAATTATGGGGATACTGGGAGAGAGAGAGAGAGAGAGAGAGAGAGAGAGAGAGAGAGAGAGAGAGAGCATCTCATTTTGGAGACTGGCTGAGGCCAGCTGAAGGTTCTAGTACAGGGCCTGAAGAGATGGTTCAGTGTGTAAGAGCACTTGCTGCTTTTGCCGAGCGCCCACGTTCAGTTCCTGGTGCCCATATGGTGCCTCTCAACCACCTGTAACTCTAGGTGCAGGGATCTGGCACCCTCCACTAGCCCCCATGGGTATCAGGCATACACATGTACATCAGGTACACAGATGTGCGTGCAGACAAAAATGCCCATACACATAAATCTTTAAAAAAAAAACAAACCACACCTTCCAGTATAATGATCGACACTGGCAGTGAAGCTGCCACTGTAGAGACAATATTTGTTTTACGCAGAACTATTTTCCAATGAAGAGTTAAAAGAGCAGCAAATGAGGTTTGAGATCTGATTATAGATGATCCCTTCGTGATCTCATTCTTTTCCGGTATATTCTGGAACTCTCACAAACAAGACAATTGTTTTTTGTCTACAGTGACATACCCTAACGTCCTTCACTCTGTGGCCTAGAGTTTGAACTTACAGATGATGAATTTTTAATACGGAACAGAACAATAAAAAAATGGGAAGATGATGCATTGTGCGGTTTTACCATTGTTATTTTATTTTCCTCTTTGTTGCTGTGATAAAGCAAGCGGGGGTGGGGGGTGGCATTTGGCTTACAAATTTGGGTTCAGTCCATCATGGAGAGACCAGGCTAAGAACACAAGCCAGGAGCCCGGAAGCATGAACTGTGGAGGAACACTGCTTGCTGGCGTGCTCGGCTCATGCTTAGCCTCCTTACACATCCTGGGGCCACATGCCTAGGGAATAGTACCCCTCACCGTGGGTCAGAGCCTTCGCACAAACCGCCAAGACAATCCTTCACAGACACAGACCAACCTGATAAAGACTTCTCAGCGGAGACTGTTTTCCCCAGGTGGTGCTAGGCTGTGGGCAGCGAATGCTGACTGGCATGTTAGTATACGGTGAAAAACTCACCCAAGGGGCATGAGGCACCTGGCCCTTGCAGCAAAAGCAAAGGCTTCTAGTCATACACTTGCCAGGTTCAGGAGATGGCCCTGGTAACAAACACAGAGGGCTGATAAAATCCCAGATAAATTGGGAGTAAGCCAAAAACAAAACAAAACAAAACAAAATAAAACAAAAAACCCTGGAGGCTTCCCCAGAAGTGGCTAGGACAAAACAAACACAAATATTCGTGCGTGAATGGGCAAGCAGGGGAGTGCCCAGGGAGGAGATACGCTGTGGGGAGGTGTTGGTAGAATTTGATGGGGTTTTAAAATCGTTTAACCGATCTCCACCCCAGAAGAACCACAAAGGAGGTATTTCTCTAGCAGACACAAGGTTGAGAATATATAGAGAGAGAGATGGGAAAGAAGGTGGAAGAACAGCTTTATTTAATTATGCCAAGCACCCCATCCCCCCAAAGCAGTCCTGAGACTAAATCTCCGGAACACGCAGCTCCTAATGAAGTCCCTGGGAGGGAGAGTGAAAGAGCCTCTGCAGCTAGGGGCTGCTCCAGAAGCTGAGATGTGAGGGACGGAAGAGCAAGTGTGACCTGACGCCGAGCCATCCCGCCTGAACAAATGGCGTTCATGCCTACATTCGCGTCTCTCAGCCCTGGTTTTGTACATTGTTTATCCCGAGAAAAGCCTCATGTCATCACCATAAACTCCGTCTTTGAATGGATGTTGTCTACTGTCAATGCGTGTGGTTCCCGCCAAATCAGCGTACCAGGCGCTCGTGCAGTCCGCTGTAGGTGAAGAATCTGACTCGCCCGACCAATTTTCTTTTCGTTTTTCTGAACCATCTTGCCGTGGTATAATTAGTGGTAAGTTTCCTTCTGCATCTCTGTGCTTATTATTAAGATGACTTCATTGATGGCTATGCCCCTAAAGTTGGGCCTGGGAAGATGGCTCAGAGGTCAAGAGCACTGGCTGCTCTCTCAGAAGACCCAGGCTCCGTTCCCAGCACTCACGGGGGGGGGGGAGGGAGGGTTCACAGCTGCCTGTCCTCCTGTTCCAGGGGCTCCAGTGCCTTCCTCCGGCCTCAGCAGGCGCACGTATGGTGCACACACACACATGCAGGCAAACATACACACAATAGAGGAAGAGCGAAAGGAAAACATAACTCCTAAGGTTTGGTGCTGAGGCACCTTAGGAGGCTGACGCACAAACGGTTGTAGATACTTCGTTCAAGCTCTTAGTGTGTTTTGATGATAAATCTGATGGTTTTGACAAACCATCAAGAGGCTGTTGACTCCGCCCACCTTCCCATTTATTATGCTTGCTTCCAGTCTAGATGGAGAAACATGATGTGGACTGACAGGTTATACTTTCAAGGAAAGGAGGTCAAAGTGAATATTTAAAAGAAATATCAGATATTCAACCCACAGAGGAGCTGAGACCCTCCCTGACATAAATAACATCCTGAGGTCGGCTGACATGAGGGTGAACGGCTTCTCTATAGGTTTTTGTTCTTTGTGGTCCATCAAAACAAAGTTGTCTAAAGAAAAAAAAAAAAAGGAGGAGGAATAAAAACCCAAGAACATGGAAGTGGAGAGACGGAGTACAGTGGCCTCGGACTGTCCTGAAGCCTGGGTGCTTGCCAGCTGAGCAATGGTTGAGCGACTGAAGGAACCAGGAGGGCGTCCATGCTTTCAGGGGCTGACGGCCTTCCCTGCCCCCCACCGCACCCTTCAGGCTTTCCTCCCAGACTGGTGAGGACATCTGCTTTAGGGGACAGCAGGCCCCCCGCCTCCCACAGGCTCCTCTCCTGCTTTTGCCTCTCACTTTCACTCACTCCTCAAAACTTTTGTTTTCAAGCCTAAGGCTGAGGGGGCCTCTCATTCTCCCATGACTTTTGGAAGCGGGTTTCTCCTCTCATTTCTTCAGTGTTAGCTTTCAGGAATATGAACACCATGTTTAGTTAGCTTGTGCACCTTTTGAATATCAAAACTCCTATCTTTTCCATTTTCCAAAGGTCTCTGACGTTTCTTATTGGTAGCTTGTACTTTTTTTTTTTTTTAAAATAGCCCAATGACTGTTACCCCAAGAAAAGGGAGGCTCTGAGAGCTAGTTCAGCTTTGAAGCTAGGGAGCAGGGCTGAATACTTTGATACGATGCTACTAGATTGTGTTGGAAGAAGACAGGAGCAAGCGGGGCAGTGGTGGTACAGCCTTTAATTCCAGTGCTTGGGAGGCAGAGGCAGGTGGAGCTGAGTTGAAGGCCAGCCTGGTTCCAGGACAGCCAGGGCTACACTGAGAAACCCTGTCACAAACAAAAGCAAACAAAAACCCCAAAAATAAAAAGCAGAAGAGACAGAGATACACATACACACAGAGAGAGACAGAGACAGAGAGGGGTGGGGGAGGAGGAGGAGGCAGCAATGAGCAACCAGAACAATGTTTTCAATGTAGGAGAGTTTATTCAGGCTCTGCACTCAGTTAGAGGTACCTACAACAGACTACAGACAATGCCAATTAGGAAGGGCTCAAAATTAAAAAAAAAATTCAGAAAACAGTAACATGGAGGATGCTCAATCTTACAGGTCTCAGACAATCTACCAACCAACTCTTAATTTCAGTCTTCACATTGTGTGACAAAAGGAAGAACCAGCTTGAAATGAGATCCTGGGTGTGGACCCCCAAAGAACCTCGAACATTCCAACAGCAGCCTGTCAGGCTAGGGCAGCCCGTTTGCAGAGGGTATCAGAAGGCAGAGAACAATTTTGTGGGGACCTGTGTGTGTGTGTGTGTGTGTGTGTGTGTATGTGGAATGGTCGGAAAAATCCCTAGACTGAAACAGTAGAGAGCCAGGCCGGGGGAGGGGAGCTGGCTCTCAGCCCGGGAAGGCAAGCCTTACCTCGGCAGAGCGGCTTGCTCCGCGGGGTCCAGAGGCTGGGGCCTAGGCAGCCTGGAGGACCGTGGCATGCTTACGCTTGCTGCCACTAGGGTGCGGTAGGGGTCTTCCGCGCCCCATCCGCAGCCCCTTGAGCTGTGGGTGCCTGGACTCTGGTCAGGGCGGGGGTGCTCCTGGTGTGGTTGCGGAGGCGAGGTCGGCAGCGTCGTAGGCCACGGTCCGAGAGCCTTCTCTGGGAAAGTGGATGTCAGTATGACTGGGGGTGGTGGCGGTGGCGGTGGTGGCGGCGGTGGTGTTTTTGTTGTGCTGGGACCTACGCTGGCTTGGAAAACTGGGGGAGGGGAGGGGACACGCTCTCACATACACTATTCTTGAAGGAGGCTTCGAAGCGTCCGCCAGGCTCAGGGCGCCTCCCAACCCCCCACCCCGGGCTCAGGGGAGGGGGCGCGCTCTGGGGGCTTGGTGGGGGCACACGCTGGGGACCTGGTGCCATGGGAAGAGCCGTCGGAATCTGAGAACATCTCCTGGAGAGGCGACCTCTTGGTGGGCTCCTTCTTCTTTTTGCTAAGGTTCTCGTGTCGCTGGTTGGTCTCCCCAGAGTCTTCTTCGATCACCGTCCAGAGAGGGGAAGTGTTACTTGTCTCTGCTTCCTTTCTAGAGGGGCGGGGGAGAGATGGAGAGCGCTGTTAGGCCCAGCCTGGTCTCTACGCTTTGTCCGCAGCCCGGAGGGTTGGACACTTTGGGCTCACTTCACTCAGCCCCACACCACAGGGACCCAGTCCCCACGCGGTCAGTCCACAAACAACTAACTCAGGTGCCCCGCCCCTCCCCGCGCGTGGCTTCAGCGCCGACCACTGAACCCCACAAACGCACCAGGCTGGCTCTGTCGCTGCTCGCCCGTCCCTGAGCTGGCCTTTTAGATACTGACTAGCTCCCATAGCCCTGGGTTTCTCAAATGATGTGGCTCAAGGTGCATCGTCAGAAGCACTTTCCCAAACACCCGACAGCGATGCGACTTTTAATTGCATCTAATAGAAAAGTGCAGGCATGACGACGATGCCATAACTTGAGACTTCTTTAGAAAATTCACCCGAAGAAGCCAATTTTCAAGGGGTGTTGGCTTCTCTTCAGGGAAGGCAGCTTGAGAATGCCATGACCTCATTCTAGCCCCCTCACCATGGCCCACTGATTCGGCCATTTCTCTTTTTCAGGAGCTTCAGGCTGTTCTAAAGAGCACTAAACGCCTGGTTCTAAATGTCACTTTTCTTTCACAATTCTTCATCAGTCATCTTGATCACCCTTGCCTCCATTCAGAATCGTTTTTGTTTTGTTTTTGCCCTAATTAACCTCAGATCATTATTGCTTCCAATGCTTCTGGACCATGTCAGAGAAGAAGATGAGCTGGGAAAAGGCTTTCAGTTAATTTCAAATAGAAAAGTGCATCATTCAAATCACTCTGTAATGGGTTAAGATTTCATCACGTGTGATTATTTGCAGACCCGGGAAAGGAATTCCCAAGAGAAGCGAAAAAATTGGCCTAAGGAATAGTGGAATTAAAAAAAAAAAAAAAAAAAAGCTTTCCTGGACTCCGAACACAAACTATCATATGTGAGGTCAGAGCTTGTGCACATGTCAAAGCTCTGAGGTGACAGGTGCCTAGAGACACACAGAGGCCACACTCCAGGTGTCCACCAGGGACTCCTGCTCTGTGCCGTCCACACCTGTCCACTTCGCTCTGCCTCCTCCCTCAGAGCTAAGTTGGTTCTATCTTGTTTTTCCCCACTGACATCCATCAGCACTGATTGCAGGTTTTGTAACACACAGCTTCTTAGGGATATGAGCAAGGGAAGGGTGGCAGGGGGTTCTCCATGTATGTTAGAGTAAGCGAGCGGCCTACCTGCCTGCAGGGACCGAGGTGGGAGGGAGAGAGGGACCACCAAGCAGTAAATGTATAGCTTTGGCAGGGCCTGGTCACATGAACAGAGTTCTAGGCCGCCTAGTAATGGAGTTCTAGGCGGTCAATAATGAAACAGCAGGTGTCCCCATTATGGAAAAAGGTAACGAACACATTAGTGACCGAAAAATGTTTCAAAAGAGAATACATATATTTTCATGTTTGCTATTAGGGTTGTGAATAGTCCACGAAGACTAGACATCTTGAAGTAAATTAGAAACAGTCTCCTCTGGGAAATGGACTCCGGTAGAATCGATACGTTTCCTTCCCCGGTTTTTACATCAAAATGCATTTATTTATTTACTTTTATGTGTGTGGGGGTGTTTTGCCTGCATGTATGTCTGCATACCACATGTGTGCCTGGTGACTGTGGTGGCCAGAGGAGGGGGTGGGATCCCCTGGGGCTAGAGATACGGACAGGGTGAGCTGTGTGGGTGCTGGGAATGGAACCTGAGCCCTCTGAAAGAAGAGCTGGTGCTCTTAACCTCTTCATCCCCACAGCCCCCACACTTAAAGAAACACAAAAAAAGCTTTTGGCTTTGAAGGAAAATATGAATCAACACAGCAGATGAAAAAACTCTGTAAGAGTACAAACCAAAATGCAATTATTATGGTTGACACGTTAGACTATGGATTTAAAAAGGTTTCCAGTTGTTTTTAATTTATAAGTAATATTAACTGTGCATTCCTTTTGGAACAAGAACAGAACAAGACAAGTTGTCATGGTTAGAACAAAAGGGAGGTTTTATCAGGAGAAGGCTGCTTTTGTTTAAGGAGTTATTTATTATTTTTACGTTACGGGTATTTTGCCTGAATGTATTTAAGTGTGCCATGTGTGTGTACACAGGACTGCTTACAAGCTTTTCCCTGCCCTCCTCTCCCTCCCTCTGCTTGGCCACAACCACTATGGAGGTAGGAGTTCTGCCATGACAGCTGCAACTGGACATGACCACATGGCTTTATGTCACACTAAAGCAGCATTCAATTAGGTGATGTATTGTTTTAGGTTACAATTTGACTGAATAAGTACCCCTTATCTGAAATCTTCAGGGCCAGAAGTGGTCCAGACTTTGGACTTTTTGTGTGTATGTAATGAGATGCCTTGCAGATGGAACACAAGTCTAAACATGAAGTTCACCTGTGTTTCCCACATGCCTTTCTGCACCCTGTGTAAGCCTGTGTACACACACTCTCTCTCTGGTGCCTCTATGTGCCCTGTGTAAGCCTGTGTACACACTCTCTCTCTGGTGCCTCTATGTGCCCTGTGTAAGCTGCTGTATACTCTCTCTGGTGCCTCTCAACTGTGACTATAACCTAACTCCTGAGCAGGTGTGAAGCCTTCTCCTTGTGGCATCGTGTTTGTTCTAAAAAAAAAAAAAAGTTTTTCATTTCTGAGTATGTCATATTTTTCATTTTTGGATTAGGGATGTGCAAACAGTAATGTGGTAAACAGAACAAAATGGAGGCACAGTGGGACAGAATGAGGAGCCAGGTGCCGTGACTTAACTGGCTCTTTAGAAGACTCTGGTCTCACTTCTAGGGAGAAAGTGCCGAGAAACCATGCTACATTTTCTTTTTCCTGGGGTGAAAATCCGTCTATTCAGTTGATCAAACTTTGTAGTGTTTTTCTACAGTCCCAAGGGTCTCTTGGGCTATGAACAGGCACCAGACTGATGTCATAAGGGGACCAGAAGACCTCCAAATTGACAACTGACGGGGCAGAAGATCAAGAGACTGACACCGTTGATCTGAGAGTCTCCGGGACTCTGAGGACACCACAGTGTTCTTTTTGGAAGTGGGCAATGGCCTTTGTCCACACGGACACCATAGATATGCACAGGCAGAGGTTATTGCTGACTCACTTATTTTTCAAGGCCCAGCTGCAGGAGAGGAAATGGCCTGTCACCTGACTGCAGGGAAGAAGGGATTTCTAGCACCCAGCTCGCCGCCAGGGAAACCCTGCCAGGAGGGGCCACGGCAGAGTGAGGGAAGTGATGTGTCCATGCAATGCCAGAAGCTGCTCTGAGCCTTTGTGTCTCAGTCAGTGAGCGAAGCCCACTGCTGAGAGAAAGCAGTGTGGGGCTCCTCCTCGATGTCCAGGAGGGAGGCTGGATCACTCGGGAATCACCACTCCCCCGGAAACAAAAGCTCCAGCACGGAAGTCACAAAGCTGCTCGGAGGAGACACATCGGGAGGCTAATGTTTGTGCAACAGGGGCTAGCAAGCTGACCACAGACCACAGACTCAAACAAGCCACCCCCAAGTTCTGGAAAAGCCTTCCTTCTGGCAGTCTCACACAGTGACAATCGAGACGCAAGAGAGAAAAAAAAAGTCCCTTCTTGTCAGCTGCCTGGCTTTTCTTCCCACTGGACGGATTTTTCTGGAGCCCAAAGAATATGATGTGTCCCACCAGGCCTTTCTGAAACCACATTTGGGATACTGTCACTACCGTCTTGCTAGTCTTGTTTTTATGATTACCAGATCACAAGCGCTCTTCAAGAGAACATTTTTTTCTGCAGAGCTGACTTGCCCGGGCCTTGCTCTGTCAGGCATGCAGGGTAGACCCCAGCTTTACTGGAGGGATCTGCAGCCAGCTACAGGGCACCAGGTGTGTGAATTCTGCTCGGGCCTGCCAGACGCCCCAGCCTGGAGATAGCTTTGCAACACCTGGGTTGAAGTGATTTCCCTGAGGGGAGAAAACCAGAAACAAGAGAGCATTAAACGAATCAGGTACCTCCCCCTGCAGCAATCAGGGGCCACAGAGATCTGATAGGAAGGAGCAGGACCCCAAGAGAGGCAGTCAGGGATGTCTCTGCCTGGTTGAGGACAGAGGATGCCGAATGGGAGTTGGTTGGCGGGGGTTTCCTCCTGTTCGCTTGCTTCTTAGAGTCCTGAGGTCATGAGAGAAATCACACATGTCTTCTTGAAGTGAATGTTCTGGACTGCTTAGAGACTGTTTTCACTCATTCTGAGGGCCTGTCTGGTGCCACAGAACAGAGAGGGAAGCTCAGGGACACTGCAAGAAGGAAAGGAAGAGAAGCCACGTCCCCTTAGCAGACCTACTCAGTGGGGGACACATGAGAAAAGCATCAGCTGGCAGCCGTGTTACACATTTCCTGCGGCAAAGTGACGCCGGTGCTGCCCTTTGAGAGCTGGACTTTTGCTAACAGGACGAGCTGTTTTTGCAAGCCAATCTTATCAGAGTCTCTGAGAGTCATTTAGCTGTCACACATTGGTTGGAAGTGAGAAACGGCACGGAATCTAGTTGGTTGGTTTTGCTCTCAGCATTCTTCTGACTAGCTTCCTTTCCATCTTTCACGGCGTACCACCCTTCCGTGGAGGACCAGGAGAGGATCTGTCTGCAGGAAGTACTGTTAGGCACAGTTGAAGGCCCCAAGAAGGAAGAGAGGAGGATGAGATGATAAAAACCAAGATGTGGTGCCTGCCGCCCTACCCAGGTGTCCGAAGGTGAGGGACCCTGGCTGATCACCCCTGAATTGGTGGACATGGATGAGTCAGAACTGAAACTATTGTCCTGTTGGAATCACGCCCCATGGTACATTTCTTTCATGACACATGAATAGGAGAATGAAGATTCTCAATAATGGTCTATTTGGTATAATGGCCCGAGGACTCACTACAGACACCCAAAAGGAGATGGCATGTGATTAGGGGAAAATTAGGTACCAGCGGAAGATGCAAAAGAAAGGCAGAGACTAGAAAACAGCTACGTTCATTCTTGTGCTCAGCCCTGGTTATGGAAGAAGAGACTGATAAAGCTCTGGAATTAGCAGGTTGACAATGGCCCCTGATTAGGAAAATTAAACTCAGTTTGTTGCTTGTAGGAAAGCATTGAGAGCGGGGGAGTTGGAGGGGAGAAATTAAGAGAGTCGATGAACATATCTCCTGTGTGAAATGCTAGGGGCAAGAGTAGATAATTAGCAGCTGAGAAATTTAAACAAGGCCCAGGGAATGTAGAAAACAAAGGTTTGTCTTCATACAGAGATGGATTTTAATTACAAATGATTAATGATAATGTTGAGTTCAGTGAAAATCGTCAACACCTAGACTAATATCCATATTCCTTTATCATGGACTGGAGTTTTTTAAAAAAATTTTTTCTCCAAAGGTTCATACACCGTAGGGGTAGTTTTCAATGTGTCCATGTGGAGGCGATGCGTCCTTTAAAAGGGGAGACCCAGCAGGAGACAATTTGGCCAGTGAGGACTTTTCTTTGAAATGTTCTTAGCCTTAGGCATTTTGTTATGGTGACAAAGTAGACTGAGGCGCAATCTGGCACAGCAGATGCAGCGGAGGATGCAGGCCCACCCTGGGAGAAGCTGGCTAGGTGCCAGGACGTTTCATGGTAGTGGGAACGCCTGAGTCCAGCCGTGGAATTTCCCAGGTGGCTAAGGGAGCGCTTTCTGGGAAAGAAGCACATAGCTCATGCAAAGCATGGAGACCTGAGGAAAGCATGCCCTGGAGGGCTAGCTTGAAGTGACTAGGAACAAGGGAGGCCGGGGAGGCAGGCTACACCACATTAATGAAAATTAGGATAAGAGGGGGTGCAGAAGGGGGTGGGATCTGAGAAGTTTTAGGTGAGGGAGATGGTATAAGAACAATTTGCATTCAAAGAAGATTAGTCAGTTGAGCCCAGAGGGAACAAGCCTGGGTTGGGGCAGGCCTAGACCGGAGTGATTCAAAGCTTCCACCTGAACCGCTGAGCTACAAAAGAGCTGAGAAACATCTCCAAGCTTGGCTCACAGTAACCCGGAGGCAGGTGGGGTGTGGTGACTGACTAGCAGAGTTCAGTTCCGTGACTCATGGGCAGGAAGGTGAGCCGAGACAAGGGAGCCGGTGTGGGCACTGAGTTCGGTCTGGGTGTATTGAATTGGGACTGCTGTAATGCCATGTGTGATATTCTTTTTTTTTTTTTTTTTTTTTTTAAGATTTATTTATTATTTATACAACATCCTGCCTGCACACTAGATCTTAATATAGATGGTTGTGAGCCACCATGTGGTTGCTGGGAATTGAACTCAGGACCTTTGGAAGAACAGTGAGTGTTCTTAACCTCTAAGCCATCTCTCCAGCCCCATGTGTGATATTCACTGGAGGCTGGAGAGGTGGCCTGTGATGAAAGCAGGAAGACTTGCAGTTAGACTCCTGGCAACTACATAAAAGTTGGGGGTAGCTGCATGTGTCCATAACCCTTGTGTTGCAGAGTAGAGACAGGGGGATCCTGGGAGCTCACACACATGTGCACGCACACACACACACACACACACACACACACGCACACACACACACTCCAGTAAGCAGTTGAGGGATGCCATTCCCGCTATGTGCAGAACACTGACACTGTGCCAGGCAAAGCTGTGAACAGTCCCATCTTAATGCTCTAGCCCTAGCTGGGCAGGATATGGATCTAAGACTGAGTTTCTGAAATGCCCTTTCCGCTGTAGTTACCTGCCACAGCTGCCTGTTATACTCCTGTGCAGCTGTTAGAAGGACTTCCTGTAGGTCCCTTCCCAGGGGTTTCAATCCTGACCCTGAGCCACAGACTGGGTCAGACAGAGGCATGGGGGTCCTTGGTGCAAGTAGCATCATGGGAGCAAGGGTGTAGATAAAACCAGGCAGAGAGACCCCGGAGAGCAATGGCAGGCTTGAGAGGGCAGGCTCACAGGCACAATGCCGTGGTGGCTGGGGCATGTGAGCCATCTCAGTGGGCTCTGTGAGACCCCTTTCTGCTAAGGGGTCTAGGGGAAACGGCTATCCACGGTTTAGGGAAGGCTAGAGGGGGAACTACATGGAGACAAGGTTATCTAAAGCTTCAGAAGATTGGCAGAGAAGGAAAGTGTGAACTAGACTGGACTAGACACACACACACACACACAGAGAGAGAGAGAGAGAGAGAGAGAGAGAAGACGTATAGGCACATATATGTACACGGCATAAATTCACGGGCAAACTTGTTTTTCCTCCTGAGGCGAAGGTTTCATGGGGGAAGCTAAGGGAAGAGGACAGTGGAAGGCAGGGATCACCCACAAAGGAAGGATGCAGGGCATGGAGGAATGGACCTCCAAAATGGTGGGCAGATCAGTTTTCAATGGGATGAGCGACACTAATTTTTTTGACATCACAGAGAAAGGTTAAGAGTCCCACATGACCACAGCTGGGGAAAACAAAGTGTTTTGCTTCTGTAATGATGAAGGTCAAAGGCTACCCACAGAACAAAAGGGTTCACTCCTCCAAACCACCCATGTGCTCTGTGAGATGGGAAGGTGTTCCACCCCCCCAACCCTTGTTTGAATCTCACATTTGCCTCTTCTTTATGTGCCTTTCAATCTGAGGTCATGGCCCTGTGACTTCAACTTTATTTTGCTGGCCCCATGGCCTTTTTGTATCTGGTCTTCAGGCCTCAAGCCTTTCCTATTGATGCTGGGCCAGTCTGCCTGCAGATCTCAGTAACTCCGCTGCCTCAGGTGGAGATTTCATGACCCCATTGTAGATCCCGGGAACCCCGAATCACCCACCAACACACTCATCTGTGAAGCCACGGCAGCACCTCACGTCCCCTTCCCTGTATGGACGAGACAGTTAGGGGACAGTTCCCAAGTGAGGTTTAACGTGAAGGCCTTGAATTCTTACAGACGGAAAGGGAGCAATCTCTTCCTTTGCATGGCAGGAGTGAATGTTCTTATGAAGAGCCACAGAAATAATGCTGACTCCGAGATTAGAGCCAGACAGAATGACAGGCAGACAGTGGGCGGACAGTGACGGATAAGTGACCACAGAACTGAGTCTTCCTTCTCCACCCCCTCCCCTGGGACCCAGAGGGTATAGACCTCAGCAATCCATTAAAGGTGCTAAGACGTGCGTGAGCCGACATTTAGGGGGTGGGAGTCGGGTGTACTCACACTAAATGGTTCTTCTCAGCGGGGGATGATTTTATCTGAGAGCAAGAGACAGCATACTTGTTCTGGCTGATCTTAATAAGTGCGCTCCGAGGGCAGAATTCCTGTAATCACACCAAAAGAGGTCACGTCATGGAGCCCAAGGAGCCCCCCCCCCGATTTGTGAACATAGCTACTAGTCATCACCCTATCCAGGTGCCGCTCAGGAGAGCAGCTTAAGTTCAGAGCCTTGCAGTTTCCTTTTCTGCTGAATGAAAGTCATTTATTCCTCGCTGTCACTCCTTTACAATCTAGCTCAAGTGCCAGGTCTACCCAGGGTAGTTGCTTGTACACAAAAATATACACACAGACACAGATGCACACACATGAACATACATGCACATGGGAGCAGGCATGCACACCCCCCCCACACCCCCACACCCCCACACCCACACCTTTCTATCTCTGTTCCAGTACCAGCCACCTCTTTTCTGGACGGCTGTGACCATGACCCTGTTGGTGAAAGTCCTGCTTTCCCTCGTGAGGTTTCCCAGCATCCTTCTGAGCGCACTCTCCCCTGTCCTTTCCCCGGACTGTAGCATTCTGGCCTCCAGAGCCTTCCTGCCCTGCGGTCAACAACAAAGTCACTCCCTGCAATCTGAGATCTTTCTTAGGGACCCCAGGCCCTCTCCAGTGCCTCTCTCCCTGCCCCCTGAGGCATGCCTCGCAGCATCACTCCACATGCTCCTGGCTTGCTTTCTCCCATGTTGACATTCTCCAGCGGCACCACACACCCAGGCACGCTCATCAGACAGACTGTGAGGTGGCAGAGGAGGACAAGGCTGAGAAGGGCCCAGGAGGTGCCCTGTATCTGCGGGGCTTGCAGAGGAGCCCAGGAGGCACACGCAGAGGGGCTCCCAGATGTGGGGAGACAGCTCAGTGCACAGAGAGATGGCCTAGGAAGCGGGAGGGGAGCTTGGACCCCTCGGGGCTACATAGACAAGCATTCCTTCTGTGATCCTGGAGTACTTTAATGGCGGAGACAGGATCTCTGGCTAGCTAGACTAGCTGAATGGCTGAGCAACAGGCTCTGCAGAGGGTGATGGAGGAAGACACACATCTGAGCATGCCTGAAGACACATGCACACCACACAGAGTGGGGGTGGGAGGGGGAGGGAGAAAGGGGAGGAAGGGAGAGGGAAAGAGCAAGAAAGAGAGAGAGAGAGAGAGCCAGCTGTCAACTGCAGTTCGGCGAGGAAAGCCAAGGGACCCCTCCCATCCAGAAGCAAGGAGGCCATGATGCTCTCAGCCTGGGGTGTTCGAGCAGAGGGAACAGCCAGCCATGTTCCCCCAGGTTCCAGCCACCTTCTGCCCAGTGGGGAAGCCCTTCTCTGGATGGACGCTTACTCTGCGGTTGTTACACTTCAAAACTGTATAGAATTTCTCTGATGCCACATTCTGATTTGGAAGAGCTATAACGATGGCAGGGACGTAGAAGTCAAAGCCTTTGCTCGTCACGATTTTGGCAAACACGTAATCCCCAACCTGTAAAGGAGAGCACAGGATCATTCACATCAAAGGATTATGCTTCCAGGGCTCATTCATGATTTAATACAAGCTTGCTTCAAAACAACCCCAGATGGCTGGCAGCTCTATGATAAATTCACAGAGCTTTGGTGAAAATCACAAAAGAAAGGGTTTAGAATTCTCTCAGCTCATTGCTCCACACCTGCAATTCTGTGAGCACTTTGGAAAACCCAGTTTGGGTCAGAAGCTGGCAACTAGAAAGGGTTCGGGGACAGTCAGCAAGATGGTGAGGGTTCTGGAACTCTTGGGGATTGGTAGACCCAAAGACTGGACTGTCTGGGGTGTTTGATATAGAGACATGGGGACTGTGTCCTCAGCCTCTGTGTCCTCTGGGGGAAGGGCTGTCCCCCAGACAAAGGAGAAGCGTGGGTTTGGTGAATGTCAGTCCCAAGCACAGACGTGGAATCCATGGCGAAGGCGACACACAGGCACAGGTTTTACGAAAGGTGCAGGAGGAGCGCCGTGGGTCTGGCCCAGCAAGCAGGAGCAGATCACGGCTAACCTCCCTGGCTTGCACCATGCGGGACACAGCAGCACGAGGCCTCGAAAGGCTTTCCCTCCGCGCCTTGCCATCCCGTCTCAGTGTCAAGGCGGTGGCAGGCAGATGGGTCAGGCACTGTGTGATGCTTATGCATTTGGAATCAGACGAGAACATATTCGCCTGTCTCGTTCGTGCAAGTCCCACTCGGCTCACTGCATTATGACAGGTCCGCAGCGGCTGCCCGCAAGGTCACGGAAGTTGCTAGTTCTATCACTGACACACATAATGCAGTACGGCCTTTGCAGTGAAAGCCTGGGGGAGCACTGGGAGCCCCAGTTTCCTTCCCCCTTGTGATAAGTGTCACAGGACAGTATATAAGCCACGTCCACAGAGGTCAGCTACTTAGGAGGGAGCGGGCACGTTAGTCACAGGCGGAGAAATGACCAAGGGCTGGAGACTAGAAAACGGCCGCCTTTCCTGCCAAAGCACAGGCTCCCTGCAGGAGCCCAGGAGGGCCCCGCAGGGACCTTCCCTCCCCTTCCACCCAAACCCCGTGGGCAGTGGAGAGCGGTGGTTCTCAGTCTCCCTAATGCTGCGCTTCTCATGCTGTGCTGACCCCCAACCTCAAAACTATTTCCTTGCTACTTAAGAACTGCAATTTGCAACTGTTATGAATTATAACACAACTGAAAGGGTCATTTGACACCCCCACCCCCACCCCCGCCAAAGGGCTTGTGACCCACAGGTTGGGAACCGGAAGGGATCACAGAGTAAGTACCTGAAGTGGCGGGCAGGGCATGGCGCCCCCAACAGGTGTGATGAAGGAGATGGGCACAATCTTGGTGTCTCCATACTTGAAATCTACTAGGGCCTCCGTAGGACTCACGCATTTCTTCACAACCCCTAGAAGAGTCAGAAGACACAAAATAGGACGTCAGCAGCAGGTTGGCTCCACCCTGGTGGCCTGTGCTGAATCATAGCATCTGCCTGTTTCCACCCTTTTGATCAGGCACAGCTTGGCACCTTCTGGGGCTGAATACAAGGTAGAGAAATAGGGCGTTCCGGGTACAGAGGCACGGGGCAGCTCAGTCACCCAGCACCAGTCCTGCTGATGGTTCCGGAAGCATCTTCCTCCTACGCATTCCTGTCACCAAACCTCCTTATCTGTTTATTCTAGTCCTATGTCTTTCAGAGACTGAAGGTAGATAATGTCAAATTGTGAAAGCAAAGAGGAAATAGAAATGCCCGCCTCCATCAGCTTTTCACTTGATAGCAGATAAACGAAAAGGTTATCCGCCTGGACACACCCCATGGCTTTTCCAAAACAGGAAATAAAGGAAAGAAAAGAGAACAGTGGCGAACAGTTTGTCTTTTTAGTTATACTCAAGAGAGAATATTACGTATATTTTTAAATTTTGTAATTTGATTTATTTAGAAGTGGGGTCCCATTTTGTAGCTCTGCCTGGCCTAGAACTCCTTCTGTAGACCAGGCTGGCCTTGAACTCACAGAGATCTGTCTGCCTCTGCCTCCTCGCGTTGGGATGAAGGCGTGGGCCACCATGCGCACGTCTGGCCAAGTGTATGTTTTTCCTGAGGACAGGGTCTGGTACATTGTTAGCCCTGTCATTAACAAAGTGCAGTACGCGTCTGATGCCATTAGACGGGGCAACCGAGGTGCAGGCCAACTGAGTCACCACAGTCAGGCTGCTAATGTGGGAGAGAGGAAATCCACACGAAGGAAAGCTGGTCAGACATGCATTCAAAGAGTGTCCCACGTCCCTGCTTCTTTTTCCCACCGTAACTAGTACCTAGGATGCAGGGTCCAAATCACCATGGATTTCTTGGCCTAAAAGACTTCTTGTCATCAGTCAACAGGAAGAATGGCCCAGTTTCCACAGTGGTGACCTCATAGTGCTTGAAATGGGTTTTCCTCCTGGCCTGTCAGCATCTGGACTGGGAGGCGATCCATCAGCTGCTTCCACCTTGTAGGGGATAGTCATTTCCTCCCCAGGTAACCCACACAGAGGCCTGGAATAGATGTGTCCACGTGGGGGTCCCCGCCATGAGCCTGGCTGAGTGTGCACAGTGTAGGCGTGTCTTCAGGCAGTGGACACCAGCTCATGACTGCAATGCCGCCTTCTGCTGGTGTCATTCACACCAGCCATTTTCACGGGGGAGAAATGCGAGGCTTTGAACAGTAGTACCAGAAAGAGCCCCAATAAATTGTCTATTAAAACCTACTTGAGATCTATATCTATAGTTTGTTTTGTTTTTTGAGACAGGGTTTCTCTCTGTAGCCTTGACTGTCCTGGACTCACTCTGTAGACCGGCTGGCATCGAACTCAGAGATCTGTCTGCCTCTGCCTCCCTGAGAGCTGGGATTATAGGTGTGCACCACCAAGCCTGACTGACATTTTTTTAAAGAGAATAAATTGCAAACTCACACCAACCATACAGTCCAGGTTACCATGGCTACAGAGGACAGATGGACATCACATATTTCTAGACAGGATGGCCCCTGAGTGACGTCACCTGGGTTGTCTTCTGGGCAGGAATGTATACACCGACCCTAAGCTAAAGCAAATTGAGTAAGGCCGTCCAGTAACTGCCATCATTTTTAATGTTAATACCATGAACGTTTATACCAAAATTAAAAAAAAAAAAATTCTAGATGAAGGAGCTTTGTGCAGTAGCACACACCTTACATCCTAGGCAGGGGCAGGTGGACCTCAGTGAGTTCAAGCCTAGCCTGGTCTACAGAGGGAGTTCTAGGCCAGCCAGAGTCACACAGTGAGACCCCATGTTTCCAAAAAGCACTAAGGGGTACCTGTTAACCAAATGCGACAGGTGACTCTGGATTAGGATCTGTGCTAAAGGAAAAGAGCAAGGCACTTTTGTGAGGCAGGTAATAAAGGCGGATGCACGCCAAGCGCTGCGGTGACGTCAGGTTCCCTGGAGGCCGACTTTACTGCAGTTGTGTTAGAGAAAGAGAGTTGTGACATGTGATGAGTGCTACCTAATAGTTCAGAAACGGTGTGTGTGTGTGCGTGTGTGTGTGGAGAGGGGTACGTGCGCACGCGTGTGCGGGAGTCTCTGTGTAGAGAGGGGAAGTGGAAATTTGAAAAAGTAAAAGACACAGATAATAAAGTGTGACAAAACACTGAAAATTGGTAAATCTGGGTAAAGAGAAGTTAGGAATTCTCTATTTTTCTTGTAACTTTTTTTACAAGTCTGAAATTTTTAAAAAACAAAAACTGGCTCTGCAGTGGGAGTCGCGGCCTCCAGTTCAAAGAAGGTTCCTCGACTGCAGGGCGGGAAAAGGTGCGGAACCTAAGCACATCCAGCCCTTCTGGGCGCCTCGTTCCTGTTGGTACGCGTGAGTGCAGGGGTGTGGCCTCGGTGCACACCTGGAGGTCAGAGGTCAGCCCCAGCTCCTCCAGGCTCATCTCTGTCCGGCTGCCCCTCCCCATGCGCCAACGACAACCCTTGTGTTGGTGATTCCAGAGTCTCTGTCGCCATGCACAATCTCTTCCCCACTCCAGACTCCAGTGGCGTCTCTCACGCTTCTATTGGGCATCTTGTCCCCTAAGCACACACCTATGTCTTTCCGTTCATACCGCTCTCCCAGCTTTAAAAGTAGCTTTGCAGTGCCCCGGGAGCAGAGTGCAAACTCCTTCAAAGCACCCGTTGCGAGTGAGCCCACACTACCTCCCTGAAACTCCGTGTGGCGGCTGGTCTTCATGACACACGCTGATACACGCTGGGGTCATCAGGGAGGAGGGAGCCTCATGGAGAAAATGCCTCTGTGAGCTCAGGCAAGCCTGTGGGCGCTTTCTTAATCCACGGAGCCAGCCCTGGGCTGGGGGCCCTGGGTTCTATAAGAAAGCAGGTTGAGCAAGCCACGGAGGATCAAGCCAGTGAGCAGCACCCTCCGTGGTCTGTGCATCAGCTCCTGCCTCCAGGTTCCTGCCTGGCTTGAGGTCCTGCACTGACTGTCTTCGATGATGACCCGTGATGTGGAAGTGTGAGCTGGATGAGCCTTTCCTCCCCACCCAGCTTTTGCCCATGGTCTTTCATCACAGCAACAGTGACCCTGACCAAGACAGCGTTCTTGTTTCCTGGTGTTGTCTTGTGGTCCAGGCCCCAGACACAGCTTCTTCGCAGTCTCCAGGACTGTTTCTCGCCCCACGCTCCTGCCGGGTATTATTTTCACTGCCCGAAAAGCCCCTTTCACGCCTCCGTTCTGAATTCCGAGGGCTGATTCCCTCAGGAAGGGCATCGCCCAGGTTGCCTGGGATACGTCCTCTAAGTCAGCCATGCTAGGCTGTCTGCGCTCCTGAAATGCGGCCCTTGCGGTCCAGCTTTGAGTGTGTCCCCAGATAATCTAATGGTGTCCTGTCACCTCCCTCCTTATGTCCTTGTCGAGTTCCCCGGAGGGAGGGGGCTTTCCTTAAGTGGTATTTAGAACTGTAGCCTCCTCAATGCTCAGTCCTCTTTGTGGCTTGATTTTCTCCCTCCTCCCTTACAGAACTGTCTCTAACACGCTATGTATTCTTACTCTTTGGCGCCTCCCCTTGAAGCCACCTTCCCTGAAGACAACAATATTTGTGTATTTGTTCACTGTGTTACACGGGCACTTCCAGCACTGGTGAGGTGACCCGGGAGATTAAGGTGCTGACGGCCAAGCCTGATGACCCGAGTTTGATCCCCGAAATCCATATGGTAGAAGCAGAAAACCAATTCTTCTGCCTTGTCTTGTGACTGCCCCCCCCGACAGCACACATGCCTACCCCTCCCCCCACAAATAAAACAAATAAATGTAGACTGTTGAGAATATTACACACATATGCAACCATTGTAGGTTGTGGCAGAGATTTGTTCACTGTGCAAATGAGACATGAAAAGAAATTTCATTTTCTTCTACTCTTTTGCCTCACTTATGGGGAGAAAGAGAAGGTCGTTTTATTTGAGAAGTGGAACAGCTCAGCATGGCTCAGAAACATCAGTGTTCAGGATCAGGCTGTTTAGCAAATGAGACTGAAAGACATACCTGGAAAATAGAAGCCATTCTCCTCACATCTGGCAATGACCCTCTGGCCTTTCAGGTAATCTACTCTTTTTGATTTGTTTTTCTTTGCTGAATACACTTGTAATCTCTGTTGCTGAAAGAAAGACCAAAGTAAGAACTGAGGAGCAAAAGGTAACGCAAACAGTAAAATCATGAATAGTGGAAGCTTTATGGTCATCTCTGTCACAAATGGTGTGCCACAAACTGGTTTGGGTCATCCCTGTCCTATATTAATTAAAGATTACCCTTTTCATGAGGGTAACTTCAGCTCTTTATCTCTCTCTCCACACACACACACACACACATACACACACACACACACACACACATACATTTGGTACACAGTGAAAGAAAAATTGGATAACTAATTGAAGAGAAGGGAAGCTTTTAATAAAATATACATACAGCTAGACTTGCTAAGGCTCCAGATGGCTCACAGGCAGGCAGCACACCACCTCAGAATGCTGGCCCTGGCTGCTGCCTTCCTAGAACTGGGAGAAAATTGTGCCTACAATAGAGAAGTCAACCCACACTGTGCATCTCTGAGAGAGAGACCCATGTGAAAACACAGGGGTTACAGGAACACAGTGGCCCGGCCCAGCCCTCCATGATAAAGACAAACGTTTAGAAAGTCTGCCCTCTACCTCTACCTTGTCTAAACAAGACGAAACAGACAGACAAGTGGGCTATTGACTGGTTCCTTAGTCCTCAGTCCTCCTGGCTGGAAAATCATCCCTACTAGAAGGCTGTGGGCCACGCTTTCAAAGCTCCGGAAGAAAATTCCAATCTACAATTCTAAATCCCAGCAAACTATTAATCAAATCAAAGGACAGGTTGAACATAAAATCATCTCCCTAAATAGAAACATTTTCTTCCAGTTCATCCTGTCTTAGGAAGCTACCTGGAAATGTACTCCAGCAAAAGGAAGGAGCAATGCAAGAAACAGCAACCCAGAAAATGTAGGACACAGATCCATTCTAAGAGAGCAGTAAGAGAAATCTCCAGGACAGCTGTGTGTAGGAAGGCTTAGAGGGTGGAGGGTAAGGACATACCGATCCTGAAAATGCATAAGTAAATGTACACACATACATATATGAACACAACACATATATGCATACACACAACATGCTCCTAACCTATGGGTTATTGGTATTGGACAATAAAATCATAACAATGCACGTGCTATTTTGTAGATTTAGAAAACATTAACAATGGCTCTTTGGAAGCGTACCACCAACACAGCTTAGAAGAGACAGCTTCTGGAAGGCAGACTTGAGAGCAGAAAGGCAAGGCTCTGGTACACAGGTGACCGCCATGCGGAGTCAGGAAATAAAGGAGAAATCTGATGCATCCAGAAATACATGCTTCAGCACAGAAAATAAAATATTACAAAATGCAAGTTGGGAGAAGGGAACACGGAGAGGGACATTTACCTTAGAGTGAAATGGAAGGCATTGTTTAAATGTGGAGAATCAGGACACAGGGACACAATCAGGTCCGAGCCAAAGAGCTCAAATCCAACCTTTCCTGGGTGCTGCTGAGGAGGAGGACCACCATAGTCAGCATCGTTTCCACACTGTGTCAGCTGCTGCCACCGAATAGTCAACTGTCATCTATTCAGCTGTCTATTAACAGGGGAGGGGCTAAAATGTGTATACAACAAGATTGTATACAGCCACTTACATATGAAATACACAGGAAAAGCAAATTTATAGAGCTAGAAGTTGATTGGTGGTCACTTGGAGCTGACCAGATGCGACCAGATTTTTTTTATGACGGTGGCTGGCAACTGTGGTGCTTGGCTTTAACTGTCAACTTGACGCAACCTGAAATTTGGGGAAAGTGCCTTAGTGATGGACTCTCTACACCGAGTTGGCTTGTGGGCATGTGTGTGAGGGCAGGGCTGTTGTGGTTGATGGAGCTGGTTGATTTTGGAAGAGCCAGCCACCTGTGGGCGGCACCATTCCCTAGGCACCAGATTCGGAACTGTGTAAAAGTAGAATGGAGCTGAGCAACAGGTAAACAGGTAAATGAGCACACATGCATCCATTTCTCTCTGCTCTTGACTGTGGGTGCGATGTGAGTCTGGTGTTTTGAGTCCCTGCCATGGTAATTTTCCTGCAATGGTTGACTGTAAGCTGGGGCTGTGAGCAGAGATAAAGAGATAAAAGAGAAATGCTTTTTGTCTGAGTATTTTAACCCAGCAACAGAAATGAAACTAGAAAAACTAGTTTTTCAAACCACTGAGATGAAATAGGTGACATGTGAATTCTACATCAACAAAGGGTAAAAATAGGTGGCCATTTGTTTCTGGGTTGCTCTACATAACTCCAGTCACAGTGTTTTGCCTGTAGTGGGCTGAGGGAGTGAATGTGCACACAAGTTTCTGGGTCTAAAATGAGCCACATCCTTAACCCGGAATCTACTTTTAAGGTAAAACCTGAACTAAATAAGGCCTTTTCCACCTTCAAACTTCTAGGCTGAAGAAGTTGGGGGCTTCTTTCCTGGGGTACTCTTTACTTTTTCTTTGTCATCAACTTAGTAACTGTTAGTATGCCCATCAAAATCATTTTGATTTTGGACCTCTTCATGGACCATCAAATGCTCCCTTTTTCTTCATACAAACCACCAATTGGAAGTGTTTTTCACTGGCATTTTGAGGCTGTCTTTTGCAGTGTGAGAGCCGTAAAACTGCAGCCGGTGAATTTGTTGTGCTATAATTTTAACATTAAGTATGCAGCACAATGCTTTGTGAGTCCATCGCAGCTCTCACTTTGGGAGAGCTCTAATTTATGACGGAATTGACCACAAACATATAAATGGCTTCAGGTACTCCCTGGGGCCTGACTCTCATTTCAGTACAGTTTGGGTTCTGTGCGTTAGGCGGGATCATCTCTGCAGTGACTGATGTGAGTGTGTCTTCTGCAGTCATCTGTTGCTGTGAGCTGCTTGCCAGTGCTTTGGGGGCTCACTAAATGGAGTGCCCCTGTGGTTTGCTTCTTCAGCGATAAAAATTCAGCTTTGGCTCTTCAGAAGTAGACAGTGAACTGCAGGTTAAGGTCTTTCAGGGCCTGGCAGCTTAGTGTTTTTCCTCAGCTTAGTGTTTCCTGTAATCTTCAAAGGCATGGTCCAAAGTGTACAACAAAGGCTTCTCATTTGTTACATTTGCATTTGGTCAGGTTCTTGTGTCCCTCCTCCATCCCTTCTTTAGAAGCCGTGCATTCATGAACCCAATCAGTCTGTCAAGGAGAATGACCGGACATCACTGAGTCTGCCGGCTGGATTGATAGCAACCGTGATGGATTGCTACCTCCTTATCCCTGCATTTCACTTAGAAAAAACAAATCACGCCCTCAGAGCAAGTTCAGAATGACCTTCTGCAGTCTGAAAATGGCCTTGGGAGGATGCACCTGCACCAGGAGACAGGCCGTAGGTCTCCAGATGCTGCCAGCCCAGCTGTGTGAGTGAGCAGCATCTCTTGACCTTCCTCGAGAAGCCGTGTGCTCCCTACCATCCTTCAGTCCATGTGTCTGTCTGGAAAGAGGAGCCTCTGTCCTCCACGAGACAGCTAAGTCTTGTGTGTACCAGGACACGGATACAGACATTTTACTCATATCTCTGGCACCAAAACTGAGAACACAAGTACCACAGATTTCTTACCAAAAGCATCTCGCGGGCAGAATTCACCATCCTTGCAGATTATCAGTCGCTGGAAATGTGAGAGACGAACACAGCAAGTTAAGGTGGCTTGAAAAGCCCAGCTTCACGCAGAGCTTCCAACCTCCGTGCTTCTTGTTCACGTCAAGGACCAGCTGGCTGCCAGGGAGCGTGCCTTCCTCCAGACAGACAGCAATCTGATGTTCTAAAACCACGTGTGGACAGCAGCTCCAGAGAGGCGGTTCCCTCCTCAGCATTCATCAGCACGGCGAGTTGCTCATGAGCCATGTCTGAGGCCCCTCTTTAGATTCACAGTAAGACATCACATCATTCATTCAACTAGGCTCCTTTTACCTCTGAATCCCAAATGCTCATTAATTTATTCTCTTAATGTTCCAGACAGAAGGAAATGAATGACTTTTTTTTTTTTTTATGTTTTTAGAATGGATTTGAGGTACAAGCCTATGACATCAGTTTGCCTAAAATGCCAGGTCCTTTCTTACTTTTTTTCCACTGTAGTTCTACACTTGCCAGTTCATCTGATGTATACCGGCCTTTCCCTCTAGGGCCACCTTCCCTCGCTTGGGTAGCAACGGGAGACAGGAACTGGCTTTCATTTTAAATGCCAAGCAGGCCTTTCTAAGTGGCTGAAAGCATCACTCCCTTCTACTCATTCTGGGGCCTGACTCACACTGAAATACAGTGACTCCCACCTCCTGCTTAGCTTTCCGGCTGCTCCTGCCATTGGCGAGAGTTCCTTCCCCATCTACTCCACAGCATGTGATGACATGGAAAGGGCGCTCACAGGGCTTCCTTGGCAGTATCACTGCCCCTCAGCAGGACCGGGTACACTCACAGAGCTGAGTAGCCACAGCGAGGCACACACCGAGGGCCTGCGCCAGCGATGCTTTGTGCCCCACAAGAACAACGTGGACCTCCAGGATGGAAAGACAGACCACGCAGGCTGCTGGACAGGCTGTCCCTTCAGCCAGGATACCGATGACTTCGTTCCGGCATAATGATGGCTGCTGCCCTCCACCCTTGCTGCCGGCTTTAGTGGTGCTGTGTGGTCCATGCCCACCTCCTTCTCGACTCCCCTCGGCCAGCGGCACGGCTGGAGTAAACGAAATGCTGGCTTTCACGAAGAAATCCCCAGGATGACAGCCTCAAGGAACAGAGAGGCCAGGGCGCGCTGGCTTAAGTGTCCCTAAGCATAGGCCCCCACACACCATTTACAGCCTTCATTGCAAAAACTCCAGAGAGCACACCGACTGTTTTCCAGATCCGACCACCAGGTGAGGTATGCCGAGACCTCAAAGATGCTAGCCTCCTACCGCGTCATTGCTTCTTTCCGGTTGGTGTTCTTGGGATCGACAGTAAAGTTGCTAAGCGCGTGGTGCTTTGCCTTTCCCATTCGGTGGCAGCGTGCTCTCGCACCAGTGCAGACATGCACCTACAATTTAGCTTCCACTAGTCTCCACTTCCGAACTCACGTTAAGAACTAACTTTAAATGTTGTTGCTCTTTGGAACCACGGCACCCTACCCCACAGAACCCTGAACCCTCGCCAGCAGCGGCGCCAGTTTGCTGAGTAGGCCCTGCCTTGTCCTTTGGCCAAGGAGGGCTGTGACTGCCGCAATTAAGATAATGCATCGCAGGCCAGTGAACTGGCACCTTCTCCCTAGGGTCCCCAGTCACGAGAACAGGAAATCTGTCTCTGTGAGTGATTCAGCTCCACTTAGAGGCTTGGTTGGCTAGGACAGAGTCAGCGTGGAGCTTCCCGTCTCTCCTCCTGCCGATTTCCAGGTCTTCCTCCAACCCTGAAGACATCCATGGTCTTCGCTCTTTTAATGTGCTCCGGAGACGGAATGAAGGGAAGACGTAGAGGAGAATGTAAGCGAAGAGGAGTAAAGCCCTGGCGTGGAGGCCACTGACCACCTGCGGCGTGTTAGAGGGCCCCGGCGCCATCTCCTTTTTGGGCATTTGCAGTTTTAGCAGAAGGTAAATACTGTGCCAAAGAAATGAGCGCTGGGCAGAACTGTCTTAGTCCTAAGGAGGAAGTCAAGCCTTCTCACAAGATGTCCCCCGAAGAGTGAGTGTGCCACCATGCTCACGAGGGATCTGTGTCCTCCCCCGTTTCAGCAGGTGGGTACCCAGCCTGGCTGAGTACCTCAGGGAGGCACGGGGGCTTTTTTTTGTTTTTTGCCCATCCTTGGGGAGTGGGGCATACCTTTAGGCGACAGCTTGAGAACTGAAGGTCCCCCAAACCTCGCTCTGGTTCCACTGCCCTCCCGGGTGCTGTTCTCTGAGCAGTCCGCACAGCAAGCCATCCGGTCCTTTGCACATCCTGGTGTGGACACTTTGTGAACAGCTGCTATGATGCCCAGGGAAGTGTCACAGCAGTGAAACCCTACAGCAGAAGATGGCCCTCAGACGCTCCCCACACCAGGGGCAGCTCTGGTCTCCCGAGGAGAGCTCCAGCCCAGCGCTCTTAGCAGCTTCAACGGCCATGGTGCAGAGAGGACCCTTCCTGCTCGCTTCTTAAAGGGGAAAAAGTCAAGGAAAGAAAATCCCCCAAATGTCTTCACTGTTCGATGCTGGAAGTTATGGAGCCCGGCGTGCCTCGTGTGGGCGTCACTGCTGCTTCTTCTGTGTCACTGGTGTGTGGCTCAGCACCAGTGTCCTGTTTTACGTGTTTCCCACATAACATTAGGGTGAACAAATAAGCCCTTTATTTGAGAACTTTAGGAAAAGCTCTCAAGTCACCTGCATCTCCTCTACCCACTCACCCTAAATACACACTCCACTCTTCTTCCCTGAGGGCCCTGCTCTGTACAGCCAGACACTCCCCACCAAGGATCAGGCCTTGAATATTTATTCTGACTTCACTTGCTACAGTGCAAACAAGTTTCCTTCTGGGCCCCCCTACCCAGCATTCCTCTGGCGCCCAGCGCCCAGTCACAGCCTAGTGTAAGGTCCTCCGATTCAACTGGCCTCTCACAGTAGCACCCCACCCAACCTCGCTCATACTCACCCCACGTGAATTTTCCTAGCACTTTGTCCTGGAAAGTTTGTCATAACGCAACACACCAAATTCATCATGCCTAAGGTCCACAGACTCCAGACGTCGCATTTGTCATGCCTCCATGCAGCCAGCTGTGTGGGGATGTCCCCAAGGCTTTTGTCAGGGCCGCTGCTAAGAGGCTCTCTCAGCTTTAACGAGATTTCACACCCCCAAATCATCCAAGGTGGTCAAGGCCATGGGAATAAAGAATGCTTTGGATCTTGGCTTGGCTCTGGGAATAGTCTGCATTTCTTAGGAGAGTGTACAGAACTGTTCATGCCCGGGCTTCCTAGACCAGGCTCCCATGGAGCCTACAGCAGGTCAGTGATAACTTACTGGTGCCCCTCATGGCTCAGCTCTGGGGGTGGCAGGCTTAGCAAGAAAGGGTGAAGTATGCGGTCGTGGCAACAGGGTGGCACTGACGAGGGGAGTTTTCAAGACTTTCAGACTTGAGGTTTCTTTTTTCCTCCCGTGGTTCGCCAGCCAAGCATCTTCCCCTGGGGATGTCATAAAACTGGTGGAGTATGCGTCGCAGGGAAAACATTAGACGCTCAAGCACAGGGCGAGCAGGAAGTCCGGGAGAGCTGTGAGGACAGTGGTCCTCCGCTCCTGTCGCATTTTCAGCCAGCCAGGCACTGTTACCGGAGGGCGGAGAGCAAGCGCAGGCTCCCTCTGCATGGTGTTTGCTGTCCTCTCTTCATGTCACCACCAGAAAAGCCATGACACCGTCCCAAGCTCAAGAGCCAAAGGGATGGCTGTGGGGATTGACAACCCGCTGTGGCAGAGGGTGTGGGAGAGCCTCATGGGTCCAGACGTGACCATAAATATGGATGGGGCCAAGCATAGCAACCGCAGCCTTGGGCACACACGTGGGCATTTCTCACAGACCCCATGGGAGGAACTTTGTTATCGCTACACATTATCAGTCAACTCCAGAGCTGAAGGTTTCTTCTTCTCTAAATTGCAGTCAGTCTTTGTTCCAAGCCCTTGCCCTTAGCAAAAAGGACTTAAGATGAGACCATACATAGGTATGAAGAGGTCAAAATGACTTGTGTGGGAGGAAGATCTTAAAGGGCCATTACCTGCCCTTACTATCTTGAGCTTTGCTCCCACCAAAGTTTTTCACCCTGAGTCTTGGCCTATGAGTGGGCTATGAAATAAAATTAGTTGGCATGAAAAAAATAAAATTAAAACCATCTCAGTGATATTATATATATATAGTGTACAGAATTCTCCATTGCAGGTCACGCTAAACACGTGGAAGAAAAAAATCAGCTGGAGACAAGATGTCAGATGCCCCCTCCTCACTAATTTCCTTAGGGAGGTTGCACTGGGCCTGTAGGATGCCCCCCTCAGAGAACACGGGCTTTGGAACCGGGTGCGGGGACAAATCAGTGACCGGGAAGGCTTAGTTACAAATGCTCTGGCAGAGCAGCGATGAATCCACACATCAATCCATGACCCGTGACACACACTAGCTTCCCCACACTTGCCTGTGCTTCAAGTCCTGGCCCTCATTTTCTCCCTGTCTTCCCGATGAAGAGCTAGAAACTAAAGCCTCTGTACTTCCTCTACTGTCTTCTTTGACGTCTCTTCATCCCTCTGCTCATTGTAAACGGGCTTTTTCTCCTGCAGTTCCATCGGCCCTCTCCTGGATGATGTCACTAATGAGCTGCCTCTTGCTACGCTGAACGGTTTTCAGACACTGTTCTGTATGATGTTTTAGAAAACTCACTGGATTACTTGATTTGTTGCTTTTTAACTTCTTGAGTTCTTTATATATTCTGGATATCAGACCTCTATCAGATATAGGGTTGGTGAAGATCCTTTCCTAGTCTGTAGGCTGTTGTTTTGTTCTGATGACAGTGTCCTTTGCTTTACAAAAGCTTTTCAGTGTCATGAGGTCCCATTTATTGATTGTTGATCTTAGAGCCTGTGCTGTTGGTGTTCTGTTTAGGAAATTGTCTCCTGTGCCAGTGAGTTCAAGGCTCTTCTCCACTTTTTCTTCTAACAGATTTAGTGTGTCTGGTTTTGTGTTGAGGCCTTTGATCCACTTGGACTTTAGTTTTGTGCAGGGTGATAAATATGGATCTGTTTCCATTTTTCTACATGTAGACTTCCAGTTGGACCAGTACCATTGGTTGAAGATGCTGTCTTTTTTTCCATTGTACGGTTCTGGCTTCTTTGTCAAAATCAAATATCCGTAGGTTTGTAGGTTTATTTCTGAGTCTTCTATTCGATTCCCTTGATCCACCATTTTGTTTCTAGGCCAGTACCATGAAGTTTTTATTACCATTGTTCTGTAGTACAGCTTGAGATCAGGGATGGAGATACCTCCAGATGATCTGTTGTTGTACAGGATCGTTTTGGCAATTCTGTGTTTTTGCTTTTTCATATGAAGTTGAGAATTGTTCTTTCTAGGTCTGTAAAGAATTGTGTGTAGGGCTAAACAGAGAATTCTCTATAGAGGAATATCAAATAGCAGAGAAACACTTAAATGCTCAACATCTTTAGTCATTAGGGAAATGCAAATCAAAGTGACCCTAATATTTCACCTTACACCCATCACAATGGCTAAGATCATAAACTCAAGTGACAATACATGCTGGAGTGGATGTGGAGAAAGGGGAACCCTACTCCATTGCTGGTGGGAATGGAAACTTGTACAACCACTTTGGAAATCAATCTGGTGCTTTTTCAGACAATTAGGAATAGAGCTTCCTCAAGATCCAGCTATACCACTCCTAGGCATATATCTAAATTATGTTTAAGTGCACAACAAGGACATTTGCTCAACCATGTTTGCAGCAGCTTTATTCGTAATAGCAAAAACCTAGAAACAACCCAGATGTTCCTCAGCTGAGGAATGGACACAGAAATTGTGGTATATTTACACAATGGAATACTACTTAGCAATTAAAAACAAGGAAATCATGAAATTTGCATGCAAATGGTAGGATCTAGAAGAGATCATCCTGAGTGAGGTATCTCAGAAGCAGAAAGACACACATGGTATATACTCACTCATAAGTGGGTATTAGACATATAATATAGACATATAATATAACAAACATACTAAAACTGTATACCTAAAGAAGCTAAGCAAGAAGGAGGACCCTGGGTAAGATAAACAACCCTCACTCAGAAAGGCAAACAGGATGGAACTCAGAAGAGGGAGAAAACAGGAAATAGGACAGAAGCCTATCACAGAGGGCCTCTGAAAGACTCTACCCAGCAGTGTATCAAAGCAGATGTTGAGGCTCATAACCAAACTTTGGGCAGAGTGCAGGGAATCATATGAAAGAAGGGGGAGATAGAAAGACCTGGAGGGGACAGGAGCTCCACAAGGAGAGCAACAGAACCAAAAAATCTGGGCACAGGGGTCTTTTCTGAGATTGATATTCCAACCAAGGACCATGTATGGAGATAACCTAGAACGCCTGCACAGATGTAGCCCATGGCAGCTCAGTCTCCAAGTGGGCTCCCTAGTAAGGGGAACAGGGACTGTCTCTGACATGAACTCAGTGGCTGGCTTGTTGACCACCTCTGTTTGATGGAGAAGCAGCCTTACCAGGCCACAGAGGAGGACAATGCAGCCAGTCCTGATGAGACCTGATAGTCAGAGGGAAGGGGAGGAGGACCTCCCCTATCAGTGGATATGGAGAGGGGCCTGGGAGATGATGAGGGAGGGAGGGTGGAATTGGGAGGGAATGAGGGCAGGGGCTACAGCTGGGATACAAAGTGAATAAACTGTAATTAATATAAAAACAAAAGGAAAAATTAAAACCTCACTGAATATGCATACATACATACATACATACATATTACACACGTTTTAGACAAGACTTCTGTCTTAGTTTCTGTTCTGTTGCTATGGAGATACACCAGAACCAATGCAATTCTTATAAAAGAAAGCATCTAACTGGAGGCTTGCTTACACTTCTAGAGGCTTAGTCCAATATCATCATGGTGGGGAGCGGGCATGGCTGAGAACTACATCCTTATCCACGGGCAGAAAGGAAGAGAGAGAAACACTGGGCCTGGAGACACACTTCCTCCCACCAAGCTACACCTACACAAACAAGGCCATGCCGCCTCATCCTTCTAATCTTTTAAATAGTCCCCCTCCCTGGTGACTAAGTATTCTGATATATGAGCCTGTGGGGGCCATTCTTATTTAAGCCATCATAGTTTCTCTATGCAAGCCCAGGCTTGCCCCAGACTTATGAAGGAGACCAGGCTGGCTTCGAACTCACAGCCTCCTGGGTGCTGGGGTTAAAGGCATGAGCCTGTCTACTGGTAGTACTTCTAATAATGGAAGGAGCATAAAAGTTAATGCAGGCTGGGTATGTTTACTGTCGGCATTTAGCGCCACCAGCTGTCTGGAGGACTCGATGTTTCTTTGCAGGTTGGTCCTCTGATCTTTCAGGTTTGAATTCAAGGAAACTCTAAGGCTTAGAGAAGCTCAGGCACACAGCATCTTAGCCGGGTCCGTCTGATGGCCGGGCCTCTGAGCCGCCTCGCGTGAACTCTCACCCGGTAGCTCTCGGAGCCAGGCCCCCTGGTTCTCTACCTTTCCTGTCTTGGTCCCTTCCACTGTCTCCCGCACCTGGTACCACAGCTGATTCCAAATTTGTGTGCAACTCAGACTTTCCCCTGAGGCCCCAACATTTTGCTACCGTCTTGCCTCTGCTGGATGTCCTGGGGGCACTTCAGAATCGAGCAAACTGAAAGAAAATTACCTTTTCCTAAAAAACCTCATTTTCACTGTCACGTGCTACCACTTTGGGGGGCGGGGGGCTCAAGAAGGGTGAGGATGAGGCAGGCTGGTGAGCACCTGTGCCAAGCCCGCTCCCGTTCACAGTGAGGGAACACATATTTTGGAATGCAGACATTATGGAAATTCATTTTATTTTCACTTCATGGAAGGAAGATGAAGAAACAGAACAATTAGTCCAATTAATTCAGAGCCTACAAACAGTGAGCCCCTGGCTGTCAGTTTTGCAAACAAGCTCATTAGCATACACTATTCTTTGTCCTCATGCAGAAGAGGTTTCTTTTGACTCTATTCAGAACATTTCCTGCTGAAAACCCTACTATAAAGCATAAATACAATTCTCTCAAATTTCGCTGTTTGGCAGTCGGAATGAGGCAATCCCCTGGGACCCAGTGACTCCTGCTCCACATTCAAATGAGGGCAGGACTGTCTGTTACAGGTGCTGCGGGAGCTTCCTATCCATCTGGTGCCTTAGGGGCTCATAAATATTTTAGTAAATGAAAGGATGAGAAGGCAGGGGGAGGCGGAAGAAGAACCTTTTTTTTTTAAGGGAAATGTGGGCAGTTCCCGTTTGGTTTTCAGGATTCCTGGGTGCTCTTTGGCACCTGCCAGTCAACAGAGAAATGCCGGTATCCAGAGGAAGCCTTACAAGGAAGCAGCAGATAATCCTGAGGAAATCTTTCTAAACAGCATTTCTGTGATGCTCTGTAATAAGATGTTGTTATTTTGCACAAAAGGTACAGCTTTGTACACTGAGGGAGGGGAAAGTGTAACTTGTGGAGGAAAAAACTAAAGAAAACAATTAGAGCAAAGATGCTGGGGGAAGGCTCAGCAGTCAAGAGTGTCTATCGCTCTTCCAGAGGCCCTGAGTTCAGCGCTCAGCACCCATGTTACATAGCACACACACATACTGAAACCTACACACAGAGACACATTAAGTATGAGTGATCAAAACCAAAAACAAGAGTCTAAAATAGTGGCTGTGGAACGAAAATTAGGCAAACTCTGCCTCATCTGACAGATGCTGAACCTGACAGAAAGGAATCCTGAAGGTCATTTGTCTCAGAATGGTTTTCAGACCTTTGTTTGAGGGCTATCTGGAAACTCTTTAGGGTGGACTATCCCACATCCACAAGCACCTGCGTGCAGCCGGAAAGGAGCGCCGTCTCAAGCAGCTTCTTCATAGTGTCACTGTTCATGCCTGGGGCCCTTAAATGACACCCTAAGACAGTCTGCTAACGAGATCACTTGACTGTACGCACCATGGCACTTACAAGGCACAAGGGAGAGGCTGAAACTGAAAAAACAAACAAAACCCAACCCAAGCCAACCAAACAAAAACAATCCAAAGGAGACAGTTCAGTGACAAGATGAACACATCATATATGCGTCCCCCAATGCTGCTGGTCTGAAGAGTCGGCAAAAACACAGAAATTGTATGAAATGATGCTAAGTTTAGGGGAGAGTATAAAATAATCACAGACATTCTGACTATGCAAAACAAAATTAAGGAGGAAAAAAAGACAGGAAACACTCCGAATGGTGCTAACGAGGCAGTGAGAGGGTGAATCGGGTTTCTTTTTAGGTTTGATTTCATGCTATAAAACAACATTTTTGTGGGCTCTCAGTACTAAAAACAACAACCCAGCAAGCTTTAATACTCTTGTCCATATATGCGTGTGTATATATGTGTGTGTGTGTATGTATATGAACGTTTGATGTGAAAAAGTAGACAAGACACCATAAAGATAAGCAGTATAATCTGAGGCTTGGGGTCAAAGTTCAGGCATCTCATCAGGACAAAAATGCATTTAGTTTTGTTCTTCAGTTGAAAGATCCCTTATTCTAAAAACAAGACACTAAGATCAAATGGCATTTCTTTTCTCTTTCTTAGGGATCAGTATGCGTGCATGGGAGAGAGGTAGAGATGGCCAGAACAGCGAGGGGCAGGGCGCGGAGGACACCGTGGCACCCACCTCCTCTAGGGCCTTGCTCACGCGGTTCTTCCTGGCAGCCTCCTGGAGCTCCATGGCCTGCTGGATGTACATCTTCCCAACCAAGATTTCATTCTCCAGTACCAACAGCTCTTTCAACGAAATGGGCCAATTCAGCCGCTCCAGCGCTTTGTTCAAGACTGCCTTGTTCTCCAAATACTGTATAGGCTTGATTGAATCTAACCTGAGACACAGAGGGAAAAAAACAACAAGAAAAAAAATAAGCACAATAAAAAAAAATTAACCCAGCCAATTTCTCAGT
This sequence comes from Meriones unguiculatus, assembly GCF_030254825.1. Classification (NCBI taxonomy): domain Eukaryota; kingdom Metazoa; phylum Chordata; class Mammalia; order Rodentia; family Muridae; genus Meriones; species Meriones unguiculatus. The sequence continues at coordinate 59,024,233 of NC_083363.1, read as the reverse complement.
GAACTCCCTGAGAATCATCTGTGGACACAGACAGTCGGTGACAGAGCACCAGCTGTGGTCTCACGTCCGCCCCTCCAACCTCCATCACGCTCTCTTTTCAAGATTATAGTTAGAAACTGGGATGGCTGCAAGTGAGCCTGGGCATTGCACAGAGCCATTTCGGTCAATGTCATGCTGCTGCATGACCGAGGTCCCTGGTTTACACCAGCCAGTGACAGCCATCTTCCATTACATTCACTCAGGGGCCAGCTGCCTACAACATTTATCAGCATGCTTGGAGACAAAGTCTCTGTATGTAGCCCAGGCTGGCCTCGATTGCACGAGTCTCCCCGCACTAGGATGACAGGCAAGCACTGCCACGCCCATCTGGCTTTGTTGTTCTGTTTTGTTTTATCTTTAAAGGACAGCAAGCAGTGTTTGTGAGGGCAGAGGTAGGAACACCCAGACAGTGCTGACGGGAACATGAAGTGGTGTGGCCGTTGGCAGCAAGCCGGGAGCCTTCTCAAAAACCTCAGCACAGAATCACTGTGTCATCAACCCATTCCTCATATACATGCTGAGAAAGAAAAACACGCTCTCATCAAATGTCCATGCAGATGAGCAGCATTAGCTACAAGAGATGACAAAAGCAGAAACAAGCGAAAGCGGCAGAAGGCAATTAGCGCCGTGTAACGGAACCTCCTTAGTGCACGCGCACATGTGCTCACATGCCTTCATGCTGCAAGTTGCGTGGACTCTGAAGGGATTAATTTTCCAAACAGAAGCCCTTGTCCTGTGCCTTCCTTCACACAGTGTGTCAAGAACCCTCAGCCCCGTGGAAACAGAATGCAGCCTGGAGTCAGTGGGGGCTGGAGAAGAGAGCATGGGCAAAAGTTGCTTTATGGGTAAGCACTAGTCTTTTTCTGGGGTGGTGGCTATTTGGGGGTGTTGCACACTTGATATGCCACGGGGCCATATGCTTTGGAATAGCTGGTTTTGGTTATGCATGAGCATTTCAAGGTCCCAGGTGGGAATGGAGCAACTTACTTTTCTTTTTCCTCTTGAGACAGAGCTTGCCAGACAATTTTATTTAAACGTCTGTTGAAAAAAAAAAAAAAAGCAGTAACAATAATTTAGAAACAATAATTTGTTTCAAGTGAAAGAGCTGGCTTCAGGCTCTGTGGACGGTTGCAAGGGGACCCCGAGATGCCTGCCAGCCTTGATGGGACCATGCTAACTGACATCCACTTAAGCAGTGGTTCTCAAGCTTCCCGATGCTGGGACCCTCCAACACAGGTCCTCAAGTTGTGGTGACTCCAACCATAAGTTATTTCTTTGCTACTTCAGAACTGTAATTTTGCTACTACATAATGTAAATATCCGATGAGACCCCCCCAAAGGGTCACGACCCACAGATTGAGAACCATTGGCTTAGATCACATAGACATCTTCCTCCTAGGAAGCCTGTGGAGTTGTGTCAGACACTAAGGAAGCTTTGCTCTCAGGAAAACACTGTAAGCAAGCTGGTCCTCATCCTCTCTGCATTGGGAACTTTTGCATTGGTTGGCAAGATGGTGCCGCTGGTAAAGGTGTTTGACCCCAAATTTGATCCCCCAGGACCCACATAGTAGGAAATGAAAAGTGACTCCCTCAAGTCACCTTCCACATACGCACTGTGGGTTATGGCACACAGATACACACGCACACATACGTGCATGCACATACACACACACACACACACACACACACTCTCTCTCTCTCTCCATAAATGTAATTCAAAATTATATTTAAAAAGTAAGTTTCCGGCCCTACAGATTCATCCCTAAGGAAGTGTAACTGCTTTCAGCTTGCCTCTGTAGACACCTTCTGCCTGGATTCAGAAAGCAAAGGGAGCCCATGGGGCTGTAGGCTACGTGTTCAGGCCCACGTTATAAACCACCCAGTCTGTCCGCCTCGTTCTCTGGATGACAGCAGGGAGGCCAGGAGAAGCTCCTCAAGCACCCACCTGGCTAGCTGTCAGCAGGGGACTGAAGTCCCTCGCTGCCTGGAGGAAGGGCAGTTGCAGTGGTGGCTCCTTGTTATCAATCAATGATGCGCCTTTCAATGGATCCAGACCAGTCTGCGACACTCTGCTGTCACCTGGGGCTTTGTGAGCAGCAGGGGACGGAACACTGGCTCCAAGGCTTGCGGCACAGGGGACAGCACCTTCCACAGGAAGTGCTCTTCTGACTGCTGAGGCCAGCCGGCGTCAGCACAGCACCCAGGGAATACACCTCAGGTGGAGGTGCTATTCTGCCCTGCTTGTCCATCAAGAGCCTGGAACTGGGGAGGCCAGGCAAGGACGGCTCCTAGGGGAGAGGAGCCACAGTGTTGGGACCCAGAGCTCAGCTTCTCTCATTCCTGTGACACTTTGGGCTGGTTCGCTCGGGATGACAAGGGAGTCTCTTTCTGGTATGGTTAGGAAGATGCTGAGCTGGTTTGTGCACAGCCTAGGTATTGTGTCTGACATTGTCAAGAGCACTGTGGCTCCTACTTCTCAGTATCTGCATGGTGGCTCAGAACCATCCTTAACTTTCTTTTCCATGGACTCTGATGCCTTCTTCTTACCTCCAAGGCACCAGGCATGTACATACATACATACATACATACATACACATTATTCAGGAAAAACACTCATACACATAAAATAAAATCAATGGATTTCAAACTGAAAAAGAGTCAGGAAGAAGGAACCGGGCCAGCTAGCGTTTTGGTCTTACTTGAAGGTTCAGCTCTTTGGGTTCCACTAGGAAACTGGGTTTCTTTAGCCACTTGGCTCCTGTAACAATGACCAGGGCTTCTGAGAGTTTGGTTGTCTGTGCTTTTCTTAAAATATATTCAATATTCTCTTCTATCTAAACTTGAAAGCAGACTCAGCGTAGCATGGGAGCTGACAGAGATCAAAAGGGCCCCACAGATCTGGGGTCAAGCTCCGCACCCAGCTCCAGCCCCGGCTGCTTTGTGATCCTGTCTGACAGAATCCTTTGAAGCCCTGCTTTCTTGGGGATGAAACAAGGTTAGCAGTACCTGTCTGCGAGGACTGAGAGGATGAGGTGGGAAGGTATACCAGGAACACCTAGGTAGGGTACCAGGAACACCTCAGTGTTCCTCTCCTCTGGTGGATCAGAAACACGGGCGAGACCACTGGTGATATGGGTCCAGTTAGACAGTGTGGATTGAATTCTAACTCAATCCTTCAGGACACAAATTCTTAACATCTATGTCCCCCTTTGTCCATCCGTATTGTTAAAATATCAATGTTTATTGAGTTGGTGCGGCAACCACAGCAAAGCCACCAAGAGTATGTGATGAGCACTCCTCTGCAGCACTCGTGGAGGACATTGGATGTGAGGCCTTTCTCTAGCCAGTCCAGCCCCTTACTTCTGGCTGCTGGTTTGCATCCACTGGCTGGCTGGAGCTCTAGCTGCAGCAAGAAATGACTTGTCTGAAAAGCAACGTGTAGCTACCAGCACCCCATAAACCTGACCAGCGGCAAAGACCTTGAGCAGAGTCATCTAAGCAGGGCCCCAGAGCCAGACCAGAACTGAGACCTCCTGTGGATGTGAGGGCCGTGATCTTGACTTTGGCAATCAAAAAGAGCTGCAAGGAAAATACTGCCTCCGGATTCAGACAGCCCTAGAAACATTCCAGCTTATGTTCAGACACACAAACCCAGACTCTTGAAATACCGGAACAGAAGGACACCCACCCATGGACACTGTGTCCAAAATAGCTCGTTTATATCATCCTGTGAACTTCCGTTTGCTTGACCATCCCTAGCTTGAATGGATTTATAAATGTATGACGCTGTTTATTTTCAAAGTGACATTGGCCCACTTTTGGGGAAAGCATCAAAGAGATGTGACAGTGAATGAGGGACAGTGTGTGGGTCTGTTCCTCGTCATTTTCACGTGATGCGAAAGCTGCACAATGACAAAATACAAAAAAAAGGGGGGGACGACTGACATTTATACAAACAGAATTCCCCAGTACTATTGAATTCAAAGGCCCAGAAAGTTTGTTCTACATAATATCATTACCATTAATGCTACTGAAGTAATATTAAGTACCCTTTATATAAACACCAAGGTAATAAACCCAAATCAATTAAACGAATAGACTTAAATATTAAACACCAGCCAGACTAAAGCTACTGTAAGAATTATTACTGAAAGTACAAGTTGAATATTTCTTATTCAACTGTAAATGTTTGGGATTTTAGATTTTGAAATATGTCTGCATGTTCATAATGAGCTATCTTAAGAAGGGACCCAAGTCCAAAGACAAATTTGTTTGATGTTTTATCTACTTTACACATACAGCCCGGAAGTAACTTTACCCACAGTTCCTAGTACGCGCCCCATGTTAACTGTGGTCTTTCACCCGGGATCAGGACTGGAATTTACCATATGTGGCACCATTTGGGCACTCAGAAATTCGAGGGCATCAACTTATAGCTACGATACTCTTGTGGCAAAAGATCCTTCGAGAGCTCCCTGCGGGGACAAAGCACTGACTCTGTGTTTGGGCTTTTCCCTCCGGGGAATGTTGTTTTGGGAACGGGGTCTCCTTCCTTTCTGAAGCCCTCAGGAAAAGGTCAGCAAGGAGAGCCAAGGGGCAACTGTGCGGCTCATGGTCACGGTGGCTTTAGAGGCAACGGCTCAGTCCAGGAGGCGTGTCCACATGGAGCTCCTTACTCGGGATTTTGCAGTCCTCCCAACACCCCTGTCGTGTGTGCTCTGTAAGTAAGTTATCTGCTGTCCTGAACGGGACAAGCTTGCCTAGACAGGCACCAGGGGTTAGGCTGGACCATGCAAGCACTGCCTGACCTCCAGGCTCTGGCCTGTGGCTCTGAAGCAGATGTTGGTCAGTCAAGCGATTACAGAGCTCAGCTTAGCTGAAACAGCCAAGCAAACTACATTAGAATTTTGAACGGGATTTTATTTGCGTGTGAATCCGCAAATAAAATTTGAACATTTTAATAACTAAACTGGAATTATATCAAACTTGAATGGATTTCAAATTGTCAAATTTGCACAGGCTGCTAATACAAACAAGATAAACAGGAAAGCAAGGCCGGCTTGGCTGTAAACCAGCAGACCAGAATGTCAGTGAGCTGCCGGCTATGCAGTGGCTGAGAGCGTGGCAAAGGGCACAAAACAGGGCAGTGGGTAGGGAGGGTACAGAGAGGCTCTCTGTGGAGGCCATCATGAAGGACCAGTGGAGGGATGGCCGAACAACAGTCGGTTAAGGAGATGATTGCATGCAAGCACCAGACCCGGGGAGGAGAGAGAGAGTAGGCTAGCCCCTCACCTTGCTACCAACAATCAGATACAGCAAAGAACTGGAGCACCCCAATGCAAACAGCAGCAATGACAAACCCCCCAAATCCTAACCTTTCCGAGTGCCAGTGTGATAAAAGTGGCAAATCCCATCCACGCCATAAGACTTTGTTTCTGCCACGAAATCATTTCAAACGGTGAAAACACAAATGCGTATGGACTTGAGCTTAACTCTAACTTGAGCAGAAAGTACCCCCTCGTTATGCATATGCAAATAAATACTCAAGGACTCGGAAGAAAACCTGAAATTCTGCTGACCCTTTCATTTTGGATGAGTTCTAAGGACTATAAAGACCACTGGAGGGACTCCCGTGATTGGGTACCAGTCTTGGTGAAGGAGATCCTCCAGGCCATGCAGGGCTGGGAAAGGGCCTTTCTGTGGGTTGCCTGTGGCTCCCTGTGGGCAGGAGCTGGGCTCTCGGGACACACGGGGCCCACCCCACCCTAAGTTAAAAGGCACAGAGCAGTGGGCGTCTTGGCCACATCAACTGATGTCTGGGTGCCTTTTACTCCTCCTCATGTGGTGATAACTAAAACCCAACTGAGGAGCTTCCAGAGTCTAGAATAAGCTTCCACAGAAGCTGGGCACCTCCGAGGCTTACCTAAGTGTGTGCACTCAGGATTAAGTCCAGGCAGGTGTGTGGGTGATTCGGTCATGGGCAAGGGTGACAACCAGGTCGCCTGTTCCTGAGGGACGGCTCCATCTCAGCATGGATACAGGGATGGTGTGAGTGCAGAATTCTCCTGTACTCAGCTTGGCTACCATCTTGATAGGAAAGCATGTAGCTACCCATGCTTCCAGGGTGCCTGCAGTGTTCATGGTGGACTGGGCCCAAGACTCCCCTTTAGTGGCCACACATTCACCAGGACCATGGACACTCAGCTCTCGGGTGCCACAGCTCTTACTGCATTTGCATACAATCGAGGCACAGCTTTCCAGGGAGTCAGCCGCCAGCAGGTCGCACTCAGGACCGTGGAAGCTCTCTGTGCCTGCTTGTTTTGTATGTGGAGAAATATGACAAGAAAGCAAACTCTGCCCAGCTTCAGGTCAGACACCATTTGTTTTCCTGAGCGTCTTGTGCTGTGGTGGTTGAATGGGAGAAAGCTAGGGTGTCACTACGGTGGCGTTCGTTAGCTGCTTTTCAAAATTTTAGGTGATAATGTGACCCATTCTGTTGCATTCAGAGGGAAATATTGGTGTTTTCCTGGAAACAGGAGATTTCTACAGCGTTTAGGATGGGGAGGGGGCTTATTTCAGGAACCTGGTGTCCATCCAGCACCCAAGGAGACGTGAATTGTCACTTGGTGGCTGGTGTCGATGGGGGAGGGGGCGATTTCCAGGCTCTTCCAGATGAAGCAGTCTAAGCTAAAGCAAGAGAAAAGAAGCTGAAACAAAACCTCTATCAAGAGCATCTGTGAGGGGTACTCACTTTTCATAAGATTTAATGGCCAGTTCCACATTTTGCTTGTAGAGATTGAGGTTGGCTCCTTGGGGGTTAATCAATAGAATCTTATTGGAGTCATTGCACACGTGTGTCAGAGGGAACACCTGCACAGCAATGTCAACAGAGAGGAGGGTGTCACTTGGCAGGTTAATCGAGCCTTCATAGGTGCGTCTGTGTGGGAACACGCTTTCCTGGCTACAAAGAACACAATCAGTGTAGAACCGCAGAATGCAGTAAATCTTAAAAGCCAAAGTAAGAGATGCAAGTACTAACCTTCTTTTCCAATTCTAGAAGCTATACATTTTGAAAATCACCACCATACAACAAAAGCAACAGAAAAAATACATTTCAGGAAACCCTTTTCATAACTGAGTATTATCTGTAGGAGTTTTTATCAAGTAGACAATAAGAAATTGAATCCATATATAAACTTTATAATACATATTACATATAATATATAAAATTTTAAATATTTATATTTCATACATAGTAGTAAATGAAAAGAAAAATGTCTGGCGGGAAAATACTAAACTATACTATTGATGGTTCAAAATTGCATGATTCCAATCACAGGAAGCATTAAGTGTTCTAGAACTGAGAGAAAATTGCTTTGTTTAGAGTTAGTCGTTTTATTGTGTGTGAGTGTGTTGCGTGTGTGTGTGTGTGTGTCTGTGTGTGTGTGTGTGCGCGCCTCTCTTGCATGTCTGGGGCCTGTGGAGTTTGGAAGAGGGCATCCAGCCCTCTGGAACTGAAGTTATAGGTGGGTAGGAATCACCATGTGGGTGCTGGGAACCGAACCTATATCCTTTGCAAGAGCAACAAGTACTCTTAACCACTGGGCCATCTCTCCAGCCCCAAGAAATCGCTTCTGATAAGGACATCATTTTCCTTTCAATCAAGATGACACAGCTAGTGTGGAGGCTTCACAAACAGTTGCTGTGTCAATAGCTGTTTAAAAAAAACCAAAGGGGATGGAAAGGCATCACTTATTAACAGTTGTGATTGGTCCTGGCCAAAGTTTAGCTGTTTGGAAGGATGGGGCCATCTGTGTGCTCCAGACGGTCTGGGTATTTGTACAGAAGGTTGTGGCTGTTCAAGCTCTTTCTCACGGGTCAGTTCCCACAGCAGGGAGCTGCTGCGAAGCTGCCAAAAGATGTAACAATTGTCCCCAAGTTCCATTTTCAATCCCCAGAATAAAGGTTGCACCCTTATGAAGGTTTTCTTTAACAGTATAAACAGTATTGTTTTAGGTTAAAAGTAGCTTTTGTATTGAGATATAATAAAAAGAAAAAAGGTGGCATGAGGCCAGGCAATGGTGGCTTTAACCCCAGAATTTAGAAGGCAGAGGCAGGCAGATCTCTGAACTGGAGGTCAGCCCGGTCTACACAGTGAGTTCCGGGTCAGCCAGATTTACAAAGAGACCCTGCTGCAAATAAACAAAACAAAACAAAACAAAGCAAAAAACAAACAAAAGTGCCATGGAAGTCCTACATACCACTTTTAGGACCTCAACTACCTTTAAAAGTCAAATATGCCTAACATTGGGCTTAAAACTATCAAAAACAGTTGCTTCTAAAACTTGGGAGTTACAGGAGGAAGGTGAGACTTGTAACAATTTTACTGTTTAGTTCTTTTAAGCTACATATATTCACTCTTGAATTAAATTAGGGCCCACACAAACAAAACAGGCAGAGGTCAGAAAATGGAAGAGAAAGGCTTGAAGTTCAGAGCTGTGGAGTTCAACCAGCTGCTTACAAACCACACAGAGACAGCATGTGGCCACTGAGCACGCCTTTCAAAGGGAAGGAAACAGAACAGGGGGTCAAATGTGAGACACCTGGGCTTTCAAGCTGAAGATTGCATAAGCTTGTAAAAAAAAAATCCTTCAAAATAGAGCAATGTCACGAAAACTTGAGAGGAAAAGTATCAACCCCAACAATTCTCTGTGGCCTGGGGGAAGGTTCCCCTTTAGAAGTCTGCATATGTCTCTCCCCGTTACCGGGGTAGGGCTCAATGACAAATGAGCACTGAAAAAGGCTTCGTCAGAGCCCTCACTTGGCCTACTTAACCGAAAGCAAAGTCACACTGTACTTCCTTCCCTCCTTGGTAGATCTAGATCTCACGCCTTCCATGGCCGCCATGGACTTGAGCACAGCTGTTCAGACCTGACTGGCGGGTGCCCACTCTTCTTTCTTTCTGTGTGCAGGACTAGGGGAACACAAAGGCATACTCCACTCCTTCAGAGTTTGGCCTTAGCTTTTACAACATGGTGGTCACTTGAAAGGCCAGATGAATTGATTCACCCTCTTTATGATGTCAGGTTTAGTGTCACAAGGGGGCATTCCAAGACTCGGGGGCTCAGAGTCATGGTTGCCCTGCTCCTCAGAGAAACCAGCCTGGAGGGAAGAAGGCTTTGTGAAGGCGCTGAGGGCTCAGTTTGAGAGGGAATAAAGGCCTGTGGTCACAGCCCCCCTGGAGAATGGCTTTCTTAAATGCTTTTATAACTCAGCTGGGGGAACCAATCCAGACAATATTTGATAATAAGAGGAAGCCTACAGCGTCATCTACTCTAATTCTCTGAGGCAAAACTAGAGCCCTCATCACTTCCACGTTGATAACTACCCCTTAGATATGAACTGAATCATGAGGGGCTACCAGAGGTGTGAGTGTGTCGAAGGAGAGGAAGATGAGACAAGGAGGGAGAGATTAGAGAGACAGATAACAGGCTGTAGAGGCAGACATTTCTAGAATTCATGTGTGGGTGAAATTGGGATGATTGTATAATTTTTCCAACTGTTAGATGAAATACCTTGAACGAATAACTGAAAAATAGCTTTATGATGATACAATGACAATAGAATTTATCTTCCCTCTCTTCCAAGAATAACCGAGGCATTCTCTACATATGTCCTCATTCAAGCCAATTAGAGACAAATCTATTTATAGTTTTTGTTACATGGCAAAATGAACTGTCCATTAAACAGTTGTTACCTTTAGTTTTTATGTGATGGGTATCTTGCCTACATGTATGTCTGTGCATGATGTGTGAACCTGTTACGTGCACAGGCCAGAAGAGGCTGTCAGATCCCCTAGACCTGGAGTTTGCAGGTGGTTGTGAGCCACCGTGTTGGTACTGAGAATCAACCTCAGGCCTTCTGGAAGAGAAGCCAGGCTCTTAATTGCTGAGCCAAAAAAAAATAGGGGGGAGAGAGCAATTGCTGGCATTAAAGATGCTGACAGACACCTGAGTGAAGACAGAGGCACAAAACACTATTGTACCAGTGTGATGTCACTGGGGTGAAAGCCTGATGGGAAAACAGGGCATGTACACATCAAAAAAGGCCTGGCCATCCCATTGCTTCTTTTTCACCTATCAATATTGTTTCATCATTCTGTGTGATCAATATATATATATATATATATGTATATGTATATACAGTAATCACTTTCATTTAAAATTTTTAAATTTTCCAATCAGTTTTATATTTAATCCTCCTGTATTTATTGTTTTGTATTTTGGGTTGTTTTGTTTTTTTGTTTGTTTGTTTGTTTGTTTTTGACAGAGTTTCACACTGTAGCCCAGGCTGGCCTAGACCTCACTATGTAGCCCAGGCTGGCCTAGACCTCACTATGTAGCCCAGGCTGGCCTAGACCTCACTATGTAGCCCAAGCTGTCCTAGACCTCACTATGTGGCCCAGGCTGGCTTTGAACTTGCAGCTGTTCTCTTGATCAGTCTCCTGAAGGCTGGGGAGATAAAAAATCCTCCTATACTTGAAAGCATGGAATTAAGATTTAAACAATATCCCTGATCTCTTTGTAGTTGATATTCCTATCAGCCAAATGGCAAGATGAGTAGACACCTCACAGGCTGCTCTAGGATTTAGGGCAGATACTTTGATGACATCAAATGCTTTCCTCAGAGCCTGGTACATGACAAATAGTCATCATTTAACAGTTATGGGACCTTGCCATAGTCTTCCAGGAGTAAATGATGAAGGTGATATCTAATGACACAAAGCTATGTGTAGAACCCAGAGGACAAGGCAGAAGGCCTAGAAGGGATGCTATAACTGACATGATGATGGTGATGGAGATAAAGATGAGGATGATTAACAATGATGATGATGAAGATGCTAATGATGATAAAGATGACGATGATTGACAATGACAATGATGAAGATAAGAACATGATGATGGTTGCTGTCAGCTCTGAAATAATGCAGGCCAATCTTCCTAAATTATTTCAATCTCTCTCTCTCTTTTTTTTAAAGCAATTATCAATAAGGAGCTCTGATGGCTAAGGCAATTTATTCTGTGTCTGCTTTGGTGATGAGTTTATCTCTTTGAGAGAGCTAAGATAAAATTATCTGGCCTATTTTATACCTTGTAATGAACCGTTGCTAGGGAAACCTTTCTGCTCAGCCCTTCATTTCCAAGGTGACAGATTTGATACTGGCCCAGAGAAGCGGAAAGCAAAGCAGTATTGTGCTTCAGAAGAAGAAAGAATCCCCAAATAAGCCATGAATGAAACAAAGAGTCCCCACACGCCAGACGTTGCTTCTTGGCCCGTACACATGTTGCCATGCATTGAACAGAGGAGGGTGGGCTAAAAGCCTCAGCACAGGGGTAAGAGTCAGGCCCAGCTGCCTGCCAGCTCCATCTGTTTTTCACAAAATGATCTGAATTCTAAAAAATCTAATAAGCTGGGAGACATTTTAGCATATTGTTTTTCTATTCTTCTCATTTATGTCTGAGGATCTCTTCCAGTCTAAGGAAATATTAGGGAATAAAAGATATAAACAGAAGGTATTTGGAATTTACTCTTGCAGTCATTTTGTAACCAACACTACATCATTTGCTACTGAAATCACTACTGTGCAACAGATCTCAAAACCTGTCTAAGAGTGTGTTCTTTGATCAACAGCTCCCCACTGCCTTTCTCCCCACTCCCTCTGAGGCAGCCCCTGGAACCAGCACTCCACCAGAATTCCACTTTGTTAGACTCTACATACAGGTGAGATCATAAACTCTCATCACAGAAAGAAAGAAAGAAAGAAAGAAAGAAAGAAAGAAAGAAAGAAAGAAGGAAAGAGAAAGAAGAAAGATAGAGAGAGAAAGAAAGAAAGAAAGAGAGAGAAAGAAAGAAGAAAGAGAGAAAGAAAGAAAGAAAGAAAGAAAGAAAGAGGAAGGAAGGAAGGAAGGAAGGAAGGAAGGAACGAAGGAACGAAGGAACGAAGGAACGAACGAACGAACGAACGAACGAACGAACGAACGAACGAACAGGGCTGGAAAGAAGGCTCAGTGGTTAAGAGCAATTGTTCTTGCAGATGACCCTGGTTCAGTTCCCAGCAACCATGTCTGGTGGCTCACAACCAGTGACTCCAGCTCCAGGAAATCTAGTGCCCTCTACTGGCTATTGTGGGCACTACACTGACATGAACACATGCATATTCATAATTTAAAAATAAATCTCAAAAAAATCACAGTTAACAAGGTGACAGATATTCTAATTGGCTTGAATTAATCATGTCACATTGCACAGTGATATCAACCATCCCACTGTGCCCTATAAACATATTATTACTATTTGTCCAACAAAGTCAAACTTTAAAGACAAACTACACTTTGGAGATTGAAATTTATTATTGTCTACCTTTATCATTATCTAATTTTTGCCTTTTTGTTAATGACAAAGTGTAAATTGCCAGGCAGAGCACCATCCTGTCTGTCTGTGACGAGAATGGATGGTGCCACCAAATGTATCAAACACAAGTACCCATGGGGGAATGCCCAGCCCCTTTCCTTTGGCCTTACTTCCTGGAAGTGACATGCTAGAATGTTCTCCTCAAGATTAGGACCCTAACTCCTGCTCCTCCCAAATTTTCCCTTCATAACAATCCAGGCTGGCATCCAGTTTTCATTAGCATACAATATATTGCTTTCATTGTGGTATTTTTCAAACAATATTTATTTATCTTTACTCTCCCCTCCTCCTCCATTCTTTCCCCCTCTTCCATCAGCAATAGCCTCCAGTATGTGTCACGTGGGGCCCTGCCCTCCTGCCTTTCCCTGAAAGCTGTCACTCCCCTCATGGTCTCCTACCCAGTTTCATAGTTTATATCTGTTCTTGTATTTTGTAAATACTATAAGTATTAAAAGTTAGGATCCATGGTGATTTGGATGAGATGTCCCTTACAGTCTTAGTATTTAAATACTTGGTTCCTAGTTAGCGGCATTGTTTAGAGATGTGTGGGTGATGTGGCCTTGCTGCAGAAAGGATTTCAGATGAGGGGGCTTTGCACCATTTACAGACTTTCTCTGTCTGTCTTCTGTGTGTGTGTGTGTGTGTGTGCGTGTATGTGTGTGTGTGTGTGTGTGTGTGTGTGTGTGCTTGCAGTAAAGGATGTGAGATCTCAGCTTCCTGCTCTGGCCATGCCTGCTGTCTTCGGCTTCTTGCCACGCCTCTCCACCGTGATAGACTCTGATCCCTCTGGAACCATAAGCCAAAATTCTCTCTTCCTAAGTTGCTTTGGTCATGACCTTTGTCAGCAACAGAAAAACATTAACCGACACAGGCTCCACAAAGGAGAGCACATCATGTCTGTCTTCCTGAGTCTGGGTCACTTCACTTCAAAGAACACTTTCCAGGTCCACACATGTCCCGCAAAGATCCTCACTTCTTTAACAGCCGAGGAATCATCTGCTATATATGCCCCATTTTCACTTTCCACTCATCTACTGAGCGACGTGGGCTGTTTCTACTTCTTGGATATTGTGATTGCAGCAGCGACGGGTCCGGAGCTACCGCCCTCTCTGCAGCAGAACATAAAGTCCTCAGTGTATTCAGGGAGTATCATAGTCCTACTTTTAACCTTTGAGAAACGCTTCCATAATGGCTGTGCTAGTCCACTCCTCCCAGGGGTGACTCGGGCCTCTGCTTCCACGGTGTCGCCAGCATTTGCCGCCATTTGTTTTTTCAATGTGAGCCATTCCGACTGGGGCAAGATGGAACGATCAAAGCGCTTTTAATTTGCATTTCCCTGATTACTAAGAATGTCGAGGGCTTTTAAAAATATTTCTTGCCCATTTGTGTTTCCCATTTGGAGAACTGTCTATTTGTTTCATCATTCCATTTCTCAATAGGAAGTTTCGCTGTTTTAGTGTTTAATTCTTTCAGCTCTTTATATATTGTAGACACCTACCTCCTGTCTGAAGAACAGCCGACAATGATTTTTCTCCAATCCTGCGGGTTGTGTGTTTGCTCTGATTATATATATATTTGCCTTTGAGAGACATTTTAATCTCCTGTCATCCCATTCATTGATTCTTGGGCCAAATTCCTGGTGCTGCTGGAGCTTTGTCTGGAACATTCTTGACTGCACCTATGACTTGAAATGACCTCCCTGTGTTTTCCTCCAGCAGTTTTGACGTTTCGTGGTTTAAACCCAGGGTTTTGATCCACTTTGAACTGACGTTTCTCCAGGGTGAGAGCTGTTGATCTAATTTCCTTCTTCCAAGGGGCAAATGTAGCATTGCTGGGACCATCCGTGGAGCGGGCCTCTGTGGGGGCCTCTCTAGACACCTTTCTCTCTCTGCCCCCGTCATTCAGCCCCATCAACAGGACTCCATTCCAGCCTCCCCCTACGCCCACTGTCCCCGCGGGCTCCTTGCTGTGCAGACTTGCCTCCTGACCTTCCTGTGTTCTCGGCGTCGCATCTCTGCGCCGTCTTTTCCCTGGCAGCAAAAAGCCGGGGGTTAACTTTCTCCCACGGGGGAAAAAACCCTCTCCCATTGCTTCAAGACCTAGTTGAAAGTCCTTAATCAGTTAAAGCTCTACTCTCATTTAGAGGCCAGAGAACTTGCGGGAGTAACTTTCCTCCTTTCCACTCAAGGCAGATTTGGTGCCAGATGCCTTCGCTGCCCCTTCCCCCCCGCCCCCCGCCCCAGCCACCTCACAGGCTCAGATTTTCAACCTTTCCAGTGTGAGGGGGAGAAGGGTATCCAATTAGTTTCTAGTTTGTACTTTCCTACCTCATGTATCTGGCTGCCCCTAAAGTTAGATCTTTTGGAGTGTCCTTTGGCTTTTTCCCCTTCTCAGATTTTTCAGGGGAGTGTTTATCATGTTCACGGCCTTCCCAGTGCGCACGCGCGTGTAAACAGGCTGAGCGTTAGTAACGATCTATACTGAACCACGCACGTATATTAACAGTGTAATTCTTATGAGCTTTCTTCATTGTATATGTGACAGACGTTTCCTTATAACTGCCTTTACTTCACACGCTTTTACGCAGGGTGCCATTTTTATTAATTCTTTGGGAATTTCGAAGAATGTGTTTTGGTAATATGCATGCCCCTCCTCTAATTCCTCCCAGATCAGCCCTCCCTTCCCTCCCTGCCCATCTTTGTACCCTAACCATTTTCTAAATCCACTCAGTCTATTTAGGTTGCAAATGTTCTCCTGGGTGTGGGGTCAATCATCGGAGCGTGTTCGGCCTACCAGGAGCCACACTGTAAAGAAAGCTAACACTCCCTCTACCAGAAAGCTATTAATTGCCAATAGCGCCTCAGCTGATGGTAACATTTTGTGCCATGTCCCCTGTCCATGCCGGGGTTTGTACTGGTTTGAGCTCGCATAGGTCTTGTGACCACTGCCTCAACCATCGTTAGTTGTGTCCGGAAAGCACTTTTTTCTCGTAGTCATCTACTGCCTCCATCTCCCGCTTCTGTAACGATCCATTTTGATGTAGTTAGGGGATAAATATTCTCCTTATAATTTCTTTTTCTCTCTTTCTTTCTTTCTTTCTTTCTTTCTTTCTTTCTTTCTTTCTTTCTTTTTCTTCCCATGCTTGTATTTCCCTAGCCCTTCCACATTTGTCTTGAGAAACCTCTATTCTTATGTATCTCAAGTTTTTGGGAGAGTTACAAAGAGGAATGATATAGGCTTGAAAAAAAGAAATTCCACTTCCAGGGAGAAGCCATTAAACAGGTTTTTCTTCCCAAGAAATCCCAAGCACATTAATAAAAGAAATACGCAGAATTCGAAGAAAACATCACCACACTTCCTGGAAGAGATGAGCCTGTGTTTTCTCAGGTTTATTGCCTCTGGAGCTTTGAGGAAAAGTAGGAGAGCATGGTAACCAGTGTCACCACAACCTACTGCGCCCGGCTAGGTAGCAATGGGGAAACGAGCACGCTAGCACAGGTGCAGCTTTCCATCTAAGATTGGTTGAAGCCATAGATGAAAGGCTCACAGACACCAAGGGCCAACCGGGCCTAAGTAGACTTACAAGGCCACGTGTACCCAACCACACTCTCGCACTGAAGGAACATGACTACCTCAAGTTCATCCTCCTCGTGCCCCTCCTTTCTTGCCTGTGGTGGCTTTTTAGAATGGAGCAAAATGTCTTTCAAAAAAGACAGGATAGGGCCCTATCTTTGTGGCAGGGCCTCCCTGTCCTCGGTCCCTCTGTCCCTGGATGCCCACTCATAAATGACACGGAGAGGATCCCGCAGATCCACCACCCCATCCCCACCCCCAGGAAGTAGGGAGCTGCAGACTTCCAGCCCACCGAAGGCCGCTTCTTTCCACCCTATAAGGAGGGGTCCTAAGGCTCCCCAGTTCTTCCCTCTCCCATTCATACGTAACGTCTCCCGTGCATGTCTGTTACATCTGCTCAAGACAGTCAAGCAGGCTACTTCTTATTTAAGCAGAAAACTAAAACACAAAATCCCCCCCCCCCCGAACCTGGGCGCGCAGAACACCGCATTACCTCATCAAAGACCCTGGAGACAACATGCTTATTCAGGACGGGGACATAGATGGACCTGTGGATCACGGTGCTTCCGGCCAAGGCGTCCATGATGGTGAGTTTCCGGGCCACCAGGCCGTGGGTTTTCAGCCAGTTTTCAGAGGACCTGTCTGAAAAGCTAAGAAACACGGTCGCAGAGTTTAGAACTCGCAACTTAGTTATTCACAGACAAAGCCAGGAAGAACTTGTCCTCCTTGGATGAAAGCACTCACATGCTGTCAGTGTCTTGGCTTCTACTTCCAATGAGCCTTTCTGACCATTTGTCATCTAGGCACTTATTCATCAGCAGGATGTTCATTTCTGTGGAGTGAAAGGGCAGCTGTGTATAGAGGGGCTGATGTCAGGGACCGAGCCCGCGCACTCAGGGGGGGGCTGATGGCGGCCCACACTTCAGAGGCCCATGGCTTCACTTATGGCTCTCAGGCAGAGTGCATCAGCAGCTTCGCCTGGAGCTGCAGGCACGGGTGACTCAGCCAGGCCTTGCCTGCCACGCAGTGAGGGCTCTCTCCGTGGAAGAATGCGCTCGCACTCCCCCTCTCCAAAACTCACATTTAAAATGTTTACCAAGGCCATGGTTTCCCAGCCATTGCTCAACAATCATCCCCTCCAGCCCCCCCCCACAACTATGAGAGGAGCAACTGGACCAACATTTCCAATTCAGACGCTTTGTTTCATGGTTCTTCCGCTTAGAAAGGGAAACCAGGGACTGTTAGATTCTGTCGAATCATTAAGTTCAAGTTTTGAACTCAGTATTTGGGGTTTTAAATGCACATCCTTATATAAACTTGGATTTCTCAATGGAGAGGAATATTCCTTCACTGGACAGCAGCAGCTGGAAGGAAAGCACAGGTGTGAGGTGGCTACATGCTCAAGAAACCTTGTTCTACTCATTGCGGGCTAAGTCCCATCAAGAGTGCGCTGATGCAGCTGGCTCAGAGCATGAACACTAGCAGAAGGCATGCAGCTGGCCGGGGACATGCAAGCTATCATGCATGTAGCTGGCTGAGGACATGCAAGGTAGTTGAAAGATTTCCCACACAGCGTTACTGAAGAAAACAGAGTCTGATTCAAATATGACAAGGTAGCACAGGTGCACACTTGTCGCCTGGGTGCTTCCATCTTCTTAGAGGACTGTGTTTGTGCTTGGGGTTTGCTAATTAACTATTGAAATGTAGGGCGAACACTGTAGGATTCGAGTTATTCGATTCACTGTGTAAAGAAGACCCATCTCATAATTAGTCACTGGGTGGACAAGTCACACTTTCTTCAGGCTTCACACGGAAAAGTCTGTGACAGCTGGAACAGGAGAGAGGCTGACTGGTGGCATCACTACAGAGGGAGACGGCTTAGCCTACTCTGAGCTATGGGAGTTTCCGATTCAAGCGCAGAACCGTAGCAAACGTGCTGACGCCATGGCAGAGCACACCACGGAGCACTGGGCACTGGACACAAGTAGCCCAGATGCAGCCCTAAGAAAACCCAGTGCTCTGAAGCACGTTTACCCGACTCACGGGGAGCCTCTGAAGGAGGAATCTGTGACATTTTGAGCATGGCCTCCTTTCTCCCCAAGTATGCCCCACCTGGTCTCTCAGGCACAGAACAGTGGGCAGGAAGATGACTAAGGTTTCCCGGGGCCGGACCCTGCTCGGGCTTGCCTCTGTCACTCAGGGCACCTTCACCGTCGCAGCAGCTGGAGGTGGGCTCCGCCTTCATGTCACTGCAGCTCTTGGAGGTGGCCATCGGGCTCCTGAGCAGGCTTGACCTGGCCAATTCTGCGGATACAGAGAGGGATTACAGCAACCAGGCAGAAGGAGATGTTTAGTCAGCTAAGACTACTTTGTTAAATTAATGTAACTTTAGGCTGGAGACTCATGGCTCGGTCAAGAGAGTGCTTGCTATGCAAGCTCCGAAACCACGAGGAAGCAAAACGCCAGGTGTGGTAGAGCACACATGTAATCCTGTCACTGGGGGTGTGGCCATTTCCTAGGGCTTACTGATTCACTGTCTAGCCTAGGGGGACAGACCCAGGCCAACGATAGACCCTGTCTCAGACACACACACACACACACACACACACACACACACCAAAACAAAACAAAATGGAAAACACCCTATCTCCTCCATAAGAACACATGCCACACACACACACACACACATACACACACACACACACACACACACATGCACACGCACACGCACACGCACACACATTTTTAAAAGAATATAACTTTAGTATTCCGTTTCTCAGAGGATGGCCTGCTATAATTAATTGCATTCTTCAGTTGAACTCAAATGGTGCCCCTACTGAAGAGAAATTGGTCTCCACGCTCATTCAGAATGGGGGGAGGAGGAGGAAGGGCAAGAGGGCGCAGCTCTTGGCAGCTGTGCACGTGAGGACTGAGTTTCTTCACGGGAAAGGGCTCTTTGGTGCTGTACACACAGCCTACCATGTGTGCCGCCATCTTTGGGTCAGCTGTGGCGCACGGCACTCCCTCACGGTTGGTCAGGTCCCAGCCTCTCCATTTGGCCACCGGCGGGAGGAAACTGTTTCTGAGGGCTTCTGTGTGCTCACAGTAACCCTGCCTGGCTAACTTTTTGCTTATGCTAACACAGTGGTTCTAAACCTGTGGGTCCCGACCCCCACGGGGGGGGGGGAGGTCACATTTCAGGCATCCTGCATAGTAAGTGTTTATATTACGATTAATAACAGTAGCAAAATGACAGTTAGAAAGTGGCAATGAAATACTTTATGGTTGCGAGGGGGGGGTCATCACAACCTGAGGAACCGGATTGAAGGGCTAGGAAGCACTAGGAAAGTTGAGAATTACTGGGTTATTGCAACATAATCCTAAGGTTGGGCCGAGTAGGGCAAGACGCCTCTGTTAGGTAACCACAAAGCCTGCCTGCCGCAGCTGTTGCCAGGCAACCTGCATTACATCATCGCACATCCTTTGTTGGTCCCTGCAACCGAAAGGAGCCATTGATCAAATACTGACATTTATGTGTACGCATTAAAGAATAACGAGTCTCTGACAGGACATTTTGGTTACTGCCCACACTTGCTAACACACACACGCTGGTGGTCGACGGGTCCTGTGCTCTTTACAGGTCAGAGGCACAAGCACCGCAATGTCCAGCAGGCACTGGTGAGTGCCTCACGCTGTGTTCTCCACAACAGACCCCTCTCTTCCCCACAAGAAGCTAGACAGTAGGAGTGATTACAGTGGACAGCTCCTCAAACGGGGGCTTGCTTGCTTGCTTCCACACAGAACAGTAGCCCCAGCAGGTTACATGGCTGCAGCAGGGGCTTTCCATGTGAAGCTCATTGGTTTTCTAGGCAACTAAAGGGTGGGGTCTGTCCTGGTTGCTTCTTAAGCCGGGAATCAAGAAATATGCATTTCTTGGGAGTGATGGCTGTGGGTAAAAGATCAACGAACAACATAAGAGAGCTAGGTGAAAATGCATATCCGGCAATGTCGTAACTCCTTCTCAAACGGTCCGTCCAACCATCATGTTTCAGTATGTGTCTACATTAAACACTGAGGTAAAATTAAATTCAGTACACAGCTGCCTATTAATATCCAGGATCTAAAATCTAAGTGATGTGATGAAACAGACCAAGGTTATTACGACACTCAGAAGTAGAAACAGCAGTTCTAGCAAAAGTCAGCTTCTCCAGAGACAGGGTGGCTAAAGGGTGTGGCCAAGGATGGAAGGGAAGCTTGTTTTGTTTCCAGAATCCTAACCTATTTCTCCTTTGGACAGCGTCATCAAGATCAAGCAGCCAGGACATGTGTGTGGATCAAGGCTTCTGCCTGCCTCTTCTTGCCTAGACACAGGGACACCAGGAGACAGAGCGGGAGGAGTCACTCTGTCCCTCCATGCACCGAGCATTCTGGTCTGAGGAGCCTGCTGCTGCCACCTCAGCCAGTAGCAGCGGAGACACAGAAATCTGTCACAAATGTGGCGAAAATGACGCTATCATTGAAACCACATCCCACAAAGGCAGGCCAGAGTCATCATGTCTAATAAACACAGTGGCAGCTTGCCCAAATAAAATATTCCAATAGACCCAGCATCTCTGATAGAGCAGGGTACTCAGGGTGCTATTCAGAAACGCTGCTTGGAGCTGCAGAGATGGCTCAGTAGTTTGCAAAAGCCCACGGTGCTCTGCAAAGAGCAGCTCAGGTCCCAGCACCCACATCCAAGGCTCACATAGCTTACAACTCCAGATCCAGGGAATCTGACACCTTTTCCTGGCCTCTGTGGATTCCTGCACTCATGTAAGTACACCTGACACACACACACACACACACACACACACACACACACACACACACACCCTACAAACACACCACACTGCACACACACAGCACACACACACACACACACACACAAAACACACATGCATCACACACACAATTACAAAATAAATATTTTTCAAAAATTCACTCTCCTGTCAAAAAGTAAGAAAAACACAACTTGAATAACAAAAGGCAACCAAATGCCACCACTCCTCCAGGACTGGTGGGAGAACAAACTTGGAATGCTGCTGTAGAAATCAACATGGAGATTCCTCAGAAAACTGGGAACCAGTCTACCTCAAGAACCAGCTATACCACTCCGGGTCATATACTCAAAGGATGCTCCATCCTACCACAAGGACACTTGCTCGACTATGTTCATAATGGCTTTATTCATAACAGCCAGAAACTGGAAATGACCTTTGGTCCTTCTACCAAAGAATGGATAAAAAGAAGTGTGGAACATTCACACAGTGGATTCTTACTCAGCTGTTCAAACAACAGCAGCATAAAGTTTGTAGGCAAATGGATGGAACTAGAAGAAACAATCCTGAGTAGGGCAACCCAGACCCAGAAAGACAAACATGCTGTGTATCACTTCTAAGTGGGTATGACATGTTAAGCGAAGGATCATTACACTACAGTCCACAGACCCAGAGAAATTAAAGAGCAGAGGCCTAGCGGGGGCGGGGAGACACAAGATCTCACTGGGGAGGGAAAGCAGACTAGATCTTGTGGGTGGACGGGGTGTGGGTGGGATGGGAAGAGAGGAATTAGGTGGTGGGGAGACAGAGGGAGAGAGAGTGGGGACAGACGACTGGAATGGGGGCGTGTAGTGGAAAGTGTGGAAACTTCCTGGATCCCATGAGGATGGCCCTTGTGTCACCTAGTAATGGAGGATGTGGAACCCAAACCAGCCATCTTCTGTAGCCAGACAAGGCTCCCAGTGGTGGGACACCAATCCAGCCACAAAACCTTCGACCCACACCTGTCCTACCTGCGCACTGGGGCCATGGCGACACAGAACTTGTAGGAGTAGCCAACCAATAACTGGTCTAATCTGAGGCCTGCCCCATGAGAAAGAGCCTCTGCCTGGCACTGCCCGGATGGCCAGCAATGGAAGCTGGATGGCTCAGAGAGCTAGAGTACACCCAAACATGACTAACCAAACAAAGTCAATGGAATTCTTTCTAATGCTATTCAGCTATCCGCATAGACAGTGCCAAATAGTAGTTGGAGCTTGGGGAACCCAGGAGGAGAGGGGGAGGAAGGAATGTAGAAGTCAGGGGGGTTGAGGATTCAATAACATGGCCCATAGAATCAGGGCAGCACCCACAGGGGCTCACGGAGACTGAGGTGTCAGCACGGAGCCTACATGGGCCTGCATGAGGTCCTGTGCATACATGCTATGGTTTTTCAGCTTGGAATTTTTTGTTGTACTCCTAACAGCAGGAGTGAGGGTTCCTCTGAATCTTTTCCCTGCTCATAGGCCCTGTTCCTCCTACTGGTTGCATCATCCAGCCTTGATATGAGGGCTCATGCCTAGTCTTACTGAATTTTGTTATGTTGTATTTGGTTGGTATTACTGGGCAGGAAAACAGAGGAGCACTGGGTCTGGGGGAGGAGCGGTGTTAGGAGGGGCTGGGAGGAGGGGAGGCCCAAGTTAGGATGTTTCATGCAAGACAAGCTTAAAAAAAAAAGAATAAAGAAAATCAGAAATTAAGATTATTTGATGAGAATTTCAAAGAAACTGTCCATAAAAACACTTTGATGAATCTAGACAAACTCTCTTAAGGGAAAGGAACAAATACAAAATAAAACTGATAAACCCCCTAACAAGACCGGATGAAAACAAAAAGAAAATACAGACACAAAACACAAAGTCAAGAACAGACATGAGGGACATAGCTATAGATCTCACAGCAACTGAGAGTCAATAAAAGAATGCAAGGAACAACTCTATCTCTTATGCGAGAATTTAGAAATAAGATGACCAAATTCTCAAAAAAAAAAAAAAAACCCACAAATTTCCAAAAGCCAGACAAGATGAAACAGATTATAAGGATAATCTTAAATTCATGAGAGAAATCAAACAAAATCAAACAGGATGAAAACTCTCCTTTTGAAGACTTCTGGGTCCAACTGGTCCCATAACAATTTTACCCAACACAGAAACTGCATTACTTTCTCCCAGGAATAGAAGAGGAGAAAAACTCAACCTATTTGATGAGAATGGTGTCAGCTCAGCATGGAAACTCGGGAAACAGTATTTAAGAAGGAAGGAAATGGCAGACCAATAACTTCTATGAAAGTTATGAAAAGACCGGTAACTTTGACATGAAAGCCCTCAAAATATATTAGCAGCTGGAGTGATGGATTGCAGTCGCTGGACAATGAGTCCATCCAGGAAATATTTAAGCTGTTGTCTTAGTTAGCTTTAACTGACAACTTGACACAGCCCAGAGTCACCTAAAGATGCTCAGATCACATGGGCCTGTGGGACCTGTCTCGGTTGTTAATTGGTGTAAGAAGATGCAGCCCATTGTGGGTGGGGCCAGTCCTTGAGCAGGAGGGCCTGGGCTGTGTGAGAAGGCCAGTTAAATCACTGGCCTGCTACAGCAGCAAGCTGTGTTCCTCCGTTTCAAATTCCTGCTGGGACTCCTATCCTGACTTCCCTTAGGTGATAAACTAAGGATAACATGAAATAAACCTAAGTTTCTACTGGTCAGAGTATTTACTCTTAATAGTAACAGTAAGCAAACTAGAAAAATATACCAGGCTTGTCAGTATTTGAAACAAACCAATACAATCTACCAGACCAAAGAAGGAAACTCTGATATCAATCGACAGAAAAAGCACCTAACAAAATCCAGCACCCATTTATGAGAAATGCAAACCCTCCAGAAAGCTAAGTGAAACACATTCTAAGCTTAATAAGGATTATATGTAAATCTGCATGGCTGAAATCATAGTTAACCAGGGAAATTTCTTTCCTCCCAAAATTGAGGAGAACAAAATGATGATTACTGTTACCTTTATTCCAAAATAGAAGTAGAGATTCTAGCCACTGGAATGAGGCAAGAAGGTGAAATAAAGCCAGAAATAAGAAATATAATTGTTCCTACTTTATAAAAAGACAAAAAGTCCACCCACAGCAGAACTCTTCAGAATACTGATTTCAGCAAAGTACCCAGTTACAGAATCAACAAAACTGCTACTGTGTCCTCATGGGCTATGCTGAAAATTACAAATGCTCCAGTTAGACATCAAGAAGACCCGGATGGGTGGAGAGAAATTCCATGGTTATGAGCTGGGTGACCTGCCCAGCAGGATCATACTTTCAATGCAATCACTAATAAAATCCCAGAGAGTTTTATATTAGAAATGGACACATGTGTTCTAAACTTCACACAAAGACATCAAGTCCTAGAATGGCTAAAATTGTCCTTAGAATAAGAAGGTTAGAGAAGTCACTTTCTGTGATGCTGATATTCCATCAGTCAAGATGACATGCTATTGGCAAAGGGAAGAGAAAGAGATCAATAGAACAGAAACCAGACTCAACACACATAAATGTGCTCCCACTGATCTTTACACCTGTGTAAAAATTAACAACATGGAATATTTGGTTTTTTAAAAAGATTTGTTTTATTTTAGGTATGTTAGTAATTTTTCTGTAAGTATCTATCTATAGCATGTGTGTACCTGGTGGCCACAGAGGCCAGAAGATGTCAGATCCACCGAAACTGGAGTTAGACCATTGTGAGTTCCTGTGTGGGTGCTGAGACCTGAACCTAGGTCCTCTTCAGGAACAAGTTCTTTATGAACACTGAGCTGACCCGCAAACGCTGAAGTATTGCTGTGTGTGTGTGTGTGTGTGTGTGAAGGAATATAGGGAGAAACAGCTAAAATTAAGGGGCATTTGAGGAGTGATATGGAAACCTAATAAAGCAGAAACTTCCTAAAATACACATATATAGGAAGGCAGTGTAAATGAAATTGCCAAATAATGCGGGAGAAAGAGTCCCAACTGGCCATCTCTTATCGCCTCCCACTCCGCCCGGCCTGAACCACTCTCTCTTTCTTCGGGCTCTGCGCCTCGCAGGCGGGCCTCCACCACACTACAGGGCTGCGGAACGCAGCCGGATCCACGATGCTCCCCACCTAGTCTGGCAGAAGGTCCCCAAAGGTTGGATGCGGCCGGATTCCTTCCCCAACTTACATCTTCCCAAGGCCGCCACCTCCTCCCACTCTTCTCACACCCGGACGCCGGCGCAACTCTGTCGTCAGTAGGATTGGGTTATATCTAATGAGTTGTTAGCCAAAGAGGCTCCATGGGATTCCCCAAACAACCCAGGTTGTTGCCAAGACAATAGATTGTTCTTCCCAAACTGCCAGCAAGGCCCCATTGCTGAAGATAACACCTACACAGGTCATGGAAGATGGAGGTGTTGAGCCGGTGTCTACATAGAGCCTGTACCCCTCTGCTCAGCATCTGCGGTAGAGTAAGGCCTCTGCGTGCTCTCAAAGAGAGACGTAAATTCTAAGCCAGCCACAAGCCCTTTGTCTACAATAGTAGACAAACTACGCTAGTGCAACCGTGGCACGAAGTGTGTGGGAGTGACCAACCAATCAGTGATTCATCTGACGTAAGGCCCCCTCCATGAACCCATGCCCAGCACTGCTTTGGTAACCAAGAATCTGAGCTTAGATAGCCCAGGGACCTAAGCTAAAACTAAATGCTTGTCTAAAAAAAAGAAAAAGTACATAGTGATAAAATGACTCCTAATGATATTCTGTTATACTCAGATCAGTGCCTACTTCAGCTATCATCGGAGAAGCTTCCTCCTTGAAGTAGGTGGAAACACCGAGAGATACCCACAGCCAGACATTATTCAGAGAGTGAGAGACTTTGGAACACCAGCCCTAAAAGAGATGTCTCCATCAAATCCCTCCCCTCAGACATCAGGGAACCCTTCAGAAGAAGAGATGGAGAAAGTGTAAGAGCCAGAGGGGATGGAGGACACCCAGAAAACAAAGCCCTCTAAATCAACATGAGCAAAGCTCCTCTGAATCACAGACTGAAGCAGCATGCACAGGGCCTGCACGGGTCGGCTCCAGGTCCTCTGCAAGTATCTTAGGCTTCCAGTTTGGTGTTTGTGTGGGGCTCCCGAGTGTGTGGAGTGGGTCTCTGACTCTTGTGCCTTTTATTGGGCTCTTTTCCTTCAGTTGGTTTGTCTTCTTCAACTTCAGTGTAATAGTTTTTGCTTTATCTCATATTTTATTTTATTATTTTGAAAAAAAATGGACGGATGGGCAGATGGACGGATGGACGGATGGATGAATGGGTGAAAACCTAGCCACTAGGGTAAAAGGTAACAACTGAACTGTCTTCTTGTGCCTGCTGGGAAAGGGAAAACCAGTTTTCTCCAATAGAGTGACACTGGGTGTATCAACCATTCCAGAGCAGGCCTCAGGTTCGGGAGTAGTTGACCAACATACAATAGATTCCACGGTTTGTTTTTGTTTTTTGTTTGTTTGTTTGTGTGTGTGTACTTTTATTTGGTTATAGTTTAGTGGGAGGTTGTTTTGTTTTGTTTTTTTCTCTTTGAGTGTGATTTTAATTTTGTTTTCTTGATTTTGGGTTTTTTTGTTGTTAAATTGAGTTTTTGTTTCTTTATTCAGAAAGAAAAAATTGTGTAAGTAGGAAGGGGATAGGATCTAGAATAACTTGGGGAAGAGAAAAGATATGATCAAATTATATTTAAAATTAAAATTGTTTTAGATAATAAAAATAAAACAAATCATATTACAATAATAACTTTAGCCCCAAAGGAAATGAAGAAAGAAAGAAAGAAAGAAAGAAAGAAAGAAAGAAAGAAAGAAAGAAAGAAAGAAAGAAAGAAAGAAAGAAAGAAAGGAAGGAAGGAAGGAAGGAAGGAAGGAAGGAAGAAAGAAAGGAAGAAAGAAAGAAAGACAGACATATAGAAAGAGGAAAGAGAGGGAAGGGAAGAAAAATGTTTGATCTGAATCTCTGAATCTCAAACCTCACACAAAATGAAGCATAGAAAACCCCATAAAACTTCTAGAAAAAAAAATGCAGCCAGTCCTGATGAGACCTGATAAGTTAGGGTCACAGGGAAGGTAAGGAGGACCTCCCCTATCAGTGGACTTGAAGAGGGGCATGGGAGGAGATGAGGGAGGGAGGGTGGAATTGGGAGGGGCTGAGGGAGAGGGCTACAGCTGGGATACAAAGTGAATAAACTGTAATTAATATAAAAAATTTAAATTAAGATTAAAAAAATCTATAAGACTTAAAGCTAGTATTTACATTTGACACCAAAATAAAGACCTAGGAAAAGAAAATCAGACGCATTAAAGAAAATCAGACGCCTTGATGAAGGTGCCTACTGTGGATGGAATGACAAGTCATAAAACAAGAGAAAAGCTTCCAAATGACTGATTCTGACTGAGGTCTCATCTCACCGACGAAGCTCAAAGCGTTCACTGGAAAATTCACCAAGCAAATGCACAGGCCGGTGACAACTGACAAGCAGTACTAACAAGGAAATGCATGAAGAGAGTCGACACCGTTGGCAATTACGGAAACGCAAATTAAAATCACTGAGTTATCACATAACCGACGGGGAGATGAGTATCTCAAAAACATGCTGAAACATTGTGCTGCTGAAGATGCAGATAGAATAACTGGTCATTCTCTCCGGCAAAATGGCACTGTTGCTTTGAAAGAATTGCCTGGTAATTCTCTTCACAGTGACATGTTGAATTACCACGGGACTTGGCAATTGCACGCTTGGCTATGTGTCCTAAATAAATGAAAGTTTATGACTACATTGAATTTGTACATGAATGTTCATAATCTGCTTTATTTATACTAGCCTCAACTTAGATGTAATTTGGATTAATCAACAAATAAGTGGTTAAATATATATATATATAGAGAGAGAGAGATATGTGTGTGTTTAAAAAAATATATATGGTACATATATCACCTAGAATACATCAATTCTCATCAATAAAAAGGAATGGAATGTCACATAGATTGTATAGATTTACAGAAAATTATGCTGAGTGACAAGCCAGTCAATTCTGAAAGGCTATGTGCTGTGACTCCATTTGTAAAATAGTTTTAAGATGTAACATTTTAGAATGAGAACACAGTGATTCCCAAAGGCCAGGGGAAGGTTTGTGAGGTGTGTGGGCATGGCTGTAAAAGGCAAACTATAGGACCCTTTCCGTCATGGAATTCCCCTGCATCGGGAGTGTAGTGATAACAACGTGAACCTACACACATGATTAAAAACCCAAACAGCTGAACCAGAAAAGCTGAGACAATCTGAATAAAATCTTTGGGTTTTACCAGTGTTGATGCCCGGGTCATGGCTTCGTGATATTATTCTGTAAGGTGTTAGCACGGGGGGCGGGGGGGGGGGGAGGCTACAGGGTAACACCACGCTATTATGCCAACTGTCTTAATAAAACTGCACTGAAGAAAACACAAAGAGGCTGAGGTAGGGTGGATGTAGCGGGCTTACCAGGACTGAGCAAGGCACTAAAATAAAGCAGCAGAGCGCGTAAAGGGGGGTTTGAAAGGAACCCCAGGTGGGTTTGGTTTTAGGCCCTCTCCCTGGAGGAAAACCAGCCAAGAGCCACGCCATCCTGAGCACAGCTACCTGCATGGCGCATCTTCTTTCTCTGTGCCTTTTCGTCCAAAGCCATCCACCAAGATTTTTTAAACGCACGTGCGGGGGAAATAGACTTGGAGTCAGCATCGCCAGCTGGCGTGTCCGAGCATCCTTCCAGAGTTGAAACCACGGAGGAGAGTTCCTTTTGGTGCCTGTTTGATTCAGATTTTTTTAAAGTAGATAAAAAAAAATAAAAAAAAAAAGAGGGTAAAGGAGCTATCCATGAAGAAGGAAGAGGAGCACATTAATACATTACAGGAGCGAGCGCCCGAAGGCTAGCCTTTCTGGGGAAAATTCGTGTATTCATCCCATTTTCCTGTTCATCAAAACTCACCCTTCCTCCTATCAAACTGAGTGTTAATATGCCCTGGCTGCAGGGACACAGGGGAGTGGTCAGGTCCAGCCCCTGAGTCAGGCGTTGTAGGGCCCATCACAGCTTTGTTCTCTCCAAGATGTGTGACCTCACTAAGTCACCCCATTGTAGGCGCTAGTTTTTTAAATGCTACTTCATTTGGGGGCTCCTTAAAGCTTATATCTCCCTCCCAACCTCCCAACCCCAGGTAGGGGGAAAAGAAGGTTGTAAGGGAAAGGAGAGGTAGCCTTTTTTGCTACTTCCTGCTGGGTAAGGGCGAAGGATTCTTCTGGGGACAACACCAATATCCGCCATCAGGAAATCCAGAAGTCCAGGGAACCAGCAAGCGAGCCATGACACCATCAAACCACCATGCCAGCCAGCCAGCCAGCCAGCCAGCCATCAAACCATCAAACCAGCAAGCCAGCCAGCCAGCCAGCCAGCCAGCCAGCCAGCCAGCCATCACACCATCAAACCAGCAAGCCAGCAAGCCAGCCAGCCAGCCAGCCAGCCATCACACCATCAAACCAGCAAGCCATCAAACCATCAAACCATCAAACCAGCCAGCCATCAAACCATCAAACCAGCAAGCAAGCCAGCCAGCCAGCCAGCAAGCCAGCAAGCCAGCAAGCCAGCAAGCCAGCAAGCCAGCAAGCAGTCCGCTTCTGCTTGCTCCAAGACGCTGCACTTTTTTTTCCTCTGGGCTATCATATTTATACCCCTCCAAGTCCTCCTACTTCAACTAATTTCAGCTGGCAAAGACCACGCTCCAAACGAGGCAATTAACAGGTGTGAACAAACTACTCCCACCCCACTTGGGATTGTAACAAGAACGTGTTTGCGTACCATAAATGTCCACAGCGCTCCATCTACTCTATGCTTCCTCGGTTTTGTCAGCTCCTGCCCAGGAAACCCCATCGTACACCAACTACACGGGGCTGCTCTGAGGATGGCCGGGGGGGGGGGACGACAGCAGCATAGGTTGTAGGAGTGCAGGCAATATGGAAACCGGACTCGCTAACCCAAGTGGCATCCAGCAGGCTCTTGTAGACCTTAGACTTCCCACACTTGCAAAGATGGTGGGAATGCTGAAGAGTCTCTGAGGCCAGGAGGGATCCGGAAATGCTCAAGGCTCTCCCCAAACATTTCTGTCTGTGAGCTCCAAAAACAGCAGCCATGGGACACCTGTGCAGCCCTGCCCGATGGTCCATCCTTTGTGTGACCATCTCCTCAGTGTGCATCTCATGGCAGAAAGGACCATAATTCACACACCCACTCCTCCTGGTGCATGGTTTGCCTCAGGTTAAAAAAAAAATGGAGGCTGTTATATTTTTTGTTATTTATTTATTTCACACCCAAAGGAAAACTTCAAAACGGTGGAATGTTGTTAATAGCTAAGTGGGAGAGATCACGTTCCTAATGTCATTAACTGAAAAAGGGAGCCGAGGGCCGTGGCTTCTGTAGACTATGGCTCGGCCTTCTGCTCTTTCTTCCTGTGAGTTCCTACACTCAACCTCCTGTCACCACCTCTCCCACCTTACAGCTGGGAAAACAGCCTCCTTGAGGCCGAGTAACCTGCCCAGAGTGTGACAGCCGCAATAGTAAAAGTCTCTGACTCTAACATCCGGTCCCCCCAGCCCTCGAAACAGAAAACACAAAGCACCGAATTCACTACTCAGATAACAGACAACTAACAGAACCCAGGCTCTAAGCAAAAGCTGGCCATTTTGCTAAGATTTAAACAAGGAAGACAGTTAAGGTGCTGGGTGAAAACAGAGAAGCTAGCTTATACTCCAGGGATGTTTACTCATTTGGTTTTCAGTTTATTCGAAAAATTTAGAAGCAAGCACATTTGTGCTTCCACAAATTCCCAACAGTAAACACCGCAGCATCGCCTTCTAAGACAGTCCACTACGGGACAGAGCTCTCTTTCTCCCACTTTGGTGCCTGTGTTAACGCTAAGTTTGTTAGTAAGGAAGGAC
This sequence comes from Meriones unguiculatus, assembly GCF_030254825.1. Classification (NCBI taxonomy): domain Eukaryota; kingdom Metazoa; phylum Chordata; class Mammalia; order Rodentia; family Muridae; genus Meriones; species Meriones unguiculatus. Next base: position 58,993,274 of record NC_083363.1, on the reverse strand, counting down.
TTTGCTCAGATAAAAATTCTGGTTAATACGAATTTTCAGTCTTTCTGTTTGCTATCTCCCTCTTAGATATTCTCCTAGAGGAACAGGCAGGAATATCTGTACAAACAACTCTAAGAAATGTTAATCAGATCTGGCACATTTCCAAAGAGAGTTGGGATTGGTTGTGATTTTGTTGGTACCGCAAATGAGCAGAAGCATGATACAAGCTGGAGAGAGGCTGAAGAAGTGTCTTTCCCAAACCTGTCACCACAGCTCTCATAAGGAAACAGATCGGGGGTCATGGAAAGGTGTAAGAGGGAGTTAAGGTGCCTATCAAAGTTACACAGAATGAAGCCCAGCCCTCAGGCTTATGCTTGCTCCCTCACTCACTAGGCTAAGGTCCTTCAGAAAGGGAAGAGCAGGAGGGGCCGGTGGGGCAGGGGAACAGGAAGGGAATGGGGCGGGGTGGGAGCAGGGGAGAGTTGGGGAGGCAGGTGGTTTGGGAACTCACTTGCTGCCCTGTTCCCTGTTGTGCCACCAGTCCATGACTAGGGACTCAGCGTACAGCTCCTGCATCTTCTCCAGGTCACTGTAGCCCTGCTGCATTTCCTGCAGCAAGAGGTTCAGATCTTCATCCTGACGAAATGACAAAATAGATGTGTCACCAGCTCCTGGGACAGCACAAACACCTTGGACAAAAGCATGAAACTGGGGTGAGTTGGTTGTCAGTTGCCATTCGAGCGCTGGGAGCCGAGCTTGGGACTTCGGGAAGAGGAGCAAGAGCTCTTAATTACTGAGCCATCTCTCCAGTCTTAACAGCTGCCTGTGACCCAGTAGGTGGCCACACACCCATTCATACACAGTTGGTGCCAACTGGGCTCAGGAAGCTGGTAGTTACATTTGTAAAAGGACACGAAGTCATCATGGGGACGGGTTGGTGGGAGTTCAACGACAATAGTGCAGGATGTGAAAAGCACTGCACTGGAGAGGTGGCCCAGCAGTTGAGAGCACTGGCTGTTCTCCCACAGGAACAGACCCGTGTGATCCAGCTCCAGGGGACCCTCTTCTGTTCCTCCAAGGGTCCAGACACACACTCGGGCAAAACATTCACACACGGAAAATAAAACAATGGAAAGCAAACAAAACCAAACATATCAGAAGTGTGCCGATGTGGTGAGCCACGTGCTGCTTTTCAAATTTAAGCCAGCACTGCATTTCCGCACTAAGGCCGGCACGGCCATGGAGCGTCAGAGGCTTTACGTGTTCGCTTTTATTTGTTAAGTCATGTTCGCAGCTTTGCATGTTTATACCTGAGAATAACAGCGTCTCACGGGCTTGTGTGAGCGTGGGAAGCCCCACCTCCTCTCAACGTTTTAGGAAAATCTGTCTGCAAAGATCATCTTTGTTTCATTACAGACGTCAGCCCAGAACCTTGAGCATGAACTGGTGTTATTCTCTTCTTCAATATTTGGTTCAGGTCAGCGGGGGCTGGAGCCACCTTTGAGGAAACCATCTAGCTACGAACTCAATTTCTTTGGTAGATGTAGGGTTGCTTACACTTCATCTGAGTGCCTTCCTCCTCTGAAATGCATGCCGGGAGACCAAGGACCGCATCCCACAGGGATTAAAGATTTGGTTTTATGGACACTGCCAGACTGCTTTCCAGCCTCACTGCGTTCTATACTCCAGCCAACAATGTGTCAGTGAAGAGGCTACACCCCCAGGAACCAGCTCAAGCCGCCGAGCTGGCCGGCCATGGGGGTTCAGGAGCGCACCTCCCTCTGAGCCTTTTGCTTCGTCCAGTTCCCAGACTCGGTAGTCTCCTCCGTCCGCGTGCTCCGGTCTCTGATTTGTCCTGATAACCCCCAGTAAGTGTCTCCGTGGGTGTGCAAGAAGGGGAAAAGCAGCAAGGCCGCCTTCTGCAGAGGACTCCTGCGGTACGCCCTCAGGCAGAGGGAGGGGGACTGCGGAGGAGGGCTGTGTAACTCCCCTGAGCTGCCATCGGTGTGGACAGCTCAGTGGTCACCAGGCTACGCTCCCTGAGAGGTCAGGAGGTGGCCGCTGAGCATCTGCAGTTTTCTGAAAGTTTCCTACACCCGTGTTCCCACAGCAGTAGCTAAAAGCCTTTACATGTGCGGTCTGGAGAGATGGCTCAGTGGTTAAGTGCACGGGCTGCTCTTGCCAAGGACCCGGGTCCTATTCTTAGCAGCCGCATGGTGACTCACAGCCATCTGTAACCACAAGGCACTTGAAGCCATCTTTGGCCTCCACAGGCACCAGCCATGCATGTGGCACGCAGACATACACACAGGCAAACACCTATACGCAAAAGTAATAAAACGATGTATTTTTGAAAAATTAAAAAACAAAACAAACAAACAAAAAAACCCACAACACTTTACATACAGATCCCTGGGATCCTGTTTCTTTAAACAGACCCCTGACCTTTGGCAAACGTTCCTAATTGTTCAGCTGAGGGGTGGTTACAATGGATCCACGTACTTTTATATTTTTGTGTATAACTGAAACTTCCTATCACAAAGAAAAATAGAAGAAAACAAAATTCATTAAGGTCCTTGGGCCATTATAGCTACAGGAGTTTTTGGCTTGTACCTGTGACCTTGAGGTCTACATTGTCACTTGGGCCACATTTGGAGAAACCCTGGGACATCATTAGTGCATCTTGGTTTAGGTAGGTGTGTATATGGCTGCACTCCTCCCAGCTCAGGTGCTGACCCTGGCCTCCCACCCATGACACTCGAATGAATAAATGAGTGAATGAATGAATGAACAAACAAACCATCTTGCACAGTGGATCAAGCTCGCACCTGAATATCCTGAAGGATGGGATCCTTGCAACCAAAGTTATAAGCTCGGAACTCCCCTCCTGTCAAAGCAGCAAGCTCCTTCAAGAACTCATTTGCAGCCTCGTCGTTGTAGTTGAAGGAGATGGCACAGATAGGAATATTCTGGAAGAGTCTGACCTGCTCCATCACCAGCTCTGGCGGCTGAAATGACAACAAGGGAAACGGGGAAGGGTAAAAGAGAAAGAAAAAATGGCGTCGGCGGAAAACTCTTAGTATTGTCCATAGGCAGAATTTGTCAAAGTCTGAGGCAGGAGTAGCTCAGATAGTGAGTGACGTTTTGTTTATACGTTAGTTCAATCCGATAAGCAAACTGCCTGCCAGGGAGCATGGAGACCCAAAGGCCATGGGCAAGTCCCTCCAAAGTCTTCCACGGTGAAGGAAAAGGTCTAACAGAAGCAGCTCAACTTTAAGTGCATCTAAGTGTAGAGGCTGTGCCAGTTGGCCTGCGTACTGGGGATCCATGGCAAGGAGACCCTGCCACTGGGATTCCACACAGTGGGTCCCCGGTTTCCCAAAAGTCTGTTAAAGGAGTAATTTCGGCTTTTGCTGTGCTGTAGGCAATTTGCTTCTGAGAGATGGAGGGAGAGAAAAACAGAAGAACCATTTGTTAAAAGTTCTTCCAAGCAGTGGGTATTCAGTTTAGGGCCTGTGTGGTGGTTTGAATTACAAACAAACAAACAAACAAAACCAGCCCCAATATGCTCATAAGGAGTGGCTTCATTTGAAAGGATTAGGATGTGTGACCTTTTTGGAGGACTTGTGGCCTTGTTGGCCAATGTGTGTCACTGGTGGTGAGCTTCCAGAGTTCAGAAGTTGAGGGCAGGCCCAGTGTTACTTTCTCTTCCTGCCGCCTTAGGCGATGGGTATAGAATTCTGAGCTCCCTCTTTAGCACCAAGTCTGCCTGTGAGCCACCACGCTCCCTGCCAGGACAATAATAGACTAAGCCTCTGAAACAGTGAGCCAGCCCCGGTTAAATGCTTTTTTTTTACAAGTGCTCCATGATGCCCCGGTTAAATGCTTTCTTTTACAAGTGTCCCCATGATCATGGTAGCTCTTTGCAGCAACAGTAGGCTAAGACAGCCTACATTTTTGGTTATGCCTTACAGTCATCAGTTAAGCCTTTCAAGCATTGTATGAGGTAGTTTTGGAAGGAATGAGGACCCCTAGCTCCATCCATTCCTCTCATTCTCTTTAACTATGAAGACACAGGTTTTCTTTTCATGATAATAATATTCTCAGCTAAAAAAAATAATAAAAATAAAAATAAAAGGCACAACAATCATCACTGATAGCACAGAACAAGCTACCTTTCACAGTTAGGAATGACAGACCACCCAGTTCTGACTGATGAGACCCACAAGTTCTCAGGGACAGATTTCCTTTTTCAATTTAAAAAAAAAGACCAACAAAAGAGGCTCGTGTCTTTCTCTGTGAGTAGCAGCCGCCAGGCTGGGGCCACAGGGATCAAGATGGTGTAGTGTGAGGACAAGAGAAAGAGCCTTCTGGGACACATGCGTGGGTGGTTGTACAACTAGGACAGCTACAGCTGGATTCCCCACCCCTGCTGATGTCTGCCACTCCCCTGCCATCCTGCCTGTTCCCCAGTTATTCCCTCTAAGTGACACATAGCTACATAGCCAGCACCGCCATTGGATGCTGGAAAAACTGGGGCTCTGTACAATTAGCTTTCCCAGTGTCACCAAGTTCTCTGGTGGTACAACTGGAATACACACACACACACACACACACACACACACACACGCACACACACTTCGGCGAGAGTGGCATTGACAGATGGTCTGCTCCCTGGTGTATGATAAAGATGGCATCTTGGTGAGGATCAAGTCATTGTGCCATTGCTTTCCTCCCAGGAAAAAATTCCTCTGCCATCGTCTCCCCCACCATGCCCAGCTAGTGCCTTCAGAAACTCTCCAGCTGTCCCAGGACCTCCACTGTATTCTCAGTGTTAAGAGTTCCTCCTTGATTATCTGCCCTGCCAGCTCCTTCAGACAGTTCCATCTTCTACCTGTGGTCCCTGCCCTTTGCCCTTTAACCTTGCCTTACCAATTTTTCCATGACGCCCCAGGGAAAGGGAGATGAATGAGAGGGGATTCTGCTCACAGCGAGCTGCGCTTCCCTGGGGAGGCTGCTGTCTATGTGGTCCCTGGAGACCGAGGTTGCCGAAGCCCTCACCCAAACATATCCTCAGTCTGTATTTAATGCTAGCCTTGGGTCTACGCCTACTCATTAACGCATTTCCTCTGACCGTCAGCTGGTTTGCTAGCCAGACACTAGCTGGATGTGGCTGACAAGCTGACCCTACTTCTCTTGTCAACCACACAGCCTGAGAGAAGGGTCCACCCGGCCTGTTCCGGCTCAGCTCCCCTGAGTCCTAAGAGCTGTGCCTGGTCGCTCCCTGTTCTATGACCTCTGGAGGAAGGTACGTGGGTGTCGTTTCTCACTAGAAACATTTAGCCTCTGCTCCTCAACTCTACAAAGCAGACAAGAGACATGCCTACATTCTGCTAATCAAATAGCAGGTGCCAGCACAGCGAGGTACTGCTCTTCTGTAGACTTACAGCCAAGATGCTTGAGAGAGGAAGGCGCCATAGCTGGTGTCTCCCTTCATTAGCTACAGGACACCATGCATTTATCAGCTCGTTGCCTCTCCTTCTACCAAAAGTTCCACTGAAGGCCAGCCCCTCTTTCATCGTGCTCACTATTTTGTAACTGCAGGCAGAGAAGCCCTGGTACTCAGTCAACATTTATGGAAACCTCATATCATTTATTTCCTCAGAGCAACCCTATGAGGAAGGAAGACTAGCTTTAAACCACAGAGGAGAAAGTTCTGGCTGAAGGACCTTTGTCCAAGGATGCTCTGATGGACAGTGTTGGGTGATTATTTCCATTGCTCTACCCAGCTAGAGGGGAGGGCACATTAGGAGTGGCCTTGTGAGCCCACCACCTGCACCAGCCCCAGGCCCCATGGTGCTAAACAAGCATGGTGTTCCAGTATCTCCTGTGGCATCTAGGGAGCTGGGGAGTGCAAACTTGTGCCCTGGATCAGTACTCAAGCTCCAGGCAACGAACTAGCCATTCCTATCTTCTGCCTGCTGAAGTTTGCTGCAGCTGCTTCCCATCCCTGGAGCTCTGAAGAGGCAGGCCCAGAAGGTCAACAATGACCTGTCCACAGCAGCCTGGCTCCCTCAGACTCTTCACAAATGCTTCCCTGACAGGCTCCTCTGGGCTGCAGGGCAGAGGAGCCACTGCCTCTCGCACTCCCATGAAACGCCGAGAAGGCTGTCCTCAGCCCAGGGACTCTCTCCTGTGTTCCTCACAGAGGCTGCCAGCTCTTCAGTCCCTAAGAGGATGCTGAGCAGCAAGAGACGCAGCTCACATTCCATCACCAACCCAGAGCAGCAGGAAGGTAGGAAACTGGGTTCCCCTGCTACCTTAAGGTCTAGCTGGCCTCTTGCACGTGGCCTCCCCATCCCCTAGACTTTGCAGAGCCCGTGTCAGGCTCTGTCCATTTTTATTTTAGGAGGATGCAAAAGTATTCATCACGTCCACTTGTAAAGACTTGGACTTTGAAGGAGTCCTAAGATGACCACAGCCAGGGCTGGCCCAGACTCCGCCGCACCCTTCAGAGAACTCCTGTGTAACGGGACTCTTGCCATCCTAAGGAAGGCTGACACTTCTGGAATGCTTGTAACATGAGCAATTTTAAAGGCGGTCTTCCCTCTCCGATGCTGGCCTGACCACGCAAGCACGTGGTACACAGATGTCCACAGATCTAGGTCCGAAGCATTGCTGTGTATGTCGAATCACGCCGGCCTCACACAGAAAGCCCCTCAAAGCCGGTGAAGAGTGACAAAGGACCTCAAGCCCCTCCCACCTCGGCTCCTCCCTCGCTTGAGCTGAACTCCTAGGAAGAATGCCCTGAGAGACCCCAGGGCTCCTGAGCCAGGTTCTGGCCTGAGCCTCCTCTGGCCACTAACACAGCGGAGACAGGTTGCGACTTCCTGACACAGTCTGCACAGAGCACAAGCATCTGATGTCCGTTTGCTCTCACTGACAGAATCTTCGAGGAGATGCAAAAGTGTGGAAAGGTAGACAGGCACACTTTCAAGCATTTGTAAGTTACGTTTGAGGCAATTGTTAGTCTTCAGATTCTAACTGTCACCTCCCCGGTGCTTCATGTTTGAATGAGCCACAGTCTGTCTGGGGAAAGCTGCTCGTCTTCAGAAGACGACACGGATGCATTTTGGGTATACTAATGTGAGAGCCTAGACCCTCACGTGGAGGGACCTATCATGTTGGAACCCCTGAGATATCGAACCACCTCACATTTCTTGGGGTTTCTGGGCTTCCGTGTAGCACAAGCGTACAATCTGCTCGCCAGCACCCCAAACCTGTTTGTTCTTAATTGAACTTCCAATTGGGTTGCTAAAAGTGAGTTCTGCGTTCCTCCTGCCTGCTCCTCTCCCCTGCTGCCTGCTCCCCAACCGGGCACGAAGCCCTGGGATTCCACAGTGAGTCTCTTGGTCCCCAGTCCCTCTGCTGCCAGCTGATACTGCTTTCGGGCCCTTGTCAAGGTCCCAGAAGCAGCCGTGGCACAGCCAACCTTCCCCTGACATTGTTGAGGCATGCTTCCAAACAATGGAGGGGCGAAAGGTGTCACCACCCCATAGTGCTGACACTCATGCTGTTAACCTGTGCAGCAGTCCCCAGCTGACCTTCCTCACCTCACATCCCATCCTTCCAGCTTGCCCTGACTGGTTTTCTGAGTGCGGCCTTCTCCCCATATGCCCACCCTTCTGTACCCCCCCAGCACAATTTTCTCTCCTCTGTTCAAAAGGCTCTCTCTCTCTCTCCTTTCCAGACGCAGTACAACCCCCCCCCACACACACACACACTAGAAAGCCCTCCCTGGTTTTCTGTCCATCTTGTGTTGCTAAACCCGTCCCTCTGTGCTACTAGACACTCACCAGACAAGCTCAGGCCCTGGATCACATCAAAATGAACTATATACATGTAACACATTCCCTATGGGTAAACTTCCCTCAGGCCAGGATCACTTTTCCAGCCTCCAACCTTGGCACCACTCAGGATACACAAGAGTCGTGGGCTGCTTCTGAATAGAGAGCACAGAGACGCTGACAGAAAAAGCATTCCAAATTGAATTTCACTAAAGCGCCACTTCTCTGCCATAAATCTAATGCAGTGGTAAAATCCGGTGGCTTCAGTACTTAATCCTTGAGCCATTTGACACAGGGTATTTTAGAATAGGCAGTCTGCACATATAAACATCTTCCAAGGCAGGATACATGTTGATACTAATTCACTTTAGCAGTCAATTTACATTGTGCTGGTCTGGAAAATCCTCGTATTTACTTAATGCCTGGAGCACTCATCTCTCATTCACAAAGCTCAAAAGAAACAGAACAGACTCTTCTAAAACTTTTCAAATGTCTTTCAGGCAGGCTAAACAAAGCCTAGAGCGTTTCAGTTGAAAGGCATGCTTTTGTTTAAGTGAGGGCGAAGCTAAAATTAGATATGGAACCAAGGACGTTGCCCAGTGACATGTTTAGATTAAGTCCTCAAAGGAAAGAAATCAAAAGCAATCTCCGCAGCCCTAGTTTGCAATAAAACATAAACCAGTGTGCAGCGGAGGGCAGGCCTCTCCTTCCCTGGACACGGTCTCCAGGCCTGTGAATGTGGGTCACATTAAGCATCAAATAGTCACCACCATCTCTCTGTCCATAAATGTTCCTTGGAGTTAGAGAAGGCAAGGGGGTTGCTTGGTGTCTTTCCTTACCTCGGCACTGGGTTCCTATGCCAGGGTAACATCTCGGTGTCTCTAGGGCTGGGGAGGGCTCTGAATATTGAACACAGTCCCTTAAATGCTTAGGTAGGTACTCAACCCTGAGCTGCAGCCAAAACCCTCTTTTTTCAAAACCAAATTTGGAGACGGGGTCCTGCTAGTTGCTTATGTTGGTCTTGTTCTCATTCTATAACCAAGCAAACACTGGGCTTGCCATCCTCCTGTCTCAGCCTCCTGTGCAGGTGGGATGACAGGTCTGAGTCAGCAAGATCGGCTTCTCTGCCTTGTGGCAGAGAAGACCTGGAAAGACCTGAAGCCCCCTCTCAGCATTCCCTTTTGGGACAGTCTTCCTCCTGTCTTCATTACCAGTTTTAGTGAGTACCTGGTCGGGTCGCCCATCTGTCAAGAGGTAGATTACTTGTGTCCCTTTGTCAGCAAAGGCAATTTGCAGGGCCTTCAGGGTATTCGTGGAACTTCCGGCCTGTGGAAGGAAAAAGAGATGCTCAAGAGAGATGACACAAGCCATCGAAATCCTCGGCTTCCGTGAGAAGGGAGGAAGGCCAGTGAGCTCGAGAAACCAAATCCCAAGGTGTGCCATCAGAGTCTCTAGCCAAGGTCCAAGGTCTGCTTGAAGCCATGGCTGTAGACTTCCTGTCTTAACAACAGGGGTCCCAGGGCAATTTCATCTGTGCGTGTTCGTGTGAGAGGCTCACTCAGGACGGTTTTGCTGCCGGCGCTTCGTCAAGCCGCCTAAGAACATCCTGCTTGGGATGGTGTTTGTCTTAACTCAGGATTTATTTGTGCCACCCAGGATTTGGCAAACGTGAGTGTGGTCCCATTGATGGTCTAATGATGAACACATGAGCATTTCTAGCATATATTCAGTTTACAAAGGTTAGGGGAGCAAATCCTCCTTAAAGTGCACGGCTGTATTGCCCAGTCATGTGTGTGTGCATGGGGTCCTCATGCTCTGCTTTGTGTATGATGGAAATAAACAAACTAACAGAGCTGACAATCCATAGCCTTGGGAGAAATGTTCAGGGAGAAAAATAAGTATTTGCTAGGCTATAGTATGTATAGTTGCAATTATAGCGTGTTAGATATAAGTAACTTGTAGGTGATTGAAAGTGTACAAAGGGATGTGCGTAGTTCAGACACAAACATGCTCCATTTTATAAATGTAACATCTGTCGATTTTGGTATCCATGGGGAGGGGGATGATCCTAGGATCAGCTCCCCATGGCTACTGAAGGCTAACTGTATATATTAAAATCATAATCAGTCAAGGAAAATAAATTATGGCTTATTTTTCTCTCTTACATATAATATTAACCATAGCACTGTCCACAATTCTTTATATATGTATATAAAGAAAGAAAGAATAAGCACATTGTTTGTCAAGAAGAAATGAGAGGTTTTTAACAATGTCACCAAACACATAAAACAATAGTTAGAATTTCTCATGACTCAGTACAGAATGGATGAAACCAGATAAATGCAGATTCAATAGAATGCATTTTATTTAACATCTAAAAACGAGCCTTACTAATCTTTGTCCGTGAGACACACAGGACTGCAAGATTTCCAAAGCCCACTTAAGCCTTTCCCCTCATCTTAGACACAGGGTATCAATTTGACCGCAAGAAAAACAACTGGGATTGATCCAAACCAGAGGAAATGTATGCAGAGGGCATCCGGATGGTTCACAGAACTGCCATCTGGCAGGGAAACTGGCTTGGGACCTCACACCATGGAGCAAAGGCCCAGTCCTGCCGCACGCCTGCCTGGCAGGGGCCCCACTGCAACACCACCAGGACTCCAGATGCTGTGGTTAGCCACACCAAACCAGGGACTGTCAGACGCTTGATGGACCCGCAGCCCACTGCCTTTGCCACCCAAGAAGCTTCGCCGGTCTGTGTGTGCCGCCGCCGCCGTGGTTCTCGCTGGGAGACACACCATGTGGAGTCGCCGCCTCTCCACTCAGATCCAGGAGGCTGGCCTGAGGTTGTGCGCCTGAGCCTCACACTTACCCCTGAGCCAGAGTGTCAGCCTCCAGGTGATGAACAGGCCTCCTCCCTTACAAGAATCGGATAAGAAGATGGAGATGACGACCCAAGGGAAGACAAGACCCAGCTCATAGCCAAGTCTTGCTAAGCCTCACGTGTGTCTTAAACACCCTTTCTGTTAAACACTGCTCAAGCCCAGACGCTAGACTCACTCTCCGTGGAGGCTTAGTAAGCACCCAAGACCCACCCTGCCATGCATCATGCTGGGACCAGAACACAGTTTACCAAACTGGACCACACTGTCTTGAGCGGGGTTCCTACAGCAGTGCTGGAGATGTGGAAACATCACCAGGCAGGCGTTATGGAAACTCCGCCATGGTGATGCCTGGCACAGGCTGCATAGCTGGCTGGGTAGCTGAAGACACCTTAACATGGGGCTGACATGGGCGAGCAGGCAAATAGAGACTGTGATGGGGCCTGCTTCCCATTTTCTTCAGAATTGGGAGAACAAAACAGACATTGCTAGAGCGTCCAAGCGAAGGCACACGCTGGAAGAGTGATCACACTACTGAAGATAATGAAAGCATCCAGTGAGCACGCCCCGGGCTTAGCACGGAGCGTTCCTGCATTCCCACGCTGTGGCTCAAGGAGACTCAGCCTTAGCAACTCCTGTTCCTGTGTCCCCAGAAGGTCAGACACCAGCTGCAGGCAGCCTGGGATAAGCCTTCCACCAGCCATAAACGGGAACTGAATGGGGGACCCAGTGGTATGAGGAGGCTCGGAAAACTGCAGTGAAAGCCCACAAGTGTAAACTGGATTGAACAGGCTGGACCTACATTCGGAATCTGCCTGCAGAACGAGAAGATTAGAGTTTCCTGTCATAGTAATCAAACTGCCCAGAATGCGATACCAAAAAATCACACATCATACAAAGAACTAGAAATAGCTCTTTTGTCTGAGAAAAGTGGTCAGTGGATGCCCCCAAAGACCCGAGACAATAAAGCAGATGGAATATTAATACTGTAAGAGGCCGAGAGAGAGAGAGAGAGAGAGAGAGAGAGAGAGAGAGAGAGAGAGAGAGGAGAATGAAGGACTTAAAAAATATCCAAGAAGAATGGCTTTCAAAAAATTCCCCAAGTGGCTGGAGAGATGACTTGGGGGTTACAAGTGTGAACTCTTCTTGCAGAAGACCCAAATTTACTTCTCTACACACATGTTGGGAGGCGGTTCACATGTGTGTGTAACAGCTCCAGGGCATGTGACGCCTCTGACCTGTGTGGCTCCTGCACGTATGCACACATTCCCACTTCATACACACTTGCACATACATAATTCAAAATAATGAAAATAAATCTTTTTTTTTAAAGTCCTCAAATACGCTGAAAAGTGTAAAAACTACAATTCAAGAAGCTGAGACAACCCCAACTAGGTTAAAAATCTATGAAAATCATAGCTAGATACATTGTATGTAAACTTCTAAACACTAAAGAGAAGAAGAAGAAGAAGAAGAAGAAGAAGAAGAAGAAGAAGAAGACCTCTTCATAAACACCCAAAGAGAAACAGCCTATTACAGCACCCAGTAAGGAATTCCAGTTTGGGTGGCAGCCACCTCTCATCTGAAACAGAGCCATAAGGAAGTGGCCCAAGTTGTCTCAAATGTGGAAAGAAATGAATCCCTGGTCCTAAGTCACATCTGGTGGAAATACCTACTTGTGGCTGACGGGGAACTATGAGAGTCTCATCTTCAAAGGATGGCTAATGAAAATGTACAACTCAAAAGCAACCAACCACAGAAACTCAAACATTGACCATGGGGCTCATTACAGAAGGCCATCCTCAATCCCTAAATTTCTCCAGTCATGTGTTACAGCTTAAGCAGGCTTTACGGCATCTAACGGTCGTATACAGAAGAGCCATCTCTTAAGGCAGATGGGGCACAAAGGGTGTAAATTGAAATCTGGCTTGTTCACTTGGCGTCGGAATACGTCAGTATCAGCAGCTGTAATAAATGACAATTTGCATAAGGAAAGCCACTAGAACAAGCCGTTAGAAAACCATACAGCATGTTACAGTCAAAGGGAAAACGGAACATGAAAAGTAACCCGAGGACACACGAGAAGGCAAGAGAGAAGAACAAAACTGAGGAGACACAATAAGCCAATAACAAAACTGTAGATGTGAGCCTTCCATATCAAGAGCACAGACATGCGGCTCTCTTACCCATTACTTGACAGAGACCGGAGAACTTACAAGATCACGGACAGCTCCCTTAAGGTCTGCAAAAGCCTCAAATAGAGCAACACGGATAAGCTGCAGGTAACGGGATGAAAGCGATACATCATAGATTTCTTTTTTTCAAAGCAGCAATAGCCACTTTAACAGCACACTTAGTACACTTGAGGTTTTGTCGGCTTTTTTTGGGGGGGTTAAATTTTTGTTTTTGAGACAAAGCCTTTCTAGGTGGCTCCCAAGTTATTACCCTCCCGCCGCAGCCTCCCAAGTTTTGGGATACGCACCTATTACAAGCCCTTGCTCACTGCCCGCTTCACAGCAGTGAAAATTACTGAGGACAAAAAGGGGACATTAAATAACGATAGAAGCCTCAATCTACAAAGACAGAAACTCGAAATACTTACACACCAAACAATAGAGTTTTAAAATACTCAAAGCAAAATGTGATGGAGCTAAGAAAAAACAGAGCATGGTCATTTCTTTTAACACACAGCACTGCGGTAGCCACATTCTATGTAAAACACACTAAGTGTTTTACTTAATTTTTAATAATTTCCACTGTTCTAATTTTTTATCAAAAGCATTTTACAAATTTAAAAAGAATTTCAATCTTGCCAAGTATGCCTTCAGCCATCATGGAGTCAAAATTAGTAACAGAACAACAACTTGGAAATCAAATAGTGGTTGGTTTTTTGTTTTTTGTTGTTTTTTTTTTTAATCATGGCTCAAAAAAAGAAAACATACAAAATTTAAAAATAATAGAAATTATGGAAAATTAAGTAAAATGGGTAAATCTATAAAATGTGGCTGCCAAAGTGCTGGTGGGAAAATCTGTGCCCATTAGTAGTTTATATTGGAACAATAGGAGCACCTCCAAAAGCAATCTATTCTACTAACCAAAGAGCCTTCAAAAGGAGGTGCAGTAGAAGCTCTGGTGTCTTTAAAACCCCAGTTCTGTTATGTAAACATGTTTTTGGTGTAGGATATGCTGGTTCAGACTGTCCATGGCAGCAGGCTATCTGCCTCGTGCGGGCTCTGAGAGAGACATGATCTTTGCCAGCTGCAGATGGTTTAATGTTGAGGACTCCGGGAAACATAAACGCCAGAGCCCAGAGTAGGGGAGAGGGCTCGGAGAAAGAAGAAAGCTCCTGCTTCCCCCTGCTGCTCCTTGTTGCTGTTGATACAGTTTGATGAGAAGCCGGAGATCCCCTGAAACAAAGATTGGACTTGCCCGAAGAAACCCGATAACCCTGACCAGCAGGAAGTAGCCAAAGAGACCTATGTCCCTCTCCCCACTAACCCTCCTCTCCTATCTGCTGTTGGGTGTTGGAAGGGGCTGGGGTGGAGGCAGAGGCGGAAGGAACCCAAATAAAGCAGATTAATAGTATGCTAACAAAGGAGAGCAACGCCCACTCCAAGCAAGTGGAAAGAAAGAAATGACACAGAAGGCTAGTAGGAGGCTGGATTTGGGGCCAGCCTGGGTAACACAGTGAGAGACTGTCTCAAGAAAGAGCTGGGCATGGTGGCACACACCTGTAATTCCAGCTACTTCAGAGACTGAGACAAGAAGACTTCAGGTTCAAGGCCAGCCTAGGCACCTTAGCAACACGAACGTCAAGCTGAAAGCCTTAAAGGGCTGGGGCTAGAGCTCAATTTGAACACTTGCCTACCATGTTCAAACTCCAGTGTCACAAAACAAAAGACAAAAATCCAAAGAACATCCTAGAAAATAGCAAACGCATACAGATCACATAAACCCCAGAAACGCCGAGAAGCTGCTGCGGGGGAGGTTGAGGAGACACTGCAAGCTGCCGGTTCACAGCGTAGCTATTGCTGGTGGTTTCCAGAAGAAAAGAACATTGGTAATACTGCAGACTTAACAAACTCCACCCTAGACTAAGTCGGCCAGTTAAAGAGATTTCTTCCCAGACGCCGCACTTCCTTCTCTCCCCATTTCAAAGGCCACCCCAAAGATCTTGGGGCATCCCAGTGTCTCCCTGGGCCTGCTAGGATCAGTCAGGACTCAGGAACTCAGGTAAAGTCTGGTGTAGTTGACAGGCACATCTAGGACTCTAGACTCGGACAGTAAGCTATTTTAAGCAACTTTTTAATAGCCCTGTCTCAGTTTTAAGTGTCTCTCAAATATCTGGAATGCCATATGGTTCTGGAGCATATTCAAAATTAAGAGAAGCTCAAGGCTGGAGAAAATTTGGAAAGAAATCCTTCCCAATAGCCTGTGTGACAAGAAACAAAAGCTTTCCAGGTCTCCAAGAAAACTCAGGCCTGAGGAATGACTTCAGTCTCTCCATATATCCTTCTGTCCTCTCTCTTCTTGGTGTCAGCCTTCAGTGCTCAGACTGTACTGTCTGTCTCCGTGAACTCGGTGCTTCTGAACAAAGTTCATTATTAGGAACAGCTGCATATTATCTGCTGAAATCTGTTTGCATCACGAAACAGCAATTGGTGCCCAGGACGGATTTGGAAAGTGAGCCACCTCTCCTTGTCCAAGGGCTAAGCACCCAAAAGTCCAACCAACAGTGGAATGAATACGCACGAATGTGCATACACACACACTCACACACTCACACACACACACACACACACACACACACACACACTCACACACACACACACACACTCACACACACACACACACACTCACACACACACACACACACACACACACACACTCACACACACACACACACACACTCACACACACACACACACACTCACACACACACACACACACACTCACACACACACACACACGCACACACACTCACCACACACACGCACACACACTCACACACACACACACACTCACACACTCACACACAGGATTGTGTCGGGTTAGGGACAGGGTTCAATGGGTAAAGCCCTTGCTATACCGACAAATAGTGAGTTTGAACTCTCAGAACACATGTAACATCTGGGTGCAAGCGTGAGCATCTATCACCCAGCACCCTGTGGCGAGGTGAAAGGCACGGGCAGCATTCTCAGAAGCTCGCAGGAGAGCTACCCTGGTGGACGGAAGCAGCAAAGTAACAGAGGCCTTGTCCAAAACAAGACAGAAGACAAGGGCCAGGTTGTTCTCTGGTCTCCACACGGGCTCTGTGGTACATGTGTGCCCACACTCGCACACACAGATCTACACATACAAACATTTAACATACATATACACACCACACATAAACATGCACACATAAGACACTGTTTGAACCTATGCAGGCTTCCCCCGCCTTGTTTGCATTTCCTAAATGATACAGGGTAACACCTGTTACATGGGTGTTGGGAGTTTGGGCATGAGAGAGGTTTTAGGGGCTCTCTGTAAATCTCACAGCATTTTATATTAGGGCTTTGCACCTCTGTGGCTCCTGTGAGATTCGGGTGAGGTCCTGGAATCAGCCTCCCACGGCTATCACGGGATGGTGACTATAAATAGATGCTTGACTAAACTTTAAGATACTGACTAATGAGACTGGATGAATGTGACCTTTGTAGTGAATAATTGCCCATGTATAGACACGGCCTTTCTTGGAGCTCAATCCATTTCTCAACAACTTCAAGTCCATAAGCAAACTCGGCACAGACAGGACATTTTCAGACTTCTCTCACACTCGTCTCGCAGACTAGACATTTTACCTTAATGTCTCTAATCCACAACTGAGCCTGTTCCAAATTATCTTTATTGATTTCAGCAAGTTTTTCCCGCCAAGCGATTGCCTGACCATCAAATGTCACAAAATTGAATTTTCTTTTGTATTTCAGCTGGTCCTGTAAGAGACAATTATTATTTAACCGTAAAACAACTCAAGTGAAAGCAAAGAGAACTTTCAGTTTGAGGCCATCTCTAGGCTATCAATTTTCAGTTCTAGAAACTAGCTTAAAATTATGATTGATTGAGAAAAAAAAAAATTTCTGCTGCAAAAGGCATTTGAAGCCAAAATTCTATAGTTTGGATGTTTGACCTCTGTAGATGTTATCTGTGAATGTACAGAGAGTGTTATATGCTATGTCTATATACGTAAGCAATATTGTACTGTGACATTAAATACTAACTTTAATACTGATATTCATACTATGCTGAATAAGCCTATTAGATGCTTAAAGAAAGAAAATTCAAAATGTCGTTTTGGTCACTACATCTTGGCACAGGCTATTATTTGAATACAGACCTATTCATTTGACTTTCATCAGCCTACTTTTCTCCCCGGGAAGCTAGTTAAGGGCTATATTTTGTGTTTCTGAAACATTTCTCCACTGTCAGCAGGACAGAGTCATGACGGTACTGTGAGATGCAGGCATGGAGACCAGACTCAGGAAGCATCATCCTTCTAAGAAAATGAGTCAGGGGCAGCCCAGGGGAGTGAGACGGAAACTGGGGCGTCCATCACGAGCCTACCTACCCCTTCCCATCTGTAACTTTGGGGCCAGTTCACACAGTTTCCCTAATAGACGTAGGAAATCTACAATGTCGAGATTATAAACATCTGGAAAACAATAGAGGTGTCTGTTGTGTGCCACGTGTCAGAGACAACTCCAGGCAGGAAGGACAGACCCACACGGAAGTGATCCAGGGTGATGGTGACATAAAGGTCCCAGCAGGGCACAGGTCTGATTGCCAGGGAGCACTGAGGGTTCTAGAATGGCAAAGGGGGGCATTTCTGGCTGGCTTTCTCGGGGACCCTTTAGTGCAGTGTGACCCTATCCACTTCCCAGAGCCCCTACAGTGGCTGTTGGAGACAGCAGCCCAGCACAGTCCCAGCTCACCTGTATGAACTGAATGACCTTGTCCTTCACCAGGTCCAGTTTGCTCTTCATCGAGTGAGACGTGTCAATGAGGATGTAGATGCGATCTCCACGCACTTTTCCGAAGAGGGCTCTGCTCCCATCTTGTAGCCATTTAATCCTAGACAGGAAAAAGTGCTGAGGTAAATGCAGTCTGCGATCATCAGAACACAGGCTCCACTTACACAGCCCAGAGCCTTACTATACCATTTATACTGTGATCTTGGATGAATGAATCATTCACTTTCCGATTCTTTTTTCTATAGAAAAAAAACCTCTATTTGAGGCTGGAGAAATGGCTCAACCACTAAGATCATGCACTAAAACTCACAGTTTCAGGAAAAGCCTTGCAGTGAGGGATTGGAGGAAGAGGATACAGAAGATGTCTTATTGAATGGAGCTTAGCAAGTCTCAGGGCAAAATACCAAATGGTAGCTACTCTAGAAAGGAGGTATGGAGGTATGGAGGAAAGGAGCTATGCTATGGAGGGCATGGAGAAGGGTTGGGAGAGTCTATCTCAGGTGATCTGCAGTGTACTCTAGAGATTTGGATTGTGATGATCAGGACATGTGTGTGAAGAAAGCGCAAAAGCCAAGGAGAAAATTTATCCAAGGAGAACTCACTGGAGCTGACACACCCAAGAACGGGTCTTTTTCCCATCAGTCAGAGCAAGTGTCAAGTGGAATCCCCACAAGGCCGCTCCTCACTGATAGGACCAAATCAGCCCTAAGATAAAGACTACTGTGGACTTCAGCTTTTGTGACTTAAAAGTATGACTTAGACTCAAATTGGGTCTAAGCAACTTAACACTATCACAAAATACTTATCAAAACGAGTCCATCATCCCACTGCGTAAAATTCAAAATGCCTAGAATCAAGAAAAAATAGAAAGAGAGATGGAAAATAAGTTACAGGCATGGCAGGAAACAGGAAAATATCTACAATTAGTAGAAAAGCTGGTCAACAGATTTCTATTTAGAGCCCCAAGCAACCCAGATGTTAGAATTTGCAGAAAGAAAAGGGTGTTATGTGGTCACTGCAAATGCATTTCACATGTCCAGAAACAGAACCAGAAGAGACATAGAAGACATAAAAAAGATCCTAAACATTGCAGAAGAGAAAATGTAGGAGACGGAGATTGGAGAGGGGCATTGTGATGTGCTGTCTTGAACATGGCGTGGCTGCCACACGACTGGACGCAAGGCAGCCGTGGCTATCCACCAGAGGTCAGTCAGTCAAGATCCCATCACAGAGGGGGAGGCAGTCTCCAGGCCCAGCCTTGACTGGGGAACTTTGGACAGCTGATGGTTGCTGAGGCTTGAGGGAATCGTTCTTTCGGGGCATGAACTCCCTGATACATTTCCTGTGCTCCAGCGGGCAGCCCCATAGCTGTTCACACATGAGCAGTGCGGACGGCATGCAGTAGTAATTTAAAAAAATAAACAATTCTAGTTTATTACATAGGTGTATGAAATTCTCAAGTATAATTACAAATGGTAATAAAAAAGCAAGATGCAAAAGAGCCTTCCCGAGACTCCCAGGGGATTCATCTGCTGTGAAAAGTAAGTTATACAGCATTAACAGTAAGCGAGACAGCAGAAAAAAAGATCAGGGAATTGATTTAAGGCATGGCAGTAACAAACAGTTCAAAGTGAAACAAAATTAGGAAAAAAAATTGTGACATACTACAAGTGTGTCTGTAATGAGATTCTACAACGGACAGAAAAGGAAGAAATAGAAAAGATATTTTAAAAATGTTTCTATTTTGATGAAAACATTATGCCTACAGAGCCAAGGAGGTCAAAGAACGCAGAGAGGAGAAGAGAGGAGTGAAGGGGAGGGGAGGGGAGAAGAGAGAGCACAGCAAAGTACAAAATCATGAATTTGATGAAATCCAGAGATTAAAAACAGCCAGAGGCAGAAAAATTCACAGTATGTTCAGAGGAACAAGTCTAAGAATAAAGGTCTTTTTATCATAACTCATACAGGCCAGAACACATTGAAGATTTTTTAAGAAAACAACTGACAAAAATTTCAAACTAAAATTCTATACTTAGTAGAAAGATTTAAAAACAAGTTAAATTAAAGGAGAGAGTGCTAATACAATTCATCACTAACAGACTTGAACCACAACAGATACTAACAAAGGTTTTCTGGTAGAAATGAAGGAAGGCCCAGTGGAAATTCGGATTTATGTAAAGGAGTAGAGAGCAATAGAAATGAGTGTGAACAAACACAACATGTATTTGTTCTAATTCTTAGCCAGTAGATTGGACTATTTGTACTGCACTGCTGGGCTCATAGAAGCCGCACATATAAAGGGCAGGGTAACTGTGGAAAGACAGTGGGGGGTGGACATTGTAACATTCTTACACACAGAGTGGCATGATCTCGTCTGAAGGTAGGCTGAGACGTTAGTATGTAAAGTGCACATGTCAAAAAGCCACACACAACGAGATAAAACCTAACAGACAGGGTTAATACGACAACAATGGAGACAAAAGAAAGTCATAAAAAGGAACCAGAA
Organism: Meriones unguiculatus; assembly: GCF_030254825.1. Taxonomy (NCBI): domain Eukaryota; kingdom Metazoa; phylum Chordata; class Mammalia; order Rodentia; family Muridae; genus Meriones; species Meriones unguiculatus. Next base: position 58,973,047 of record NC_083363.1, on the reverse strand, counting down.
GAGGGCACAGGAGTTAAAAAGTGAGCAAAAAGCGAACAGAAAAAAAATTACAAGATCCCAGATTTAAATCTAACTAAGTTAATAAATGTAAACAACATTTCAATCCTGGTGCACGTTCTGTCTCCAAGAAGCCCGGTTAATTACAAGCCAGAGACAGGCAAAGAGAAAAGGATAGAAAAAGATGAGCGTAGAGACCATGAGTGTTCAGGTGGAGGGACTACTCAGATACCAGACTGGGCACATTCCTGAGCAGGAATATTGGCAGAGCTGAACAGGCATTTCCTATTACAAAGGAGCTGATCCACCACGTGAGTGTAACAGTCTGCAACATAGATGCACCAAATAACAGCTTCGAAGCAGTAAGGTGGAGCTGATGGCCCCAGAAATGACTCGGTGACTTCAACAATTTTCTCAATAATTTATAGAACAATTGAAGTGAAAATCAGGAACAGTATGGAAGATTTGCACACTACCACCAACAAACCAGGGTGAGTGAAGTTCATAGTACCCTTTCCAAAAAAGTGAACGCTTTCCGAGTCCTGAGCCACAAAATCTTTCCACAGAGAAGAAAACTCCAGGCTCCGACGGTGTTAACGGAGAATTCTGTCAAACATATAAGCTAGGGATGGTGCCAATTCTCACACAGTTCTGCAGAAAACAGAAAAGGGAAAGGGCTTCTGCTTGTCCTTGACCCAGGGGGGGCAAAGGACAAAGGGACCTGGCGGCCGGAGAGTGCCTTATAAACACCGTGTCTCCCGAAAGAAACGCAAACGACTCAGAGAGACAGCTCTGGAACCATAGCAGAGGGGGCTCCAGACACAGGCACAGCTTGCTGTGAGTAATCCATCGCCACATGGCTTTTGAGATGCTCGGGCTCTGGGCATGCGTACTGGGCAGGTGGGTATCTGCTACGTATGGTTTTGTAATGAAACCGGCCTGAGGGTGGAGAGAGCCTTCCTTTTCAAATGGCCGTGGCAGGCTGCCACTGGCTGAAACCCATTAGAGTTAGCATCTGGCATAATCCACAGAGAAAAATTGCAAATGCCATCACTATTCCCACTTTATAATCAAGGAAACAGATGCAAAAATGACATTAACTAACTCGCCTGGGGCCAAACAGTAAGTGGCAGAGCTGGGATTTTCATTGTTTGTTTGTTTTTTAATTTCTTATTTTCCCAGTTCTCTATGACCTCAGAGACAATACAGCGAAAATGAATTTGATCTCCATGGTCTAAAGCTGTCCCCTGACATCTGGAACCTGAGGGTGTTAATTTAGATCTTCCACATTAAGTCAACCCTGAGGTCATAACAGCAGCATAGCAGGCTCGTGGGCAAGGCAGATCATAAGAGCACAACAGGATAAAGACAGATCAGAAGTTGTGTGTTTTAATTGTTTTCTAAGATATGTATGGCATCTAATTGTTTTTCAAAATATCAAAGCTATGTAAGAGGTTCCTAGAGATGAAATTGTTCTGTAAGAGAGAGTATAGAGGCAGGCGTCTGCAGTATACCCGTGGCCCACAAAACCCCCAAAGCACAGAGAGAAGCGTTCCTTAGTCTCCTAATACCCCATTTCAAAATAGCTCCTCTGCAGGCTGAGGAGATGGCTAAATCAATAAAGTGTCTACCACAAAAGCTCACACCCCAGCACCCACACAAAAGCCAGGTGTGGCGGTCTCCTGGGGACACTGGGACAGGCAGCTCTCTGGAGCACGGAAGCGAGACTAACCAATAAGTGAGCTCCGGGTTCAGTGAGAGACCCTGCCTCAAAAATTAAGATGGAGAGCCATTGAGGAAGGAACGGACATCAGCCTCTGTGCCCCCTCCAGTGCATGTGTACCCCACACGGGCACACAAGAGCGCCCTCCTGCTGTTCCTGCTGAACTCTGAATGCTAGTCTATCCCTTTGTTGTTAACGTCCTCAGTCATTATAGATGGGAACTTTGACTTGACTGTGTCTATTGGCCACCTCACTCAGTTGAGCTTTTCCTAAGAAGTCACACAGACCTGCATTTCCCGAGAGACCAGACCACCAGTGACCACCTATAAATATACCAACCTCCTTTGGATCCTGGCCAGGGCTGTGTGAATTCTCTCACTGTACGACCGGCATTTCTCCTTGGTGATGTTGACATGGACCAAGCTGCCGTCCTTCCAGGGCATGTGGATGAATTTGCTGCAGTATTTGGCATGGATTGTCTTTTTATTGGTGTCCTAAGGAAAGGACAAAGTCAGGGGCTGTGTCAGGTTCTTAAAAACTCCATTTGCCAAACAAACAAAGACTCTTCACTTGGGCCCACAAAATATCTAAAAGCAGAATAAAATCCCGACATCTCTGCCTCCATTTTGTGTCTTGTCTCCTCTGAGTTCATCGCCTGCTAAACCTGCACATCGGCATGCTGATCTCTATACTATACTGCAATCCCTATACCAGAGTATGATAGTATAGAGTATAGAGTATAATACTATAACTCACGAGCACCTGAGCACAACCATTGCATCTCCTGTCAAGGATAAGGAGCAATGGAAACTGTGCAATGTCCTGCTCCAGATACCCCAATATCACCCAAAAAAGACACTCAAGGTGTCCAGTAAACCTGCAATTACTCTGGATTCCAGGAACAGCAGAGCCTCAAAGACATGTAACCCCATAATGAGATGAACCACTCCCCCACCCGCTGTAGCAGTCATCTTAGATCGCTCTTCTCAATGATGACAGTAACAAGCCTCACACAAGAACTCAAAGACACAAGATCAACCAGGGCACGCTTGCCTGACCGCTGAGGCGTGCGTCCCTGTCCCTTCTGCCAGCTCCTCTTCTGTTTAAGCCTACAGCTCAAGTCAAGGACAGACCTTGGTCAATGAAGCCCTTTGTCAGTACTTCGGATTGTGACCAGCAGCCATGTTGATGAAGTCTCTCTCTCTCTGTCATCCACTGTTGCCTCTGGTGTGTTGGGATACATGTTGGGGGTTGTTCTGATGCTGGCCCTCAAGATCTGGTTACTCTCCAGATACACCTATCCTTGTGTAAACCCGCCTAAGACATACCTGATTGATTCAATGGCCTATACCTGGGCAGGGCAATATGGGGTAAGCATGGCTAAGGTTTCCTGGGCGTTTGAGGACAGGAGAATCATGGGAAACAGATGGAGGGGAAGAGATGGGGAAGGAGGATGCCAGGATAGGGTAGCATGGAGAGGAGACCATGTGGGCTAGGAGAGAGGACTCCAAGAATGGCGTGGAAAGGCCCAGATGAAGAACAAAAGCAAGTACTCATAAGATTATGGATGGGAGGGAGCCCAGATGACGATGGTTAAGGTGGATGGCATTGGATGGGGATTTGAAGATGGATGGTGAGGTTATTGAGACAGCATAGGTAAAAATATATGCCTGGCCCAATGTAATAAGGCAATTATAAAATCTACAGGTGTCAGTGTCTTATCAGTTGTGATAGCAGGTCAAATAACACCACCACAATAATTACAGGGATAATAATAACAATGTAGCCCCAACTCATTTTGTTTTAACCAACAACAGATATGGATGAGCCTGTTCTGTGGGAATCGTCGGGCTTGGGCTTTTGGGCTAAAGCTCTAATAACAAGGCCACTCAGAAGCCACCTAAGGAAGAAAAGCAGGCACGTAGCTCCCATCTCTGCTTTATATACACCTCTTAGCCCACATCTCCACAGTGAATCGTTCACTTCTAAATTCAACAAACATGTTCTGGTGCCTGTTCCAGAGACAGCCCTGCTCCAGAGGGTAAGAATTCCGGGGTCACAGGGGGACGAGACCCAGGAGCCAGGTGTGTGTCAGCGGCCAGGACAGGCTTGACCAGCTGCATGCTGCCAAGGGGAGCGGTGGAGGAAGCTGTCCTCAGCCACGCTGCCTTTTCTCCCCTTCTCAGCTACATCCCCCGGGCTGTCACACAATAGCTTCCTCCCTGCCTGTCTCTCAGTCGCCATGATGTCATGTTCCTTAGGAGTCTGAGGCACAGCCGAGTGAAGCAACAGCGAGCCATCAGTTGCGTGGAGGCAGGCTGTCAGGCCCGAGAGTCAGAGTGATACAGCCACGTGGCAGCCCAGAGCATCAAGGCACGCTGGCCTGCATCCGCCACAAGAGAATACCCTAACCCAGCAACTCCATCTCCTCCAGGGCACAACTTAGACGCAAGCAGCTAAGGTGCCTTGACTCCCTGCTTGTGACGTCAACGTCTGTGACGGAGACAAGAGCACATCTGGGGGACGTCTCCCAGCTGCTGGCCTCTGTGCTGAGGTGGGCACTTCCCAGGCTTCTCCTGGCAATGCCCAGTTTAAAGATGTGAATAAGGTGCTCTGGGCAGCAGAACACCTCACCTCTTTGTCCATCTCGGAAACCCTACACACCAAGATCTCTTTGGTTGTTTAATTTCTCAGGCGTGCAGAACTCTACCACACCTGAACCAGTGTTTTTCTAGATAATTGTACAGGGGACCCATCTCCTGCTGCCGGGGGACCCTAAAACATCTTCCCTATGACAGCCATGGTGTCTCTCTACCATACACAGTGACCCAATTTGAGACCACAGTCTGAAAATAAGATGAAACAATGCCCCCCCCACTATCTATGAAAGAAAACAGCAAGACAGCGTAATTTTCAACCTTCACCTTATTATTAGTTATTAGCATAGGAAACGTGAGGTAAGCACTGTTCAGAAGCCACATTCTTCAAACCGGCCCTTGCAGCTTCACCGAGACCGCCCAGAAGGAAGGGAAGGTTTAGCACGTTGCTGGCCCGGAGCCTGCCATATTGCTAGCAGCCCCAGGTGGGCTTCGTGAAAACTGGCGAGGATTAATACTTTTAAATACCCAGGACAGACTAGTTTCTAAATGAGGATTTGGTTATGTACGGCTTCCTGAACACGACCGCATGGTGTCTACGAAGCTAGAAAACTGTGCTGGGAAGGAAAGGGCACCAATGAGATTTCCCCCTGCGCTTCCCAATCGCTCCGCCTCCCTGGAAGCTCCAGGAGGCGAGCTCTGGAGCTCTGCGTCAGGGCGCTTTTCTGTAACTCAGTTTATGTACCTCCCTCCTGCGCTCCATGGTAAACACGAACTGGTGAGAAGGTAAAAACCCAACGGCTGCACGGCCAGAAGCAAACAGCCCGGTGGGCAGGGAGGGTGGGCAAGGAGCGGGGCGGGCAGCCAGCGTGGGGATACGGCGGAGAGTGGAGCACACTGGATCTGCACACACCTGAACCACAGCCTTTGAGGACATAACGAGGGACCCAGTATTTGAACAGGACCTTGGTTCTCCACGTCCTCAGTTTCCAATGTTTGCGCGCGCACGCGCACGCGCGCGTACACACACACGGATCTTCTGCTTCACATGGTGACATTGCTGAGTCTCTCTGTGCTCACCAATGATTTACACAGGGTATCGTGGCCCCGGTCTATGCACACACGTGGCCATTTCTCAATGTGCGGCCGTTGGTCCGCCACCTTTGCCCTCTCCTGGGTGTTTGGTATGATGTGAGTGTGGTTTGCCCCCAACCCTGCCGTGCTGGGAAGGCGGTGCCTTTAAAGGTGATCAGGTCACTAACAGACAGGGAAGTATTTTTTCAGGAGTGAGTTAGATGGCTCGGAACTAGGATCAGTCACCCTAAGCGTGGCCTGTTACAAAGTAGGTCAGCCCCCTGCCTCCGTTACATTCCTTGCTGCTGTCACAGATAGGTTAAGGAACAAAGGGTGTGTTGGTCCATGGTTTGAGGCGCAGGCCCTCACGGGTGGCTGAGGGGAGAGTCCCTCACTCGGGGAGCTGCTCCCACGGTGGCTGCAGAATCAGGGAGCAGAGAGAGACGGCCTGGTGCCGGCTCCCTTTCTCCTCCTCTTCAGCCTGGAATCTCAATCCTCGGATGGGTGCTGCGCACATTTGGGGCGGCCTTGTTCACGTTTGTAGTGGGATACACCTCACTATCTAGGAACTCCCTCACAGGTGTGTCCAAAGGCTTTCCTCCTAGGGGTTTAGATCCCGTCAGGTTGGAAGCCAACTGTCGCTGTCACGCCTTCCCTCTCGCTCCTCCCCAGCCCTGCCTCTCTCACCCATGTGCTCCTCCAGCAGGGCCCCTTCCCTCTTCCCGTGACCTCACACATGCCTGCTTCTTTACATTCCCACCAGTAGCTTCTCCCTTCTGTCCAACACAAGCCAACAAAGAGCCTCTCTTCTGACGTGACAGTGAGCCATGCAGGCGCTCAGAAGCCTTCAGTTTCCACCAGCCCAGCTGGTGGCTCGGGGTAGCTCCCGTCACTCTGTCGCTAGAGCTTGAAAAGGTGAGTGAGTCCACACACACGTGTCTGTGGTTCGTCCCCGTGTGGCGGTGCTGAGAAGTGGAGAAGCTCTAAGGAGCAGGGGTCTAGTGGATGATGGCGGGGACCGCCAGTGACAGGAAGGAATGCTGGCCCTCCATGGGGCTCATTAGACCAGGCTGCTGTAGGGGGAGGTCGCCAATGCATTCAGTCCCCTCCGTCCCCTTTCTGCTTCTCTATGACACGGCTGGGAGTCAGGGGACTGCATCAAAGGCCAAACAGGTGACACCTCCCTGATATTAAAGCTAAATATAAGCTTTTCGTCACAAAGCACCTTCCATCAAGGATTCTGTTACAGGCCCTCAGAACAGACTAGCAAAGCCTGGGTGTAGAAAGCACACCCAGGCCTGCACGAGTCTCATGGGGACCATTTAGAGAAGGCAGGAGGCAAAGGGACACTTTTCCACCAAAGCCCTAGATGGTTTCCTGCCACTTTGGTCCTGCCCTTGGCTTCTGTTCCAAGGGAGGTCTCGCCATCCGCCTTCGACGCCAGGGAAGGCCTACGGTCCCACCCTCCTTCACCTACCGCACTGGGCTGCCCAGATTCATTCTCCAGCTTGGCTTTTATGTCAACGACGCCGTCAACATGGCGGAAGGAGCAGTCGGCCAGCACGTCATAGAAGGTCAACTTCTGAGCCTTCAAGCCATACTTCTGCAGCCACATCCGTGAGTCCCAGGTGTCTTCTACATTCTCCTTATTCTCGACAGACGCTGTTCCTGGAATCACAGACCATCAGCCACTCACATTGCATGAGCAGACCCTCAAAGCTCCCAACCTTGTGTGCACCAATCTGGAACACTGTCACTGCCAGACAAGAGAGTCCGAGGTGTTTCCCTTCAGGAAATGCGCCAGAGTGCGACTCTTTCTTTCCACCTCATTTTCTCTTCTACGTGTGTGGACTGGCTTCACACCTGGGTGGTTCTGGCCATGTGACAGGAAAGCATGGAATACAGGGTCAGAAGTTCTGGGTTCATGTCCTGACAAGTGGCTCAAATGTGATTCCCCCCGCAATTTACCATTCTGAGCTCAAGCAAGTATCTTTACCTGCAGATAAGAGACGGTACCGTGCATGGACTGGACCTATGACCCCTACACAGATGTAGCTGATGGGCAGCCCGGTCCTCATATGGGTTCGCTAGTAAGGGGCATGGGGGCTGACTCTGACATGAACTCTGTTGCCTGCTTTTCGATCACTTTCTCCGGGCAGGACTACCTTGCCAGGCCACAGGGGAAGAGGATGCACTTGTTCCTGATGTAACTTGATGAGTTAGGGTGGGTGGATGGGTGGAGGGTCCCCTTCTCTGAGGAGTAGGGAGGAATAGGGGAAACAGGGGTGGAGGGTGGGACTGGGAGGAGAGGGGGGAGGGGACTGTGACCGGATGTAAAATGAATAAATAAAAATTAATATTGCAAAAGAAAACTATCTCATGTCATCTCAGGTTACAGGATAGCCCAGAAGGCTAGCCGTCCACCAGCTTTAGGTCCATTCTCCCCTGGTGTTTTCCACTGGATCCTGTATCCAGGAAGGATTGGTTCAAGGGCCCCACTGTGAGTAACTCAGTCAGAGGCTGCACAAATTCCTTGTGATGATGTAGTGTTTGCACAAGAACCACCTACGTGTTCCTGCACACTTCAGATCATCTCTAGATCACTTATAACACCCGATACCAGGCGATGTTTGCAAACATCGCTATACTGTAATGCTCAAGGAGCAATGCAAAAAGATCCTGTACTTTTCTAGTACAGTTGGCTTTTTTTTTTTCTTAAGTACTTTTGATTCACAGTTGGCCCAGTCCTCAGAACCTGTGACTACAGGGCACTGACTGTCATTAGAAGTAGCTCCCAGTCTGTAGCTGTAACAAACCCTGGACTAACAGGAATTTCAGCTCACCATTTACAGCCATCAGCTAGAGAAGCCAAAGCAGGAACTCGAGGCAGGAACTGAAGCAGAAGGCACAGAGGGATGTTGCGTTCAAGGCTTCTTGAACTCGCCTTGCCTTCTTAGACAACCCAGGACCATCTGCCCAGGGGTGGGCTGGACCCTCCCACATCAACCATTAATCAAAAAAATGCCCCACAGGCTGATCTGAGGGAGGCAATTTCTCATTCGAGGTTCCCCTTTCCTAGGCGACTATAGTTTACATCCTGTTGACAAAAGCTAGTCAGTACTTTGGGAGATGGCTCAGTGCTTAATAGCATGGACTGCTCTTGCAAAGGACCCAAATTTGATTCCCAGCACATATGCCAGGCAGGTCACAAAGGCCTGTAGCTCTGGCTCCAAGGAATCTAAGACCCTCTTCTGGCCTCTGAGGGCACCTATACCCACACGCGCGCGCACACACACCAAACACACCATTTTAAAATACACATCAACCTTTAAACAAAAGCTTAAGTTACTACCCCAGTCATCACATGTAAGGGCTCATATAATTAGAACAGGAGCTGCGGAAAGAAAACAGCATCCAACTAGTGCTCAACACTGCGTCAGGAAGCTGCCCAGAGTGTGTCAGACAAGCCGGGTCCTTGCATTTTAACACAACACCTGGAGAGCACTCTGCAAAACTGACTGGAGTCAGAACTGACGGCAGAAGCTGGCTTCTGCTTTCCAATTTCATGCCCGTATGGCATCAAAAGCCCCTCCAAGCACCATCCTGGATGCCAGAGGGTGGCTTCTATGCAAACCAGTATCTTCCTACCCTTCTCAAGGAATTCAAATCAGATCCCTCCCAGGACATCCAGCCCCCTGGGCTTCCCGTGAGAGCTCCTGGCACCACTGCAAAAGAGATGTAGCTGTTCTTTGTGGGAGATCAGCCTCCTTGGAGAGATGTCCCTCAGGCTTCTTCAGTCATTGTTAATTATTCTCTGTGTCTTGGACGCGTCTTTATTCCCTCCTATGTAACTGGTTCCTTTTCTTCCTTTTCCCCGTTCAGCCAGTGCCATGGGAAATAAAATTTTTATTCAATGATTTCCATAGCAACCCATATCCTTTCGCTCAGTTTTGGGGGTCTACCGCCTTAGAAAAAGATGAAGGCCCTCACCAAGCCGAAGTCCAAATTGATGTTAAAAAGAAATTTCTGGGAGCCACACAAGCTAAACCTGACAAGGATTTTTGAAGAGCCCAAGATGAACCTTAACCCTCAAGCTCCAGGCAAGACCAATGGTGCAGCCAGTTACTGGCCAGAGGAGCCAGATTCCCAATTACCATCTGAAAGAAGGTGAAGACCTTCTTCAGCCTGAGCTTCATAAAGGAAACCAGTGGCAGCCAAGCAACCAAAGCAGAGAGCTCAGGAGCATGAGGAGAAGGAGATTTTTTTTCCCATAGTCATTCACTGCTAATTACACCAATTAGTGGCTGAGCCTTGTTAGCCTGAGGAGGGGAAGGGCAGCATCTGTTCATTAGCATCCCTGACTGAGGGAGCCTTCCCAGTTCTCCTGCGGCTATTTTAAGCAGGAGTGTGATAGGAACCCCCCATTCACTGCAGCGGCTGCAAGCGCACTCACAGCAGCTCACACACAGCCATGCTAATCACAAGGCCGTCCTCCGCCGCATGGCAGGCTGCCAAAGGTGCTCTTGGAGTTCCGAGCTTGTCCACGCTGCAGAATTCCCCTGCCCTGTCCTCTCCATCCTCATCAGTCTCAAAACAGTTTCCAGGCATGAAGCCATATTGACCAGTGCTTTTGAAAAGCATCATGGCTCAACCGGGGCCACAATCAAAATGATACCGGGTGATAGCTTATCAATCACTACTCACGCCCTCTGACGCTCATGCGCCTCCCCTCGGAGTCAGATCCTCAGGGTACCATCGAGGATTCAATATCCCCAAACTACACCTTCTATCCTCCTCCACTGAAAACTAGAGATGGCGTCGATCTGGTGATCCTCCCTGTGAACCCCACAATCTCTTCCCCCCATCTCACCCCCAAGCACCAATGGCTGCTACTCGGAAAGAGAGCTCTTTAGGCAAAAAGCTGGGGAGTTTTTAAACTGGGGGAGTAGCTTAAAAACTAAGGGGGTTTACCACAAACAGGATTCCCAGTCCTGCTATTTGGGAATCCAAACTAGTTCCAGAGTCTTTCTGTCCAGGGCATTACGGAGGGCTTGTAGTTCACAGACCAGAGCCTGGTACACCCCGGGAGGTGGGGGAGGGGAGAAGGAGGTGAGGACAGCTGGGAACAGAGACAGACAGCAACTCTAGGGCATTCCAGCGCCTCCTGTGCTGGGGTGGGTGATCCTGTGGACTGCAGACCCGTGTCTCCTCTGAAGGTGGGATGAAGCCTGCTCCGGGCAGAGGCCAGGGTGGCTGTTTGGCTACAGCATAGAATGCTGAACGAATGTGCCCGGCACTTCATGGGTACCAGCTAAAAGGCTGGAGATGGAGGGCAGAAGCGGTTATTACGCCAGAGCTGCTTCTCTGTGAAGATGTGACGTCTGGGGCACTACACAGGAGGGCTGAAGCCCTATGGGCGCACCCAGGGGCCTAATATGGAACGTCAAATGTGTACCTGGGTCCAAGCAGGGCGTGCTAGGCTCTAGTCTGATTGGAACGTCAGGTAAAAGCCTGCTAGAATTTGTAGCCCTTAACTTCAAGGGAGAATGAAGACGGCTCCCAGGGAGGTCTGGGCCTGTTCTCCTCTGGAAAAACCATAAAGGGATTTTTTTTTTTTTTGTAATTGTTACTTCCTTCTTGTTAATTCTGTAAAAATCAAATCATGGCTTCCAATGTAACAAAGGACCACAAGACAGGATGGTTTGGTGAAGCCATTTCAACTGCAAATGGCTGAAGACCCCGGAGGCAGCTGTGCCTCAAGCAACAACCTTATAAACAGCCAGACTGAACACCAGAAAGACGGCTCAGCAGTTAAAAGGACCCAGGTTCAATTCCCAGCACCCACAGAGCAGCAAATGACTATCTGACGCTCTCTTCTGGCCTCCAGGGGTACTGTGCACAGACACAAAATACCCATACACCTACAATTAAAAGAAATAAATGTTCCTTAAAAACTGTTAAAAATAGTGAGGGGAGGAGGAAAGGGGTAGGTGCCACCTGTAACCCCAGCACTTGGGAAACAGAAGCAGGTGGATGGATATCTGTGAGTTCAAGGCTAGCCTGGTCTACAGAGAGAGTTTCAGGACAGTCAAGGTTGGAGAAAAGAGAAATCTTGTCTCAAAAAAATCAAAGCCAATGCCAAACAAAGCAAAACAACCTATTAAATACCCAGGTTGAGGCAAGAGCTATAGAAAAGTTTAGGATTTGGATATAAAGTGGAGAGATGAAGTTAAGAACAGAAAAAGAAAAGTCTGCACAGACTTTGGGAAATTGTCAAGTATACGGAAGTATGTCATGACACTGGGGTTATCATTCATTTATCTGCAGACTGTAAGTGTCCTTCAGATTTCCTTCATCGAGAGCAGAGGTTCTCAATGTGTGCGTCTCCGGCCCCTTTGGAGGTTGCATATCAGATACCTTGCAAATCAGATATTTACATTCTGATTTGCAAGGTAACAAAATTACAGTTATAAAGCAGCAATGAGCTAATTCTATGGGGGTTGGGGGCGTGTCACCACAACATGAGGAAATTAAAGGGCCGCAGTGTTAAGGAGGCTGAGAAGCACTGAGCTAGTGGGGTCTTAGCAAACATCTGCTTTCTCTCGGCTCCCATTCTTGGGTCTTTCCTTTCTCCCCCTGGTGCCCACTGAAGCATGACACAGCACACATTTCTGCAGTTCCTGTCTTAGCTATGGTCTATTGCTATGACCATAATGACTGAGGCAACTTATAAAAGGAAGCATTTGATTGGGGGCTTGCTTACAGTTTCAAAAGGGTGGTTCATGCTCCGTGTGGTGACGATGAGGACCGTGGTGGAGGGTGGGCAGGCAGGAGAAGGAGCTGAGAGCTCGCACATGGTCTGCAAGTTGCAGGGAAAGAGGGAAAGGCCTTCTAGCATGGGTACTTAAAACCTCAAAGCCTACCCTCAGTGACACACTTCCTCCAACAAGGACATGCTTCCTAATCCTTCCCAAACAGTTCCAATAGCTGGGGATCAAGCATTCAAAGCTGAGAGCTTGTGCAGGCCATTCTCATTCAGACTGCCTCATTCCCATTTATCTTATCCCTGCTGCCCCTGCTATGGCTAACAGCCAGACCACTGCCCAGCCTAAGACAACAGGCATTTGTGTGGGGGGTTGTTCCAAAGTACCATAATCTCAGTTTTACACGGAGGCATTTAATGCATTTGAGGTAATTTTTTTGTCTATGGGTGAGATAAAAGTCCAAGAGCACTGTATGTGTGTACATCCATCTGTTAGGGGGTTATAAATATACAATAAATTTATAGATTTACCCTGGGGTCATCCCGCGAATCTATGCATCTGTTTTCAGAGGGTTTCTCTGAACAGACCTGGCTCACTGGAAACGCACTTTGGAGCCCCAGTTGATTTTGAAGTTGCTGTCTTCCTGTCTTAGCTTCCCAAAATGCTGAATTTACAGGCCTGTGCCACCACACCTGTCCTTAACGAATCCATTTCTTGCCAGTATTACATGACCTTCGTTATCACAGCCCTGCTGTAAGTTTTGAAGATGAGACACATGCATCTTTCAGCTTTGTTCTTTTCCAAGACCACCGCTGGCCATTCCGTGTCCTCTGCGCTCCCATGGGAGTTTTGGAACAGCTTGTCAAGTTCTGCCAAAAAGCCAGCTGGGACTTCTGTGCAGAATGCATTAAACCCGCAAGTCAGTTCAGAATTGGCCAACTTAACAATCTTATCACATAGCTTTACTAATGTCGATCGATGATCTGTGCTTTTTCTCAGTATATAATTTGTCTGCTTCCCTCACTAACTTTTCCTAGTATTTGGTTTGTGCGTGTGTATATGAGTGTGTGTTCATGTGTGGGTGGTGCATGCGTGTGTCGTTGTGCAAACACATGTGCGTATGGAGGCCAGAGGACAATCTCAAGTGCTTTCCCAGGAAAGCCTGGCCAGCGCACCCTTGGGAGCCCATCTCTCCACCTCCGCACTGCTGCGGTATAAGCACATAAGCACGTGCCACCATGCCTGGCCCTTCACATGGGTTCTGGGGAGTAAACTCGGGCACTCCTATTTGGGAGACAAGCCCTTTACTGACTGAGCTTTCTCCCGTAAGTGTAATTTTTGGTGGAATGAATGTGGACTTACTCTTTGGACTTCACTCACGGCATAGCCCTTGCTAATCTATGGAAACACACTGATTGTGTACTGATGTTCTTGACAGGAACCATGATGAACTCCTTATTCGATCTGATGGCTTCTTTGTGGATTCCTTGGAGTTTCTATGTGAGCGACTGTTTCCTGTGAATATTGTTTCACCTCCGATGCCAAGATGATTTTTCTTCCTTCCTCTTTGGGGGGTTGGATGGGGTGCTGGCTGCCCTGGCTAGACTCTCCAGTTTCTATTTCGCCAATGTTGGCTGTCTTCTATCATTTCCTGTCTTTCTTTCTCTCTCACTCATTCTCTCTTTCTTTCTTTGAGACAGATCTCTCACTGCATCTGCAGCTCACCAGGTTCCAAACTGAATGCCCTTTGTTTCTTTCTCTTAACCAACTGTTCCGGCTCAGACTTCAAGAGCTATGCCAAAGAAGGGTGCTGAAAGCGGCTGTGCTCAATCATCCTAGATCCTAAGAGAAGGTGCATGGTATTTCCCTCTTGGTGTATTGCCGGTTGTTGGTCTATTACAAATGGCTGTCATTATGGTCTTGTCGTTGGTTTATTTAGATGTTCTGCTTTCTCGTGACTCAGTCTTGGCAAGTTGTTGTTGAGGCATCGGTCCATTCCTTGCAGGTTATCACATTTGCTGATGGCAGTTGTTCACCATGACCTCTTACCTTTCTGAAATGGCAGTGGTAATGTTCCCCTTTCACTCTCTGGCCTGTGTCTTGGTGGCTCCTGTCCCTTCCTTTCTCAGCCTAAGTCACGGTTTGTCTGTTGGAAGGGTCAGCTCTGATTTGCGGATCTTTGGTGTGTTTTGTCCTCTCCTCTTCCTTTCTGCTTGGGTCTTTATGTTCACGTGGGGTTGGCTCGTTCTCCCATCTCTAGTCCTGTGGGGCAGTGACAGGCTGTGTCAGAATCTGTACTTTTCTGGTGGGGCGAGGGCTACTGTACGAGCTCACCTTGATACCACATCGGCTGTAAGCGCTAATATGTTGTGTCTCCCTTTTGTTTCAAGGGAACATCTTAACTTGCTTCTTGATTTTTATCCTCAACCCATTGTTTATTTAGAAGTAACTTTAGAAGTACTTCCCACGTGTCATATCACGGTTTCTGAAAGCTTCGGGTGTCACCATCCAGGATAGCTATGGTGCAATCCACCACAAGACCAGAAACTTGTTTATAACATGGTGAGGAACTGAAGAGATTGCTCAATGATTAGGAGGACTGGCTGCTTTTCTAGAAGACCCAGGTTCAGTTCCCAGTACCCGCATGGTAGTTCGTAGTCCTGGGGAACCTAAAGCTTTCTTCTGGCCTCCCTGAGTACCAGGTGTACATGGGTGCATAGACATACTTGCAGGTAAAACATCCATACACATATAAATTAATTTCATTACATTTTTTTTTTCGTGTGATTTTCTTTGTAACTGGATCATGTGGTTCTTGAGCATGGATCTTGCAGACAACATGTCTCAGCAATAGGTTGGACACACCTGCTAGATGCATGTTGACACAAGGAATCATGTGGTCTCTTTCATTATTTCAGCACTGGGGTGACACCCAGATAGAAGTAAGCCATGAGTGTGCAGTCAGCATGTGGTCACTGTTTCAGGAACAAAGGGAAACCCAAGCCCAAATTTCTTAAATATGCTGATGGTGCACTGTTCAGAAAGAACCAAGATGGTGCATCAGCTGAGCAGGCTGTCCTCACAAGCCATCCCCTGTGATCCAGAAAGGCCCATGCGTCTCAGCCAGAGTCACCAGCCTGAGGTCAGTTACTGGAGGATTCTATCTGCCTCTGGACGTAATTACGGTGAGTGATGAGGCTCAGGCTATGGCTCCCTAGACACAACTACAGCTGTCACTGCCACCAACCTGTGCTACATCCTAAGCCAACCTGCCAAGACCACCCCAACAACTACGCTACAACCGAGGCCCACATAGCTGTGGGTTGCCAGCTGATGAGGTGAAGCTGGATCCACAACCACTGCAACCACTGCAGGTGGTGCCAGCTGGGACAGAGGTCCAGTGTCCCAGTGTGCAATGCCTTCTCCTAGCACCACAACTGTTTCAGAGGTCCCATCCACTGGCAGGCCTAGGACAGAGGCCATTGGAATATGCCTAGGAGCATGTTTGACCAGTTGAGTCAATTCCAGGGCAAAATCTTGTGACTCCAATTGTATTACCCACACCAAATGGGATCTATGTGGTCTGAGTTGGGGTAATGCTGGAGAATGCAGTCCCTTCGCCATCTTGGCAGATGCTAAGCTAAGTTCTCTCCGAGTCTCAAAGCTTTAAATGCCCACACAGTCTTGGGTATTGAGGCCCGTCATACAGCTGGCAGAGATACAACCCACAACTCAAGCCTCTGCCGGGTGGCATGCCAGCTTAGCACCCCATAGCAGAGCATTGGCCCGGGAATAGTTGTGCCTGGATGTCGCCAGACTTTGCTGCTTTGTGGGTTCTTCTTTTTCCTGCCCTTTATCCTTCCCCCACCCCAGTTTTACCCCCTATAACTAGATAGGAGAGAGCGAAGGACAGAAGGTAGAGAGAGAGACCTGAATCTAATTTCTTTCCTGTTGTTTCTTCTTTGAGCATGAGTACCAACAAACCAAAACCAACCCCCCTAAACAACCAACAACCGCCGACTGCCCGCCAATTGGGGTTCTAGTATTTACACACCCTCTGAAAAGTTCCCAGAATTCCAAACATCATGAAATCGCAGAAACTATCTGCAGCTGGCAAAACCACGCCTCTGCTGGAGCACGAGGCAAATCAGAGTCAGCTGCTGTGAAGCAGCCCCGTATCCCCACACCTAGGATTAAAATGAAAGCATACTCCTAGAATAGTTCAGTGGTTTTGTTTTTTCTTTTTTTTAAGAAACCAAAATTCAGGAATTCTCACTACACCTGGTCCTTCCCCGTGGCGAGCTAAGCCTTACCCCTTGCTCTGCAGCTGGGGTTAAGGTGGGAGTGATGGAAACAGTCAGACACCTGGCCCAACACAGTTCCAGGTGCCCGTTCTACAGGAGGTGGCCAGCGGTCGGTCTCCCAAAGCTAGCCCAACACGGTTTCCCCACGGCAGATCTGTTACCAGGTTTCAGGTCTAAGGCCTGGGCTTCGTTCTTTCTCCCTCCACCAACCAGGGAGGCTGAGAAGCAAAGAGCACTGATTAAGGTTGTGTGGCCTAGTTTTTCTTTGCTATTGCTTCGATAAAACATTGGCCAAAGCAACTTGGGAGCGGGAAAGCATTTATTTGGCCTATCTATTTCTACACCATGGTCCATTTTCAGTAGAAGGCGGGACAGGAGCTCCAGGCTGGAGCCTGGAGGCAGGAGCCGAAGCAGCAGCCACAGAGCAGAGCCACTTCCTGGCTCACTCTACTTGCTGGGCTAGCTTTCCTACACAGCCCAGGCCCACCTGCTCAGGAACAGCACTGTCCCACTGTCCACGGGAAGCTGGACCATGTTTATCAGTTAAGAAAATGTCCCCACTCCCAGTCTGATGGCTGGCGGGTCTTTTAAGTTCCCTCTCCCCCGGCGTTTCCAGGTTGTATCAAGTTGACAACAAAGTGAGGAGCACAGGGGGCCATCTCTCCGGGCTGCCCTGACATCCTGCCTCTCCCTGTCCATTTTAGCTGGCTGGTTTTTGGGGGGAGTTTTTGTTTGTTTGTTTGTTTTTCTTCTCATTAAAGAGACTTGCCCAAGGTACGTTGCTGGTAAGTGACAAAGCCTGGATCGGGAGCTATCCATCTTTTTGAGGTCTGCATCCTCCTGCCACACATGATTTGGTCCACAAATCATTTTCTTGCTCCTTTTCATGCATTATAATCTTTGACTGAATGCTGAGCACTGCGGATCCTACCTCGGTGCGGACTGTGCTGTGTGGTTCTCTTTGTGCTCTGTTGTGAGATGGAGTTGCATGACCTAGAAACAGTTTGGTTTTTTCCATGCCTCACTTTGACCCTCTGCGTGGCCTCATCCTTCCTCACCACTGAGGTTAAGACCTTCCCAGGTAGTCTCAGCAACCCCGTAAGTTACAGAGTTCTCTGACTCTTCTTCCCAAGGCTGTGTGAGCATTTTCTTTTGTTCCTCTGATTCCTTCCTGTAGGCCCCGCCTGCCTGACAGCTTTCCTACCTGTGTGAACCGCTCAGCAGTCAGATGAATTCTCGGGGATGGCCCTGTGCTTGTCATTTCAGCTCGTATTTCTTCCCATTCTGGCATGCTGTGCTGTGAGCCGCAGCCGCCCCGTTCTTGGCTCTGTCTCCCCAGATTTAGCATGTTTTGACAAGCTCCCCCTGGCTTCTTCCTCCATGCCCCACGGCCCGCAGGGCAATCAACCAGGAGGAGCAACCGCCTGCCCCCTGTCTGCCCTGTGGCTTGTTGGCTGGTGTCTACTGTCTTTACCTTGTCTTGTATGCATCGGGGAGGTCAGGGATGTTTTTTTCCTTAAGGGAATTTTATGTCCTGCTCTTGGGATTAAAACAAGTTAATTTCCAACGTGAGCTGTACTGCCTTCTTGCCCCAGGCATCAGGCTAATTCGTCATCTCAGGCAGACAGTGTCACTACCCCGCCCCATGATTACATGTGCCGACTGATCCCTGATCACCGGCCAGCCAGGGGGGTGGGTGTGGGAGCAACTCAGTGACAGGGATATGAGGACAGCTAACTCCAGACACCCTCTGTCTGCAACCTACCCAAGCGACAGGTCTAGCCTTCAGCCTTCCCCTTTCCCATGCACCCTCCCTACCACCTCCTTCAGCCTTCAGGCCCTGCGCAGACAAGCTGCAGGAATGGTTGCTACCTTCCTTTAGAGCAGACGCAGGGTCTTCGCCCCTCACTGACCGCCGCCTGAGGAGATGGGTAGCTGCACGTTCTCCGTGTATGCTGGGGTCAAATTACGGGAAAGGCTTCCCCCAATGGAGGAATGGTCTTGATCAAACTTTCCCTTTAAAACATAAATAGTACACCCAGAGCATTTTTTAAAAAATGCTGCTCGGAGTTACTTTCTTTGGGGGATATGAATATGTTAGATTGAAATAAAGGGTATTATAGACCATTATCAACTTTTAGACCCACAGCTCATTCTCTTTTTGTTTTAATTGTGGTGTGTGCGTGTATACAGCATTTTTTTAATGTGTTCACGATGGCTCCATGACAGGGAAAATACAGGGAGACACTGTAGCCTTCAGGGATTTCAAAGCCTGCTCCAGTGCCATGGTGTGAGGACCAAATCATGTGTGGCAGGAGGATGTGGACCTCAAAAAGATGGATAGCTCCTGATCCAGGCTTTGTCACTTACCAGCAACATCACCTTGGGCAAGTCTCTTAACCCAAGGCAATGTTGCAGAACCTCTCGGAAGCCTGTGGGAGCAGCTGGAGAGGGAGATTCTCGAGTGGAGCCCACAGTGGTGCCTGACTCATGAGGCTAGCTACTGTTATTACTTCATCCTAGAAGAAAGCAGATCCTCTGCTCACTTAAGAATTCAGAGGATCGATGCACCAGTTCCCTTCAGGTCAAAGGAGAAGGTGGGGACCTGCTTGGTGTTGATCATTCATCCTTTTACTTAATGTCTGCAATAATCTCCCAGACTGATAGTCTATTCATTTTACAGAAGAACAAACTAAGGCTGAAAGAGAATGACCCAGGCTAACCTGTAAAGGATTTTTAAGTAGGTCTTTCTTGCCACAAAACATCAGCCCTTCATTACAAACAATGCTTCGGATATAAGAAGACAGAGAAAAAATAGTTCTTGTCATTTCCTTGTTCTCCACTGAGCTTGCTTCTCTGTAGGCACCAGCCAGCCTTCTCATCGTTCCGGACTGGGACAGGTCTGGTGGTAACTGGGCAGCCATGCTCCAGGTGGGCACAGCACTGCTGCTAATTTAATAGGGCTGGAAAGACCCTGCTCGGCTGGCTGTGTGATCACTGGCCATGTACGTAACCCTCTGTGCCTCATTGCCTACTAAATGAAGACAAGAACAGTAATTCATCTAGAGGTTTTTTTTTTAAAGATGAAGTAACCCAAGCATAAGCGCAGCCCGTTGGGGCAGCACCTGGAACACACTGGATGCTCACTAGATATCTGCTGTCACTGCAGGAAACTGTGGCAGTTTCCTCCAGACCGAAGCATGCTGTGTCAGGGCATGATCCTTAAGACTGGGGGAATTCTAAAGGGAGGAGGGTCTTTAAGACTGGGAAAGCAAGCAACTCATAAGTCTCAGGAAGGCCCTAAAACCAGATACACAAGGTCTCTTCATCCCCAAGGCTATATAATCCCATAACCACAAGGCCTGCTGAGGAGAACCTCAGCTCAACCAAGCTGTCTGGAGGAGGTTCTCAGACTGGAAGAGCTGCCTGCAAGTTGAGTAGAGAGCTTGGGGTTCCAGTTTTGATGAACTGTCACCCATAGTTGGCGTGAGCCTTCAGCAAGGCAGCTGCCTTTGAGTTAATGCTATCCCTATAAACTAAGGGAACAGCTGTCATTGCTGTCAGAGCATAAAAGGTCTCTTATGCATAAAAATGCAAGTACATTTTTGTAATTTTTTTTAATGCTGATATCACAAACCCTATCCCTTGCAAACACATCTTCTAGGCTTCTTGCCTGGCCTGTGTATGCCTTCAACAGTGAAGTTCCCGAGTCTCAGAGAAGAGCAGTGGCCTTTAGTGAGAACTGCAGTGAAGGCAGCCTTCTTTGCAGCTACGTGAGGGTGAGTGGACAGTGGCCTGCACAGTCAGTTTGGGTATGCAAGCAAGGCTAGGTCTAGCTGACCCATCCCTGCCTTCTCTCACGGTCCCTGTAAAAATAACACATGAGTCTCTGGAGTAGTGGTGCACTTGGGAGGCAGAGTCAAGCAGATCTCTGTGAGTTCAAAGCCAGCCTGGTCTATATAATGAGTTCAGAGCAGCCAGGGCTGTGTAGAAAGACACCGTCTCAAAAACAAAATGAAACAAAATAAAAACCTATATTCCTCTCAGAAGATTTCCCCCTTGATTAAGCTTGACACACACTAAGAGTCGGGCTTCTCTGCATCTTTTCCAATATCCTTAGTTTTTGGACTTCCATGTTCAGCTCTGCATACCTAGCACAAATAAAATGCTACAACCAGAATACCCCCCAATGGATAAATGAGCAAATTCAATATCTCAATGGAATTGCTCATGCTCATCACCCCTGGGTATATCTGGTCTGGCCTTCAGCAAGCATCCTGTTGTGTCTGTCCGGACAGAAGCCTCCTTAGTCATCATATCCCCCTCTCAGTAATTTTCCGTTCACAGACGCCCCTCTGCCCAACAGTGTAGATGTCCGTGCTGTGTTCAGAACTGAGCCTGGCTCTGTATCAAGCCTTGGCTCCTCCTCTGTAGGCAGTTCCTGAAAAATCTGCCTTTAGAGCTGCAAATACCGTCCGGCTCTGGTTCTTCTTTGGGAATGGGCACGTGCATATGTGCAAACATATCTGCACACACACACACACACACACACACACACACAGAGAGAGAGAGAGAGAGAGAGAGAGAGAGAGAGAGAGAGAGAGAGAGAGAGATTCTCCCTAGCTACGCCTCAGAGCGGAGCTAAGGAGTTCTTCCTTTTAGAAGCATGGAACTCCCCCCCCCATCCCCAGCCACCAGTAACCCTGACTCGTTTGCACTACAGACTTTACCATATAAACAGCACCTACTGCAGTATGTTGAGGGCCCTTTCAGCTGAGATGTAGGCTTGTCCACCAGCTTTCGGAACTGAGCCAGTAAGCTGCAGGCTTCTTCCATTTCTCTCCAAATGAGAAACACATCCTCTCTGACACCAGCCCCTGGAAAGGGAAGCACAGTGTGAGAAGACAGCTGAAACACCACCCACCCACCCCCCCAAAAAAAACCTCTGCAGTGTCCTAGCAGGCATGGCACATTTCTGCCATCGGAGAGCATCTCTGAATGTCCAGTTATATTCCCCCTCCACCACTAATGTCTTGCTGAGATCAGAACTAAAATCCCTAAGAGAGCCAGGTGTGGTGGCTGGCGTATACCTGAAATCCCAGTGCTCAGGAGGCCAAGGCAGGAGGACTGACTCAAGTTCAAGGGCAGCTTAGGCTACAGTCATCAGCATTCTTATCTAACTGTGCATCCTCTAAGCCACAATAAAAGCCGGGATGGCAAGAGATGCCCATGGGTGTAAGGTGGCACAAGTGTTACGGGCGTAACTGATCTCTATTTGGCTTTAAGGTCCTCTCTGTGGGAGGAAACACATGCTTGGCCCTGGGAACCTGGCCAAGAAGTCACGGCCGAGGAGCTCACAGGCCCAGGGCGAACCCACTACTGTTACACCAATAAGTGCACCTAGTATCAAACTCCCCCGAAATTCACATCGTTATCCCGCAGTGCAGCTCTGAGACCGCATCTGAGAAGCTTCCCTGAGCAGCGCTTGGCAGTTAACAAGGAAGCGCACAACTGGCCAGAGCAAGGAGAATAAGTTTTTATGGGGGGATCCGCCACAGATGGGACATGCCCCTCACACCCTCCCTTAGGCTCAGGGACCACTGAGGGAGAGGAACTGGAAGGAGGGCAAGAGCCACAGGTAAGGGAGGGCCTGAGGAACGCCGTCTTCTGGACTCCGTGAGCTCACAGCAGCGGTGGTTGCTGCCGCAGGACCCGCGCAAGAGCAAGCCAGCCAACCCTGCAGCCCAGGGTCGGAAGGGGGCTCTGACTGAGGAGTTAGTAGCATTTAAGCTTCTGGAGAAGGGAAAGTCAGTCAGTTTCCTTTAAGGGCACAGCCCCTGGTAGGTAAACCACACTCCAATGGATGTCACCACACACATGAGTGCAGGAACAGCAAAAATTAGACTTCATGGGTTATAAATTAAAAAAAAAAAAAAAAAAAAGGAGAGGAGAGGAGGAGGTAGGAGACTGGGATGGAGCTGGGAGGAATTGAGGGATAAGTGACTAAGTGACAGTGAATATATATGAAACCCACAAAGAATTAATAAACTATTATCTACCTTTTAAAACCAAGCAAAAATGTCCCCTAAAGAAGGTCTGTCACTTCCATGAACCACACACACACACACACACACACACACACACACGATGGGGTACACCCAGTGCCTGCAAACATTTGTGGCAGCCAGAATTGCTTCACGTAAGATATACATGATCCCTCGGTGAGATAAGGAATGAAAGCAGAAGCGCCTCAAGAAAGCCGCAGCCCTACTAGTCACAAGCGCGACTGAGCGTCTGTGAAAGCAACAGCCTCCTTCCTTTTGGGTTTAGCTGAGGCACCGGCCTCTTTGAAGACACCCCCACAAGTCCTTCCTGTGCTTGGAGGTAGAAACCATCCTCTGGCCTCCTTTTCTGAACTTCTCCTGTCTTCATGCAGGGTGGGGTTTGGCAATACGACGTTTTTTAGATGACATGATTTAATTAATACAGATGTTTGTGTTTCCATGGGTGGTCTAAGTCTGGGATGGCATGCCACTGTTATCAAGATTCTGGCCTTAGGAGGGCTTCTAGAGGTCAAGGAGGCTGTAGGGGCCAGAGGGAAATGGGTATGGCAAAGAAAAAATTTTTTTTTCAGTTAAAAAATTATGTGCTTGAATGTTTCTGCCCTTGTTTACTGCACCTCCTGCGGGAATAGGACGCCAGATGCCCTGGAACTGGAGTTATAGAAGGTTGTAATTACCACGTGGGTGCTGGGAGTTGAGTCCAGATCCTCTAGAACAACAGTTAGTACTCTTACCCACTGAGCCATCTCCCCAGCCCAACAGAAGAGATCTTAAACATATCAAGGTGAAAATCCTGGCTGTGGCAACTCCTGTAATTTTGGGAGATGAAACCCTCTCGATGCTACTTCACATAACTGTATTGGTTCTTATAAACTATGTGAATCTACAACTCAAAAAGATTTTAAAAATTAAAGGAGCCAAGATCCAGGCTTCCTCTAACCATTCCAGCACACCCCATCCCGAGACTCACACTGGAGTCAAGATGGCTTCTGGAGTGATAAGCTGCACCTCTCCATTAGAGTCCAGAGGCACGGCAAATGTCCCCCACGGAGTCACTGCACCCTTCCCAGCAGCACCACACAACAGCCTCGCTACCTACACTTGGCCAGAGCCTCCTCTCAGGGCTCTGCCTGGCTCCAGTGGAAACCAGGGTTCCCAGTGGCCCTAAGTCAGGCTGGAGTTCTGTCTCAGGAAGAAGGGAGTAGACCCGGGTGGCAACCGACAGTTCCCGCCACAGCTACTGAGACCGATTCTGGGCCAGAAGCACACACCAGTGTGCACTCTGACAAGGGGAGGGAGTGTTCCCGTCCCCGCCCCACTCTGCTGCGACAGCTCCCCTGAAGATCTACCGTCCAATCGTGGCTTTCAAGGCACACTTCCTGTGCACAGCCTGACTGCTCCGCTCTCCTCGCCAGAGGGCAGGATGGAGGCTTATTGTCCCACTTCAGTCAGAAACCTTAGTAACATTTCCTTAAAGGACAAAAGGGAAAGAAGGACATGCTGCGGTGGCTAAAGAGCTTGCTGTGCAAGCATGAAGACCAGGGTTCGAATCCCTCCTGTGCATATAAAGCTGGGTGTGGTAGTGCATGTCTGTAGTCAAGGCACCGCTAAGACAAGATAAAGGACAGAGGCGGGGGGTCCCCAGAAGCTAGGAGAACAGAGAGCCCGGTAGCGAACAAGCAAGAGACCTTGGAAGAACAGTTGGAGGGCAAGGCCGGACCTCACACGTATGGCTTCCTTACACAATCCTTACACAAGTGAAAGCGTACACACACATGCACATTTGCACACACCAAAGGGGGGGGTTATAAAGAGTAAAAGGAAGGATGATTGCTGGAGACCTTACGAACGGTGGTGACAGATGGCGTCCCCGTTGTTATTCTGGCCCCCACCGAGGCAAGAGCCTGCACCTCTCAGCCGTGGCCTGCTAGGCAGGCTGAGCCCTCAAAAAGAATCCCCAAACCACCTTCTATTCTGAAAAATGTACAGAGTTGGCTCAGGGCCCACTGGTGATTTAGCACGAAAGGCGACAGAGGGGTCAAACTCTTGGGTGATAAATGCCTTCGTAGGGTGCCTGCTGCAGGCCTTTTTGATCAGGAACTATGGTTAGGGCTTTGCTAAACATCAGGAAGCTGAAGCTGACGGAGAGAGACGCCCACTGGAAAGGCAAGGGGACACAGAGGGTCAGGCTCAAGAAACCTCCGTGGGTTCTGTGGATTGGCAATCCACATGTCTGAATCAGAAGAGACGAGTCCACAGGAAGCCCTGTGTCCTGACCTCCGAGGACTGACCCAGCTGCACACAGAGCAGTGTATCAGGTTCACAGAGATACCCCAGAGGGCCCAAGGAGCCTTCAACCCAAAGAGCCCCGGCTGCACTGACCTCTGACCTCAGAGTCCCACTTTGGAATTCAGGTTAAAATTCGCCTGGGAGCAGTATTATATTAAGCTGCGGTTTCATATCACTTTGTATTTGGGACTTTCTAAGTAGCTTTCCACTTTATCTCACTACAACCCTGCAGGAAAACTCTATTCACTATTTACAGCTGAGTAAACGGAGGCAGAGGGGAGGGGCCCAAGATCAAGCCAATGAATGACACAGCATAGATTACACCAACTCAGCTGGCTTGTTGGCTTTCCCTAGAAATGGACCCAGGAGCCCTTCCCCCGAGTGCCCACTGACCATTCCTGTCTATGTTATAGTTGACAGAAACTCAAATGCCATAACCAGGGGTGGAGGCCGGCCACCATGCAGTCTATGAGCACTTATGTGACTTACCCTCCCAGACCAAAGGACTGGCCCTAAGCTATCAGAAGAGACCCGTGAAACGCAGCCAAGAAGGGCAAAGAAGGAGCAACGAGACAGTGGGGTCCTGGCTTCCCCACAGACAGAGTGAGAAGGCGTGAATGGCTCTCACCCCAATGACATCAGCGACAAGCTCTGACAGAGGTGAGTGGTCCGCACAGCTTCAAAGCCGTTCCTAGCTCAAGGAGAGACATGCAGCATGTGCTGAGCTCTACGCTGGAACTCTAGGAGAAACCGGTCCTGTTGCCAAAAGCAAGCCTCAAGTCCACGGGACTCCTGACCTCTGTGAAACCAAGGTGGCCCACCTGCCTGGCCTCAGCAGGGAGGTGCCAGGTATTGGGACCCAGTCTTTAAAAGTTTGCAGTGAGACAAGGCTTACTTAATCCTCCTGATAATGACACCCTAGTATAGTGTACCAAAAGTCACGTCAAAGGAAACGCCTCCAAGGAGTAGGTGGCCTCCTGACATCCGGGGGACAGGGGGCAGGAAATGCCTCAGGAGTGGCAGCGACCTGGTGACCCCCCCCATCTGTCACTACACTGATTTGGTGTCTGTGCTATAGACATCTGCTCACTGGTGATTGATTACACTGCAAACAGCTTTGCAGAACAGGAAAAGAAAGCAGGAACAAAAACCAGCTGATGAAAAACCTACAGGCGGTGAGGAGGACTGTCCTTTGGCCAGGGACTCTCTTTCTGTGGGGCTTAGCGGGACATCCGAGAGCTGCAGCCAAGGGAGAGAGAATCCCACTAGAAGCACAGGGAGACAGAGGACGAGGCACAGGTAACCTCAGTGGGCTCTGTGATTTGGAAAATCTTCAGGCTGAGCCGGGGGGCAGATGGATGACTGAATGAATGAAGAAGCCTGTGTGTCCTGGCCTCCAAGGACTCAGCCAGCCAAGACCAGTTCTCAGACAGAAGCAAGAAGAGCAACCACATAGGTGTGACCAGGAGGAGCCCAGCCAAACTAGTCCACGTTCGCACTGACCTCTGACCTCTGGGTTGCAATCCGGAGGCCTGTGCTAAACACTGGCCTCATTCAGGGGCGGTATCCATGACGACGCTATGATCGTGAGCACCTGGTGCTGACTTCTCCAACTGGCCAGTTTGGCAAGTGAAACCAGATCCAGAACAGTCAAGGTCTGGTGTGGCAGTGGGGTGCTGCTGCCCAGTGGCCTCTCGCCAGATCCGCCACAGCTCACCTGCGGGACAAGTCTAGTTGCCACAGTCAAGCTGATATGCGCCTTCAGCAAAGATGTCGCAACCTACCTGTGCCATGTGGGTGCTGAGGATAAGTGATACGCCAGATGTGGCGGCGAAAGCCTTTAATCCCAGCACTTAGGAGGCAGAGGCAGGTGGATCTCTGTGAGTTTGAGGCCAGCCTGGTCTACAAAGTGAGTTCTGGGACAGCCAGAGATACTCAGAGAAACCCTGTCTCAAAAAAATCAAAAAGATAGATAAATAGATAGATAGACAGACAGACAGACAGATAGATAGATAGATATAGATAATGATAGAATACAGTGATGAGCCTCCCTGAGGCCAGAAGTCAAGGTTTCCCACTGTTGTCCCTTCAATACTCCGCCTTTATGACCCTGCTCGGCACAGTCCTGCCAGCCCCCTGGGGCCTGTGCTCCCAGGACCCCCTTGCCCACGTTTGGTTAGCTCACCCTTCTTCCTCACCCCACCACCAAGAATTGACAAGCTACGCAGAAAACTGAGCTTCCTGCATCGTCCCCCCTCCCCCTGCCCATGAAATCCACTGGCCACAGCCCCTGCTATGGTTACCCTTGACTGTCAACTCAACAGGATCTAGAGTCACCTAGCAGACAAATGTCTGGGCATGCATGCAAGGGAGTTCCGGGTTAGGGGGAAGACTCCCCCCAGCAAACTTGGGCAGCACCATGCCATGGGTTGGGGTCTCAGATTGAAAGTGCCAGTGTCCATCCATCCATCTCTGCTTCCTGACTGTGGGCGCAATGTGACCCTCTGCCTCACGCTCAGGCCGCCATGCCTTACCCTACCGCGATGGACTGCACCCTCAAACAATGAGCCTAAATCAACCCTCTCTTCTTTAAATTGCATTTGGCAGCTATTTGGTCACAGCAGAAAGAAAAGTAACTAACACTTCTCTGCCTGTTTGTTGCCAGGACAGACTCAACTGCTCTGGAGGCAGGAGAATAAAAAAACAGTGGAGGAAGAAATTCCAGAAATGACCAGATGGAAGGGCGACCGTGGAAAGCCTGGCTGGCCTTGGTCTATCTAGGCTTCTTTCAGGTAGGGGCACGCTTGGAAAAGCCGGGGCTGTGCCAACTTTGGAGAGTCAGGGCCATGGTAACGGCTCATGAAAGATCACTGCAGACCTGGGCCCACCCCTCCTCTCTCCTCGTGACTTCTTGGAGGAATGGCTCACCTCCTGGGACCTCTGCATCTCCCTCTAATAAACCATCTCCTTCTCTGTAAGTCCCCGGGCGTGTCTTTGTGCAGTGGGTTGTGAGGTCTGAGCACCTGGAAACCCTGTTTCCGTTCTCTAGACTCAGATCTGCACCTGTTACACTGCTGACATGAACAGGGCCATGTTCCGGCTGTCATTCCAGCCTCAGTTCCAAGGAGCACAGAGGAGCACGAGCCGGCGCTGCTGCCGTCATTGTCCACACCGTCTCGAGGCCAGTCTAATTTAAGGCAATCCCTCACAAACAAGAAGCTTATATTTAGAGGACAGCTGCTCTTGGGGCAGCTCACCTCTCCAGCCTGGCCTCCCTCGGTCGTTAGCAGTCCCAGCTGCTGCCCTGGCTGCAGAGGCCGCCCGAGGCAGAGGGCTTGTGGTGTCTAGAGTATGAAAACAGGGTATCTGCTTTCCATGTGCCTCGTATCACTCGGCACAGGCCCCGAGGTCGGTGCTACATCAAATCCTTCCTTTCTTTTATTTGGCCAGCTTCAAGGACACCACCTGCTACTTTCTCTCTCCTGGATTTACTTTGGGGGTCATGCAGGAGGAAGCAGCTTTAGAACTCCTAGAATTCGGCCCGCCAGGTAGCACACCACGAGGCGGGCAAGAGGCAGAGCTCCAAGGACTACACTCTGCTTGCTGCCCTGGCCGTCACCACTCCCCTCAGAATCTAAGGACTGTATGAAAGCTCTACGGGGGTTTCCAGCCCTCACCGGGCAGTGTTGTTGGCACTCACAGTAACAGTGACTGATCTTTTTCAAGCATTGCTGCTGGAGTAATTAATGATTCACCTGAGAAAGGACTTAGAGAGGCAGATTGTTAGTAAAGTTAGGTTAAGATGTTTTTGCTAGCAGCTTTGATGTAGAAAATCTTAGGGAACAATCTGAGGTTCAGAAAAGCATGCTCTTAATAGTTGGGTGAGGGATTTTTGGAGGTCAGGGAATAAGAATAGTGGTAGCCCAGCTACTACTAGCTGACGTAGCTTTCTTGCTGGAGCCCAGCTGGTGATCAAGGTGATAATTAATTTCTTGTACCTATTTTTGCCCTCGGCTTCCGGATATGGTTGAATAAAAAATTGTTAATGAGTAGATCTACACCCTGAGGATTTAAAGTAGAAATCACTAGTTGTTTTTATATAAAAGTTTAGATTTGTGATTCTCTCAAGATTTTTTTTGGTAAGATAAATAATAAAATAATTGATCCTTTCTTTTTAAGAGAAACTGGCTGAGAAAACTACCTTGCTTGCTTACATTTTGTTTAACAAGTTGCTTAGTTACAAATATATGTGGATTCTTGGAAACAATTTGTTTTTTATCCACAATATGTGAAACATTTGATCATGTGAGGGTATTGGGAAACACGCTTTTTTAATAAACACTCATTGTAATCATTCACTTAAAGAAAAAATAGAATGTAACCACATTGTGATTTTTGTATTGCTTGAAATATTTTTCTGGGATATATAAGCTCTGGGAGAAAAAAAGTTGGAGCTTTGCTTTACCAAATTTGTGTTTGTGTATGTATATCTGTGTATATATATGTATGTATACACATATATCATACATATATGTGTAAGTTAAATGGTTGGAGCTTATTGGAGCTTGCTTCATCCACCAAGTGTGTGTGAGTGTGCATCTGCTTGACATTGCTGCCAATCTGACGTCCGGTCCTTGGATCACTGAACACGCTGTCAGAGCTGCTTTTCAACAGATTTGCCTGCAGCTGAATGCACAGCTACCAGTACTGCAGGGAACTCCCGGGCGGCATGGACACGGGGACCAGTCAAGCGAATGGCTGTGTCCTGGAGAACCCAGATGGCAAGTGTGATGGTCGCTAAGCAGGTCACTTTGTCTCAGTCCAGGCCTTACGCTGTGGGGAGGCAGGGTTGTCCTGAGGGTGTGGAATGTTGCCGGTCAGGTCAGAAGGGGGAACACGGGCAGAGGGTGGGTGGACACAGTCTAAGGGGCACTTGGTGCAGCCCCGGAAGATGGTGATAGACAAAATTGCTGCTGTAACTCTCCAACCCCAGTCCACTCCCCAGGTGCCCTTTCCCTGTTCCCCAGGACTCCCGACTGACCCAGCTGGCCCATCCGACCCAGCTGAGTGGCAAGCTTTCTGTGGCCCGAACCCTAAATTTCTTTTTGGCCATGAAGAGCTAAAAAAGACCTCTTTATAACCATGAAAAGGCTGTATGCGCCAGGGAAAAGCTACAAATAGTTTTATTTTCAGATAGTAATACATTTTTGAAATTATAAGCTGTGATAAAAATTATAAACTGTGTTAAAACTTCCAAGAGAAGGGAGAATAATGGGGAGGGAGGTTCAAGTGGGGTGGGATGGGAGGGGAGGGCAGAGGAGTGGTGTTGGGGAAGGATAATTAGCACTAAGGATATTAGGAAAAGCCATATTGGGAACTTACTGTTTTAATAAGCTTCAAACACACACACACACACACATACTCACACATAAATTCCATTATGAAGAATTTATTTGGAGTTACCTTACAAGAGAGATTTTGCTCCTCCCAAAAGCCATAGGTCACCAGATAAAAAGCCCCATGCCAGGTGTAGGCTATCTCCTCTGTAGTTGTTGCCCAGAGACCCCCAAAATAATTCAGGATCTTGCTGTTGCTCCTGGCTGTCCATCAGAACCTGATGATAAAGCCCTGTTGCTGAAGACAGCACGCACATTGACGACAGGAGAAAGCAGGCTGCTACTGATGAGGAAGCTTCCTCCTCACCGGCTAGTTCTGCCAGTAGCACTACGAAGGCTGCTGGGGGTGAGGGTCATCAACAGTCTTACCCAGCTGTGAACCCTCTGAACTACGGTCACAATGGATGTGGCCTGTGAGTGCAGAAGCATGAAAGTTTGGGGGATGAGCAATCACATTCTGATTGGATTGAAGCCTGCCCCGCAGGATGAAACGAGAGCCCAGAACCGCAACGGAGAAGCCGTGATCAAGGAGCTCACAGGCCCTGCTGCTGTTTGGCCAGATGGCCACAGCATGGAATCCTTCTCAACTCAAACCTCTCTGCCCGGAGATTAGCACAGCTCTCAAGACTTCCTCAGAGACGTTCCTTTGTGTGGTGGGTGGCAGTTAACGCAGAAACCCACAACTGGTCCAAGGACGAGGATGGCGTGCCAATGAAGGGTGCTGCTGCAGCAGGGATACTGTGGTTGCCTACACGAGAAACGCCCAAGTTCTCAAGCCAATAGCCCAGCGTGGAGTGGGGGCCGGAGCTTGTGAGTCCCCACCCTCGCTGAAGAGCTACGGACGGGTGATGCCTCCAGGGGAGGGACTGGCCGTTTCCAGCTGAAGGGCATGGCTGCTGGTCGCTTGACGGTCCTGTGGACGCCTCCACACAGGCAGAACTAATTGGACCAGGGAAGGATTGGGGGGGGGGGGTGTCTATGATTGTTTGTTTGTTTTTTAAAGAGATACAAAGTGGGACTGTTGGTGATATGGAAGTTGGATCTGGGGCGATAAGCTAGGGTGAAAATGATCAAAATGCACTGTATGAAAATCTCAAAGAATCAATAAAATATTTTATAAAAAAAAGGGGGGGGACCAGGTTACAACCAGTTAGGGTAGAGAGTGATAAAAATCGCTAGTTTTATTTTAATGAAAACCTGCTTAGCGGGTGAGACACAATGTTGAGCAGTGATTAAGTACCTGCTGGCTGGATCTGAACCCATGGCCCTGATGACTGAGGTGCTGTATGGAGCTTCACTCTGTCTCACTCTATGGAAATTGCCCGTGTACAGAGCAGACCCATGCTTTCCTGAGCCAGGGAGTGTGTGTGCTGCATGAGCCATTCTGGTCTCTCAGAAGCAATTGCAGCTACACAGGCTGGGCAATTTGAGCTCCAAGGGAAGGGGCAAGGTGTGACGGCTGGTCCTCCTGTTCCTGCTCTAAGGAGAACCCTGCCCGCTGCAAAGGCAATGCCACCTAAGTACCCCCTGTTCACGCAGCAAACCTGGAGGTGCCTATTCCTGCTCTCGGGGGGAACACGCCTCACTAAGACGCTCTCGCCCAGGCTGTGGGATGGTTCCAGTGAGCTGATGGAGGAGACCCGAGTGGAGAGAGAACAAAGACACGAAGAACAAGTGTATTCCCTCCCTGACGCCGGGAATGGATGCCGTCAAGCGGCCTCACTAGAGCCGGAGCCATCCTGTTGGACCTTCAACCTCGAAAGTCTGAGCGAGGACCCTCCTGGCTTTGCTGCTGCTGTTACTGTTGTCTGCTGGTGGTTTTCTAAGTACCCAGCCTTGGGAGTGTCACTCTAGCAACAGAAAACTGGCAAAGATGTCTAATTGTGATCTCCTCAAGGACGGAACTATGTTTATCCTTTTTTAAAATAACTAATAACCCTTTGCACTTGGTTAATACCTCCAGATAGACTGTTCTAAGGCAGACTTTTTGAGAGCCCTTTCCACCACTGTCTACCCCAGAGCCCAGCAAAGCGCTTGACTTTTAAATAACACATTTGGAGGGCTCTCTCAGCTTTGAAAGCAAAGGAAGTTTATTCAAATGTAGTCGGAACTATTTGCTCTCTTTTCTCTAGCAACTCAGTTTAACTGTTCAGACTTTTGATGAATTGCTCTACATCCCCTGTGTTGTTAGGTGATGCCTGCGGGACACCGGGACCCACTCGGTGAGTCCAGAGGCTGACTGCACTGGCTGAGCAGGGACCAGAACTGACCTTACCTCTGTCTGGTATGAACAGGCCGCACAGCAGCTGGAACTAGAACTAAGCACGGAGCCCAGGACAGGAGACCAAGGTGGAGACATGACTATAGAAGCTAGTTCTTAGCCAGAGGGGCTCGCTCTTAGCGGAGATGGAAAGCCTGAGTGGCCATCAGATCTTCAAAGGTGTGAACTAAGGGTAGAGGAGGATGTAGGGGTGGGCAGTTCTTACCTCACGGTGGCTCTTGGAGTAATGGGGGAGGGGCAATTTGGGTCATAGAGCAGAAGCAAAAATGGATTCTTTGAGAGTTGGGGTGCCTTGGTTTAGAGCCTTGCCACCTACTTTTTTTAATTTCCTCATCTTCAACCAAGTGAGACTTTAAATCCCACAGAAGACGCCTAAGAAATCGGCGGTCCAATTCAAGGGATGATAAGAAATTCAAGGCACCGAACAGGCAGGAGGTGCCTTGGCGACGGCTTTGAAAGGCCTGCTCCAGCCACCTCCACCGAGCTAAGCTCAGTTCTAGACAGAGGATGGAGAATTCTGAGAGCCCCTCCTGCTGCCAACAGAAACAGCTACCCACGGGCAGCAGCAGCGCTTCTAAATTAAACCGGAGACTGGAAACAGAGGCGGGATGCCAGCCTGAGTGACGGCCCACCAGACTCAGAGTCTAACTAAAGACCACGTGTCTGCCAAGAAGAGGGCTGCTTCTCTTTTTCCTCTTTAAACATAGCAACCTGATGTATGCTCAAGTAAATAAAATGTAATTTTAAAATGCATAACCTTAGC
This sequence comes from Meriones unguiculatus, assembly GCF_030254825.1. Taxonomy (NCBI): domain Eukaryota; kingdom Metazoa; phylum Chordata; class Mammalia; order Rodentia; family Muridae; genus Meriones; species Meriones unguiculatus. The sequence goes on along the minus strand of NC_083363.1, from coordinate 58,939,797 downwards.
TCATTTCCCCCTACTCCTGCCAACACCAAAAGAGAAATATTCAAAGATGGTCAACCAATTTTTTGCAGTTTTTTTTTCAAGTTCATTGCATTTTTGTTTATTTATGGTATGTGCATGTGAGCATACACATGTGTCTGAAGGTCAGAGGACAGCTCTCAGTAATTGGTTCTTGCCTTCCACCATGTCTGAGGAAGACTTGGAGCAAGCACCTCCACCTGCTGAGCCCTCTTGCTGGCTCCAGAGCAGCTTTTATCTTTAGTACCATTTTACCCAAAGTACCTGACACAGACAAAATATACCCCACAATGCACAACTGCTTTCTGCTATAGCCCTGGGCTGTGGTTCGTTGCTTTTACTTCATCAATGAGCTGGGGCATTAACTAAGATCTGGCTGAGAGCGTCAACGCTCAGTGGGAAGAGCTGTTCAGGGCTGAGTACTGAGAGCTGCCTAGAGATGAAAGATGGCCCTTGCTGCCCCGTCCTGCTTCCTGGAAGGAGAGACTCGAAGCTTCTGGGACCTTGGCTGGTGTGTGTAAAAGCAGACGACAGCTTAAAACAAAGACAACCCACCCACGCTGAGAATGATTGCTCTCACCAGTGTGACGCTCTGGCTTGAAGGAGGGCCTCACAGCTCTGGGCGTGGCTTGCAGCCCACGCGATCATGCCACCCCTAGGCTTCCCGGATTTAGCAACCTAAAGAGCCTGGCATTGTCAGGCCATTGATGACCAGCGGTCCCACGCCTGAGCTAGCTGTATCCATGTCAAACTTACTCCATTTTAATGACGGATAGTGACAGATGCCCAGGGACAACCTTTCCTCTGATCTAACTTTATGGATCCATATTCATAACTTCAGTTTATTTTTTTATGATAAAACAAGAACAGGAGAGAAAATAGAAACAGAGCCTGCTCCGGCTTCTAATATCCCAAGTCTTCCTGAGGAGACCCCAAACCTCTACCTTGGGTTCAACAGCTTTGAGAACCTGAGGGACAGCCCAGAGGATCAGGCACACAGCAGTGGAAGCTCCTTCTAAACATGCTCAGGTCCCGCCCACATACCTGACAGTGGAGGGGAAGGGGGGATGGAGAGGAGGGGAAGGTGGGGGGAAGGCCACGTCTGAAGTGAGCACCAGCACCTCTGATTTTACAAATGCTTCAACAGCTGTCTAACCTCTCACGGAACTCACTCTTACAAAGGAGTGGGTGAGCTCACTCACAGAATTATACTCCGCTGGGTAAAATTCGACGTCCAGGAGAAGGGGGACCAGGGCTCCTGATTTCCATCAGTAGGGATTCCCGCCACCTGTGGAGAAGGGATTTGTCTCCCATCAGGACCAGTCACTCCTAGCACATTCACTTCTCGGCTCTGAATTCCAATTCTCAGCCCTCACTACGCATGCAAATAAGCTTATCAGTGTAGCGACTCTTTAAATCGAGGCGGCCATGTTCTTCTGGATTATTTCAGGGTCTAGAGCCGGTGTCTACAGGAAATACCCATTTAGAATTCTAAGAAAGAAAAACAAGGCAATCGCCATTAATTGAAAGCTTGTTTGCGCTGAATATTTTACGTGTATCATGTGCTTTAAGACCTCCAACCCTCATAAAGCAGATGCAATTTTTCCCCTTCTAAAAACGAAAAGGCATAAAGCTTTGGTAACACGTTAACATTTCATAGTTTGTGGCAAAACCAAGATTTGAATCCAGATCTGATACCAATAGACACTGTCTGTTTTCCAATAGACACTGTCTCCTGGGACCAAATACAGAATCACACAGAGATAAAAGCGTGGGACGGCTTGCTTATTGCTCCTGCAATATTCTCTTCCCTCCCTAGCTTTCTGCTAGAGTAATACGTCCTCCCCCCTCATTGGTGCCACATGGTCACGTGATTGACTCCGGCCAGTGAGATGTTAGCAGATAGACCGTGAGAGGCTTCGGTGTGCTGAATGGTTGCCCTTGGTGTCTATGCAATTTGCCACAACAAAAACCCACCTTGAGGGGCACTAGTTAAGTGAGGACAAGTCTGTTCTATTTCTTCAGGCCACAGCTGACCTGAAGTGAGCCTGGGCAACTTACAGAGATCTTCTCTTCGTAGCTCAGCGTAAGGGCCCTAGCCTGGTGTGTGTGAGGCTCTACAGTCAATCCCCGCAACCACGAAGTGACCCTGCCACTACTGCTGCTGATAGTACTATCACTAACACCAATAAAAATAATGGCTGGGATTTCCCAGATTCGGTGAGGTAGATAAACCGAGACTCTCAAGGAACCCTGAGATCCCAGAGCATCATGGGAGAGCAGGTGTGCCTCTTCCCTGGAAGTTCCTGGGAGTCCCGGGGAAAGAGCACTGGGCAGTACTGGAGCACAGAGGGAAGGATCGTACACATTTTCTCTTGAGGACGGTGGGGCCGAGCACCACTACCACGTCTGGGCTGCATCTGCACCACTCCTCAGAACGATTCCTGACTCAGTAGGTAACTCCAAACTCAGTCCCCTTCTTCTTCTCTGTCAGTATGGGTCATAGACTCTCAGAGAACAACGTAAGAAAAACAGAAAATTCACGGAACTGTTAAGCAAATGTGTGGATTACGGTCTGTCCCTGGGGTAATACAACTCAGCAAGCGGAGGTTCCCCGGCTCTCGGTTTTAGAGGTTTCTGCTCGGTGCCCTGGCTGTGGACCTGGGGAGAGGCTGACAGCACAGTGAAAACAAGTGCTGGGTCAAGCCAGCTCACCTCATGGCTACAGGCAGAGTGACCAGGAGGAGGCAAAGGCTCCCTTCAAGGCACGGCTCCGATGAGCTACTTCCTTCAGCCAGGCCCCACATCCCTGTGTTTGCATCTCCTCCCACTAATTCCATCAAGCCAGCGTCCATCAGGGGATTCGTGCACTTGAGAAGTCAGAGCCCAAAGGATCTAATCACTTCGTGCGTACACTGAGGTCGAGACTTTAAACCGTGAGCCTCGCGAGGTCGAGATTTTAAACCATGAGCCTCGTGAAATGACATTTCATACCTAAAATGTAACACTGAGCACCCTAAGCTGCCCACAGTGTCAATGTCAGAACATCGAAGAAGAGTTCATCACCTGAGGAGCCCAAGGAGAGCAAACAGGAAGAAAAGTCAGATTGGGGGAGAATAGTCCTCCAAAGAACAAACACACCTGTAAGAGGCCAAATAAGCAAAGAATAAATGGTTTTCTGTGGGCGATGTATGTTTGCTTGCCCTTGCAATGAGGCAAGAAACAAGGCAAAATTCCTCTCAGCCTATTACCTTTTGTTTATCCTGGAGAGAAAGCTGAATTAAGGAATCATCCCCAAACACAAGACCTAAAACTTTGTAATCATTCACAAACAATTTACTTAGATGTGACATTATGATAGCTTGTATGCCCTGTGGCATGAAATATAAATTCCCAACTACATCTGCTTAACAAATATATATTTACTTTTCTGTTGCTGTGATAAAACACCTTGAGCAAGGCAACTTATAGGACAAAGAGTTTATTGGGGCTTGTAGTTTCAGAGGGATAAGAGATCCTCTTGGCAAGAAATCATGACAGCAGGCACAGCTGAGAGTTCACCTTTCATGGCACAAACAAGAAGCAGAGAAAGCAAACTAGGCCTGACATACGATGCTGAAAGCCAAAAGTGCGCCCCCAGGGGCTTGCTTCCTCTGTTAATATACTCCTAAACCAACCAGACAGCACCACTAACTGGAGACTAACTATCTAAACATCTGAGCCTATGGGGGACATTCCTGGTCAAACCATCACAAGTATCAACATAAAGATTAGGTGAAATCAGACTTAATGACAACATATTTATAATATATCTAGGCTCTAATAATTTAGAGTGGAGCCATCCAAGGTCCTCTGAAAAATCTAGGGACTGCTTTCACGGTCTGCTGTTTCTAATTGCTAATGGTTACAAATGCCATGTGGCTGTCACAAGTGTTTCGATGTTTTCTTTACCACCACAACAAGGAGATCTGCAGGAAGAAACTGCTGGAATGCTCACTCTTCTGTCTGCCTTCTGAAACTGCAGCATCAAAGCTCACCACATCTGGGCTAATAAACTAGAGGAAAGGGAAGCAAAAGGAGAAGAGAAGGAAACATGTCTGGTGAGAACCCCTAAAAGCTTAGGACATCAATGGAAACTGAGAACATAAGCTCAGGTTGAACAAAGCAGCACAGAAACCAGGCTTACCTGTGTCCTAGAAGATTCAGCCCGGCAAACCAAAATTCACCTGGAGAGTACCAAACCCATTCCCACCTTGCAGATGAATGCACAAGGTGGGGAAGAAAATTAATGTCAGAAGTCATGCGCGAGGAGCCTTGGACCAGAAAGGGAAGGAAACACGAGGCAGACTAGTGGGCTGGGGATCAAGCCCATCAGAGATGAGACTCTGTTTACTGCAAAGGATGATGCGTGCATTCAGAGTGAAGGAGACTGAGTGGTTTGAAGACTAATAGTGTGTATCTACAAAAAAGTCCACCCATCCCATCCCATCATACTTCAAAATGAATCTAGCTAGTCCAAAAACTCTCCTCTCTCTCTTCCCCCCTTCACAGGCATGCACGTGCGCACACACACAAACACTTCAGAATAGAAACAAAATCACAAAGGATCTAGGAAATGCAAAATCCATAGACAGCATTGCTAAGTAAATTTAATTTTTTTCATATGAGAAATAGCCATATGAAAGATGATATAATAGCTACTGTAAATACACAGGTCACACACCTGACAAAAAGGTGACTTATGAAAGAATTGATAAGTACAAAATGTGATGTTTACTACTATCTGACATTAATCTCATCATTAAATAAGTTCTAATCAGAACAGTAAGATAAAAAAAGCGGTAAGATACCCTTTTGATGCTAGTTGAAATAGCTATTTGTCATCTACTACTGGTGTGAATTATTGTGAATCACATTATCTTTGGAAAAATTCAAATGAGAGGTTATCCTTTGATCTAGTATTACATTTTGATCAGTATTACATTTGTTTCATTGCTGGAAATCTGTCCTTTTAAGTACTAAGAATGTAGGAGGAAATACATCATAATGTATATAATATCTCTAATTGAAAAACATTAAAAAATACCAAAGTGTCTGATAGGCAAGGATTGACAAAACCACACCCCACAACGTTTAAGAGTCCCACATATCTGAATGTCTATAGTATAAAACATGCTGTCTGCTAAACTGAGAAAATACTTGCCATAATATCAACCAGAAAATGAAATACTCAAGTTAGATAATAACATGATGCTTATGTTCTGATTACTTTTTAAGCATACAGAAGGAAGACTAAAGGAGAAGACCCCAAAGCGCGACAGCCTTTCTGGAGCAAGAATGTTTCTCTTCCTGTCTTCCCTAGAGTCTACACTGACTGTCAAAGCATCTACACTGACTGGGAGGCGCCAGGACAGCCTGCACTCCGACCTCCAGCTCTGACCTGCACCAGCCACACACACTCAACAAGTTACTTCAAAAAGCCTGTTTGCTCCTGAGGGAAAAAAGACACTGAAGTCATCCTGTCAGTTCCCACATGTGACTGGTATGACTTGGAAAGGAGATCCTGATGAAATATGCTTGAGAACACTTACTTAAGGGTACACTAAAGGAGCATAATTATAATGGAGACATACACACACACACACACACACACACAGAGAGAGAGAGAGAGAGAGAGAGAGAGAGAGAGAGAGAGAGAGAGAGAACAGGCTCTAAGCAGTCACGGGAGGGTTAGTGTGTCAGTAATTTAGAGACTGGATGTAACCCACTGAAATCCACGAGCCTCCCACATTCTTGGGCTGGCTCCTACTGGATTAAATGCTTTTTTTTGCTGCACAGAAGCATTTCATTTTCACAAGGCCCCGTTTGTCAGCTGCTGACCTTATTTCCTGATCTTCTGGAGACAGTCCTTAACCTATTCTGTATCTTGAAGTGTTTTCCCCTACTTTTTCCTCTAACCTATTCTGTATCTTGAAGCGTTTTCCCCTACTTTTTCCTCTAACGAAGCCAGGGCTTTGGGCCTTCCACTACGGCCTTTGATGGTCTGGATCAGAGTGGCGTGCAAGGTGAGGGGTGGGATCTACAGCAACGCTCCTACCGGTGGCTGTCCAGTCTCTCCAGCACCTTTGGTTGAAGAGCGTCCACCTTCCTTCCTCTGGATGCCTCTAGCATCTTTGTCAAAGCTTGCAGCTGGAGCTGAACAGGCGTGCACCCAGGGCTCTATTCTCCTCCGTTGATCTGCATGTCTGTTTTGCAGCAGCACTGCACTATTTTTGCTTCTGTAACACTTCAGTACAGCTTGAAATCAGTTACGGGACCTCTAACATAACTTTTTCTCTCAGGACTGCTTCGTCTACCTGGCATCTTTTATGCTTGTATATAAGTGTTCAGAATTTCCCCCTTGGCTTTGTTAAAAAAAAAAAAAAAGGAATGGAATTTTGATTATTATTGTGTTGGATGTGTAGAGATACAGGCTGTGGTGATGGGAATAGGACCGGCCCCCACAGACTTGGGCGTTTGAACGCTTGGCCCATAATGAGAGGTGCCATTAGGAGATCTGGCCTAGTATCACTGTGGAGGCAGGCTTTGAGGTCTCAGATGCTCAAGCTAGGGCTAGTGTGGCTTACAGTGCCTTCTGCTGCCTGAGAATCAAGATGCAGAACTTTCAGCTCCTCCAGCATCATATCCACCTGCCCGCTGCCATGTTCCCACCATGATGATAATGGACTAAACCTCTGAGACTGTCAGCCAGCCCCAGTGAAGTGTTTTCCTGTTGCCATGGTCTCTTCACAGTAAGAGAAATCCCAACTAAGACACAGGCAATTAATGGTTGCTAAGAGAAAGAAAATCAGTCTTCTCCAGAGGTGAGCTCCCTGATATATTATCTATCCCAAGCGGACAGCCCTAAATAAATACACATATGAGCAGCAGGTCTCTGTGTGTGTGTGTGTGTGAGACAGTAATATTTAAAGATAGGGTGGGGAAATGGAGGGAGAGAGTGGAACTGACGTAAATAAAGTACTCATAGAGGAAATTTTCCGACCAGGGTCAGTTCGCCCCTCCTTAGGCCACCAGTGGTCCCCGCTCCCGGGAGGTCACCATATTGATGCCAAACTTAGTGTGAATACCAATCGGCATGGCGCACTACAGCCCAGGACTCCCGGACTCAAGCGATCCTCCTGTCTCAGCCTCCCGAGTAGCTGGGACTACAGGGGAGTGCCGCCGCGCCCAGCCATAGATGAAATTAAAATAAATTAAATAAACAGGACTAAAACTAGCCAAGGAGGCAAAAGACTGTGTCTTAGTAAGGTTTACCATTGCTGTGGTGAAACACATGGCCAAAGCAGCTTGGGGAGGAAAGGGTTTATTTGGTTTATGCTTTCAAATCATTGTTCATCATCAAAGGAAGTCAGGACAGGAACTCAAATGGCCAGAACCTAAGGGCAGGAGCTGATGCAGAGGCCACAGAGGGTGCTGATCTGGTGTGCCACCCAACCTTATGGAGGCGTTTTCTTAATTGAGTTTCCTTCCTCTCAGATGACCATCACTATCCAGCATGGACATATACCATATAACTTCCAGACATGGAAGCCATAAAGATCTCTTGTGCTCATGGACTGACAAAGTTAATATTACGAAAAGGCTACAGTACCAATAACCACCTGTGGAGTCAGTGTAATCCTCATCCTAATTCAGATGAGACTAATATCTAAAGTAGAAAAAGAATACTAAAATTCAAATACCAAAACCAAAAGCATGTAATTCAATCAGTAAACATACAGATGAACTAACAGACAGTTCTCAAAGGAAGAAATTCACGTGGCAAATAAATACTCTGACATGAACTCCTTTAACACAGGGAAACGTAAAGTAAACCTGCTCTGAGATTAAAGCTCTGGTGAGGAACGGGGGAGAGAGGAGCCCTGTCACTGTCAGTGGGTACAAACTGGTGCAGCTACTGTACAAGCAGGATCGGGGGCTCCTCAGAGGACTGAAACAGGATTAGCTCACGAGCCAACTACGCCATGCCTGACTGCATGCCTGAAGCGTTCCCAGTCATCACAGCTCAGGGACGCTTGAAAATCCATGTTCACTGCTGTGCTAGTCACAGCATCTGCAAAGCGGAACCAGCTTGCATGCCCGTTAGAACTCGAAGGGCAAAGCCAATGTGGTACGTGTGCCCTAGTTGCGTTGTTCTGCTCCCGTAGGGACTTCTCACCCATCCAGACCAGCACCCGTTTCTGACCACCTCAGGCTTGCAACCTGTGGGCCGAGAATGTTCCCACTCTCTCCAGAGAATCTGTACATCTTGGGCTGGCTTATTCCACTCAAAAGGAAAGAAAACAATCATGACTTTTCAAAACAATAAACACAACTGGAGAGCATTATAAATAAAATAAGCTCAATTCAGAATGATGAGTACTGCGGGTATTAAAATATACTCTGTGTGTGTGCGTGTGTGTGTGTGTATGTGTGTGTGCGTGTGTGTGTGCTTTTGTGTGTGCTTGTGTATGTGCTTGTGTGTGTGCATGTGTGTGTGTAGGACATGAAAATAGAAAAGAGACCCATGAAAGGAAGAAGAGGAGACAGAGAGTAAAAAGAGAAAGCAACAGAAGTCATGTGACATGAAAGCAAGAGTGGGGACTCTCTGGAGGAAAGGAGACAAAGGGGGTGGGGGTGAGGGGTCAGGGAAAACGAGTAAGCACAAAGGACAGTCCCGAATACGTGTGAAAACGACACAAGGAAATCCGTTACTTTGTGTGCTAACTTTAAACAAAAGAAAATTGGGAAATGCAAAGCTAGAACTAATCATTGAATGTAATAAAAGAGGCAGGGAGAGGAGTGAAAAACTCGAGATGTACACCTGAGGGTAAAGGTACCACACCCAACTAAAAACAGAGACTTGAAATAGGGCACAGTTAAGAAACGCAATCAAAATTACATAGATGAAAGGGGAATAAAAACCCATACACTGATTTTAAAAATATCAGAGTCAATAGAGAATATAAGAGTTAAAGGGGAAAAAATAAACAAAACAAGTTTTATGAAAAAGGAAACCCAACCCACAAAAGCAAGACACTGGGGCAGCTTCTCCCTGCACACCCTACCACGGAGCCTGCCCAGGTGATGGCGTGGTCAGCACAAGGTGGACAGTCCTCTGTCTCGTCCTGTGAAACTGCTGCCGAGCCGAGAGGCCCCGACAGCACTGCAGGTCTTCTGTCCTTTGCACACTAGTGCTCTTCTCTGACCCCCTCAGACTTGCAGCCTGTGAGTGAGGAAGCCCACTCTCTCACAGAATCCCCTTGTTTGCCCATCTTGGGGTAGCTTATCCTGAAGAGGCAATTAGACACCAAAGTACTGCCAACTGTCTTAGAGTGACTAATACTCCCACAATGGCTGGGAGGCGCTTCCAGCAGGCGAGAAAGGTCCTTATTTTGGATACTTTGCATCCATTTTGAATTTTTAAATACTGTATTTTAACATTCTAACATTTTAACAATCTAACATTAACAAGCACATGAAAAGATATTAAATATCACTGAGTATCAAGGAAGTATCAAAACCACACGGAGATACTATCTCACACCCATTAGGATAGCTATTATAGAAGATGCGGAAAGTAAGAAATGTTCTCAGGGACACAGGTCAATTGTACCCTGTTGGCAGGAATACATAACAATGCCAATGCTGTGGAAAATAGTATGGAGGCTCCTCAAAAAAAATACAAATAAAATTACCATATATGATTCAAGTCTGAAAAGCTGGGAGTCAAAAATATATTTGCAAACCCAAGCTCATAGTAGCATAATTTATAATAGCCAAAAGATAAGAGCAATCCACATGTCCATTGCTGGTGGATAGATAAGCAAACACACACACACACACACACACACACACACACACACACACTCACACACACACACACATACACACCTACTACTATTATTCCTTCAATTAAAATGAACGACTCTGAAATTCCATCCCACCCCAGCATGCCAGAAGTCTTATGCCAACTTGACACCAGTTAAAGTCATCTGAGAGGAGGCATTAAGAAAATGCCTCCATAAGACGGGGTTGTACACAGCCCATAGGGCGTTTTCTTCATTAGTGATTGACAGGGGAGGACCCAGCCCATGTGGCGGTGCCATTGCTGGGCTGGTGGTCCTGGGTTCTACAAGAGAGCAGGTTGGGCAAGACATGGGGAGCAAGCCAGTAAGCAACACCCCTTCATGGCCTCTGCATCAGCTCCTGCCTCCAGGATCCTGCCATCACTGCTCTTGATGATTGACTGTCATATGAACTGTGAGTGAAATAAACCCTTTCCTCCCCAAGTTGCTTTTCGTCATGGTGTTTCATCACAGCAATGGAAACACTAACACCCCCCCCCAGGCAGAATGACTATCATCCAGGAAGCAAACAAGCAAATGTTGTCAAGGGTGTGGAGAAAGAGAAAGCGTATTCACTCCTGGTGGGAGGGTTAGCTGGCATGGCCACTATGGAGGTCTGTGTGGATTTTCCTAAAAACAGCACCAACCCAGCCATATCACTCTGGGGGATATACCCCGAAGACTCTAATTCAGCATCCCACAGAAATACTTGCACATCTGTGTTCACTGCTGCTTTCCTCACGATAGACTAAGAAATGACATGGACAGATGAGTGTGTGAAGCTCTGACACTTATCCATGGCAAGGTTTTAGTCAGCCAAAAAGAAGAGCGAAATCTTGACATGTGCAGGAAAATGGAGGAACGGGTGGAGCTGGGAATTGCAACGATAAGTGAAGCCCCGCAGACTTGTGTTTTCTCCTCCAGGAAGATCCTGGGATTTCAGGACTATATGTGTGTATATGTGTATATAGGAGTCATGAGAAAGGGGAGCTAGTCAGAAGGAGGAAAGGGGATGGAGGATAGTCATGGGAAAGTAGGATCAGCAAAAGCAACAAATGTGAAAAAAATGCCATGGTTAAATTATTTTTAATAACAACTAAACGTTAACTTAGGACTGAGAAGACTGAGTTCAAATCCCCAACCCCCACATAAAAGTCTGGTGTGGGCAAGAGTGCCTGTAAGCCACCCACTGTGGAGTTGGAGACAGCAGGGATTTCGGGGCTTGCTGGTCAATCTGCCTAACCCAAAACAGCAAGTTCATGTTCAGTGGAAGACCCTGTCTCAAGGGAATAAGACAGACAGTGTTAGAGCAAGACACTCCGGCATAGAATACTGTGTCCATACTCAGAGATGAGTAAACAGCACATATACAAACACACTCAGGAATTCATTTACACACACCGTTGTGTGTACGCATGAGGAAGGCAGATGTCAGGGTCTCAGCCTCTTTCTGCATCTTATTTTTTGGGACCTGGAGCTCCCTGGTGGGCTAAAGTGGCAAGCCAGCAAGCTCCAGGGACCCTCCTATCTCCACAACTGTCCAGCACAGCAGTCACAGGAGGGACAGCGCTGCTCAGCTTCTTACACAGGTGTTGGGGGCTAAAGCTGGGTCTTCACGCATGTGCAGCAAGCACTTTACCAACTAAGATCTTCCTGTGTGTCCAAAAACAAAAATAACTTTCTACAAAGTCATAAGAAAAAAAAAAAAAGGTTGTTCTTTTAAAGGAGAGAAAGAAAATTTTCACTTTCATTCTAAGTGAAAATTTAAAAAAAATATGTCACTCACAGAACACGCACTGTACAACAGGCAAATTCAAGAAGACAGAATAGAGAATGGTAGTTGCCAGGGGCTGCAGGAGGAGGGGTGAGGTGCTGGGGTTTAAGCCTAAGTCCAAACCTCACCCTCAAGTGAGACAGTACTGGAGGTAAGAGCTTTGGGGAAATGATTACGTCCTGAGGGCTCTTCCCCTGTGAATGGAATCAGTGCTCCCACAAGGGCAGGGCAGTGGCTTCACAGGCAGAGACACGGGCCACCAAGCCTGATGACTTAAACCTGGCACCCAGCCCACCTGGGGGAAGGAGAAAACCCACTCCTGTAAGCTGTCCTTTAACCTCCAAACGCACATTGTGGTACAGGTACACACGCACACAAATACAAATGCAACAAAATACTTTTTACAGAAAGCGGGTTGAAGGGGGCTCTGTTTGCTGTTTCATGCCATTCCATCTCTTTAGCCACGTGAGGATACAAGACACGTTCCCTCTGGAGGATGTAGTGACGGGGTACCATCTTGGAAGCAAAGAAGTTCACAAGATACTGGGTCTACTGGCACCTTGATCTTACGTTGCTCAATCTCCAGAGCTATAAGAAATTAATTTCTGTTCTTTATGAATACCCAGGCTCTGATGTTTTATTATAGAAGCGCAAACAGAATAAGACATGAGGACATGTTTCACAGGTACAGAGTTTCACCTGAAAAGACAGCTAGGTTTCAGGAGCTGGGTAGCAGTGACACACGCACAGAACGAATATTCCTAATAAAGCTCAACTAGACACTGGCTCCATTGGCTGTGTGTGTGTGTGAGAGAGAGAGAGAGAGAGAGAGAGAGATCAAAATATACATGAATATATATTAACACTTAAACTACTCTTTATCTTGGCTGCAGGGTAGTTTTTTGTCTTTTTGTTTTGTTTTGTTTTGTTTCCATGCTGGAGTAGAGAAAAGAGAAGGGCCAGACTCTGAAAACCAGTTATGTAGAATTCACAGTCAGCAGCGCTGGGCCGCTCTCTCCATCGGCAGGTGAGTTCTCCGTACTGCCTGTTTCCCACACAATGAAGACGAAACATCTCCTAAGGAGTCAGACTCCAGCCCCACCCGCTGGGGGTCTGGGAGACCCTTAAATTTCTTGTGGCGGCTGGCGTGGGGACAACAGAGTTAAAGAGCTGGCCCCTGCCCCTGGAGCCGGGATGGAGCTGGAAACCACACATTCTCTAAACCAAAACCATCTGCCAAAACTTTGTGGGCAGTTTTGGAGTGGAAGACTTCTGAGACGATGGCATCTCTGGGGCATTGTGATGGACACACAAGACGGCATACGTAGGACCTGACCCTCCCTCCCAAGCTTGGATTTCTGCTGAAATGAAGGCATGCCGAACATTTCATTCTTAGGAAACATTTTCATCTGTGCTTTAAGTTGCCTGTTTCCGGGGCTGAGAAGACGGTAGCTGTGGAAACACTGGCTGTGTGGGCAGATGTTTCCTCTGGCACTTGGATGCCAGGCACTATGGCTTGTGTGCGACTCCCCAGTGCAAAAGAACTGGACGTGGGCTGAGAGGTCGACAGGACCCTGTCCTCGTGAGTGAGTGAGTGGCGTGATTGTGCAGAAGGTCTGCTTGCTGGAAGGTGGATTTGTGGGAACGCAAACCTCTCCCCGGCTTGCCTTTCACTGTCTTCTCCAGGAGGATGCGGTGTAAAAGCCCTTTCTCCACGCCAGCTACGAGCTCTGAGATTTCTCAGCTTTGGGAACCATGAGCCAAATACATCCCCGTCTGCTATAAATTCAAGTATTCGGGCATAGCAGCGGCAAACAGACTAGGACTCCAGGGAATGCACAGGTCAAAACCAAGGCCCACGTGTAACAGCTGACAAGCCTTGGGGGGTTGGTGACAGCTCATGCTCTCGACCCACTAATTCAGTTTCTGTTGCTCTGACAAATACCATGACCAACAGCAGTTTGGGGGGGGGGGATTTCATCTTTAGAGCTGGCAGTCCATCAAGAAAGGGTGTCAGGGAGGAACTTCAGCAGGAACTGAAACGGGGGCCATGGAGGAGCACAGCTTACCACCCGGCTCCCTATGGTCGCCTTCCTCCCGATGGCCACCCTGCTCCCGATGGCTTGCAGGGCCATTTTCTTATACCGCACGCTCAGGGGTGGCATTGTCTACAATGAGCTGGGCCCTCCCACGTCAGTCATTAAAAAAAAAAAAATGCTCTATGACTTGCCTACAGACCAGTATGATGGAGACAATCCCCTACTGGTATTCTGTCTTCCCAGATAACTCGATTATGTCAAGAGGGCAAAGCCAACAAACAAAACTAGCCAGTACAGTTAGCACCAATCACGTCCTCAGGTATCTGGACATACCCACTTCATAAAAAGTGTCAGTTACTAGAGAGGTAGGTGTGCTACAGAAATCTCTCCCAGGCCACGCTCTCTGGGACTCAGAGAATTTGAATATGCAAAGTGTGTGTCCAGCACAGTCTCTCTGACCCGGTATCCTGCCAGTGTCTCCATCCCACACCTCAGCTGATGATGCGAATGCCCTTCTCCTAGGAGTCTTTGCAACACTGTTAAGCAAAAAAAGGACTTCTCCCCTATACCTAAGGAGTCGCCTTTGCCTCGTATTAAAACTATTTAATAACTGTGCCTGCGCAGAAGGGCGGAGACAGGAGCTGGCTCTCTTAGACTTCTGAATTCTTTTTCTGCTGTGGTAAAACACCACCACACCAGGGAAGGAAAGGGTTTATTTGGGCTTACCATTTCAGAGGGATAAGAGTCCGGCACCATCGCAGCCAGTGGGGAAGCCGGCTGCAGGCAGGCTTGGAGACTGGAACAGCAAGCCCAGAGCTCACATCTCAAACTGTGAGCAGGAAGGGTGAACTAGGGGTGATGAGGGTGGGCTTAAAACTTCAAAGCTCACCCCAAGTGACACACTTCGAAGCAAGGCCACACCTGCTAAGCCTCTCCAGTCTCACTGGCTGGGGACCAAGTATCCATTTACCCAAGGCTATGGGAGACATCCATTCAAACCACCACAGTTTCTAAACAGTTTGAGTGCCGTGCTGTGCAGTGTCATGAACAAGGAGACAGGGCCTTCCTTCCCTGTCTTCACTCAATGGTGTTTCTTTTTGCTGTCTAGCATTTTGCCATTTCATCAGCCCCAAAGGAACTCCCCACTCTTGGCTTTCTGAGTTCACCTCCATTACTGGCTCTCTGAATCACAACTCCCTTCCTCCCTGATTCTGCCGACTGCATTCAGGAGACCACATTCCTGAATGAAAAACGAGGTTCCCTCAGCCTCCATAAAAGTCTCTGTTTAGCCTTGACTGGCACAAGGGCAGGGTCACCCTGCCAGCTGCTTCCATCACAGGAAACACGGACCAGCTGGACTGAGAACTGCAGGGGACGACCCCCCACCCGACCCCCCACAGCCTCCCAGCTAACCCGGGCAGCAAGATGGCCCTGCCGAGCTGAGACCTAACCCCAGCAACAGCGTGGCCAGGGCCGCATCTCTAACACGTTCCCACGTCACCAAGTATACATCACTCGGGCTGCTTCTGTGAGTGACACGTTGAAAGCCGTTTCTAGACAGAGTAGTTAGCTACGAAATTCCATCGGGTGCACCCTAGTGCCACAGAAATAATACAGAAGCTATGAGTGCCCCCTCCTTTGCCCTTTATTTCTGAACTGTATTGCAGACCACTTGAAATGACTACGATTATGAGCGACACCGTTCCTTCAGGGTTCCGGGTACCTGGAGGGAGTCTCCCTTTCAGTTTCCTTGAATTACAAGTCACTGGGTTGTCATCATCTTCTGTGGAGATTGCAGAGAGTTCTAGACAGTTGGTTCTCTCAGCAAAGGCGTGGAATCTGAAACAGGAAAGGTGGTCTGTGTCAGGCACATGCCTGTCGAGTCTCTGATTTACTGTCTTTGGAGCTCCAGGTCTTGATTGGTTTTGTTTCCTTGGGACTAGGTCTTGCGAGGTTGCTCCATTAGTCCCAGAATTCTGGCCTCGAGCAATCCTCCTGCCTTCATCTCCCAAGTAGCTGGGGCTATAGGGGTACAGGCCTATACCCAACACCAAACCTCTTAACTTCAACCACATTCCCTGTCTTGTCAATTCCCACAGGCAAAAAGCCGGGAGAGGAGATGGCTCAGCCGGTCGTATGTTCGTCAATGGTTTGGGATTTTCAGTGGTGGTGTGGCTCCTCGTTACAGTAATTAGATCAACCAAATGCTTGAACCTTGGTCCTAGGAAAATGACAGTTTCCACTATTTTGTCTCTCAGTCTCCACCATACCAACGCAGTTTTGATGGCCCAGGCGTCGTGAGGGACCCCTCTAGCAGCTATTAGCGGTGACTGGCTCAGCGCTGAGAGCTGCGAACACAGACAGCCTTGACTAATCTGCTCACTGCTGAGTGGCCTCAGTCAACTGTAAGTCAGCAAACACATACTTCCCCGGGTTTTGAGCTTAAGAGCTAATGAAAAGAATTCCTGTGTGGGCAAGTTTTGGGGGCCCGCCAGCTCAAAGTGCGGTCCAAAGAACCATCAGCAGTGTCGCCTGGGAGCTGGTGAGAGGATCTATGATCCCAGGTTCCGGCCCGGACCTGCTGAGTCAGAATGTGACTTTAACAAGATCCCCAGGGGATTCATGTGCACATTAAAGCTTGCAGCTGCTGGTGTGGGGCGAGGTGATGGTTGACTCTCTGTCTTTCTCTTGCCCATTTCTGTGTAGCTAGAGTTGGAACACAGGCCCTGGAGCACGCTACTCGGGCACCGAGCTACATGCTCAGCCGCTAAACTGCATCCCTGAGACCCCTCGTCTGTAACCCAGAGAGGCGGTGATGAGACATTCGCTTCTGACGGGCACAGGAGGTCTCAGGTGATGCGTGTCAATGCTCATTCAACTCAGGGAAACCCTGCCTTACCGCTTGGGGTGGGCAGGCGAGTAAACGCACAGTGGGGGCAGCCTCGGGGCCTCCTGGGTTGTGGAAAGCCTGTCATTTTCCTAAAGAGTCTCAGGTGAGACTGGCACAGCTCTTGGTGGCAATGGACAGGACAGCCCCCTTCCTGCGGCCTGTTCTGTGCCTGCCTCCTGTGGACACTTTCCAGGGCAAAAACGGCCAGCTCTCTCTCTTTGATGATTGCCTGACAGGACAAAGGGGGGTGTGTCTTGGGGAGGGAGGGCAGTGAGGTCTGCCCCAGCAGGCCCTGAACCCTGAGTTCCAAAGCCTTGAGTGTCTGGAACTTCCTACCCTCTTATCTCTTCTCTGGATTAGGAAAGAGAATGGGGTGGAGGTTTCCTCTGATGGAATCAAACACCATTAAGAAAGGCTCTTTGCAGAGCACTGCCACAGCACAGTACCCACACCGGTCCTTCCACACAAGCACAGCCCTGGACCCTGCGGTGGGGGAAGTCAGTCCAGCTGGAGAGCCCAAGGCCCAGACAGCCTGCGAGCTAAGACCAACAAAGACACGCTGTTTCCAGTTGGCTACTGACCGCACTCTAGCTGGGCCCGGCAGCCCAGAGCACAGAGTGACAGCAGAGGATGCAGCGCCTCTGAGCTCACACTCCCCGCAGAAGCACCAAGGGTTGTGGGCTAGGCGCAAGAGTGAGGGGCCGGGGCACGCAGAGGAAGGCTTCATCTCTGACCGACCATTTTATACGAACCCACCACCCTGCACTGGATGAGCTAGAGGTCAGTAACCAAATCAGCCTGGTCACATTGTTCTTCTCCCGGGGAATGTCCCCTAGGAGAGGCAAGGACAAGCCAGAGAAGGAGCCCTGTCATTCTCTCTACCCTAGAGAAAGCAGACGAGGAGCCCCCTTTTATGTATTTGGGGGTACTCAGGATCCCAGAGTCAAAGCCTTGGTGAGTTCTAAATGTTTGAAGAACTTCTAGGGTGGTGAGCTCGGACATCCACAGGGCTTGCTAGACATGAAGATCCTGACCCTCTTCAGACACAGGAAATCACAATTCTGGGGGCTGTGGACAAGGAGGTGCATCTCCAACTAGCTCTGTCAGGCAGAACGGTGGGTGAAAATGTGTATTTCCAGCTTGCCTTTGGGGTCAATAAAAGCCAAGTCCAGGCCTCAATATCACTAACAATTTCCTCTCAAAAAACCCATACATTAAAAAAAAAAAAAAAAAGTCTGGCTATGGTGAACAATTTCAGTGTGCTATGGGATGCAGAGGGCTCTCCAGTTATCGTCCTGGGCGATAACGGTTCTACGTGTGAAAGCCTAGTTCTTGTTGTCTCTGGGCATTAGCTGACTAGGAGGATAGTATCTCCAGCCTTCAAGACTCCAAGACATCAGAACAGCAGAACCAGATTGACATATGATAAAGAAAAGGACACACAGACAGCGGAGACTGCACACAGCGACACAGGGGATAAGGGGCTAGACTGTGGGAGTGCCACCCTCTCTCAGGCCCTCTCGAGTCCGTCTCGGCCTACCTGCTGATGGTCTGGGCACTCAGATCTTTGAGGAAGGCTACAGTTTTTTCTCCTCTGGCGTTGAAGGACACCGTACAGACTGGATATGGGATCTCCGGAGCCCTCAGGGAAAGAAGTTCCTGGGATATCTCAGGAATATCCCCCACCACAAAGTAGTAAATGGCTTGGATCTGCAAGACAGAGGCACCAAAGGCAATGGCTTATCGCCCCTGTGCCCCTGCCCCTCCGCCCCGAGGCACAGAGTCGTGCTGGTCTCAGTTCTTGGTGCTGTACAAAGAAGAACACAGTTGGCAGATTTGGAAAGTCGCTGCCTCCGGGCCCACAGGTTCATAGACGGGAGAGGAAGGGTTGTGTTCAAGTCAAGAAACAAAGGAAGTTTCGGCCCAGCCAGCCACTGCGGGCAGGGAGAGAGCGTCTATCATCCACTTCCAGCGGGGGTGGGGGGCAGAATTCTTACCACATCACACATTATACACACACACACAAACACATCCTACATACTACACACATACACCTCCGCCATCACACAGAGACACACACAACCACACCACACCAACACACGGTGCACATACACCTTTTATGTTCTCTTACATTCACTGTACAAAATGCTAGACTTCTTGACTCCGTTCCCGTACGTCTGCCTGGTGAATCTGGTGACCTAGACTCTGTTACCCTCTCTTATCCACCCTTCTCATCCCTCGTCCTCTTCCCATTGGGGACTGAATGGTAAAGGGTCCCCCACGGGCTGTTTTTTTTTTTTTTTTTTTTTTTTTAGCATTCAGGTTACCAGCAGGTGAAACAGTTTTGAAAAGTTCTAGAACCATTAAGATGTAGAGCCTTGCTGTGGGAAGAAGGTCACTAGAAACAGGCTTTGTGGTCCCAGAGTTCAGTCCACCCCCTGCCTGCTCTCCGTTCCTTGGCTGCCATAGAGAGCATCCACACTCCTCCACCATGCCTTCCCCGAAGTGATGGACTGGCTCTGTAGACCAGGCTGGCCTCGAACCCACAGAGATCTGCCTGCCTCTGCCACCTGAGTGCTGGGATTAAAGGCGAGTGCCACCACACGTGTCCCTTCTTAAACTGTGATCCAATATAAAGCCCTCTGAGCATTGTGTCCCAGCGATGAGAAGAGTAATGGGCACCTCTTCCACGTCCACCTGCCCCAGTCTGAACATCTATGAGAGAAAACGTGCAAGGATGCTCTTCATGAAACTCACCTACTGCCTTTATCTTAAGCTAGGGATTCTGGGAGATGCCTACTTCACCAGAAGTGTGTTCTTGCTGTCATGCAGGGATGTGGAAAGCCCCCAAAGGAGGCCAAGGAGACGTCCTCACTGGCATCGCCCTTGCTCTTCTCAGGCTTTCGCCTCTCCTGGCATGAACGCATCCTGTGAATCCAGGCAAGTGACCTATCTTTGGTTTCTTCACGTGTCAAAAATGAGATAAAGCGAGCCAGGAATATACGCCATCTGAACCTGTCCCTCAAGATCGCCTTAACTGATCACTTCCACAGAGAACTGTGTATGGGCCTCAGCAAATGTGCTGTGTGGGTGAGAAATGGGCGTCACCATCTCCTCAGGGTCTGTAGAGTTTTCACTGCTGTGATGAAACACCATGACCAAAAAGTAAGCTGGAGAGGAAAGGGTTTATTAGGACAGGAACTTGAAAAGGGCAGGAACCTGGAGGCAGGAGCTGATGCAGGGGCCATGGAGGGGGCTGCTCACTGGCTTGCTCAGCCTGCCTTCTTACAGAACCCAGGACCATCAGCCCAGGGGTGGCCCCACCCACAGTGGGCTGGGCCCTCCCCCATGCATCACTAATCAAGAAAATGCCCTACAGCTGGATCTTACAGAGGCATTTTCTCAACCAAGGCTTCCTCCTTTCAGATACCTCTAGCTAGTGTCAAGTTGACACAGGACTTGTCAACACAGAGCCCGTGACTTGCTTCTGCTTTAATCTCAGCTCCTTATGAGCTGAAGCTAGTCGAGAAATGTCTCCCCCTTAACTTTAAACCTGGGGGGCGGGGGTTGAGTCATGATGAGGGGCCTATGCCCGAAGCAGAAAGAACATACTTGCTGTCCAAGGCAGCAGCAGAAAAGGGGGTAGGTAGAAAGGGCCCCGGCTGGGAGTTACATGGCCACAGTGAGAACCCAGACAGGACAACTTCAGCTGCCACCTCCTCTAAGGGGCACAGACAAGCCCCACCCCCTCCCATACTTCTTCCTTGACAGTCCATCAACACTAGCTCCCAGAAGGGAAGCCTGATGAATGTTGTAAATCTCTTCCCACCAGCCACCCAGGAGGCAGAAAAAAAAAAAAAATCCAAGAAACAGCATTCCGTAGTGTTAAGTTGACTGAGCTTTTTTTTTTTTTTTTTTTTTTTCTGACAAATACATTCCAGGCCGTCCCTCTTCCTGGTGTTACATAGGCTTTTTGCCAGGTGTACAAACCAGGCTCCTGATTTCTTGCACCGTTGCTCACAAACATTTCCCAGTTACATCTGTGCCCAAATTTAACATAGGAGTATCTTCTTGCAGGCATCTAGAAGGACACACGGCCCAAACCTGCCATACACACACACACTGACTTTACTCTCATAAGACACAGAGTGTGCCATTTTCTAAAGCACAGGACACATGTGTTTGCTAGAATTTCCCCTGAGATCACCCACAGGTAGAGGCTATTGGTGAAGGGCTTCTGTGGTCTGTATATGCTCTAGATTTGCTCGAGGCCACAGACTGAATGTGGTGGCCAGTCCCTGAGGGCACCTTGCTTGGTTCTTCTCCTAAAGGACCCTCCCCCCGCCCCCCCCCACCAGGCGCTCACTGAGTTGTTTGTATTTTCTAAGGTAGGAAAGAACCCAGGTGAAATAAAGGAAGAAAGCCAGGTCATCTGGAGATTGGACTCTTAACAGATGGATAGAGTCAGCAGTGATCAACAGTCAAGTCCACAAAGAAGAACATGCTTCTGTGCTCCACGCACACACACACACACACACATACACACACACACACACACAGCCAAAGCCTGGGAAACATTCCATTTTGGATGCTTATTAAGATCCAGACACTTGGAATTTTGCGGATGTCAAAACAGACTTAAAGAGCCAAAGAACAAAGTGGTTTGTAGTTGGTCTTCTTTAATGGAAAACACGTGTTCAGCTGGCTTTTCGAGAAAAGAACAAATGTGTTACCGATTTCAAGCCATCACCTTAATGCTGATAAACGTGGGCTGGTGGCCAATGGTGGTGTGCTGGCGTACACACACACACACACACACCCTTATTTTGTAAAGAAAGGACTCCCGGATGCAGCTCCATAAAGAGACTAAAGCCTATGGAGACTCCCGTCTTGCAGGACAGAGGAAGCAAGTATTCAGCATCCATGTTTCGAAGCAAGCAGACCTTCTCCTCTAGAGGAGCTGAGGCTCGCTAAGGAATCTCTCCCACTGAATCACTCTCTTATGCAGTCCCATCACCAGAGTCACTCAGAGATGAGTTCCCTGTGGCTGAAGGAGACCTCGGACTCAGAGCTGGTCACGTGACAGCCACAGTATGAGTGGAGACGAACGCACGCATGCTCTGTCTGTAATGGCGCTGCCCACAGCGGGCTGGTCCCCTATCAACTAAGACAACCCCCCCACAGACACGCCCAGGAGCCCGACGCCGTGTAGACAGTTCCTCATTGAGACTCTCTTCTCAGGCGGCTCCATGTTGTGTCAAGTTGACAATTAAAGCTGACATCACTCAAGGTTCATAGGCTTGGCTACACCTAACCTATCCGTCTACGAAGAGAAGGAACTGGGAAAGAGTCAGACCATGGGTGCTGGGGAAAACCTAGTTCCTTGCTCTCAGAGTTCTTTGAGGAGTGTCCCAACCTCTCTCTCTCTCTCTCTGTTTCCTACAGACGGGGATTCAGTTCTCTAATCAGCAGAAAGGCGATGTGTTACAGATGTACAGCCTGGCCATACTCCTGTGCATTTTCTTCAAACTAACTACATATGGTTTTACCCTGAGGCCCTACTAGCCCCACAGAGAAGCGTGTGGAGGCTCACGTGTGTAAGGGGGGGGTCCCCATTTTGGTTGCTGCAACTCTGCCATCACCAAAGCCCTCCCTGAGGCCTGGAACCTTCTCCTAGACCAGTGGGCTCGGGACTGAACAGGACTGTGCTTTTCGGACTGTGCTGGTTAGTTTTGGCAACTGTCCCGGTGGAGGATCAGCTGGGAAGAACCGCTCAGTGAAGGACTGACCAGATCAGGGGGCTGGGGATGGGGGCAGTTATCTGTGGAAGATTGTGCTGGCTGCACTGACCGATACAGGAAGACCTTGATGAAAGGCAGGGGTACACTCCCCAGCTTTGGGTCCTAGACCGTGTAAACGAGAAGATGAGCTGAGAGTCAAAGCAGATGCACTTGCACTTTCTCTCTCTCTCTCTCTGTCTGCCCTTGAGGGCAAGTTCAGTCTGACCAGCTCCCTCAAGCTCTTCCTGCTGTGAGATCCCTACTCTGATGGTAGTAACAGTAACACAGAACCAGGAGCGAAAATTAACCGTTTCTCCCCCAAATTGCTTTTGACTGGGGTATGTTATCACAGCGACTGGACAAGAGGAGACTAAGGAAGGTACCCTCAGTGACAGTGCTAGAGTTTCCATGGGAAGCAACGAGAAGGAGGTCCAGATTAGCAGTGTGAAGACGCAAGCGTGTGGACAGCTAAGCCTGAAGCCACCTTGGTGACCTGGGGCAGCCATGGATACACACTTACAGTTTTGTCTTTCCCAGCCTCCAGCAGGGCATCCAGACCGCTACACTCTCTCACATACACTGGCATAAAAATCATTTTCTCAACCCAGCTGATGGCAGCAGCTATGGAGTATTTAGTCACGGCCACGGAACGCTTCTGCCATTTTACTGGCTCTTCAGAAACCCTGAAAGGAATCACATGCAGCCGTCACCATGTGGAACGCCCCCTCGGCACTGCCAGCCTTTAGTGGCTACCAAAAGTCACCTCCATGAGCAAAGCCGGGTGCACGCCTGTAACCCCAGCACTCGGGGAGGCAGAGACAGGTGGATTTCTGTGAGCTCAAGGACAGCCTGGTCTACAAAGTGAGTCCAGGGCAGCCAAGGCTTCACAGGAGATACCCTGTCTCAAAAGAAAAGAAAAGAAAAGAAAAGAAAAGAAAAGGAAAAGAAAAGAAAAGAAAAGAAAAGAAAAGAAAAGAAAAGAAAAGAAGAAGGAAAGAAAGAAAGAAAGAAAGAAAGAAAGAAAGAAAGAAAGAAAGAAAGAAAGAAAGAAAGAGTGTTGCCGTAAAAATGTGTGTGCTACTGGTGCTTTGGAAATACTTAGCAAGGAGGGGCTGAGGAGAGGCCAGCTAGTAAAACGCCTGCTGTGCAAAAAAGAGGGCTCAGGTGGGGATCTTTGGTGCCCACATAAAAAGGCGTGTCATCAGCATTCCCTGCAGTCCTCAAATGGGGAGGCGGCCTCGAATGGGGAGGCAAAGACAGGAGGATCCCTTGGGCCTGCTGGCCATCCAGCCTAGCCAATCAGAGAGCTCCAGGTTCCACGAGAGACCGTCTCAAACGGGGGGGAAAGAAAGTAGAGAGTGGTGAGGAAGACACCCCCATGCACGCACACATGCGCACACACGGGATCGTGCCCACGTCCACACACAGATACTAGGAGAAAGCGCTTCATAAACAGGCAAGGCGCATGAAACTATCTTCCACCCGTATCAGATCTGTAATAACTGACAGTGTTATGGTTTACAAACTGGTAGCAACTTGTTTTAAACTGTGTTCTTGGTGGCATTGCTTTCATTGTCCTTGCAGAATCCTGCCAGCTATCCTTTCCTGATCAAAAAATGGTGCTGTTTTCAGTTCGGCAGAACGTGTGTTTTCAAAGCCTGAGGACATTTGTTTAAACCATTCACTTTAGAGATGACTGAAGGGTGCCCTCACCTTAAAAAAGAGGAGCCATTTGAATTTAGTGCGTCTACCAGGTCAGCGAAATTGGCTTGGCTGTTGCCAACGCTCCATCGCCACAGGGAGGGCTGGCTAGTACTCGTGCCCCCATGGTGGGACTTCTCTGGGTAGAGAGATCTGAGTGAGTGGCAGATCTGCTGTAGTAAACAGTTCAAGAAAGCAAGGGCCCTGGGCACCTCAAAACTCAATCCCTTCCGGTCAAAGGTCACGTCTGAGCCAGACCACCACCCACAAAGACATCCCCTCTTCAGATAAAAGTGCATTTTTCAATTGAGAAAAACTTGGTGAGGGACTCGTCCCTCCAACCACTTCTCCAGCTGCTTCTTGTCAAAGAGGTGCAGCCACTGTCGCGGCTGAGAAATTAGCACCAAAACCCACATTCCTGTGGCTCTAAGAATCCATAAATAATCAACCATAAAACTGTAAACTACGTGAAATTCTAGAAAGCCAACCACCTGTTGTTCTGATTAAAGGGGTTTAAATTCTAGGAGAGGTCAATGTGTGTCAGTCTGGAAAAAAAAAAAGGCAGCAAAAGTTGTGGTCTTTAATCTTGTTATCCAATATACAATGAGATGCACACCTTCAATGCAAACACACACACACACACACACACACACACACACAGATACTGTGAATATGTAATTCATAGTCTCCTATTTTGACCTGTCAGTGGATTGAAGAAGAGGAAGTCTCTAAATCTCCCTTCACGGGAAATCTAAAGTACCCTGAAAGAAGCAGATAAAAGCTCCCTGGGATGAATAATAAATTCATCATGGGTTTCTGCTGAAATGGTATAATCTATGGAATTGCGATAACCCTCCTCCTTTGCCATCATCAGGCATGGCCGTGTTAGCCCTGCGAGTCGGATGAAGCCGCACAGACCAATGTTGCCCCTGGAAACTCACCATATGATATTGAACTGGGAGATGAGAGCCACCTGCTCCTGCAGGACCATTGTCAGGGCCTCCTGGCACAGGTTAAGCTCTTCCTTCAGAACGCCGCTGAGATCCAGCACAATGGTGATGCTCTCTTCCAAGATGACACCAAAAATCTGCCGGCTCCCGCTGGTGAGCCAGTCCAAGCGATCTTTGTAGCTCTCCACAGCATCGGTTAGATAATCCACTAACCGGCAGATGACGTCTGACTTTGCTGTCAGCTGGATGGGAATAAGAGCGAAGAAATTAGAGACAATGAGACGGTAGCAGAATGGGCAGTTGGCAAAGACACCGCTGGAGCCTGCATTGAAAAGGAGTCTGCGCAGCTGGAGAGGTGGCTCGGCGGCTGAGAGAACTGTCTGCTCTTCCAGAGGCTCTGAGCTCAATCCCCGGTGACCTCACAGTGGCTCACAGCCATCTATAATGCAGCCTGATGCCCTCTTCTGGTGTGCAGGTGTACATGCAGATAGAGCACTCATATACATAAAATACATAAATCTTTAAAAAAACGAAAAAAAAATGTCATTAAGAATTTGTTAAAAGGAAAGGATCTTGTAGGTGACCTTCAAAGCCCACAGGACCAGGAAAGAGACTTCAGCCTCTGAGAAAGATAGTGTGACCTCTTCAAACACTCAAAAAAATAAATAAATAAAAAAGTTTCCAGGTTATATCTTATACTATACAGAATACCGGGGGCACCTTTAAGAAAATGAGAAAAGAGAGAAAACCAGCCAAGCCATATTTTTTAAAATCTCACTGAAAATTTTTCCTGGGTAAGACTACACTGCAGACATCTCCAGTTCCTTGCAAGGACAGCAGCTCTGTGTTAACTCTCCCTCACCATCAGAGCCATTTTTGCTCTGCCCTCTCTCTCCTGCACCAACCTGGGTCACCCAGGTACTGATAGATGCTGTAATGATACCTTTGGGGATGCCCCCCCCCCGAAAGCTAACAGAGACTTGCAGGCAACTTCTTGCCATCCTTCAGGCACACCTGGCACAATATACAAGGCCTTTTGGGGTGCAAAGAGATAGGCAACATGCAAGGAGAACAGAAGAGTTGACTCCTGTACTAAGAGAGACCGAGGTTTAAAGGATCTGGTAAACTCCCCCATCTGCAACCCCATCTACACAGCTCTTGAGCTTATTCCTCAAGGGACAGCCGGTTACTCGGCCGCATCTTGGTGCTGGGGATTGAAGCCGGGACTTTGCTCGTGCTCAACAAGTGCTCTTCCACTGAGCCACGCCCCCCGGCCAGAAATCGCGGCTTCTGTTAGGACCTAACCAGGTTCCGGTACCCTCGGTATGAAACTGTTGTGCAGCTGTCTCCTCCAAAGCTGGGGCGGTAGGGGGTTTAGGAGTGGAGCGGCAGGGATTTAGGGCGGGAGTGGAGCTGCATCCATGCAGCTTTGCTCGGCACCCATGCTTGGTACAATGGGCTTTTCTTCTCCATGGTGGAGTTGCCATTGAGTCCCTCATGCCCCTGTGAGTAACCCCTATAAACTTCCTGGACTTGGACGGAACCCTTTCTTTGGTCCATCACGGGTGCCCTATCTGGGGTTAAAGAGATACTTAAATGTTCCCATCCCCCTAGGAAGAGTCACAGCACAGAAAGATGGCAGGGGATGTGGCAGTGGATTTATGTGCGCAAAGGCATCTTTTCTACGACTCTATGGTGGTTTCAGTGTGGAGCAGTTAAAAACAGCTCCAGTGCATCCGACTCCGCCGTGCAATTGTACATGATTAAATACAGTCACCCCTCCCCACCGACGGGGTCAACATTTTCAGATTCAACGAACCGAGGGTGGAAAATATTTAAAAATGAGCTGCATGCATACTGAGTCTGGACGGGCTCTTTTATTGTTAGTATTCCCTATACAAGACAATGTAAGGAGTATTCACACAACACCTGTATTGTATTGGGTATCATACATCATCTAGAGATGGCTTAAAGTATAGAGAAGGATTGAGCAGGTTTTGTAAATACCATGCTATGCCACAGCAGAACTTCGCATGCTGGATGTGGGTGTCTGGTGAGAACTGTGATGGACGTTAGCCATCTACTGAACTACAATCTGGAATCAGCTAAAACCCAAGCAACTTGGCATTCCTGTGAGGGGTTTTCTTGACTGGAACTTTTGAGATGGGAAGACCCACCCTAAATTTGGGCCACACCTTCTGGCAGCAGCCCGCAAGGAAAGACAGGGAGAAGGAAGCTTTTTTCTTTTTGCCTGCTTGCCCTCGCCCTCGAATCTCCTCTCTGGTATTGGAACCTACTTCTTCAGGAGTCCAGTGCAGACCGCAGAGCACTCCTAGGATTCCCCTGGGACTCCGTGAGACATCGAGTACAGCCTCATGGACTGAACAACCGTGGGTTCTTGGCCTTCCCCTCCTGAGGTAGTCATTGTTGGACTGGCTGGAGCACAGTCTGTGAGTCACTGTAAGAAATCCCCGTTTAATAGACACATTCCTTCTTCTAGTCCTATTCCTATAGACAGCCTTGACTCTCACGGGATCCTGGAAGGGCCCTGTGGATTCTAAGTGATGACATTAGAAAACAGCAGTCCTGGTAGTACCTGGAAGTACCTTGACATAAGTAAACATACATTTCTGGACGGGATGAAGCATATGTCTCATGAAGACCGTGAACTCCAGTTGCAGGTCCTAGTCTGACCTGTGTGAACTCTCTGACTGTAGGGCTCTACTGCCAATGCTGCCCCAAGTCCAACATGGCTCCTGCAGGTCAGAGCAGCTTCTGTTCCCCTTTTGGGTAACTTCAGGGGTTACTGTCCTAGTGCCCGTTTTTCACCCTCGTTTTCAAAATAAGACAAAGTGTTAGCATGCAAGTGTTTTTCTTCTGAAGGAGGGCTTTCCACACTCATGTCTGTCAGGCTGTGGGCCTCCTTCTTAGCTGCTCAACCATGACTTCATCATTCTACCATGGCCCAAAGAACACCTGACACTGGAGTCCCATAGCACCTGGGACCTTTGCTGTTGTTGTTTTGTTTGGGGGTAGGGGGAGCCTTGTGGTTTGGTTTGGTTTGGTTTGGTTTGGTTTTCAAGACAGGGTTTCTCTGTGTAGCCCTGGCTGTTCTAGGACTCCCTCTGTAGACCAGGCTGGCCTCAAACTCACAGAGGCCTGTCTCTGCCTCCTGAGTGCGGGGATTATAGGCGTGTGCCAGCACCACTTAGCCCCTTGGATCTTGCTGAGATGGAAGCCTCTCTCCGTGGAGCCGCTGAGGAACTTGACTTACATTGTATACCCGGCCGTCTTCTGCTGTGTAGAACTGTGGGAACAGGCCGTCAGCATACCGAGAAGCCACAAGCCTCTTCAGGGAAGTCACATAATCTGTATATAAAACAACCAAACGGTCTATCAGGAAGCTTCTCTTGTTTACTGTCAAACACCTTTCTCAATAACTTGTAATGTTTTGTATTCTGTCCCAAGTCATAAAGTCTTTCCAGAACCTATGACAAACATGAGTGCTTACGACATGCAGAATCTTAAAAATTGCAAATCAGTGGGGAGAAAAAATGGGGTTCATTTTCCTGTTCTTTTATCCAGAACAATTAAGGCAAAATTCAAAATAAAATCACAACGTGAAAACTGCGCTTACTGCCTGAAATTTTACTGAAGGTCTGGACTTAATTTACAGCACTTGAAAAAAAATTACCAGGCATGGTAACTCATTCTTATAATTCCAAGAGCTGGGAGGTGGGAGGAGGAAGGTGAGGTGTTCAAAGCCAGCCTGGGTTAAATACATAGGAGATGGCCTCAATGACCCAAAACTTGGGGCCACACACTTGCATACATGTAAGCACGCTGAACACACGGGAATGTGTACACCACAAATGCACCCCACACCACACACACAGAGTAAGAATTTCAGAAGGAGATGTTGCTTCTCCAGTTAGCCAAAAGAATAATAATAAATAAATGTAAAATTTCAGCTTAGGTACCACCTGCTGCTCATTTCGATTCCTGACTGAGTGAAATGAAGTGAGCAAGTCATCGGCCCAGAAGACCCAACCATGACGTCAGAACCTCAAGATCTGGCTGATACCCGAGGGGGTGGGGTGGGGGTCTGCGGAAGGCTCAGCAGCTGGATGAAACGCACACTGAGTTCTGCATCATAGGACTACTGGACTATTTGCCCAGCTGTGCAAACACCTAAGCACATGTAGCACCCTCTGTGCGTCAGGAGTGATGGAAGTATCACAACCCATTATTTTGTATAATTATTATATGCCAGTAATATAGTTTTTTTAAGATAAAAAGGAGAAATGAGCCACGTTCCCTTGCTGAATCTAAATATTCTTTTAAAAGATAAGAATAACCAAAATTAAAGACTTGGTATATGGGTGCAGGAGCAAAACAAAGAATGAACGAGCTTGAAGACAGAGCAATATTCAGCTTCAGCGATAGATATAAAAACAGTATGATGAATATGAACAGGGCGGGCCTTCAGTTTGACCTCCAGCCTGGGAAAGAAGAAAGACATAAGAAGTAATATTTTTTAAAAGGTTATAGCATTCTGCCTGCATTTGTGCCTGCACACCAGAAGAGGACACCAGATCTCACTATAGATGGTTGTGAGCCACCATGTGGTTGCTGGGAATTGAACTCAGGACCTCTGGAAGAGCAGCCAGCGTTTCTAACCTCTGAGCAATCTCTCCAGCCCCAGCAGTAGCATTTTTTAAATGGTGGGCAGCTGAGGTCAGCTCAGTGGTAGGCCATTGGCATAGGCTGCAGGAACCCTAGGCTTGATACAGGAACACAGCTAAGAGGCAAATCCACGAACAAAAATCACTGAATATATGGACAACAGTAGCGATGCTCTTGACCTGAACAGTACAAATATTCTTGAACAGCTGTGGGACACTAATTCTTTTTGTATGAGGGACGTTCACCAAGATAGATGGTGAGACACAGGGCAAGGGTCAGCACATTTCCAAAGTCTTAAAGTTCACGGGTGATATTCTCTGGCCTCGACAGCATTAAGCTAGAAAACCAACCCAAACAAGACATCTTTAAAAGCCCTGAGAGGTCTGGAAAGTAAATAACACTTGTTTGTTGATAACAATAACAATATTGTTATTGTTGAAAAACAAATGTTTCTAAGAGAAGAGCCACATACAAGGTATTTTTTAACTCAATAAATGGTGGGAACACTGCTAAGGATGGTGAGTTCAAGGCCAGCTGAGCCACAGAGCAAGTTCCAGGTTAGCCCGGGCTCTCTGGCAAGACCTTTTCAAGAAAGTGAAAACAAGACAAAACAAAACAAAAACAAAGATTTATAAAGATGAATGAGAATTATTGTGCATATCAGAAATAAAAGATGATGCCAATGTGGAGTCGTCAAGCAGCAGGAGGCCATGATAGAACACCGACAGCGATGGTTTCCTAATACATTGGGAAATCATAGGCACACTCCCCACCCATTAGTGTGTAATGGCACCCAGCCACATGGGCTCCTGAGGGGGAATGTACAAAAGGCAGAGGGCGAGCAAAGCCTGGGGGTTCCGGATCAGCCCTATAGCAGCTGCCAGATCTAGACGCCAAATAACTACCACAAGATCCTGACCAGACGGTGAGGGCTTCCGATTCAAAACTCCGCCTTGCTGGCTGCTGAACAAACATTTGTTCTGTAGATGATTCAGAACCACCAAGCCGTGAGAACTGTCCTTAGGGCATGCCTGCCCTGCCATGCTGGAGAAGGTACTTCCTGCCTCCCATACTGCCACTGGCCCCACCCTGCAGGAACTGCAGCATCCCAGAAGTAAAAGTGAAAATACTCTTACACATCGTCACACTGCCTGGGGCTGGTGAGTGGGGGTCACCGAGAGATCAGAACTAACCCTCTAGCCGCTGCATCAGGACCAGTGAGGTTGCCCATCAGGAGGCCAGGAGTGTGGCCAACCCCCTGACAACCTGAGTTGGAGCCTAGAACCCACTAGGGAAAAGGAGAAAGCTAATTCCCACAAGTTGCCCTTTGACTTCCAGACATTCACATTTTACGACTCTTAGTTGGTTGGTTGGTTTGGCTGGCTGGCTGGCTGGCTGGCTGGCTGGTTGGTTGGTTTTTCAGGACAGGGTTTCTCTGTTTAGCAGAGCCCTGGGCTGTCCTGGACTCACTTTATAGACCAGGCTGGTCTTAAACTCACGAAGACCCACCTGCCTCTGCCTTTAATCCCAGCACTTGGGAAGCAGAGACAGGTGAGCCTCTGTGAGTTCAAGGCCAGCCTGATTTACATAGCGAGTTCCAGGCCAGCCAGGGCTTCCTACTGAGACCCTGTCTCAAAAGAAAAAACTGGCAGTGAGGGCCTGTTATCCCTGGACCCACATGCCAAAGGAGAGAACTGATCCCCACAGGTTTCTTCTGACTGCCTCGTGCCCCCTCCCCCCAGCTAAATAAAAAAATATAATAAAAATATTTTTGGTTTGGAGGCTTTTTGGGATTTTTGTTTTGTTTTCTTTGAGACAGGGCCTCACTATGTAACTCATGCTGGCCTGGAACTCTCTATGTAGACCAGGCTGGGCTTGAATTCAGAGAGATCTTCCTGCCTCTGCCTCCCGAGCACAGGAATTAAAGACATGCACCACCTAGGAGAGTGATCTAGGAAAACATTATATGCAAGTCTTATCCTCAGACACATTTACACACACAAACACACCACCAACACCACCCAGGAGAAAAAGCCAGGCATGTCTGCATACACCTAAAACCCCAGTGCTGAGGGTGGGAGAGAGGAGACTGAAATATTGCTAGACATCGATGGTTGCCAGCCTAGCCATTAAATCTGTGAGCACCAGGCTCAGTGAGAAACATACAGAAATAGAGATCCAAACCTGATATCCTCCTCTGGCTTTCACGCACATGTGCACGCGCACACACACATAAATGAAGAAGCACTGGGTAATTACAGTTGTATCTCTGTATGATGCTTGTATACTGGGGCGGCACATGCGTAATCATCTTCCCCCCCCCCCAAGCAAGCATGTGCAGAGGCCGGTGGTTTCTGGGGCTGGGGGAGGCTCCCTGCGGGTGGCCATCTGTGTGCTGTGTACCTTCACTCTGCGGGAATCCAATCTGTGCTAGGATCTGCTTCAGGGTCAGCTTATTCTTGCTCTTGAGCCCGTACAGTTGCAGCCATCTCTCAGATGAAATGAGACTCTGCTCAGCCATGCCTGTCCTGCTCTTGTTCGGCCTCTCTTGTCTCTACTGCTGTTGCTCCGAGGTGACGCAGGAAGGCAATCCTGATTTCTTCATCTGTAAGTCAGGGGACCGCCTGCAAGGAAAATTGTCAAGCTCATGGCTCCTGAAACACAGCCAGGTGGGGATCTCACATCAGCACCATGACTGACTGACTCACCGTAGCCTACAGTAGACTGGAGACTGGTGAAGCAGAATTTCATCTTCCCATTAAAATTACAGTATGGATGCAGGCTGCTGAGTGGGGTCCATTAGTTACAGATCTAGATATGTGTGCTGTGAAACATCGAAAAATATCAAGCCCTGCTGGGTTACAGTGGAAGATGTGCAATTTGGTCTTTTCTAGAGCGTTTCAGGTTTTGCATTATTCGAACATTTCTAAAATGGGATTTCCTTTCATAATTGGAAAAATACAGGAGTCTTCCGCTTTTGGAAAGCAAACACTGTCTCCCAGAAGCGGCACTGCATGTCCACATGCTAAGCATATTCACACAGAATGTTTTGAACCCAGCAGGGATAAAGAAGGCAAAACCCCGAGGTGGACCTGGCTGGGAGGTGTCGTCAGCTCGGCTGCGCCGGAACTCGAGGATCTACCTTCCAAATGCTCTGTTTTCTGTGGCTTCACTCTAAGATTGGACTTCATCATTGTGGCTGGTGGAACCAGCTGTCCTGGGATTGAGTAGACTCAAAGCAATACGGGGCATATTGAACTCATCTCAGCTGGCCTCCAGATAGCCGGCGTGCACAGGACGGAGGGACTGATTAAACTGTTCACAATCTCGGCCTGCTGGCCGCAGCGGGGCAGGGCCTGGGACCGGGAGCAGGCGTGGCCTCCTAAGTGCGCCAACTGCATCACCAACCGGGTGGCAGCGAGGAGGCTCCAATCACCGTGTGTCCAGCGTTTGGTGTCGAAGTTCTTTCCTTGGACCTCAAAGCCTTCGCAGTGATAAGTGGGCTCCCCTTTCCAACTTCTAAGACTTGATTTCTAGGGACTGCGGAGTGGCTCCGCAGTTAGGAGTGATCGCTACACAACAGGAGAATGGGAGTTCAGATCCTGACGCCCTTGTGACAAGCCCAGGGTGGCCCCCCGCACGCACACACACATGCTCACAGACATACACACAAACACACGCACACACACACACACAATTCTCTAACTTTGTTACAATGCACATCCCAGGCCCTTTGGGGCTCCAATGGCCTTTTTCTAAAGTTAATTTAAAAAAAAAATTTTTTTTTGACTGGCTCTCTCAGATCTGAGAGGCTGTGTGAGTCACACACATGCACACATGCTCACAGATGCACACATGTGAAAATAAACATTTTAAAATAGATAAATAAAAAATAGAAATGAAAACGAAGCTCAGTTCTTCAAAGTCAGGGATGTTTTGAGAAAAGAAGTTGGAAACATGGCTAGCCCTTACTGCCATGACAACATAGTATGTACAATAGTATAATACCATATAATCTGCATTCTTATAAGACCTGACGAGGTAGAGAGATGGCTCGGTGGTTAAGAAAATACTCTGCTCTTCCCAAGGACCTGAGTTCGGTTCCCAGCACCCACACAGGAAGGCTCACAACTGCCTTTAACTTCAGCTCTAGGGGAATCTGATGCCCTCTTCTGGGCTCGAAGAGCACTGCCTTCATATGTGTGAGCCCACACTCCACACACCTGTCTATATGTAATTTAGGATTTTATTTAAAGTTAAAAAAATGAATCCAAAACAACCTTGCAAGATAGCTATGATTCTTACTCTCATTTTACTGACGGTGAAATCAAGACGGGGAGCACTAGCAGCCTGGCTAACAATCTTACAGCTGGAAGGAGGGCTAAGGACCTGGCCCAGGCCCTTCGGCTCTGGAGTCTGCATTCTGTGACTTCTGTTATGGTAGGGACAGAGCCCTGTGGCAACTTCCGTTTGTCAAGCAGCCTTCCGGCTGAGCCCTCAGTGTCCCACAAACTGCTCGTAGACACAGCAGCTACACAGTGTTAACACCGGCGTGTAGCTAAGGACTCGGAGGCCTGGAAACTTTAAAGAGCCTTCTCACAGGTTCTGTGGTAGCCCGTGAGCAACAGGAGCGGGGTCCTAAGCCATTTCCTAGCCACTCTGTTACCACTAGAGCAGAGTGTATTCTACAAAGACTCCCTGGTCCAGGCAGAGAGCGCTAGCCTTGATTCCCACGCCACAGGTCCAGCAGCCATGCCGTTAAAGATAACGATGCCGTGTTGAGGCTTCTGTGAGTCTGGATCACTTCCAAAGTAAAAAGCAAACAAAATCCTACTCTAGGAACTGACTCCGCCCCTCCGGAATAACACACCCCCATGACACCCCTACCAGAGGCTGCTGCCAAGGACAGGTGCGCCAAAGTTTGCATTGTGTGTGTGTGTGTGTGTGTGTGTGAGCACTTGATATTTTGAAAAGAGCTCATGTAAAAATAAAGCACCTAAAAGCTGTTATCCTGCTAACTGTTTTGTTTCATGGAACACTTTTACTCCGAGCCACTTTGTGTGTGTGTGTGTGTGTGTGTGTGTGTGTGTGTGTGTGTGTATGTGTATGGGTGTGTGTGTGTGTGAGGCCAAGGCTGGTGTCTTCATACATCACTCTCCACCGTACTGTTTGAGACACTCTTCCTAGGCCTGGAGCTCACCGGTTGGCCACACTGGCTAGCCATGAACGACAGGAGCCACCTGTTTCTGTGTCCCTAGGCTGGGACTGCAGGGGTTGCCACTGTTGCTGGCTTTTCACAGAGGGGCTAAGGATCGGAACTCGGACTCTTAGGCCCCAACAGCAGGAGCTCTGCCAGCTGAGCCACCTTGCCAACCCCTCCGAGAATGTCCTAAAATCCAACCCCACGAGGCTGTGAGGTTCAGAATATGCCAGAGGCCGTAGACACTGGGGCACACCAATATGCCCGAACCTGCTTCTGGAGATCTGTACACAAAAACAGCAGCTCAAGAGGCTGCCTCCGTTGTTTTTACAGAAACAAGAGAGCTAAGAAGCATGACTTGACTGTTTTAGTAAACCCACCCAATCTTCCTCTTCCCAGAAACACGCGCACGCACCTCCTCCATTAAAGGGAGTGCTTTTATACAAACTGCCCTATAATAAGATTTTCTCACAGAGGTTTACAACCTCAAAGGCTGGAAAGAAGAGCCCTGCCTTTGGTTTTGAAGCCAGAGGGAAACATTCCTTAATTTGCTTGAGTTTTCATTAAATTTAAAAGGACACATGCTTGGGTCCTTTACAAAGCAACTGCATTCTCTAACTTTGTTACAACGCACATCCCAGCCCCTCCGGGGCTCCAATGAGCTTTTGCTAAAGTTAATTTAAAAAAAAAACAAAACTTTTTTTTTGACTGGCTCTCTCAGATCTGAGAGGCTGTGTGAGTCACTGTGACTCAGACCTTTGCCCTGGGGTTTTACAGCCTGAGGACACCTGGAAAGAAAGGGGCTGGAGTGGAGCCAGACAGTATGAGGGGAACAAAAGGAGAGAAAACATCTCCCAATAGAAGAGGTGAAGGGCTGTGTCAAAACAGGGAAGCCTGTGGGGCAAGGGCTTAACCAACACCATCCAACAGGCCCCTGCTCTCCTCTTCATGCTGAAACTGGGCCTCCTGTGGAGACTTAACCTTCAGCACCTGTGACAAGAGTGTCTTCCTTCACTAAATCTCTAAGGCTGCCCCGAGCAACCCTACCTAAAAATAAATAAATAAATAAATAAATAATAGTAATAATAATAATAATAATATGTTTGTGTCTGTATGTCTGTCTTTTGGCCGCATGTGTGCGGGTGCCCTTGGAGAGCCTCGGGCCCTCTGGAAGAACAGCATCTCTTTTTAACATAGAGCCATCTCTCCAGCCCCCAAAGCCTACTTTGCTTTGAGGCTTCATCCCTGTGGCCTCAGACACAGGTCTGTCCTCTCTGGACTAAAAGGAAGTCTGACGGCCACAGGGACAGACTCCATGAATGTCGCCAGCACATTACTGTGTAACACGCACTATAGATAGTATTGAGATGAACGCTCTCTCACGGCAACTGAGAGAGTCCTGATTGTCTTCAGACAAGGTCCTAGAAAAGTTGTGCTCGAGAAATAGCTGTCCTTTTATACATAGACCCAGTTTTCTGGGTGTGTCCGTGCTGTCTATTCAATATGATGGCTGAGGAGTTCCCTCCGGGACGGAGAAGCCCAGAAGTCTTCGAGAATGCATCCCGGGGACACTGCTCTGCAGTGGGGGATAATGTGTTACTGGTGGTAGGGTTTTGTTTCGTTTTGGATTCTGGTATTTTGAGGCAGAGTCTGGCTACACAGCTTAGGCCAGCCCTGAACTTGTGACATCCCCCTGCCGCAGCTTCCCCAGTGCTGGGTTTACAAGCCTATACAACCACCCTGGTTGTCCTCAGTTTTAAAGCTTGGAATTGTCCAATGAGCCACAGAGTTCAGA
This sequence comes from Meriones unguiculatus, assembly GCF_030254825.1. Taxonomy (NCBI): domain Eukaryota; kingdom Metazoa; phylum Chordata; class Mammalia; order Rodentia; family Muridae; genus Meriones; species Meriones unguiculatus. The sequence goes on along the minus strand of NC_083363.1, from coordinate 58,903,080 downwards.
GAGCACGGAAAGGATTTCCTTAGTAGAGGGAGGAAGAGAAAACCGGAGCTGAAGCCATGGACAGGCAAAGCTCCTGGGAAAACAGAAAGTTTAAGCTGTCAAGACCCGGAATCCCAACACTTAGAAGACTGAGATAGGAGGACTATGAGCTTGAAGCCAGCCTGAGGCAACACACACACACACACACACACACACACACACACACACACCTGCAGGGGGAGGGGCCAGAGCTAGCACAAATCTAAAGCCTAACCAAAAGAACTAAGCGTGCTTCTGTGTCTGCTGCTGGGCTTCTGCCCACAGTGAGAAGCCAGGAGAGATTCCCCATGGCTGCCCGTGCCCTTGACGAGAGTCCGACTTGGACTCCATTAACTGAGGTTAGACCCTTGGTAAACTTATCACCAATACCCCCAAATTTTCTTTAACTTCGCTAGTGTCTAAAAAAAGAAACCCATGCAGCGGGGGTGGGGTGGGGGTGGGGTTTTGGCGGCGGGGGGAGGGCTATGTTGTGGGAGTTCTGAAGTCAGACTCTCCTGGGAAGAAAGGAAGCCGGGATGCTGTTCCCTGGTGAATCCTGATTCCTCACAGCCCCCGAGTTTTCTGTCCTTAAAAGGCAACGCTAGGCTCAGAGCATCGCCTCCTCCGATAAATGAGTTAAGGAGCTTGAAATGCTCTGTCCCACTGGTGAGAGAACGGACCAAGCACTGAAACTACGAGAGTTTGCTGGGGGGGGGGGGGAGGGCAGGTCATCGCTGAGAAGCAAAGAAATGCAGAGCTCTCAGGAGGACGGAAGGGACGGCTACAGGAAGTCAAACGTCCGTATCAGAAAGAGAAAGTGACAGTGAACACCCGGGAGGAATTGAACCGCGGGCAAGCAGAGGCTTTTTCCAGAGTGAAGGCTGCAGACAGCTTTCGCTCAAGAAGATCCACCGCCTCGGGTTCGGCTTGTCAGCTCTGATCATTGCTTCTCGGGAATAAGTTTCTAATGTAGCGATCAGTGTGCTGCTTACATCCTCTGCCCGCCCTTCGCCTGTGGGTGGACAAGCACGGGAGAGCTGAGTTTGTGCGGGGAGCGAGGGTGCCGAACGCTCAGAAACCCAGCTATCAAGCGAGGGCCCTTTCCCTGCACAAGGGAGGTCCAGCTCGGAAATTGCAAACTTGTTTTTCTTTTTTTTTTTTCCCCCTACACAGCCGGCTGGAAACCTGAAAGGTCCTGGCCTGGAAGCACGGTGTCCCACACTTACTGGGTGATCTGTCAGTTGCAAGCCAGGCGGCTCGCGTTCAGCAGCGACCCTCCCACCCTCCGGGGCCTCGCTGACCAGAGCAGGTGGGCGCGGCCAGCATCCCACGGCTCGACCAGGCTGTGGCGTCCGCTGGCGCTGGCGAAGGGTCCCCGCCCGGAGCCCAGGGTTGCAGGAGTCCTGTCTCTGTTGACAACCGCAGCGCCACGGTTGCTAGGACACCGCCAATCGTGGCGTGGCTTTGGGATCCGGCCCCGCCCACCGCCGCACCCCGCAGAGGCAGGAAAGAGGAGCTGGGGCTGCTGAGGCAACAAGGATGGTCAGGGGCCGCAGGAAGGAGACAGGGCCTAAGGCTCGGCCTCTGAGCCTGACCCTGGGAAACCTGACAGTGGCGAATATTCAGAATTAGATTAACAAGCACTGAGATCGGCGCAAGTGCAGGAAGCAGCTAAGGGGTAGAAGGCAGACCGCAGGAGACTGCCTGCTGAAGGAGGTCTGTCCTCCCGCTTTCCTTCAGGCAGGTCACCCTGGCCTGTTTGTTTTGGTTTCTCCTTCGGCGTTATAAAGAGATCTTCTCTTTGCAGAGTTGAGGGAAAGAAACGTGGAGCTGGAGCAGGGCGTTGCAGGTGCCGAGCTGGAAAGGGCGGTCAGATGGGGCATTCACAGTTTTGCTAGACTGCAGCTGTTGACACAAGAGCCGTGAGCAGAAAGACTGTGAATGAAAACTCCCGAGGGGGGAGGGGGAGCTGGGTCTGCAGAGACTGACTGATCGGAATTTCCGTTCTGTGGAGGGGTTGGAATGTTGCAGGTCTGGTTGCTATTACCTATGGTGGGCTAGTTTTAGCCCTCCAGGACAGCCGCTCCTTGTCCACCTCTGTGTCCAAACTGAGGTGACTAACACATTAAAAAAAAAAAATCGCTTAGAATCTATTAACTTAGCAGACAAATGGCCTCCACCAACCCAAAGGCTAAGAAGATCATATCGCATCTTGAGCTCTATAGAAAAGCTTTCCCGTCTCACTGTACCTCTCTCTCTCTGACTGACATACAAGGCATTTTCATTTGGCCTTGAGTTACAGCTTTCTTTGTTCTGTAAAACTATAAAAACTTCATGAAACTGCTTCCACACTGGAACGTGGAATTTGGGGCAAACGACATCTGTGCTGTAGGACCATGGGCCCTTAAAACGGCTCCAGAATAAACTATCTCTCGTTCCCTTTAGGACGAGAGCTGTGGTTCTTGCGTGTCTACAGGTAATATTCCTGCAGGCATTGTCTTCTACGCTCTACTTAATGATTATTTAGTTTTGCCTTACAACCCTACAAACGTCTCAAAACACATGCCCATGACTCTCCAAACATTGGCACCAAAAAAAAAAAAATGTGCTTATGAAAAAAAATTTTTGTGGGTCTAATGAGCTTATGATGTTCAAGAGAGTTGGGCTTCCTGGGCCTCTCCTGATATTCTGGGGGTCCCGGATGGAAACTATGAGGAAGATGCTCAGTGTCAGGGGCTGAGTTGGGACAAGGACTCCTCAGCAGCCAAGGGCCTCACTCTTGCTCTCATGTCCTTGCTAGGGTGGGTGGTCCAGGGCTTCTTACTTCTTGGAGGCCACGTAGGCCATGAGGTCCACCACCCTGTTGCTGTAGCCAAATTCATTGTCACGCCAGGAAATGAGCTTTACAAAGTTGTCGTTGAGAGCAACGCCGGCCCCAGCATCAAAGGTGGAAGAGTGGGAGTCACTGTTGAAGTCGCAGGAGACAAGCTGGTCCTCAGTGTAGCCCAGGACGCTCTTTAGTGGATCAGATGCCTGCTTCACCACCTTCTTGATGTCATTATACTTGACAGGTTTCTGCGGTTGGCATGTCAGGTCCACGACAGACACATTGGAGGTAGGGAAGGCCATGCCAGTGAGCTTCCCGTTCAGCTCTGGGATGACCTTGCCCGCAGCCTTGGCAGCACCAGTAGATTTAGGGATGATGTTTGGGAGGCCCATGGCCAACACGCCACAGCTTTCCAGAGGGGCGATCCACAGTCTTCTGGGTAGCGGTGACGGCATGGACTGTGGTCATGCGTCCTTCCACGATGCCAAGGTTGCCACGGCCAGGAGGCTAAGCAGTTGGTGGTGCAGGAAGCATCGCTGACAATCTTGAGTGAGCTGTCAGACTTCTCATGGTTCACACCCGTCACAAACACGGGGGCTTCGGTGGAAAGGAAATAGATGATCACCCTTTTGGTCCCACCCTTCAAGCGGGCCCAGCCTTCTCCATGGTGGTGAAGACACCAGTAGATCCACAATGTACTCGGCACCTTAATAAAAGATTCCACAAGGAAATGGTGCTTAGTGTTTGGACATTAAATTATGTTTTAGATTGTAAAGCTCAAGAGCTGGTGAGATCATTTGTTGGGTTTCTGTAAACATACATGGGTGCTTGTTTATTTATCTGTGTGTGTGTTCTGAGGACAGCTTGTGGGAATTGGCTCTTTTCTTCTCCCATGTGGTTTCCAGGGGGGCCAGGTGGGGGTGTTGAACTGACCTTCCAAGACACTTTGATGGCCCCATTTCCTGTATTTTGAGTCAAAGATATGACCCTGTCTCAGAAAAACAAAACAAAGAAAAGATAACTAACATTAGAAATAACTCTGTCTCTGACAGAGAAATCTACTGTATCCTCCGAGGTTCATTTTCTTTTCTTCATTGTTTTGTTGCCTTGGTGATTTAAAAAAAAAAGTATTGAAAGGTTTGATTCTTGATCACGGGTCATTCTGTAGCGCTATAAAAGTGCACACCTTTGGCTACACAAATAAGAGGCTCTATTCACACCACCAAACCCAAACAACTTACACCAGCCGCATTTGCCAAAGCCACCACCGTCCTGCTGACCACACCCTGGCAGACCAGTATTCCTGGCTCTGGCAGGTGGGAAAGAGCAGCTATTCCGTCGAGATCTCCCTGTGGTCTCACCACGCACTCCCGCTTCACTCCACACCTCGCTCACTCCCCTTCCTGGGACACTCCACAGTCCCTGTGGGGGACTGCGGCCTCTTAGACTTACAGGACTAGGACACAGTTGTAGACAGCCAAAAGTGTACAAGTTCAAGTTCATCTGGAAGTACTTTACTGCCTTGCAAGCTGGCTCACTGCAGTGAGTTGTGTCACCTTTGTTTCCTGAGTGATTCAGGACGGGCTATTCTTTCAACAGTGACATGCTGTTGCTCTGAACTTGTCCTGTTTATTTTGAACCGACTTTTGGACAAATAACTGGCAGCCTGACGTCAACCAGCAACTGACCTCTGTCATGACATCCCTACCCTGAAATAACGAAGCCGAGTTATTACCTGCCGAGTCTACCACCAAAGTCTTGATTACACTTTCAGATAGATCATCCTTTTTACCTACTGCCCTCAGTCATCCAAGAGAGACTAACCCTGAGAGCTCTCCGCCTCTAAAGAAAGATGCCTTCCCTTGGGCCACCCCCTTAACATGGATTGGCACACCTTGGGAATAACAACCTGTTGGGTCCTGCAGGGAAATCCTCTCCTGGAAGCCCGGGTCCCGGTGATTGGGCTCCACCTGCCCAGTCCCAGAGCACGACTTGCCAGTCCCAAAATCTTGGCAACCACCATCTGACGGTGACAACCCTTCCATTATTATTTGACCTTTGAGCTGTTTACTTTTCAGGCTGAATGACTTTCCTTTTTCTTTGTAGAAGTCTGCCCCTGACACTGCCTGGACTTAGGAGCTTATCAGAACCCTTGGTAGGAAAGAGACTGATAAATGAAGTGAACGGAGGAGACTCAACTTCCCAAGCCTGGAAAATACTAATGTGAGGGAATTATGTGTATGTGTAAGGAAGGCTCTGAATTCAAACAGAAACATTAGCTCTGAAAAGGAAATGGGCTTTGGAGACACACAGCAACTACATCCAGGAGCAGTCCCTGTTGAACCTATCCTAGAACTCTTGGTGAAGGTGCTGTGATCATCAGAGATGGCCTTGAGGGAGGCAGCAAGGGTGCAGGAAAGGGTAACCCGGACATTTGTGAAGACGCCTACTTCTCCACTTAAGAGGAGAGACCATTCCCAATAAACCCTCTGTCGTAAGTTGAAAATGTCATAAGTTGGAAATACATTTCACCTCCCAAACAAACCAGAAAACATGGTCTCTACACAGCTCATCGATGTTACTGGATCCCTTTTAGCATGGTAGGGCAGGCAGTGAGCCGCAGCTCACACTGTTGCTGTGCTGAAAGGAAAGCCCAGGAAAAGGCCCAAATTCCCAGCCCGAAGAGCAGTCCCTGCTGGATGCGCTTGACCTTTGCTGTACAGGAAAGCTGAAAAATCAACCGTCAAGCCGTCCTGAGTTCCAGAATACCTGTGCTGTGATGCTGCGTTGAGTGTTCGTTGCCTGGGAAGGGAATGGGGCCCTGGCTCTAGCCAGCTCCTCTCTCAAGTAGATTCACGGGCACACTCCATCCGTCCTTGAGGGTTGCAGTGTGCCCTTCTCCTTGAAGGAATTGGCGTCATGAATGGTAGCTATAATCCGTTATCTCACTTGATACTGGGCGGAGGAACATAGAGTAAACTGAGACACAGGAATAAGCACATGCTTCCTTTTTACTGTTTTTCTTTTGAGACAGGATCTCGGGCTAGCCTTAGCTACACAATCTACATTAGAATAGCCTCAGATTCAAAATCCTCCCACCTCAGGTTCCAGAGGGCTGGCTACACTTCAGTCTTAAATGACCTGATGCGAGTCTGTTTCCTGTTACTTACTTACTATTTAACAGCTTCCGGGTGCTCCACTGCTTTTAAACACATCTAGAGTGAGAAGGCCACATCACATGACAGCAGCAGACTAAGAACTGCACAACAGTATCTTCTACAAACACAAAACTTCCACACATTTGGAGTTTTAAAAGCATTCTTCCCAATGCATCCCAATGCAACAACCTGACAAAGATCGCTACTTATGATGAGATTTTGGTTACATGGAAATGGTACCTGTGACTGGCCCGAGTCTTCTTTGGCTTGGTCATCTACTTCCTGTGGTCGCCGAGAGCAGCACACACACACGGATAATGGCAAGGGACAATACGGCCCTTTCCTAGATTAGGAACCTCTAACCCTAGGGCAAGGCGCCCTGGTGACCCCATGAGGGCACAGGACATGGACAAAAGGCTAGAGCCTCTCTGACGTCCATGCTCGAGGCCTCCTGTATTGTCCCTTCCTGGACTGGAACACTGTGGCTCCTGTGTGAGAAGGAGAGCTGAGAAGAAAGCCTGCCCACCCCGATCTGGGTTTGATTAAATTATCACTAGTAATAGGAGAAGAATGTCTAGGCTGAGTGGGAAGAAACCTGTTTACAGATTTGTTCTTCTAGAATGTTCCCCCACCCCCAGCTAGCCTTGTGACTTGTTCCCTTAGCAGGCAGGCCTTGGCAAGAGTCACACACACACACACACACACACACACACACACACATGCTCTGCATGCTCTGCTCAGCGCTCCTTCATGCCACGTCATCAGTAGCATCTGTAGCACTGACAATGTTGCTTATAATCCATCTCTCTGCCCTAGAACGTGAACCACTGCGCAGCACAGGTCTTTGCTGTGCAATTTCAGGGCCTGGCATAATAGAATGAATTAAAACACGAGGAGCCTAAATCCAGTTTCTCTCTCTCCCTCTGTGTGTGTGTGTGTGTGTGTGTGTGTGTGTGTGTGTGTGTGAGTATGAGTGTGTGTGTGTATGTGTGTGTGTGTGTGAGTGTGTGTGTGAGTGTGTGTGTGTGAGTGTGAGTGTGTGTGTGTGTGTGTGTGTGTTTGTCTCTACATTCATGTGGAAGCCATCCACTGACATCTTCCTGAACAGCTCTCTGTCGTGAAACACCATGACCAAAGCGACTTGGAGAGAAGAGGGTTTACTTGGCTTATGATTCCACCTCACAGTTCATCATCAAAGTCAGGACAGGCACTCAAGCAGGGCAGGAACCTGGAGGCAGGAGCTGATGCAGAGGCCGTGGAGAAGAGCATACGCTCCGTGGCTTGCTTTCTTATAGAACCAGGACCACCAGCTCAGAGACGGGTCCACCCACAATGGATTGGGCTCTCTCCACCAATCACTCATTAAGAAAACGCTCTACAGGCTTGCCTACAGCCCAGTATTATGGAGGCATTTTCTCAGCTGGGGCTCCCTCCTTGCAGTGTCTCTAGCCTGTGTTAGGTTGACAGAAAACTGGCCAGCACAGCTCCCCACTTTGTTTTTTTTCTTTTTCGTGACAGGTCTCTCTTCTGAGCCGGGAGCTCACCACTTCATTCACCAGCATGTCCCTGGCTTCTTCCTACCTCCGCCTCCCCAGCACTGTGGTTACAGACAAAGGCTCCCACGTATGAGGTTGCTGGGAATCTGAATTCAGATCCGCACTCTTTCTTGGCAAGCCCTTTACCAGTGCAGCCATCTCTCCATCCCAGCTGCTTTCATTTCAGAGGATGTTTTAGCAGGGTGATCATCTCAGGCTCATCGCTAAGCTTTGGGGAGACACTCTCTATAGAAAGGCCAGCAGAGGCTGTGGCGGCACGACTGTCCTTTAGACCAGGAATAACTGTGATCACTGATTGCTGTAAGAAGACAATTCAGAAACAGAAACTGCATCACACACAGTGTGTTCAAATCAAAGGTTTTCTTTCTTTCTTTTTTTTTTTCCTATGCCTGCTCTAGCTCCCGTGCAATGAGACAGAGACCTGGTGTATTTGTTAATAAGCTTTAAAGCAACATAACTGGGCAGATATTGATCTGTTCTAACCTGTCCGTGCTAGTCCAGCTACTTCCCAGCCATGTGCCCTGTGACCCATCTTCTAGTCTCTCCCTGGCCGCTCCTGCTCCATCCTCATCCTCATAGCAGCTCCTCATGGGCTTCTTCTTCTCTCTCCCTCTCTCTCTCTACCTGGGACTCCCCACCACCTTGCAACTGGGAACAGAAGTCCTGCCTACTGTCCTCTGCCCAGTCATGGGCTAGCTAGCCTTTTCTCTCCATCAGTGGATGTAAGTTCATGTTCACAGAAAGCGCCGAAATTCTATTCCTCTAAGTCAGCAGTTCTTAAACCTGTGGGCCACTGTCACCTGTCGGCCACGCCCCTTTCCGTGGTCACATATCAGATATTTACATTACGATTCACAGCAGCAGCAAAATTACAGTTACAAAGTAGCAATGGACTAACTTTACCATTGGGGTCACCACAACATGAGGGAGTGTATTGCGGCGTTAGGAAGGTTGAGCGCCTTGGCTCTAAGTGAGCTGACAACCTGGGCTCCTTCACATCTCGGTCTCCCATGTCTCAGTGACTTTAAGGTTCTTGTCTCTATCCAGGAGAAGGAGGCAGGAAGCTGGAGAGCGACATGTGGGAAGGGTTCCTGTTCACCGGCAGACTTGAAGGAGACATTTGTCACTCACAGTCAATGCCACTAGCTGTGTCAGTGCCACGGAGGCTGGAGTCCAGGGAAGAAGAAACGTGTGACTATGCAGAAGGCTTCTTCCACAGGCACCCGCAGCTCTCCTCCCCTGGCTTAACCGAGTATTTTAAACTGAGTGACCTCAACCCAACCAGCTGAGTCTATTAATAGCAAGTCAACAATGCGTAGACAACGATCTAGTCAAGGGGGCTGAATGTCGCCATAGCAAATGTGGCTACTTTCAAATCCATTCAGGCTGGCTAGACTCTTGTGTGTTTGTGTAACTTAAATCAGGGAAACGTTAAAAGAGAAAACATTTGCGTGGATGAGTTGGACACATCACATGGTTGTGAGCCACCATCTTCCACATTTTCTCTTACTATAACAGAATACCTGAGACTGGACAATTTATAAAGGAAAAAGGTCTACTTAGATCTTAGGTCTGGAGGCAGGAAGGTTCAAGATCAGGTGGCCTCATGCATATCTTAAGATGAGGAGGGTGAAAAGAGGTTACGAAAAAGAAGGGAAAGCTGAGAAAAGATGTATGCACTTCATAACTTCTCTTGTGATAGTTCAGCCCTAGGAGCATTAGAACTCAGGATGAAGGCTTTAAGCCATTTATGAAATAGCATCCCCACCTTCCAAGCACCACTCTAACTCACCTTCCAACATTGCTGCACTAGGAACCTAGGCTTAGCGTTAGTGTGGGGCAGGGTTACAAATCCTGTTCTAACTACAGTCACTAGAGAGCACTTCTCTTGCATTAGAAGTACCTGAGACACACCCCCCCCACCCCCCGCACACACACACACAAATAAGTGTAGGGAACAAGGAGCTATGAAATTCCAAAACTGTCAGGATTCAGATTTCTTACATTTAAATGTTGTTACTCCCACCTGACGGCTCGTGAAACCAGAATCCATGTTGTCTGAGTATTTTGAAGCAAAGGAGAAGCTTCAACATTGAATGCATTTATTTGTTAGTTTGCTTGTTTGTGGGCATTGCCACAGCGCATGTGTAGAGATCAGGGACAGCTTCTGAGGGCTGGTTCTTGCCCTCCACCTTGTTACCGCCACTACACCAAGAACCCCAGGCGAGCTGGAGACCGTCCAGATTAGTCTCCTGTGTCCACCTCCCGCCTCCTATCGGAGTGTTAAGATTGGGAAAGTGTTCTTCTGTAGGCATAAAGTTACTGTGTAATTCAAATGCTGACTTCTGCACCCCCATATCCGGTTGCGACCCGGTCTCTGAGAACCTCCTGCCTCAGTGTTGAATAAACACTGCTCCTCAGTTTTCCCCTGATATGCCAATAAAGCAGTTTACAGCCAATCACTGAGCAGGGAAGAATAGGGCTGGACTTCCTGCCAGCCGGGGAGGAGGAGTTAGAGGAGGAAGCAGGGGACTCAGCTAGGGGTAGGTGTCCGGGAGGTACCACCAGAGAGAGCTCAACGAGGAAGCTACGAGGTGGAATTGTCTCTGGGATGCACACGGGAATTCGCTTAGAGGGCTAAGACTAGAGTTAAAACCGCTCAGTTCTTGTGCTGTGAAGATTGTTGAAGTAATAGAGTTTCATTTGTGTGAAAGCTGGGTTAAGAGAGAAACTGAGAAACAGTTTTATTATTATTATTATTATTTTATTTATTACATATACAGTGTTCTGTACTACACGCCAGAAGAGGGCACCAGATCTCACTATAGAGGGTTGTGAGTCACCATGTGGTTGCTGGGAATTGAACTCATGACCTCTGGAAGAGCAGCCAGTGCTCTTAACCGCTGAGCCATCTCTCCAGCCCCGAGAAACAGTTTTATAAAAGTAACTGTAACACTCTACTGTATCAGAATTGTTTTTTTTTCCCCCTGTGGGGTCCACAGTGTTGTTCAGGTCATGTATCCCGCCTATGTGGCAGGAGATTTCAACCACTGAGCCATCTCCCCAGCCCTGTGAATAATTTTAAAACGCAAATTCCCTGAGCCCGACGAAAGGTAAGTTTTAGAAAAAGGGAAAAGCATGTTCTCATTAAGATACAAAAGTGAAGACACTCAGAAGATTTTATCAAACGCTTCACATGAAAGAGGCAGACAAATGTCAGAATCCTTTGAAAGAGGAGTGAAAACAGCAAAACACAGTAACTGGAATTTGCCCAGTACTCCGTGATGGCCCCAACCTGACTGGGACAGCCTGGGAAGGAAGAAAAGCCAAACAGAACCAGATCCACAGACAGAACGCTGCTGAGATTAGAGCCTCTGGTCTCTCTGCCAGACAAGCTCAGCTTCCAGAAGCTCAGCGTGTTTGCCATATAGAGTTAGACAAGGAGGCAGGTTATCATATAGAGAGAAAACAAGGAGGCAGGATCATTATATGGAGCTGAACAAGGGGCTAGGCTAAACTGCTTCCGGTAGCAGCCCTCTTTGTAGGAGATCAGTCTTCCTGCTGTGAACAGCAGAGTTTAGAAAACTATGGTGGGCATTTTCTGCACACTCTCTTGACATCTAAACTTGGACTAGAGGCTCTGCTGTCTTTGGCACGGCTGGCTCATGTCAACAGCAAACATTCACTCAGGACTTGACTCACCCAGGGCTTTCTCTACTCCCTACATGAACTGTGTGAAAGGACGCAGACTGGATTTCCACAGAGAAGAGGCCAGCCAGTCTTCTTAAACATTTTCCCCTGAGGACCCTTTTCAACCACGCAACTTCTACACAGCTCCCGAGGAATATAAGTATATAAAGTAGGCATACAAATCCAACCTATATAAATCATAGAGAGCTTTTTAAATCTTCATTTTATATACACATACATATATAATTATAGCATTTATTAAAGAAGGCAAACGTGCATACTAATGAGATAGGCGTGTTAAACTTTCACATGAATTTTCACTCAGTATCTAATACCACAGGACATCTTTTTGTTGGCTTGTTTGTTTGCCTGGTGGGTGGTTTAGTTTGATTTGGTATTTTTGAGACAGGGGACAGGTAATCAGATAATCAGGGCTGGCCTTGAACTCCTGATCACCTGTAAAAGTAATTTTCGTTCACCTGATTCAGTCAATGTCTTAGAGGCTTACTGCCTCTTTCTACTGGGCCGTACAGGCATTGCCAAGTGGACTGTGGGTTTAAAAACAAAGTACATGAAGTTGGGACAGGAGATAGAACAGGGGATTGGAGGGAAGGGACTGGATTAAAACATATTATGTGCACGTATGAAGTTCTCAAACAATAAAACATTTTAAGTAATATTTAAAAAGAAGAATGTGCTTGTGATTTCTTGTCTGCACATAAGCTCTTTCTGGAAGGAAACTCAAGAGACTTAAGCGCTGTTGCCTCCAGGGACGGGAAATCAGTGTTGAGGAATACAGAGGGAAAGCAGAATTTTAACTAAACGTTGTTTCCTTCCGAGTGCCAGGCCAGTGTGAGATTCAGCTGAACGAAAGCTTGGAATGTAATCATTTCACAAATTGGCTAAAAGTTATCTTCATCATCCTTAATCAAGTCCAAGTTGTCTTTGCTTGGAATCTCAGCTTGTTCCTTAGGAGTTCTGTCTAAACCACTCAAACCAATGACGCATGATGACCAAAGTCAGACATGGCTGCTGTGTAGGTAGAGCACACGGCTCTGAGGGCTACAGCTGACAAAGCAGCTTGCCGGTTACTGGATCTTATCTGTTCTACCTCTCTCCTCCAGACAGAAAGAAGAGAGAGAGGGTAAAGGAAATCCGTTGGTTAATTGACCAGATGAAATTATTGACCTTAGAGGTCATATGTGGCTTCATTACTGAAAGGCCACATGTGCGGGCTCCTCCAGAAGTCTCGATTTCTGTGTGTTCTCTCTGAGGCTCCATTGGCCTGCCCTTCGGGCGAGGTGGACTGGTAGAGAACACCTCGCCATCTCTGGACGCCTGAGGCAGCCCAGCTTTCCCATGGCACCCAGCCTCCGGCTCTCACGCTTTGATACATTTCACTACCTGATAGGTTCACCGTGATTGGACTTTTCTGTTTCCACACAGATTCGCAACTTCCTGAAAAAAGGACCATGACCTTCACCGTTCTCCCTCCTAAACCAACCACAAAATACTCATTATTACTTATATGACCTACAAGAGAAATTACGTGAGCACACACAGTCTTCCCAGGGGCATTGCTCTCTACCTCAAGTTCCTCTTACTCTCCACCAGGGAAATTCCTTTTCCTCAGCAAGGCCAAAGATAACATCACTGACTTGATAAAATTTTCCTTTCGTCTCTAGAGCACCACGTCTCTAGGGCTAAATGGATCATTGTGAATGTCCAGTAAAAAGGCAGACACAGACACATTCATGAACACATATGTGCATGCATCCACACACACACACACCTATGCATTCATAGCACCCATGTGTGCATATACAATGTGTATACATACACATACCACAAATAAAACCCAGCCAGGAGTGTCATAATGAAAAAAGAAAACATTGAAGACAAAGACCAAGAAAACTCTTCAGAGCAGCAGAGACACCTAACTTATCACACAGGAAAGACCCTCAGAGAGCCGGGAGGCCAGCAGGCAGGAGGTGTTGAAAGAAAAGATGTGTCGCTCAACATGCTAGTGCTTATGTCCAAGAAAATAACCCTGTTTGCTCTTCTTCTGTGGAAACTAAGGCAAAAATAAAGACATTTTCAGATAATGAAATAAGATATAAGACAGTCCATCACTGCTAGTTTCTCTGTACAGGAAAGGTAGGTTTCCTTAAGTGGACAAAAGTGAGCTTTGTGGACGTGCAGAACACTGGGCTCCTGTGAAGAGGTCCACCTGCTTTTAAAGACAGTGTGCAGGCTGGAGCGAGGGCTCCGAGGCTAAAGGCTCTTGCTGCTCTTGCAGAGGACCAGACTTTGGTTTCCAGAACCCACACTAGTGGACTCACAACCACCCATAACTACAGCTCCAGGGGTAACAGGGCTGTCCTCTGGCCTCCTTGGGCACTGTGTTCACATGTGTGCACTCCCATACAGACACACATACATAAAAATAAAGTCAATGTAAATGCACAGAAGTTCAAAATAAGCAAACCAAAGAAATTGGGGGGGGGTGTGCACACACATGGATGATAAACATGAAGAACTCACAAATTAGAAAATACTCTGGTGACTAAAAATGAAAATAAGATGGCATGCTTGGCAGGATGTGGTGGTGCACACGTGTAATCCCAGCACTCAGGAGGCAAAGGCAGTTGGATATCTGTGAGTTCGAGGACAGCCTGGTGTACAAAGCTAGTCTAGAACAGCCAAGGCTGCACAGAAAAACCCTGTCTCAAACAAACGAACAAAAACAAGATGGCATGCTTATGGGATGCAATAAAGGCAGTAACAGGAGGGAATGTTTTTCTTGCTGCAAATGACTATATTTTATATTTTTAAAGATACACATAAAATTAATGATCTAATTTTCCATCTTACAATGCTGAGAAAAAAATAGCAAACTAAACAACAAAACAAATAATAGAAAAGAAATTTTTGACAGACAGCAGAAACAGAGAAAAAAAAGCAGTGCAACCTTTTAAATTGATGAAGCATTACTTATCTAGACTGACCAGGGAGAAAGGGAAAGGAAAATAAGGAGACAAAGAACAGAAGTAATTACCTACATGACAGAAGCAAAATTGTGAGGAAATGCCATGAACAAGTGTAACACAATGTATTAGCTGTGATGATTACATCCAGAAACATGCACACTGCTGAAACTGGCTCAAGAAGAAAGAGAAAAGCCGAATAGACCTGTACAACTAAAAATGTTGAGTTAACTGACCAAGAAACAAATCTCAGGTCAAACTGCTATTATCAACCTAGAACTAATGTCTAAACAGTTAAACCCACCACGTGTGGCAGTTACATGACTATAATCCCAGCTCTCAGGTAGAAGGAAGATACATTCCAGGCTGGCCTGGGATTCATGGTCAGACCCGATCTTTAGAAAGAGAGAGAGCTCAGTGCTTGAGAACACGTTCCTCTCCCAGAGGAACTGAGTTCAGTTCCCAGCACCCGTGTCAGGCACATCACAAATGACTGAAACTATATTCGGGGCATCCACTGGCCTCTGCCAGCACGCGCAAACCCGTAAACGCACACACACAGCTGAGACACAAATCTCAGAATTTTATGAGGGGAGCGCATTCACTTCACAGCCCTAAGATCAAGCATCACCTTGATGTCTAATCAAACATTGCTTATTTGGATAGTCTGGCTAGCCCACTTGCCCTGGGATGCCCTCCTCCATCTCCTTCTGGCTGCTGGGGTCTCAGGCAGGCTACTCTGCCTGCCTGGATTGTTATGTAGGTGCTGGAGAACCAAACTTCAGTCCTCATGCCTGCCCTTGAGCCCTCTCCCCAGTGACAATCGGGTAGTGTCTTCGAATGCCCTGGTGTGGTTTAAGAACTTCCTGTAAGTCTGTTGGAAGCAGGGTCAGCCTCGGGGTACATTTAAGAACATAAGGGCCAGCACTCAGTGGCAGGAAGATTTCCTAGATTCTGGGAATGGAGACAGACACGGCAGCGTGATGGAAATGAGGACTCAGGAGCAAGGGGATCGCGTGCCTGTAAACTCAAGGAACTGAAGAGTCTCGACTCCATTGATTCCCGATCCTCCACCCTCCCTTCCTAAACCAGAAGGTCAGCGTGTGGGTTGTGGCACCTACCTTTAGTCCTACCAGGCAGGAGGCAGAGACAGGTAGATCTCTGTGAATGCACAGCTCGCTGGAATCTGCACAGCGTGCTCTAGGACAGCCAGGACCACACAGTGAGATGCGGTCGGGGTGGGGATGGGTAAAAGAGCTGTGAATACTTTTACCTGACAGGTCAAAGGATTTTTTTAAGCATTTCTGACTTGTTACCCAAATATATGATGACATGATTTGCCTTCTTGGGTAATGAAGGCTATAGTATTGATAGGGAAGAGAATCCAACTAAGAGCGAATTCTGGCCACTCCTGGGTGGATGTCCTGAAGACCCCGGTAGACATGTGTGCTTCTGAGCACCCGCTAAGGCCCCCGGGAGTGAGCTCATCCTTGGGAAGAACAACGCAGAGCAGCAGGCACCAGTGTAGCTTGGCTAATGGCTTCAGTCTCCACCCAGCCTGTCCTAAAGTCACGTCAGGGAAAGACAAGACGATGAGTGACAACAGAACAGTGTCCCTGGCAGCATTGGCGGGGTGGAAGCAGCCTCAACCAAGTGTGATGTGGAAAGGGAGGGAGGCATTCTGTTTTCCCTGAGCCGAGCTGACCTCAGGGCCCAACAGTTGTGCAGCTATTTTTGGTGTCTCTGGGTGTGGGTGGAAGTTCTATACTTCCTTCCAACCCCACAGCCAGATGCTCTAACAATCAGTGCTCACCTCAGACCAGATTCTGGCCCTTGGTCAAGCCTGATTAGGAATGTGGCCCCCAAAGTCACAAAACCAGGTCTGCGACCTCAGTGGGGTTCTGACCTGCTAGCTTTACTGAGGCCCAGATACATCGGATTCATTCTTGGCAGCCACAGAAACAGAGTACTACAAACTGGCTTTTAAAGGAAAAATGCTTTACATTTCTTTATTCTCTCTGTGTGTGTGTGTGTGTGTGTGTGTGTGTGTGTGTGTGTGTGTGTGTGTGTGTTTGTGTGTGTGTGCATGCGCACGCACGCCCTTGCAGGAGTCAGTTTTCTTCTCTACCAAGCGGGTCCTGGGGAATCAAAGTTAGATTGGCTGATCCATCTCACCAGCCCTCTTGGCTATGCTGAAGCCTGAGATTAAGCCCAGGGCTGTTTCCGGGCTCAGCGCGCATTCTGCCCTGAATCCAGCTCTGGGCAGGCACTAACATCTACATGATTTACAGCAGAAGTTCCTCCCCCCCCCCCCCCCCCCCCGATCCGGAGGCTGGAAGCCGGAAAGTGACTGTGGTAGCTCCTTCTGTGCCTCTCTTTAGCTTTCAGCCATTAGCAGAAACACTCCTTGCCTGTGTCTGAATCTCCCCAGTCGCTGCCTCCATTTGCCAGGCCAGTCTCCCATCTGTGTCTCCTCCCCACCTCTCACAGGACAGCAGGTACTGGATTGCTCGGTCATGCCTATGAAGAAGAGTGTGTTTGTAGGATCCGTCTGCTCTAGGGTGGCATCACTAAACATGGCTACGTCTGCAGGATCCTGTTTCCAGAAACACCGCATTCTCTGCCGCAGGAGTTAACGCTGCAACATCTTTTAGAGGCTACAACTCAAAAGCCGGGGAAACTCATCCCAGAACGAGAAAGCATGGCCCCCCTGGGTCACCTGGCTCCTTTTTTTCTTCATTTTTGGTGGATTATAGTATAATTACATCCCTTCCTCCATCCCTTTTCTCCCTCCAAACCCTCTAATGTACCCCCACCCTGCTTTTTCAAATTAGGGTACTCTTTTTTTCTTTTATTCCTTCAAAAATTTTTATACAATATATTTTGATTGTTTTTAACTCACCTCCAATATTTCTCCCAGATCCTCCCCCACGTCCCTACCCACCCAAGTTTATGTTCTTTTTTTCTCTTTTAAAACAAAACAAAAACAAAAAGCAAACATACCAAAACACACACACACACACACAAAGTCAAAATAATCAAGCAGAAGACCAATAAGGAAAAAAAAAAGTGCCTAAGCTGAGACAAATGAGACAAAAGACTGCAAAAATACCATGGCGGCAGTTTTGTGCTGGGCATGGGCCTGCCCTGAGGTGTGGTTAAGATGCCCAGTGAGACTCCACTGGAGAACACTCCATGTCCCTTTGGTAGCAGGTGTCAACTGCAAATGGCTTCTTAGAGGTGGGAGCCCACACCCACTTCCCGGTCTCAGGGCTGGGACCCTGTCTGTCAGTCTGTGTAGACGCTGTGTGTGCTGCCATGGTGAGGACAGATGCTGTGTAGGCGCTGTGTGTGCTGTCATGGTGGGTTCACATGTCCATCAATCCAGTTGTGTTGGGAAGACAGTTTCCTTGGGGCACCCAGCACTTCTGAGTCTGACAGTCTTTCTGCCTCCCCTTCCATACACCCTGACCCCCAAGGGTGAGGCTTGATGAAGACACGTTAAGTCTTAACATGGTAAGCCGTGAACACTGCTGATCACAGCAGTGAGAACTGTTCGGGGGCATTCCTTCTAACAGTTACCGATCTAGGGCAGGATTCCTGAAACTCTGCACCATGGACTCTCTTATCGGTTGAGAATTCCCGGAAAGCAGCTGTGCCTGCAAAGGCTGGTTGGCTGATTAGGACACCAGTGATTGTGGGGGAGGTTGGAATGTTGCAAGTCCAGAGCCTAATTACAATTTCTCTTGGGCCATCATTAGCCCTCTAAGTAGTCATTCTTTGCTCACCTCTGTATCTAACTCAACACCTTGTGACAAATACAACCCTTTTGGAATGCAGAAACCCTAGTTTCTACCAATCAAAGGGCTAAAAGTGCTGCCAGTATCCAAGGCCTGTGCAAGAGCTCTCCCAGCTTGCTATACCCACCTACCTGATGTGCCTGCCATTGTAACTGAAAAGCGTCTTGACTTATGGTTTTGTTCTGTTATGACAATCAGCTCATTAAATTGCCGCCTCAGTGGAATTTGAGGAGACCTGAATCTGTGTCCTCAGGCAATGGTCACTCAAATTTCCCTTCAGAACAAACTATCTCTTATCACTTCTGTGAGAGCTGTGTTTTGTGTTGACAGCTTATGCTTTAAAACTAATAAAATGAAGAGCATGGAAATGAAAGGGAATGAATTATATTGAAATATAATTCTCAAAATATTTTTATTTTCAAATATTTACTTTTATTAACATTTTTAATTTGTGTGTGTGTGTGTGTGTATGTATGTATGTATGTGTGTGCATGGGTGCACATGGGCACATAGGTGCTCACAGAGGCCAGGGGAGAGCGTCACATCTCCCGGAGATGAGGTTAGAAATGGTTATGAGTCATCCAATATAGGTGTTGGGAACGGAACTCTGGTCATCTGGAAGAACAGCAAAGAAGTGTTCTCAGCTGCTGAGCCATCTCTGTAGTATCCTAAAAAAAAAAAAAATTAAGCAAATTTACGATAGCAATATATATATATATATATATATATATATATATATATACTTCTTTAATACTTTAAAGAATAAACTGTAACACACAGCCTGACAATTTGAAGTAGGAATGAATATCCAGGGACATCTGCAGCAAACAGGCCACCAGTAACGACCCCAAGTCAGCTGCCACCATCACTCCCATCTGCAATGGGCTGAGCACTTTCCTTTTTTTAATTAAATTTTTATTTTTTTATATTAGTTACGGTTTATTTACTTCTGATCACTTTCCGAATTGAAGGAAATGCCATTTCTCAGCTTGAGGGAAGTTAAAAGTAATCAATTTCAAAATTACAAAATGTTTGATGTTTACAAAAGAAATTACATAATTTTTTCATCTGAATTGGTGGACCTCTTGATTCTGTCCTTAGGCACTTAGAAAGTCTACCTTCCAGAAACTTCCATCCCTAAAAGTTAGAGTGCATTCTTCTTTAAACACTTTAATATATTGTTGTTATTGTTATTATTGATATTAGTGTGTGTTTGTGTGACTATTGGTGCATGTGTGCCAAAATACCCATGGGTGATCAGAGAGGAACTTTTGGGAGTCCACTCCCTCCTTCCACCTTCTGGGTCCCAAGGACAGAAGTCAGGGCTTGCAGGCTATTGTCTTTACCCACTGGGCCATCCCATCAGCTTGAGGGAATGGATTCCTAATTAAGGAACTAATGGCCCTGGGGGATGGGTCGGGAGTTTATTTCATGACAGTGTCCACATTGAATCACCTTAAAGTGGACTCTTAAGTCCTCTCCCTCCCCCTCTCTCCTTCTTCCTCTCTCTCCCTCCCCTGTCTCCCTCTCGCTCCCTCTCTCTCCCCCCTCCCTTTCCCTCTCTGTCTCTCTCCCTCTCTCCGGATCCCAGGGTCATATGTGTATCCTGGAGGACACTACGATGGCAGTGTGGCAGTCTCTGACAGACAGCAGGTGATCGGGTGGAAAGGGGCCTAAGAAATAACTGAATAATGTAGATGGTGGACAGACCAGAGGACAGGTGCAGGGCCTTAGCCAAAGACCTTGAACTGTAGAGATGACCAATGTCATTTGACCCATTTGGTGGATTTGTGAGCCCTTCAAGGTTGCACATGGACAACCCAGACATGATCTTCCAGCATGCTTGCCCTGTCCCCTGTGTGCCGAGTGGCAATAGAACATCAGTTTCAAACTTGAACACGTCAGTAATTACAGTGCTGCTGCTATTTCACTCTCTGCTCAAAATTACAAAAGCATGAGCCTAAATTTTAGAATTCATCAGCCTTCTTTGAGGACTGTTCCCTCGGAGAGGAGAAATGTTCGTTTGTGAAATGGGGGTCTCATTGTAGTCCACTATCGATCCTTCTGCCTCCACCTCCATAGGTTAACAGGCATCCAACATGGAGTAGATCTATTTTAAAAGCACAGAAGACCTCCATTCAGAGAACCATTGTGAAACCTACCACACAGACTGTCCATGTGGCTAATAACTGTGGGGAATCATCACCCTCTGCCCTTGCTCGGATGTAATGGCACAGTGCACAGGGCTGAGCTTCAGCCTCACCTCTGAAGACCTCTGCTTGTACTCCACTCATGCCTGATCTACAGACGACACACACCATCAGGCTGCGTGGCACAGCCGTAGCTAACGGAAACAGTGAAAGTCCTAAAGCCAGCACAGCTGCTTGACGAAGCTCCAGCAAAGCTGAGCTGAGTGACACAATCACTGTGGTACAGTCTTCTGCTCTTTTGGCCTTGATCTCTATGTGTCACATGCTTGGGGGCCTTTACAGCTTGGGGATATTGGATTGATGGAAATTTTCTTATGAATCGTTACACCTCCTTCCAGGAGTGCTGCTTCTAAGCTTCTCCAGGATGTCCTGACCATACAACCACTCCTGCTTTTAGGGAGATGCCTTTATCTGGGCCTACTTGCAGGTCTTCCTTACTCCCTGGAGGTTGTGACTCAAATAATTATGCCAGAGACCTCCTTATGAGGCTGACTCAAAGATACTCTTGGCACATTTGCCCCTGGATGATCTTTACTCAGGAACAAGATAATCAGAAAGAGTAAACTTAAAAAGGTAAACAATAGTCAGTGGGCTAGAGAAATTGGCAGCAGATCAAATTAGAAGCCTGTTCCTACTATTAATAGACAAAGAATAGTGTGAATAAATGATAAAAGAATAAAATATTAAGAGCCCCCTTCTTAGGAAAAGTGAACTCATAGGGAACCACTATGGCATCATACAACTGAGAAATTAAAAAATACCAAGATTAGATATAGATATGAATTCTACAAATACATCAAATGTAAACATTGTATTATGATTAGAACATGACAATCTGTCCAGGCTGACTTGGAGATTTTTCTTTCTGTCTAGTCTCTTTGAAACCACAAGAGCTACCAGCCTGAGAACAGGCTGTCATGCTTTGGCAAAATATGCCCTTGAAACTGCAATATTGTTTAAAGGCTGGGTTGTGTGGTTGATGAGGGAAAATGATTGTGAAAGATAACTCTGCTCTGTCATCGTTTATCAATAATGACTAAACTTATGACCAAGTGGAAGTTGAAACACATGTCGGGGGCAACAATGACATGACCTGTGTTTGGAACAACATGCATCTATCCCTGCCTACTAAATTCTGTATAAAGAAATCCAGACTTCCAGTCAGTCAGGATGTAGAAGTCCTCCCGATCCCTGTGCCTGACTCATTCCTCCCTCGCCCCTCTTGCACCCTTCTTCAGGCCCTGTCCTCTCCTGGGGCTGGACCCAGGCTTCATGAAAGGAAAACCACAGCTCCCAGAAAAGGCTTTGCCGTCCATCCATGCAATCTAAACAACCCGCCTTCCTGGATCGCAATTCTGCATGGCCGTGCCTTGGAAAGCGGCCTGGGATAGACTTGAAAGTCACAGTCTGGCTTCGGATTAGTCCCCTGAAATCTCTGAAAAGATTTTCTTTTTCCAGTTCAAAAGTGGTTCTACAGAAGCACAATGCTAAGAAAAAGTCCTCCTGTATACTCTAGCATTGGTTTTAGTAACTAATCAAAACATGGCTTGAATATGTAATCCTAAAATTATTCCCTTATGTAGATAATTTTAGAGTCTTGAAACAAGCTAGATAAAAAAAAAATCATAAAAATTTAGCCGACACAAGTTTCGCTTATTTATGTGCATGTGTCTGTCCATGTGAGAATATGCAAATGTGTGCCCTTGCACAGAGGCAAAAGGAGGGCATTGGGTGTCCTCTCTCCTTCATTCTCCACCAATTCCTTTAAAGCACAGTCTCTCCCTGAACCTGGAGCTCCTGGCTTTTCTTTTTCTTTTTTCAGCTGGGCTGGAAGCCAACAAACCCCAGTGAGCCTCCTGTCTCTGCTTTTGGCAGAGAGGGGCTTATACACATGTACAGGACACCCAGCCTGTTACCTGGATGCTGGGATCCTGACTCCAGACGTCAGAGTTGCAGTGCAAGCACTTTAACCTCCGACCTCTCTGCAGTCCCTGTTTTATCATAGCTTAATTCTTTGTATTCATTGATGATCGGCATTATTAATTCAGTGTGATAGATAGTCCTGGCTTGCTGGTCTTGAATCGCTGCTCACACTAGATGATAATATGACAGAAATTGCCTCTGGCATGTTCCTTACATGTTCCCATGACACCCTTACCCTTTTCCTCCTTTTGAGCAGTTTGGGGGATTTTCTTCTCACCATGACTTCCTCTCACCCTCACTCGGGAAGGGTGCTCCGTCTGTGTCGCATCAGCCTTTGTTCTTTGTTCCCTACCCTGTAATTATTAAAGTAAAATCATGGGACATCAGTGGATGCTGCACCTGATGGCTGGAGCAATACAGGCATCTTCCAGACGATTCCAGAAGTATTTCCACTAATGCTCTTAGTAGGCGATCATTGAAATAAAAGCACGCAAGTTTAGAGTGGTGGTGGTGCACGCCTTTAATCCCAGCTCTTGGGAGACAGAGGCAGACGGAGCTCTGAGTTCGAGGCCAGCCATTCAGAGTGAGTTTCAGGACAGCCAAGGCTACACAGAGAAAACTTGTCTCAAAAAACATTTTTTTTCTCCTACATTCACAGCTCTCTGGGGACGTATGCCCAGGTATCAGTCTGAGGAATGCTCTTGCTGGTTGATAGTAGGTTCGATATGCCACCTCCAAAGGGAGGAATAACATACCTCTAAGATGGTTGTTTCTCTCTCCGTTTTGGGGAGCAGAGTATGGAATTCAGGAACTACTGTGCTGGCGGACATGGTGGTGCACAGCTGTAATCCCAGTCCTGAGAAGGCTGAGGCAGGAGGATCCTAAGCTGGGGGAGTGCCTGGGCTACACATCAAGACTGCAGGGTGAGGGAGGACCCACATCCAGCACACGTCAGACCATCATTAGAATCAGGATGACGGACCCAAGATCTCCACTTCTGGTCAGGAAGTAGGTCGGTAATGTCCAAAGACAAAAGGCATAGTCCTACAGAGGAACACAGCCATGGGCTTGAGGGCGTGCCCTCTATTGGGGCTTCTTTGGTTCTTTAAAGACAAGCATACAAAGTCTTGGGATCTGCTGCGGCACCTTTATACCCAGCCTGGCCTCAAGGTCGATAACCTCCTGCCTCTGCTTCCTGAGTGCTGGGATTACAGGCCTGAGCTGTCATGCCAGGCCTTTTCTCTGCTTCCTTTCTTCCTGACTACCATTACATTATTTGGCTCTTTTAGTCTTTATTTAGATTTATCTATAATTTTATTTTAATATAAACTCTTGTATGAATTTTATTAAACATTTATTGCAATTTTAAATATTTTCCCTATGTTCATTTAAAACCACACCAGAAAGCATTACCATTTTTGCTTTCATCATCAAACATGACTTAAGATCAAGAGGGAGGATCAACTAGATGCCTTTCGTGGGGAGGAGAGGGTTGGTTTTGATTTTTTTAGACAGGGTTTCTTTGTGTAGCTCTGGCAGTCCTGCAACTCGCTCTGTAGACCAGGCTGGCCTCGAACTCAGAGATCCACCTGCCTCTGCCTTTCAAGTGCTGGGATTAAAGGTGTGTGCCACCACCCAGCTCTGAGCTCTTTTTCCTGCCTTTCTCAGGTTCCTTCTTCTCTCATTTCCTTTCTGTGTAGAGAGCTTCCTTTAGTCATTATTTGGGGATAAATCTGCTGGTGATGAGTTCTTTACTCTCCCTTTCTCTGTGGATGCCTTTGTCCTTTGATTTTAAACACTGTTTGTGCTGCATGAAAGATTGAATGAGCCAAGAGCTCTTCTCTTGCAGCTCTTGACAAGGTTTGTGCCTCCCCCTGTCAGCCTCCGGGTTTTCTGATGAGAGCTCTGTTGTTATTAAGGTTGCTTTTGCTCATATATAAAATCTTTCTCATCTTTTTTCTTGGATTTTTTTCCTTCTCTTCAGCCTTCGGACATTTCACCATAATGTGTATGAGGAGTCATCGTCATTGCTGACATCATCATCTTCTTCATCTTCTCCTTTCTTTTCTTTTCAGTGATACATATACATACATACTATATATACATATATATACACACACCTTAATTCCACTTGTGATACATACACGTGTACACACACACACACACACACACACACACATATATATATATTTACCTTAATTCCGCTTGGGGTAATCTTGGCCTCTTTAATTGTGGTTTTATGTTTCTTGTTAACTCTGAGGATTATCAGCCCCTCTATCTTCCAGCATTTTAAAATTCTATGCTCTTTCTTTATTCTTTCTGAGACTCTAATGAGATAAAAACTAGGTCTTTTGTCATTGGATAATAAATACAAGATCTAATCAATGGTATATTTTTTTTCTTTTGAAATTATAACTACAACATCTCTCCCTTCACTTTCCTCCCTCCATACCTTCCCATCCCCACCTCCCGACTCTCCTTCAAACCCATGGCCTCTTTTTAAAGTTGTTATTGTATGCAGATATGATATCCATATTCCTAACTATAACCCCTTCAGTCTGTTACATTTTTAAGTTTAAGCTGTTGAAAATGGGTCATTTCTGTTGCTCTAGCTTCACATTCTCTCTCTCTTTCTTCCCGTTACTGAGCGTATCTGTTGTGGGGTTTGGTCGTTACACGTCTCAGTTCTAAAGTGTCCGCTTCTCTACACACACTTACTGTACGTTTCTCATACGGTGTACACCTGCGGGCAGGTATGCATGTGAGTGCAGGTACCCACGAAGGACAGGGGCAGCAGATACTCTAGAGCTGGAGTTACAGGTGGCTCTGAGCCACAGACATGGGTGCCGGGACCTGATCTCAGGTCCTCTGCCAGAGCAGCAAGCAACCGCAACCCTACAGCCATCTCTCTGGCCTCCACATAGGTCTTTGTAGTTGCCATTTCTTCACTGGACTCTTACTTGATTTCATTTGCTTCAAGTATATCCATAACAGTCCATTAAGGTTTCTTTTTTTATTGTGGATGCCTTAAAGTCTTCATCAAATGACGTGAGCGACTGTCACCTTAGGGCTGGAATTTATCCACCTATCCACCATTTTAAAATTCAGTTTGTGAGATTTCAGGCCCTTGTTAGAGTGGGTGATTTTTCTTTTATTGACTCATATATCTTGAACGCTACTACGTGAGACTGTGGATCTCATTTAAGTTTTATTTTAGTTACTTCTTCTGATATTGTTCTGTGAGGAAGACAGCGAGCTGCTTCCTCATTACTGCCAGGTGGAGGGAGAGGCTCAGGTCCTCCATGCGGCCCTTTGACCCAGAGGGATGAGGGGTTTTCACCAGCAGGTGCAGGTAGACCTTCTGGGTCCCGGGCGGCTGTGCCTCATTAACGATCAAGGACAGGAGCGTATTGTCACAGACCCTGCACAGGGGACCCTGTTACCAAACTTGTCCCTGAAGCAAGGGCACACAGCCTTAGCTTGCATCCACTGAGGAGAAGGGCCTCAGCAGCAAGCTTCAATTTGGGGAAGATCACCAGGAAAGAAAATGTCTGGCATACGTTTTGAAGCTCCAGCAGGGGACTCTGGGAGGTGGGACAGGTCTACTGAGGCTATTTGCAATCCTGGGAATGGAGCCCAGAGCTCCGTGTACACGGAGTACTTAATGACTCAGCTGCCCCTGATGTCTGAACCATTGGCAGTTCTAGGTGTCTAGCTTCTGCTTTCCCCTGGAATATGTGAACAATGCCAAAGATGTGTGGGCATGTATGATATAAATATATATAAATGTGTATACACACATTCCATATGCTACATAGGAATAGATTCTGTGTGTGTGTGTGTGTGTGTGTGTGTGTGTGTGTGTGTGTGTGTTGCTCACCACAATGTCTTTCTTCAAGTCCTAAAGTCCCTAGTCTGCCTGCCTTCCCCTCCTCCACCTTTCAGAACTCTGTTTGATGAATAATTCTCAGTATTAATAAAATATTAATTTCAATGCATAATCAGTCCTTCCTATCTGGGCTGGCTGTCCCAGATACGAACCGAGTTCCCCAGCCTCAGATTCACCCAAGTGAATACAAATGTTCAGCAGAAACAAAACCTCACGTCTGTATTGAACAGGTGAGTGCTGGGCAGAGCCAACACAAGCTCTTTTCAAGCCTTTACGTCCCGTTGGGCGCTTTCAGTCACGTAGACATGATGTGACGTCTGTCAGAAGAGTGGGTTATATGCAAATACTTGCGCTTTTATATAACTTGAGCAATGTAAATTTTGGTGTCCATGGGTTTCGCTTCCTTCTGTCACATGACATATCTGCAAAGCAGCTGCTTACGTGCCCATCCTATCAATGAGGGGAATTGGATGCAGGGAGGACTGTGAGCTCCACAGTTATGTCAGAAAGACACCACCAGGCCAGCTTTTTTTCCAGAGCCTTGACCTTCCTGCCCCACTCCCGGCCCTAGGGATTCTTGCACAGAGGGTAACACGCTCGGTCGGGGGCTGCTGCCTGGACTCAGCATCTTCCCTTAAATCACAAAGTTTGGAGTTGATAATTTCTAATTAAAGAATATACTTTTCAAATCCATGCTCTTTAAGTAGAGTCTGATGGAACAGCAGAGATGCTTCAAGGCCTTGCACTTTGGCTCTCGTGTAGCCCACCCACTTCCTGCTGCCTCCCCTGACCGCCTTGGGTACCCCATGTCCATCCCCTCAGCTTCAGTAGCTACTGCTGCCTTCTGTTCCTGTCAGGGCACTTGCCCTTCCTTTAGAGCCACAAAGACTCACATTTTGCTCTTGCCTTGACCCAACACGAGCCACAGAGGAAAGTTGGCTGGTTAGACCCAGCCTCAACGTTGTATGGTGTTAGAGGCTTCTCTTTAGTATTGAGAGGACACCACGGGCCATCCACCTCTCACACTGCTCAAAGCCACTCCAGTTCCATGGCTCCCTCGGAACTGGGCATGCCAGCCAAGAACCCTACAGAGGCTTCTTAAAAGAGCTGGCTGTGGTTGGAGCAGGTTCCTCACACACTTGGGCTGCAGTAGTCCATGGCCAGCCCATCATGGTTTCCCGTTGTTCAGCAGAATCCCAAGCAGGGACCGTAAAGGGCGCATTGTGAGTTCTGGCCTTTTAGCAGGAAGGAGCCAGCACACCTGTCACCACAGCAGCTGGGCGGGAGGGGTAGCTGCACTGAGAATCCAGGGCCAGCCTGGGCTACATAGGGAGAGTGTCTCAAAAGCAAACAAAAAGAAGCCTGAAGGTGCTCACTCAGGTTGTCCTCAGCTTCGCTGTCAATCCTCCAGCTCTGAGACCTGAAGAGGAGAGAGCCTCCGTTTATCCCTTATTTGAGGACACACGGCAGCCTCTTCAGATGAAACGCTTCCTACCCACAGTGGGGCTAATGTTTGCTCTATGTCTGCCGTGATCCGCGTTTGTTCTCTCTGCTGCTCCTCAGCCCTGTTCTTGTCATGGTTCCCAGGTCGACAGCTGACTGGCAGGACAGGCTCCTCCTGGGCCCACATCCAGGCAGCTGGCAGGGGCAACACCTACGGACTTGAGAAGGAAAGCAGGGGGGCGGGGCCGGGGCAGAGGGGGTCTGGGCCCCTGCTACCCTGTGACCCGCTGAGCTTAGGGCCTCAGAGAGCTGCAAGCGAACCGGACAGCAGCCACAGGCTCCCATGAGCCCATCCCTGCAGGGGTGCACAGAACATGCCCACGACACACGTGGAAAGTCTCCCTGGCGGAGGGGCCTCCGGGGCTGTGAATACAGCTGCACCCGAAGAAGACCAAGCTACAGAACATAGGTTCTTGCCCAGGGCTGCCAAATGAGCTAGCTTAGACTATCCGAGTCCTTGCCTAACCCACTGGGGATTGACTGCGGAAGGACGCAGGGCTGGGGGGCCCCTCAGGCATAAAGCGAACACATGCGTTTAACTAACAAAAATACCTTTAAGGTGAAAAAACAAACAAAAAATACATAGATGTTTATTCCTACTTTCCTCAGAATCCTGGTCCGTCCAGATTCTGACTCCAGAGTTCATTCTCATTCTTGCTTGTAAATCAATGCTACTGGGGCGTAATTTGCATATAACTAAGTGCACAGTCTGATGTGTTTCACAGATATAGTCTGCTGTGTAACCACTGTCCCAGTCACGACAGAGGACATTTCCATTACCCTAAAAAAGTCCCCTTCTCCCCTTGCCGACAGCCCTCTCCCCGATCCTGGCCCCAAACCACAACTGACCTGTTTTCTGTCACTGCACACTGGTTTGGACTTGACTGAAATTTCATGTAAATATACCCTTTTGTGCCTGCCTTCCTTCACTCTGCAGAAGTTTTCTGAGACCCTTTCTATAACCCTCTTTAAAATTAAATAAGATTAAAAAAAATTGTCTCAGTGGCTGCTTGTTCCATGCAAGGAAGCCAACGCTATTTCAAGAACAAATTTCCCAAATTAGGAGGCAGCTCTCCTTTGTCAGTCTGAGGCTCCTGGCTGGAAACTTTTCTTAATAATAAGTTTAGAAAACCATCCAAACTAGTTGTGTAGAACAAGTAAGCCTTGACACCAATAAATTATTAATAATTTCACTTTGAATTAGTACCCTCATTAAATTGAAAGGACAAGGGAGAAAAAGGCAAGCTTAGGCTGGAGGGGAAGAAACACATCAAGACAAGATGTTTAAAGTAGAAAACATGTTGAAAGATGATATGTGGTCAGTTTTCAGAGCAGGCTGGTCCTTAAAAAGGCAGAGTATGGGCTGGGGAGCCGGCTCCATGCGTAAAGCACTTCTCAGACACGCCTGAGGCGAGTTCAGATCCCCATCACCCACAGCAACGCCAGGTGGGCATTGCAGCCCGCCTGTAACCCGTGCACTCAGGAGGCAGACATGGGGCTCCCTGGAGCAAGCTGGCCGGCCAGAAGCTCTGGGTTCCGGTGAGAAGCCCTCGTCAACACATCCGGTGGAAAGCACTCGAGAACACTCTGCAGGCTCAGGATTTTCAGCAAACCTGCTTTACTTAGAGTCCTCAAACTTCTGTCTTCCTACCCCCACACTGCAGAGGAGAGAAAGAAGGTTCGTGGGGACAGGGAATGGAGTTCTTTCTGCTACTTCCCGCTGGGTAGAGTTGTAGGATTCTTTGGGGGTAATACCAGTATCCAGAAGTCCAGAAGACCAGGTAACCAGCAAACAGCAAACACAGCAGCAGGATGGACCAGCAGCAGGCAGCCCTCCTCCAAGCAGCTGCGCCTTCTTCCTCTGGGCTGTCATAGTTACACCCCTCAAAGCCCTCAGGATTCAACTAATCCCACCTGGCAAAGACCATGCACCGTATGAGACACTTAACAGGTGTGGACAAACTAAAACCCCCAACTTGGAATTTTAACAAAAACATGTGTACATCCCATAAACCAAATCATCCACAAGACTCCCAGCATCAGCCTCCACGTTTGCACACACATGTCCAGCTCTTGCTTTCTCTCTCTCTCTCTCTCTCTCTCTCTCTCTCTCTCACGCACACACCAAAAACAAAAAACAAAAAAAAAAAAAACCAAAAAAACCCAAACAAACAAAAACAAAACAAAACAAAACAAAAAAACCACTGAAGGTAGTATATTTCATCTTAAGGCACGAAGTCAAAGCTCAAGTAATTTTTAGTGGTCAACTCTGAACACACACATGTATACAAGTGATGCTAGCTGGGCTCGGTAGGTGTGAGGTATATACATATATGCATAAATGCAGTTATAGCATAAGAGATCATGCATTTGAAAAGGAGTAGGGGCAAGGGAGGAATTAGAAGGAAAGAGAGGAGTGGAAATGATGTAAAGACCGTGTATGAAGTTCTAAAACAATAACCAAAATACGTTTTTAAGGAAAGATTGGGTGAGTTTTTGAACGTTTATAAAGCCTAGGCGCAGGGACTTCCACAGCCGCCTGCATCACCATGTGAGAGCACCAGCCTTTAGTCACCCTGAAGGTGCAGAGCGGTGGTTTTAAAATAAGTCAACTACCGGAAGAAAAGTGGGTGTTAGACAACAGAGGAAGGCATGTGCAAAGGGAAAGTGAAGCTTACTAAAGTGAACCACTACTAAAGGCAGACAGCACGCCTCAAGTGGCTGTTGCCCCTGAAGGAAGGGCAAGGTAGTGAGGGCATGGGGAAGAGCCCGTGGCACACAGCCGCCATCTTGGCTTTCAGCAGAGAAGCAACAAGGTTTGGTTGATCATCTCCTGAGGCCGGTTTCTCCGCACTCTCCATCCACAGACGTTTCCGAGACTGCGCTTATGGAAGTGAGGATGTGCTTATGGAAGGCTGTCCCTGTAGGTGCTGCATACAAAAACACCCAAAATGCCCCAGGCTTCCCCTTTCCTGACTATCTCAACTAGTGGTAATTCTTCAAGTATTTCACGATCCCGACTGAGAAGAGTATCCAGGAATCGAAGCACACAGTGCTCTTTGCTCTTTGTGTGCATCTTTCCTGTCACTGTTTCATCGTTTGGCTCACTTGGAGCATGTTTGTCTGTTCCCCATTGCTGTAAGGAATACCCGAGGCTAGCTAACTTTGTAAAGACAATGAGGCTTACTTAGCTACAGTCCTGGAGACTGAAGGGCAGGGCACCTGTGCCAGCTGGGCTCTGGGAGAACCTAATGGTACATCAAGTCACAGTGGCAGGAGCATTCTTGAGAAGGGAGGTCACATTTCCAAACATGACTGCACAGGGACTACATTCCCTGGCCTCTTCTAAGCTGACATCATCCCCAGTTGACCTTAGGGCTGGTCACTAGGCCTGGACTTTTACAGATGTCACCAAGCTCTTATCATCACCACCCTGGGGACCAAGCTTGCAACATATGAACCCCTGGGGAACAGACGACGCTTTAGTACCAGGTCATTGCATTCTCCCCTCACAGTCTGGGGTCATCCAGTTCTCGTCAACAGCTGGGTGACATTGTTTCATGGCCCCCTGAGTTTATGCAGGGGCCTTAGAAGCAAGGCGCCCTTACTCAGTAAGAGCCTGCTCTGGGCCCTTACTAGTGCCCAGGTGAACTGTGTCCTCTAAAAATGATTAGTTGGTTTCTGACTCCTTCTGCTGGGACTTGATTTGGACATACCGTTGTAGACCTAATTAGCAAACGAGGATTTGTCGTGGACAGTGTGTCCTCCTAATCCAGCGTGGCCGATAGCCCTATGAGAAGCTGGCCTGTGGCACAGGCTTCTTAAAACCGTCTGTGAAGAGGCCTGCAGGGTGAAGAGCTGAAGCCTGCTGCCAACAGCCGTGTGGGAGGACCGCCTTGAAAGAGAATCCTTTCTGAAGTTCCCAGGGGAGGAGAAAAAAGTGCGTCTGTGTGAGAGTCCACGGTCCCGACTGGTTGTAGAGAGCTGTAGTGCTGCAGGCCCAGCGCCGAGTTGTCTTGGGTTATTCTTAGACGCCTTGATAGCTGTTCACTGCCATCTCCATCAAAAACAACGACGACGACGACGACAACTGTTAAGCACAAATGGCTGAGGTGTTTATTTAACAAAGCCGGGTTTGCCCAGCCTCCCTCAGTCCCTACCCGGTACAGGGATGGCTGGCACATAAAGCCTAGGCGCAGGGACTTCCACAGCCGCCTGCATCACCATGTGAGAGCACCGGCCTTTAGTCACCCTGAAAGTGCACCCTCTACCCCCCAAAATCTCCAGCTGCCTTTCTCCTAGAGGCTCTTCCCCACATAACCCAGACATTTTGGTTAGCCCCCTCTTTCTAACTGTTTTTTCCTCTTGGCTGCTGTACCTGGTTCTCCTCTTTCCCCCTCCCTTCTCTCTACCCTCCTCACATGGCTCAGGTCATGTCCACTCTGTGCTCTCCCGGATGTCTCTGCCGATGGCTATTCTCTCCCTTTTATCCACCACAGACTTTCTCCTCTGCCACACCTAGGAGGAGTCATGCCCTTCCTTTTCTTTTCTTTTTTCATTTAATAATAAAGTTATTTTTATTGAAAAACAAATTATTCAATACATTTTGATCATGTTTTCCCCTCTCAGAGCTTCCCCTCTTTCTATCAACCCAACTTCATGTTTTCTCTCTCCTAAAAAAAAGAAAAATGACAAAAAAAAAACCATACAAAACACACAAAAAAAGAAAATCAAAACAAACTAGCCAAAGACCTATAACGCAAAAAAATGTCAAAACAAAGCAAAATGAAACAGAGTCCTCAAAAATGCCATTGAGTTCATCTTGTGTGGGCTGTTCCTTGTAGTATTCCTTGTAGTAGCAGTAATGATAATAATAATAATAATAATAATAAGTGTAAACCAAGCGTGTTGCAGCCTAGTCCTCAGTGAAATGATGTGGGGAGCAGGTGAGTGTAAGAGGCCACTGGGTGCTGATTTCCTTCCTACTTGGGCTAGTTGCTGTCTGATTCCTGCAATAGTTTGACTCCCCAAAAGGTGCCAATGAAGGTGACTTAAAGGACAATGTTCTTTCGGAATGAGTTAGGTCTCTGGAGAATGCCGCTGCTCTCTTGGGACTTGATCAGTCACAGTGGAAGTAGCTTGTTACCAAGTGATGCTCTCCTTGCCCTCTCTCTCATGTTCTTTTGCTGTCTGATCTTGCTCACAGGCATCTTCTTCTTCTATACATGGCGCTCAGCCCTCTGGCATGAGCCTCCTCTATGTCATGGCGTGCTTGTCCATGTGGCTGTGACACAGTCAGAGGCCAAACAGAGGCTGGCCAATATTGGAGCTTTAACCTCTGCAACCGTGAGCCTGGTAAACTTCATTTTATAAAAATGGGTCCAGTCTCTGATGTTTTGTTATAACAACACAAATAAGGAAAGAAGGAAGTTCCTCCACTTATTTTAAAGTGCCAGTGTTGGCTCACAAGCCAGCCCATTAGCCGGCCTTCAGGGTCCTCACCTACCACCACCGCCAGGGGTGCCAGGTGTGTTCGGAGATAAAAGGGACCCACCTGCCACTGGCTCTCAGTTTCTCTTGGTCTCTCTCTCTCCCTCTCTCTCTCTCTCTCTCTGTCTCTGTCTTATGTGTGTGTATGTGTGTGTGGGTGTGTGTGTTCCAGCTTCCCTTTGTCCCCATGTTTTTCTCTCTATCCATCTCTGCCCCCATGGCTCTGTCCCCATCTGTCTACCTGTCTACATGTCCAATCATCCGCATCTACGTCTCCTCTGGGAGGCTCTAATCCCTCTTCCCTGCCCCTCCCCCAAATAAACTTCCTTATATCAGATATGGTGCGTTGTCTAATCATGAATTATAACAGTCAGCCCTTGCAAAAATCGGTTCTTGTCTTGGTTTCTTTCCCAGTTGCTGTGACAAGGTGCCCTAACAGGAGTGATTTAGAGGAGAAAGGTTTATTCGGCTCACAAGTCCAAATCACAGTCTGTCACAACAGGGAAGTCAAGGCAACTAACCAAATTCAAGTCGAGAGGAGAGAGAGGGGGAGAGAGAATGACTTCGTGAACGCTTACTCTCGATTAACTCTCTCCTCTTTCTTCAGTCTGAGGCTCAGCCCAGGAAACAGTTCATAGTAGGTCTTTCATAACTCAGTTAACCCAAGAAAATCCCCCATAGACACGTCCATAAAACGAGTTATCCAGACGGTCCCTCACTGTGACCCACTTCTCAGGCGACTCTGGAGTGTGCAAGGTGACACTTGAAACTAGCTACTCCACAGCGGTTCCCGAGGCTGCAGCAGCCCAGCCGGAATGGTGTTGTAGTATTTTCCTACACTTTGCTTTGTGGAAGCCTATGAAATGTGTGGCCGTTGGTAGCCACCAGGCAGAGGAACTCATTGGTGAGCTATCACTGCCTACACATATGCAAGCTTGGCCATCCACAGAGTCAGTGTCTGAATAACTCAACTTTCACTGGGTTGTTTGCGTTGGTAGCACCAGAAAAGACTGAATTTAAATCTGCATTCAGTTCCCTAATTAGGACCTAAAATGACCCTCAAGAGACCAGAACCGAAAGTGAAGCTCCCGGGGTGTGCAAAGCATTTCTGGGCACTTCTGGTTTTAAAAGTGCGATTTGAAGAGGGCAATTTCCCTTTTATCTGAGAAATCACCCCAAAGCAAGAAAGGGAGTGAGAATAGGAACAGGACTCTCCCTTCAAAGAAACGAAGAGTTATCTGTGACCCCGAACCAGAACAGGAGGAAGGGCTTCTGTGGGTGGAACTGGCAAGGCCTGGAGGATAAAGAGAGGGTAGCCCCGCTAGAGACAAAGAAAGCCCAATTCCTCACTGCAGTGGCACACCTGAGGTGCAAAACCAAGGTGCCCTTTGGGAAGAACAGAAGATATAGCAGGTTCAAGATTCCCTAGACTGTGGAATTGGAATCTTGATAAGAAAGGCAGGACTGAGAGAGAGAGATTGGGCAGAGACACAGTCAATCTACCTAGTGATGGGAAGGCAGGATGCTGGGAAGCCAGCCTGGGCTATATGAACCCTGTCTCCACAAAAACAAGGAGCTAGGGAGATGACTCAGAGGCCCTAGGTTTTGTTAAAGCACAAGCCTGAACAAAAGCCAGACAGGTGGAGACATGTCCAGCCACCTTCAGGGAGGAACCAGCCTTACTGCATTCCTTTCCTGCCCACTAGAGATACAGTTGCTAGGAAACCAGCCTAGATCTCCCCTCTCCCCTAGGACAGCCAAACAAGGGAAGCCAGACCTTTAATGGTTTCGGGGCCTTCCTACAGCCAATCAGTTTAAAATGCAACATCCCCTTTTGTGTTTCAACCAACAGACGCTGGGCAGGCAGGAATTCCCCTGCTTTGGGCACACTGAGAGTGACTGGGACCTTTAAATCACCCAGCTACCCTGAACACAGGGCTCTACCCTCAACTGCTGTGTCAGTGAGGGCGTGAGCCCAAGCTCTAGCTTATAATGAAAAGATCCTCATGTGTTTTGCAACAGACCCGACTCCTGGCAGTCTTTTGGGGTCTCACGAATCAGGCACAACATCCCCAGCACCCACATGGCAGCCAGGCGTCAACCATTTGTCACTCTGGTTTCAAAGGATCCTTGCCCTCTTTGGGCCCTCAGTCACTATACACACATATATGGTGCCCAGGTGCACGAGGTCAAAACTCCCATAAACGTAAGATAAAAATAAATAACTTTAAAAGAAGAGGAGGAGGAAAGCAAAGCATTATCCATTTATCAGCCCTGACCCCACTTAGCGAGTTCTAATGCGTGGGAGAGGACAGCTTCCACCCATACACACACCACTGAAGAAGGAAAGGGGATTTATTCACCCACGGTAAGGCCTTTGTGTTTAATCCTAAGAAAAGGCCGAGACGTCAGGACTTCTCTTAGCACACTTGTCCCAGGTGGAGGACTCTCAAAGGAAAGCATTGAGGTGGAAAAAGCTGGCTTTGTCAGGGGAAGGGAGGAACTGATGTCACTTCACACAAGTTCCTCTGTTGGTGAAGGGCGCTCACTCCTGGCACAGACACACAGATACACAAGTGCCTTTCTCTCTTTGCACAGGGTTAAGTCTCCTTGGCATTGCTGCAATGGGCTGTGCTAGTAAGACCTGGTAGCAATCAGGTGAAGCAGGTGTGTTGCTCAGGGGCCTGTCTTAGAAAGAAATGTGGAGAGAGAGAGAGAGAGAGAGAGAGAGAGAGAGAGAGAGAGAAGCTGTGCACAGATGCTTGCTGTCTGAAGGAGCGCTCAGGGTCTGTATCTGTGTAGGTGCTACCAGGGTTTTAGGGAAGCTGCCTGTTGAGCACTTGAGTGTAGAGAGTGTGGCCAGGAAGCTGGTTGTTTACCTTCAGGTCATTCCAAATCGCAGTTCCAGAACCTTCTTTAGAGATGCTGTTGGCAGTGGTGGCTTCCTCTAGGTTCCTCCTATCTGCCATCATTGTTACTGAATAATTCCTAGGGCCACATGCAGGAGGTAGTCTGACACTGTCATTGCCACCCTGGGGCCCTGGAACTCACAGCCTACCCCCATAATGCTACTACTTAAGCCACCAAACCATTGAAAGACTCCCAAGAGCCTATCTAGACGGGGAGACCCCGCTTCCCAAGGAACAGCGAGACCAGCCTTCGGATGCAAGCCGCAAGAGGTTTATTTTGATACACGGGTACCCGGGGCGACCAAGCCTATCGGAGGACTTGTGCGCCTCTCGGTTGGGGTGACGGGTTTTTATAGGGCTTGGGAGCAGGAGGCGCGGTTACAGAAGCGAGAAGCATAGTTACAGGGGTCTGATTGGGTGGTTTGAACAAAGCCGTAGTTAAGTCACGTACCCAGAACAGGGAAGGCGGGAAGGCAGATTGTGAGCCGAGTCACGAGTCACGTACCCACCCAGAACTGGGAAAGAATGCAGCAAGGTAGCTATCCCCTCAGGGAACTTACTGCTATACCGCACCTACTCTACATAACAATCGCTGCTTATCTTTTGGTCTCTCACCATGACAGAGGATTAGCATTTATTTAATTTGGCTTACGCTTCGTTTTATTCCTAAAAGACCCGAGGAGGACTGTGGAGAAGCTGAAGAGCCCTTGGGACATCTTCAATCTTTCTAAGCCTTCACACACTTTTATTGGGAAGGAAGAGTCCCACCTCTTGTGACATCTGGGACTCTGAGCACTAGAAATAGCAGCAGCCAGAACTGGACAAGTTTGTTTGCCTGGATGTTGTTGTTGGAGACAGAGTCTACATGGCCGGGTCTCACCTGGAACTCAGCATGCTCCTGCCTCAGCCTGCTGAGTGATGGGATCACAAATGCAAGCCACTATGCCCAGTGCAGGCAGACCTTTTTTAATGAAAATAATAATAATAATAATAATAGGAGAAAGTTTATTGTAGCCAGAGTCAGACATCTGGGAGAGCCCAGAATGGTCATGACCCTGAGCTAGGTGGAGGGAGGGAGAGGAGAAGGAAGAGAGGGGAACCAAATACAGCAGCCAGGAGGCCAAAAGTACAAAAGGAGGTTGATAATCAAAATGCCTGGATTTTATAGGAATGGGAAGTTCGAGGGGAGGGGCCCTGGGGTGGAGAGTTCAGGGTAGGGGCCAGGTCTGCAAGCCAGAGGACGCTGTAACAGAAAAGAGGTGCTGAGGGACACTGGGAGACCGTGGCTGCCAGGTCTGCATTGATATGTTAAATAGGGCACCTCAGCCCTTTGTCCTGGTTTGGGACTTAACAATTTTCAGGATGGCATCCAATCAAACAATTGAAGAACATGGAGACAAGTGAAGAAGGCCGCACCGCAGGGCCCTTCCAGTTATGTAAGTGCAGAAGAACGTATCAGCAACTCCCCCAAGCCCAGCCCCAGTGACCTTCACTGAGCATGCTCTCTCAGATACTGTCAATTTACAGTAGGCACATTGGCTGGGCTCTAATCTAATACAACTGGTGTCCTTATAAAAAGAGGAAATGTGCACACAGGGGTAGCAAATACACAAAGAAGGAAGAGAGGGGACCGCCTGAAGATGGAGGCCTGCGCTGATACATTTACAAATCAAGAAACACATTCCACTCTTCACCACATCTAAGAAGTCCAGGGAGACGCACCCACACCTTGATTTTGGACTCTCAGCCTCAAGTACGTTGAGGGGATAGATGACAATTGTTCCCAACCGCAGCCCCGGGAACTGATGCTGACGGAAAAGTTCTCAGGACAGTTAAATGTGGTGAAGCATATTTGAACAGTCCTAAAAAGAACACAGGAAGACAACAAAACAATTACAAGTTGGCTAGAGAGCTAGCGAACGTGGGTGGTTCTGAGCACTGCCCCCAACAAAGTGATCTGACGCCATTTGCAGAAAACAGAAGTGTGGTACCATGACACTTTCATTGGTTAATTGGTTATAGAGTCACCAGCAATTAATGGAAGTCCAGCTGAAGTAGGTGAGCCGAATATGTGGTTGGCTGGCTGGTGGGTGGGTGGGTGGATGAATGGGTTAGTTACTGAAAGAAATGAAATAAAGGGACATGACTGCTCCTAAAGTATGGAGATTTTCATTGTAGATATAAGGGAGAAAGCAGGCAGAGGGAAGAGTTCAGGCTGAAAATGGCTGGTAGAATAAATCTGAACCATGAGAGAAGAGAGGCAGAGGGAGAGCAAGAGAGGAGCCGCTAACCAAGAGACCACCAAGAACCAAGACCAAGAGACTGGTACGGCCAAAATGGGCATCAGGTTGGGGGAATGGACATGGAAGCCTAGTCCTAGGGGAGGGAGAGGTTTAGGGTAGGAGAGTGCAGTGAGATGTGCTGGGAGGAACCACAAGTACTGAGGGATCCTGGGAGAGCTGGCCAGTGTCCAATTTCTAGAGTTCTTTTTTAAAAATGTTGATTCTGAAATCCCTGCCACTTTCTTGGGCTTTGGAAAGAGCTCTGCCTACTGGACTTGGCCATTTTTTGCTGACATGGCATAACTTTCATTGATTTGGAAGTGCTGTTTCTTCTCCCAGCACCACTTTCTGGCAGCCCAAAGAAACAGATACGCTACATTTCATTTCATTCCATTTCCTGTACTGTTGCCCCGAGACTTGCTCTTTAATTCACAGATCATTTCAGAGTCTTTTTTTAAATCCCAGTGTTTACAGTTTCCTGTTGGCTTTCTGTTTTTCATTGCTATCTCAATACTTCAGGAACTTATTTTGTGTGATTTTAAATCTTTAAAATGTCTTGAGGTTTGTATTTCTTTTTCTCAGGATATGATGGATATGGATGTGATTGTCTTGTAGACATTTAAAAAGAGTTTGTGAGCTGGGCGTGGTGGTAGAATTTGAAAAAAACAAGGATTACCATAAATTCAAGGTCAATCTGGGCTAAATAAGACTCTGTCTCAAAGTCAAAGAACAAAAAGAGGAGGAAGAAGAGGAAGTGAAGGAAGAGGAGGAAAAGAGGAGA
This sequence comes from Meriones unguiculatus, assembly GCF_030254825.1. Lineage (NCBI taxonomy): Eukaryota > Metazoa > Chordata > Mammalia > Rodentia > Muridae > Meriones > Meriones unguiculatus. Next base: position 58,864,057 of record NC_083363.1, on the reverse strand, counting down.
CGGACAGGGAAAAGGAGGAGAAACAGCAGCATTGTTTTGCTGTTGGGGAGTGTTTTCTAAATAGAATTTACATTTTGCTAGATGGTGGGGTTGTTCAGAGATCCTGTATCAGAAACAGCGAGGGACGTGGCTCAGCAAGAGGGGCTTGCTGTGCGAGCATGAGGACCTACGTACAAATCCCCAGCAACCACATAAGGAGTCAAGTATGACCAAATATGCTGCTGAACTCCCAATGCTATGGGAAGGATGGACAGGATCTCCAAGCCTTGCTGGCCACCAGCACAGCTCTCTCATGAGAGACCCTGTCCTAAAGAAATAAAGTAGAGAGATGGTTTCCTCTGGCCTCCATGCACAGTGCATACCCACACTTGCTCACATTTAGGGAAAAGCCACTGTATCTTTGTAGACTTTCCTTTAAGTCCTTCAATCAGTTGTTAGTAGTATATGCTTGTGTGCCTCTCTACATTTGTCTATACACAGATACACACATCAGTAAGTCCACACACCTGTCTTAGTTGCTTTTCTGTTGCTGTGATGGGACACCATGACAAAGGCAACTTATAAAGAAAGAGTTTATTGGGGGAACACAGTTCCAGAGAGCTAGAGTCTGTGACCATCACGGCAGGGAACACAGCAGCAGGCAGGCATGGCACTGGAGCAGTTGGTAAGAGCTCACATCTGACCACAAGCAGGAGGCAGAGTGAGAGCTTACCAGGAAAGGTGTGGGGCTCTGAAACTTCAAAGCCCAGCCCCAAGGACACACCTCCTCCAATAAGGCCACACCTCCCAATCCTTCCCAAACAGTTCCTCCAAGCACTCAAATATATGAGCCTGAGGGTAAGGGCATTCTTACTCAAACCACCACAGCACCCACACAGGATTCATCCCAATCGGTTCTTAGCACTGTTGCATCGCCTTGAGTGATGCCATACACCCACTTTTCTTCTTCTTGTTCTTGTTTTGGGTTTTTTGTTTGTTTGTTTGTTTGTTTGGTTTGGTTTGGTTTGGTTTGGTTTGGTTTTTTCCAAGACAGGTTTTCTGGTTTTCTCTGTATAACTGCCCTGGGTGTCCTAGAACTTGATTTGTAGACCAGGCTGTCCTAGAACTCACAGAGATCTGCCTGCCTCTGCCTCCCAGGTGCTGGGATTAAAGGCATACGCCACCACTCACTTTTCAAATACATATTACAATGCTTCCTACCTGAGTACTGACCACGATGGCAAATGATGTTTGTATTTTTGCCACCGTCTAAAATTACTTAATGCACTCACAAAGAATGAGACAGTCATCACTCTTTTCAATTTTATTTTTCACCAATTTTAATCATTCTTTCTATTCTATTTCATTTTTTTCAACAATTCTTTATAACTAGTGTTCCACAATAACCTTCTCTTGGTTTTTCTTTATATAAGAACATTTTTATTTCCCTTTCCTTGTTGACAGATAATTTTGCCAAGTGGAGAACTAATGGGTACCAGTTCTTTGTTCCAACATGTTTTGGCTCCCACGTGGCTGCCAAAACAAGCTTTGAACAAGGATAGCACCAGTGGACATGCTGAGGTGGGAGGGGTAATGGCATGGAGTCCCATCCTAAACAAAGAGCTATGGGCAACCAGGGGATTCTAAGAGCTAGAGGTGTAGTCTTCCCCTAGGAAGACGTTCCTGATTGGTTATCCAAAACCACATGGTTGGCCCTGAAATCATGTACATGCAAGCAGCACTGAACAGACTAAGCAGGCTGTGTTTACGTATTTATACATGCATACATACCTGTGCACATACATATATATCAATAAAAATTAAAGAAACGAATCCAGAAGTTTAAGGAGGAAGGGGTATGATGAGGGGATTTGGAAGAAGAAAAGGGGATGGAGGAAAAATATGTAATTACATTTTAATAAGTTTTTTTTTTTGAGGCAGGGTTTCCCTGTGTAGCCTTGGCTGTCTTGACTCACTTTGTATATCAAGCTGGTCTTGAACTCACAGAGATCCAACTGTCTTTGCCTCCCCGAGTGCTGGAATTAAAGGTATATACCACCATGCCTGGCTAAGTATTTTTATTTTTAAGTCAGCATACAAGGTATTAACTATAATTATGGCATTTCCAAACAAATTGTGTTTTAGTAGGTTCCCCTCCCCCTCCCTTTCCTTTTTTTTTTTACCTCTCATCCCAGTTTCTCCTTTTATGTCCTATGTATGATTTTTTGGCTCCCCATCTGTCCTCATCACCTATTTCTGAATCTTGTTTTATGATTGTTTTGTCAAAATTGGGAAAAGTTTGTGTTGTGGTGTTCTGAGTAAGAATGCCACCATAGACTCATGTATTTGAATTCTTATTCATCAGGGAGTGGCACTATTTGGGAAGGATTATTAAATGTGGGCTTCTTGGAAAAGTGTATCACTGGGGGTGCACTCTGAAATTTCAAAAGCCCAAGCCAGGCACTGAGTCACTGTCTTCCTGCTGCCTGTGGATCTGGATGTAGAACCCTTAGCTACCTCTCCAGCACCATGTCTCCCTATGTGCCACCATGCTCCTGTTTTGATGGTCATGGACTAAACCTCTGAACTGTAAGCAAGCCTCAATTAAATGGCCATGGTGTCTCTTCAATAGTCAATAAAACCCGAAGACATGTTCTATCGTTACTGCTTCTGTTAGTTTTCTAGTTTCATTATCCTCCTCTTCTAATTCTCAAAGTCCAAAGACAGAAATGTTCGTTTTCTTCTCACTGTAACCGCCAAGCCTCGGTTCTCTTTCTTCAGTTTACTTCTGTGTGCTCACATTCGTTATCACCATTATTCTATCTTCAGCTCCATTGATTCGCTCTTCTATTACGTGGTTCCTAATACCGTTTGAGTCTACTTAATGGGGCTGGTTTGTTTTGTTTTGGATGGTGTGCTTTCCACTCAATAATTTCATCTATCCTTTGTTATTTTTAAATATCATCTGCTTTTCTGAGATTATTGATTTTTTTGTCTGTGTTCTGATCAATCTTTATGGCTTCTGGAAACATTTTTTTTTAAATATTTTCTTTTAGTTCTATGTGGAGGTGTGTGCATGTGAATACAAGTGCCCTTCGAGTTCAGAAGAGGGTGTTGGTCCCCTGGAACTAAAGTTACACGCAGTTGCAAGCCATCCAATACAGATGCTAAGAATGAACCCTGGGTCCTCTGCAAGAGCATAGAGCACTTTTATCCACTGAGCCATCCCTCAGAGCCTCTGGAGGCATTTTTTTTTTTTCTTAGACCAGGTCTTACTCTGTAACACTGTCTAGCCTAGAATTCCCTTCATAGACTAGGCTAACCTCCAACATGTAGAAAATCACTTGTCTCTGCCTTCCAAGGGCTGTGTGGGATTTAAGATGTATGCCAACAGGCCTAACCTCTTATTTAAGTTTTATTTTTATTTTTAACTACGTGCATATGTGTGGGGGTTTGTGCATTTGAGTGGAATGGCCTCAGAGACCAGAAGAGGGTATCAGAAGGCCAGGCGCTGGAGGCACGGGCAGCTGTGAGGCACCTAAGCTCCGTGAACAAGCTGTGACCTACATTACATGGGTGCTGGAGACCAGGCTCTTGTCCTGTGCAAGAGCAGTGTATGCTTTGCTTTGTCAGCTAGGCTGTCTCCAGCCCTGCCCTGCCCCTTGAAGCATTTTTATGATGACTGATTTAAAGCCCTTGCTAGGTAATTCCAACCTCTGATTCATCTCAGCCACTGGAATCTGTTCATTGTGATTTGAGTTAGGATGAGTGATTTCCGGTTGTATACTGAACAGTCTGGATTATTACCTTTTGACTGCAAATCCTATCCACCCCTCCTTTTTTTTTTTTTTTTTTTTTGGCATTATACTCATTCATTTTAGGTGCAGGTAGAAATAGGGGTGGGAACTCACCTCCCTCCTGTCCCTACTGATACCACAACAGTGACTCACACTGCCTGTGAATGCCTGTTAGAAGAGTGAAAGTTCAGCAAGCCTAGTAGTCCCAATGTAGGCTTCCTGCTGTCTACAGACAGCACAAACCTCAATCTCTGATAACCAAGAAGATGCAAGTCACTGACGACCCGGCCTACCTGTCTTAAAGCAAGAACAGGTGGATCCTCAGAGGACTACTGACCCCATCAAAGCCAGGGAACTGGGAAACAGTGGAGGCAGAAGGATTGCTCAGTGTCCTGCTGGCCTGGGCAAGAAAGACTGCAGGAGGGCCGACTTTCCGGATGGGGCTCCCTGCAGGGGACAGACTTCCCGTGGGCTCCTTCCTTCAGAGTCTCCCCAGCCTTCATAATTGTATCCAGAGCTTCATGGTTGTGGGAGGGGGGATGTGGGAGGGATGCAGGTGTTCCATCTCGGCTAGAAACAAGAACGCTGATTATTTTATATGAAGATCTAGAGGAGTGTGGGGAAAACATAATGTTAAGTAAAAAGACAGAAGCTGGGGATGGCACTTCGCAGGCTGAGAGCATTGTTAGTTCAAGGCCAGCCTAGAGAGTCTGAAACCCTGTTTCATCGTGGAAGAAAAGAGGAGAGAGGGAAAGGAGGAAGTGGAGGGAGGGAAAAAGAGAGGGAGGGTAAAAAGGAGGGAGGAAGAGAGAACCTCGACAGTGCTTATTTAATGAGGTAAAACAAAACCCTTAGAGTAAGGAGATGTGTGATCGAATGCCTTTCCTCTTATTTTTCCACTGATCCCAGTTCTGTGCCCTGAAAATCTCAGAGTAAATACAACCTACCCACCACCCCAGACTTGATAAAGCATTCAAAGAAATCTAAATTCATTTTGAGGAAGGACACGTGAGCCTCCCCTCAGATCCCTTCTTGTGTCTTAACGAATCTATCATCTCTATCCCAAGAGCATCTTTCTCGAAAGAAGTGGAAGAAGATCAAGAGTCAGGCTGTGGCTCTGGTTCATCTCCCCTGACTTGGTTAACTGCCAATCTCCCCTGTGCTAGAGAAACCTGTCCTCTCTCAGACCACCTACAAGCTCAGCTGCCATTGTCTTGTCTCCACCCCCAACAGAGTCCGTCCCTTAGGCACCTTGTCCATTCTCCCTGACACCTGCTAAAGAACATTCGACCTAAACAGAGAGCCAGGTGAGTGGATGGACAAAAGTATCAGACAAGTGTTGAGTGAATGGATGGAAGGACAAATTAATTTGCTGATGTCCTCAACCAATGTTCTACTTTGGAAATCCTGTCTACCCACTTCCTTACACTAAGCCTTAACGTTTCCCATACATGTTCAGAGTCCCGTTCTCAGTGAGGTTTAATTAAGGGTCCCTATGGGTTTGTGAGACCTGTAGCACACACAGGACTGCACACGCCTTTACCGACCCCCACCCAGGCCCCCTCTGCTGTGAGGACCCATGGTTCTGAGGTCATGCTCTGTGAACACAAACACGACAGGCTTTCCTCTCCACACACAGCTTCCATTCTCCCAAGCAAACGTGTGTATCACAAAACTTTCACATCATGAAGACTGTTTTCAGCTCCACTGTATTTGTACAAAAAGGGGATACTGTTGTATTATATAAAACTGGAATTTTTTTTCTAGAATATTTAATGACATTCTGTAATAGCATTGGCACATTTTCTTTTTTTTTCTTTTATAAAAAGATTTTACTTTGTCTTATTTGTGTGTGTGTGTGTGTGTGTGTGTGTGTGTGTGTGTGTGTGTGTAAATGTGAGTGCAGATATCCACAGAGGTCAAAAGAGGGGGCACAGATTTTTGGGAAATATGATTACAGGAAGTTGTGAGCCTCCAGTATGAGTACTCAGGTCCTCTGGAAGAGAAGCTGACTCTCTTAATTGATAAGCCACCTTTGCGGGCCCCGTCTGTTCTTTCTTTTAGATAGTCTTCTACTTGGACTTTTTGTTTTGTTTTGCTTTGTTATTTTGGGTTTTTTTTTTTTTGTTTTGTTTTTTTGTTTTTTTTAAAGCGTTTCTCTGTGGAGCCTTGGCTGTCCTGGCCTCAATTTGTAGACCAGGCTGGCCTCCAACTCACAGAGATCTGCTAACCTCTAACTCCCCAAATTCTGGGATTACAGGCGTGCACCACCATGCCTGGCTTCTACTTGGACTTTATTTGAAGTTGTCCTGTTGAAAGATGACGGAGCCAGGACACTTCACCTAGAAAGTTTGCCTGAAGTAGACAAGGTCACTGATCCCCAGCCCTTACAGAAAGTAACCCACAAGTGGTTTGTTTTTTTTTTTATAATCTTTGTTTATAAGATTTAATAAAATATTCAGATATTTTTTCTCTAATGTGTTGTCAATTTTGGGGTGCTCTCTTAAAATATTTCTTACTCAAGACTACCTTAAAAACTAAAATTAAGTACATTTTTCTATTACTTATACTGTTTGTTTAGTATAATTTAGAACCTACTAAATTTGAAGCACTGTCCTAGGCCCCTCGGCTGTAGCAGTGAAAACAGAATTGTGGGGCCCAGTAATGTGGCTCAGCATGTAAAGGTGCTTGCCACCAAGCCTGACAACACAAGTTCAATCCTCAGGCCCAACATGATGGAGAGACGACCAACTCCTGTAAGATGCCCTGCTATCGCCTTATACCTATACCTATATACACACACAGAGAGAGAGAGAGAGAGAGAGAGAGAGAGAGAGAGAGAGATGCACCTGACCTGTACTATACACACACAAGCAAAATAATAATAATAATAATAAAAACCCACAGAATTCTCTACTCTCAGCTAAAAATAGAACTCAGTGGTAGCTGCTTACTCATCATTCTCAAAGCCCTGAGTTCGTTCCTCAGGAATTTAATTTTTTTCTGTTTTAATAGAGTTTACTTTGAGTTGGAGGAAGATGGCAAGGTTACAATGTACCAGTACCAGTCATCAGTCACCAGGAAATGACTGATGCTGTGGACAAAAAGAACAGTGTAAGGGACTGAGTGACTTAGTAAGCTCTGCAGGGAGTGAGAACTGGGTCCTGCGGGTGCTGGAAGATGAGCAAATCAGGAAGGACAGAGTGCCACAGCTCTGTGAAGCACCCTCGGGGTTGAAGGACCTTGACAGACGTTCATAGAAGGAGAAAAGAGCTGTACAGGCCTCAAGCCAACCATTCAAGGAATAAAGGGAAACTCAGCAGAAGGGTTCTAGGAGAAGCATGGCATGAGCTAAGTTACGCTTTTCCAGGTCACCTTACTTTCCAGGTGAAAAATAGACTGAAGGCATCATGAAGAAGGCTGAGAGGCCAGTTTGGGGTGCTGCAGGAGAGAAGATGCTGGGAGGCCCAGACAAGCCTCTGGGGTTATTTTAGCATTGCCCTTATTTTTTAAAAAGATGGGGCTCCTTGGGAAAGCTTTAAGCAAATGAATGACATGACTGTTACATTACACACATATTGTATTTTATATATTGTATAGTTATATATAACGTATTAGTGTTTATTATCACTCATATACATTTTATAGTGTAGTATGTGTGAGGTTTGTAAACACTGTTATGACTATGTAGATGCATACTTATTTTGCTTCTGTACTTCAAAATGTCTTTGCTTAGTGGTTGAGTACCTATTTTAACATTCACACGGCCCTGAATTTAACTCCCAGTGCTGTCAAAAATTTCAAATTTGTTCTGAGCAGTGGTGGCACACACCTTTAGTCCTAGCACTCAGGGAGGCAGAGTCAGGCTGATCTCTATAACTTGAAGGCCAGCCTGGTCTACAGAGTAAGTTCCAGAACAGCCATGGCTGTTCTGTTTCTGTTCTGAAATCTGTCTCAAAAAAACAAAATATTCTTTTCAAATTTATATACATTGAATAAACAATAAAGTAAGCATATGTATTCCTATTTTATAATTATTTATTTTTTATTTTACATGCATTGGTGTTTTGCCTGCAGGTATGTCTGTGTGAGGGTGTCAGATCTTGGAGTTACAGACAGTTGTGAGCTCTCATGTGGGCACTGGGAAATGAACCCAGGTCCTCTGGAAAAGCAGTCAGTGCTCTTAACCACTGATCCATCTCTCCAGCCCCTCATGTATTCCTAATTTAAAAAAGAAAAGAGAAAGGTGTTTTTGGGGTGCTTGGTATATATAGAGATGGAAGGAAGTGACCAGATTCTGCATATATTTGGCAGCCAGGTGGGAAAATAGATTGTGTGTGGTGTATGAGAACAATTTGTCCAGCATAGCATCAGCAGGGAGACTCAGGCTGAGGAAGCTAGAATACACACTACGTTGCCATCTGCTAAAATAGGAAGGCTGGGGAAAGGATAGGTTTGAAACAACTTTGGCAGAACAATTATAAGAACTGCTAAGTTTAAGAGACCTACGAGAGGTACAAGCGGAGCTGTGTGTGGCTGCAATCCCAGTACGCAGGAAGCTGAGGCAGGAGGATCATGAGGTTTCCTGTTTGTTCTTCTTGTTTTACAGGCTGGGGAGTGAAGCATACGCTGTAAGCATGTGCTCCACCACTGAGTTATAGCTCCAGCCCAGAATCTCCAGTTTGAGACCAACCTGGGCTACAGAAACAAACAAAAAAAAAAAAAAAAAAAACAAAACAAAAAAACAAAAAACACCCCCCCAAAACCTTGCATGGATATTTCTCAAAGTATGTCTTGCATGTTGCTAGTGTCACATGCCTTTTGAAAGTATTCTATTGAACTTTTATTTCTGCTGATAATGATGATGATGATGGTGGTGGTGGTGGAAGTTATTTCACAAGATTCTCCCTCTGTGGCTAGCATGAAACTGGGGAAGATACGGGATGAAATCTTTGCAAGCACTAACTGACACACGACACAAGATTGAGACTAGGAACCCATAGGATGAGGATCACCGCTGCCCAAATCTCTGTCTGGGAAAAGTCTCCAGCTGCAGAGAAGTGGGGTCAGCACAGAACATGATGTCCAGTTGAGTATGGGGCAAAAGGAATAATGTTGTGTAGCCTCAGGGCCTGCGGTCTGTGAGGTGGACTCGGCGGGGGAGAAGTCCAGGCGGGATTTTGCATGACAGGCATCTGTTGTTGAGGGACAGTCTGTCTGTCTGTGTATGTGTGAGGTGAGACCACTGATCGCTTGATGGACAGAGTCACAGCAGTGCTAAGAATGCCGCCGTTCAGCAGACACAGGTGAAGCTAAGCATTGCTTGATGACAGAGGTCAGCCCATACCAGACACCAGCAAAAGCCGCTTCCCCTAATCAATGTCACTCACCTGCAGCACACACTTCCCTGCCCTAGCTGTCTCCCCACCCTCTCCAAGCCTGTCTCCAGGAAACCCAAAGCCAGGGTCCATCAGGGATAAAGGGTCTTGGGGCTACTATCTGCTGAGTTAAAAGGTTTTTCAGAAACAACTTGAGCTTTCCACATTGGGATTAATAAATTGAAAAGTAAGTCTACCTAAACTCATAATGATTGGCCACTTACTCATTATCACGGTATCTCAATAATTCCTCCCAGGAAAAGCTAACAAACATTCATTCTCTAAAGTACAGAATAACAATATCCAGTGAGCAACAACAAAAGGTGAGACAGGCCAGGAAACCGGACAGCAGGTTCCACTATCAAGCACATGAACATGGACCAGGTTTTAGAATCAGCAACAAATTTGAAGGCAGGTGTCAGAAGTCCGCTAGAAGAGTTAAAGTACAATGTGGTCATTGGCGACTCAACAAGGAGAGAATCTCAACAGAGAAATCAGCACTGTGAAAAATGCAAATTCCTGAGACAAAAAGCATCCTACTCCAGAGGCATTTCTTTATTTTGTTTAAGGGTTCTGTAGGCAAATAAATTGGAAACTGTGCTTTAAAGGGTGTGTTCAGGTTGGTTTGCTGTGTTGTTCCTCAGAACCCTTAGCGTGTTTAAATGTGTTGTGGGTCTCCGGACGGGGTCATAAGACGCACCATAGCTACTCATTGGCGACAGAATTCAGCACGTGAGAGATCCGTAGCCTGCAGGAGACAGCTGAGGTTTGACCCTGGCATTTTCTCTTAACTGTGCTCATTCCCTGACCTGCTGTGGACTCACTATACCCACACCTGGGAACATTTTCATCTGCTCTATCAAGCGCTCCTTCCACTTTCTCATTTATCTCATTAATTACTTATCTATCAAAGCTATTGTAATAGTCCCTTTTGGGACTGGGTAGATGGCTTGTTTGGAATGTGCCTGCTGTCAGGCAGACATGAGAACCTTGGTTGGCTACCCGGCACCCATGCAAAAGCCAGAATGAAGTGGCACGAGGGTAACCGCAGTACTGGAAGGGTAGGGTAGAGTAGGGGAGGGAGGGGAGGAAAAGAGGGCAGACAGGGGTATCCCTGAAGCTCAGTAGACTTTCAGACTGTCCTAACTGATGAGACTCAGATTCGGGGAACAACTCCATCTCAAAAAAAATAAGATAGGAATCTGAAAAGACACTCAGCCTTGACCTCTGACCTCCACACATGCACGCACACACAAAATACTAACAAGTATGTACATCACACACATGCAACACCACACACACAAAAATAATCAAAAATCGTATTCTTTTGAAAGCTTTCCCCAACTTCCTCTCCTAGAACTGGCCGGAGCTCCATAGCAGTGCCCAATGCCTCACAATTGCCTGCTGTACTATAATTACGTATTTATGTGGCTCTCCATCTTGTGACCTCTTTCCAGGGCTGACACCTCCTTGAGGGCACCAAATGGTCTGAGCCATCTAGATTTCCTCAGCCACAGCACGAGGCCAGGGGTTAGAGGCATCGCAGGCATCTATGGAGTGAGAAACACCTTACTCCAGAAGGCGAGAGCCAATGAGGAAGCAGCCAACAAGGTGACACATGTTCCAGTTTTCAGTGGCACGAAGGTGAGTCACCATGGACCTCAGAAGTGTGGTGTGTTGGATATTGAAGCAGATGCTGAAACTCATAGTCAAACTTTGGGTAGGGTGCGGGGAATCTTATGAAAGAAGGAGGAGATAGAAAGACCTGGAGGGAACAGGAGCTCCACAAGGAAAGCAACAAAAGCAAAAAATCTGGACATAGGGGTCTTTTCTAAGACTGATACTCCAACCAAGGACCATGCATGAAGATAATCTAGAACCCCTGCACAGATGTAGCCCATGGCAGCTTAGTGTCTAAGTGGGTCCCTAGTAAGGGGAACAGCGGCTTTCTCTGATATGAACTCAGTGGTTGGCTCTGTGATCACCTCCACTTGACGGAGGAGCAGCCTTACCAAGCCACAGAGGAAGACAATGCAGCCAGCCCTGATGAGACCTGATAGGCTAGGGGCAGATGGAAGGGGAGGAGGACCTCCCCTATCAGTGGATTGGGGAGGGGCATGAGTGGAGAAGAGGGAGGGAGGGTGGAATTGGAAGGGGACGAGGCAGGGGGGCTGCAGTTGGGATACAAAGTGAATAAATTGTAATTAATAAAAAATTATTAAAAAAAAAAAAAGAAGTATGGTGTGTTGTGGTGACTAAGAACCAAAGCCCAGGGAGCAGCCTGCCAGGGCTCACACATACCCATGCTTTATCTCTTGCCATCTTTATAGCTTAGGGCGATTATCTACACAACCTTAGCTTCAGAATCCTCACGTGACAAGCGAGGGCAGCATCACCCTTTACTTCCTAGGATATGTGGGGAGTAAAGGAGGTGATTGGGGGAGCAGAGTTATACAGCCTTTGTGTGCAAAGCCCTTGGTGAGGGGCGGCCATCTGTATCCTTACCTCTTCCTGCTTCTAATCTGCCTGCCACCACCTTCCCCTGAAGCATCAGTTTATCGGTTTATCTCCCCTTTATCTTCCTGCTCCTCCTAGCCCTCCCTCCCCCCAGCAACTCCTGCTCCCTAATAACTCCTTACCCACCACGGTCCAGCCTATGCTTAGCCCTTGTGGCCAGGCTAGATCTGCGTCTTGATATACTCTTAGTCTCTCTGTTTCCTTCTCCAGTGTTTGTCAGGTCCATGTGATGTGGCATTTGGCTCTGTTCCCCATTGTTGTGTGGATGCAACTTTAGAATGACTATGGCCTTACTCAGAAGAGCCCTCCACACCTTCCGTTTCCTTCTGTGACTACTTCCTAGACCCAAGGCTCAGGGGAGAGCCACTGTAGGATTAGCTCTGGGTGCAGTAGAACATGAGAACATCCCCTCTGAGGTCACGGGGATGGTGCGGCAACAGTCACACGTTCATCCTCAGCAGCCGGGCGGCTGTTTGTGTCAGAGACAGTCAACGGTTAAGATCCCTGGCCTCGTAACTCATCAGGTAATAAGTCTGGGTGGTTCCAGGGGATGGGCTGCATCCACATCCTCTCAGATGGTGAGCCATACGGAGTTCTTTCCTTACGCTCTGGGATACGCAGGGAGGAAAGAAACGCTGTTCCGGCATCTGGAAAGAGCATCAGAGGGTGAAAATAGGGAGTTCTTGAAGACCATCAACTGAGATGCAAAGCACAGAGACGGCTGAAGGTTGAGAAAAACCTTAACATCTGACCTTGGTCTAGAAGATCTTATGAAATCCCCTTCTATAAAATCTTGTTGTTGTTGTTTGGTTTTTCTCAGTGTAGACCTGGCTGTCCTGGAACTCACTTTGTAGACCAGGCTGGCCTCGAACTCAGAGATCTGCCAGCCTTTGCCTTCTAAGTGCTGGGATTAAAGGCGTGCGCCACCACCGCCAGGCACAATACCATGCTGACAAGTGTTTTAGGCAAGTGCTGTCTCCTTCCTTTCCCTCACTCTAGTCTACGATAGAAAAACTAGCCTTCTTCAGCCAGGACTTTGAAATAATACGAATTAAATCCCAAAGTGTGAGGTCTGGGTGTCATGGAGGAGGGTGTTTTCTAAGCCCTACATTCAGTGTGGACTGTGGCTGTTACCTTGCGCTATATTCCTACAGTATAAAGGCTACTGCGCATGTCAGAAGGAGGTGGCAAGGAGAAAGACCCAGGAAATGCAGCAGATGGAGGGTATATTCCAAGAAATGATTGCAGTGAAACAGCCCACGAGAGCTGAAATGTTCTCAGAGAAAAGGAGTGATAGGAAGAGAACTGGACAGAAAATGATGAGAACTTCAGGTAGGAAGAGAACTGGACAGAAAATGATGAGAACTTCAGGTAGGAAGAGAACTGGACAGAAAATGATGAGAACTTCAGGTAGGAAGAGAACTGGACAGAAAATGATGAGAACTTCAGGTAGGAAGAGAACCTGGACAGAAAATGATGAGAACTTGGGGAAATGAAATATATATATTGAATATATATATTCATTAAACATTTTTAAAGTTCAAGCTGGGTAGGCTAATCCCAGCACTTGGTGGGCAGAAGCAGGTGTATCTGGGAGTTTGAGGCCAGCCTGATCTACATAGTGAGTTCCAGGCCAGCCAGGGCTACATAGTGAAACACAAGGTAAGCCCAATGACTATCAAGGGAATTTGTGGTTTAGAGGACGGATCTGAAGGAATCATACCAAAACAGAGAGAAAAAGAGAGAGAGAGAGAGAAACACACACACACACACACAGAGACAGAGAGACACAGACAGACAGAGTCAGAGAGACAGAGAGAGAGAACAGAATTTACGAAAATTAAAGCAGTGTGATGTGAATGAATGACAGGAGCTGGTTATAGGAGCTGGTCTTCAAAGGAGAGATGGAGAGAACAGAGAAAGGCAACGTACTAAGAGAACACGGCAGAGAGTTTACGGAATCAAAGGACAAATGCCCAGACTGGGCCGACACACTGAATTATGACTAAGATAAGGAAAAATAAGTTCAACTAGAGTTGTGTCGAAGTGAAACTGAGGCACGTCCAGTGCAAAGACAAAATAGTGGGTTGTTCTTAAGAAAAAGAACTAAACAGGTTTCGGAGAAGCTTTGTCTTAGCTTCTCTGGTGGCCCGGTCATCTTCAGCTTCCAGCTGAGGACAGGGACAAGAACCGGCAAGAGGCCGGCACTGTCCAAGGGAAGGGGAGAAATCTGGATTGTGCACTTGCTTAGGCTGGAAACGGACAATACCTGAAAGCTCCCAGACTTCATAGACCTGAGTCTATCAATTTGCAAAACGCATCTTTTTAAAAGTTTTATTATTGCTACTGTGTGTGTGTACTACACACACAAACACGTGCACTCGTACATGCACACACATGCTCGCACAGACACGAACACACGCACACACACGTGCACACACACAGTCGCATGCACTCGTACATGTACACACACGCGTGTGTACATGCACGCACAGACAGGACATTCACTGACTTAGCACTGCTCGCCCACAGGCTCAGCAATTCTAGACAGAGTGCCCCACCCTCTTTGGGGTCTTCAGGCTGTGTGCCCGCCCGGGGGGTTCCAACCCCTCAGTCCTCTTCTCCGGCCACGCCTCTCTGCCTGGAGCACCTTTCCTCGCCCTCTGAAGGACACTCCCTGCTGTTTATGGAGGTGGATCAGAGTCCACCTGCTCTCAGGCTTTTCTGCATCACCACCTTCCAACACAATCTAAACTGAGCCCCTCCAAGCCTTCCACGACGCCTCCTTTTTCTACCCTGCCACCACCAGGGCTTGTGGCTTTGCGCTTCCACTGGAAAACGAGCCCTGCAAGACAATGGTGAGATTGTCCGTGCTCACCGGGTCTAGAGCAGTGCTTGAATGCCTTCAGCACTGTGTGAATGGATAACCATGTCAGATTTCCCAGAGCTGATGGGATGGGGTCCAAGTGAGCAAACTAACAGGTCTTCAGGAGGGTGAAGGTTGCACGTGAGCTTGCCCTGGTCTTTTGGGAAAATACAAGTAACTGCTGGGAAGCAGGAGTGTGTGTTCTCTCTGCTCTTGTTTCTGAGATGGAGTCTGGTTATATTACCCAGAATGCTTTGAATTTCTCTTGTTTAGGCCCTGAGCAACAATGCCTAGGTGCGTGCCCCTGCTCAGGCTGGAGAACAGTCTCTGTTTGAATTATCTGGAAGGTGACCTCAGTGACAGAGGTGTACGCTACATCACAAGGCCTCTTTCCTGCCCGTGCTCCGAGGGAACTAAGGCCAGCATGCTCTAGCTGTGTGTCAAGGGCCCTTCAAATCTGGTCCTGTTAGTCTGAGCTATTTATGACAGGGTTGGGGTTTTCTGCTCTCTCAACCTTCTTCTAACCACTGGTGCCTCCACCCACGTCATAGATCTGCCCCTCCTCATGGAAAGGGTGGGAAGACGCCTTCTTTGTAAGAACTGTATTCTGCTGAAGCGTAAACATGACCTTTGAGAACTACCTTCCTGAACACTGAAGGGGTGATTCCAGCAGGAACTGGGAATCTCTTCACGGTTTTCAGTTGCAGAATCATCTGGGGAAGAGCGCCGAGCGTTGGGCTCAGTGATGTGTCATGAGCATCTTCATCGAAAGAAACCTTCCTCTGGGTTCAGACCCAGAGCTGGGTGCAGCCTATTTGCTGAAACCACTTCAACCGCTTCTCTAGGTTGAGAGTTCAGACAATGTGCTTTTTTTTTTTTTCCCTGAGCTTCAGTTTCTTCATGAACAAAGCATATGACAGAGCTGGAGTTCAGTTGTGGCCAAGGGCACACATGTGCAGACCTCGCAGGGGGTCCCTCCAGACTGAGTCTTTGAGAGGGGGCCATGCTTATGAACTTAAGGAGGCTCTGAAGGTGGTGCTGACGTACATGACATTTACTGCCCCGGGGTTTCCCCTTCACATTTGATAGTATAGTAATACCTCGAGTTTGTTTGTTATAAAAACCTGGACCAATAATATTGTGAAATCTTCCTCCACAAGATTCTGGTACTTTGCTTATAGGATTTATCTATTCAAAAGAAACTTTAGATGAATTTTTTTGTTTACAGTGAAAGAATTCTGAGTACTAATGTGTTAATCCATACGCTTCTCATCTATTTATGGTTGAAGTTGGCTTACATTTAATGAATTATATTTAAGTTGATGAATTGTATTTATCATACAATTCGGTAGCTGGTGCAGGAGGAAGCTACTGCGTATGGTCAGGTGTCTTACTGAAAAAACGTTCCCCTGGCATTCATGATGAGAAAGCGAAGTGTAGGCGTCTGGAAGCCAAACTACTCCATTACATTACCAAACTGTCAGTCCTAAGAACTAGATGAAAGGTCTTACATTAGGCCTGAGAATCAAGAACTGAAACATACCATGGAATTGAGAACAGAAATTACAGGCACAGCTAAAAAGCAGAACATGACTGTCGGAGGGGGATTGCCTCATGACTGAACCCAATAGGTGAGTGAGAAAGAGGTGACAGTAAGGGGTAGAACGCTGGCTTAGAACACTGACCCGTGTCTCCAACCTGCACGAGGCAGAAAAAAGGCATCGTCTCAACCATCTTTGGAAAAACAAAACACCCTAGCCCATCGCAGGAGTAAACTTCCACCCCTTCTCCTCTGGGTGAAGGTGGGGCAAAGGGCACTTACAGCTGTGAAATACCGTCACACCTCCTATATATGGCTCAAGGGAAGATCTCTGACATACCCTCGCTTCCTGTTTGAGGTGTCACCTCCTTGTACATCTCCAAGTGTAGAGTGGCCTTCCTCCCTCCCTCACCCATTCTCCTGTGTTTCATCCATTAGTTCTACCAACACCACACACCAGAGACCACCTTAGGCAACAGAAACATAGCAGGGACCAGACTCCTGCCTTCTCTCTGAAGAGTGCTCTGAAGGAGGAAGGGAGCAGCCAATCGACAAGCGTGTAGTGTGTCGAGGAATGGCAAGCATTTTGAGGATAAAAACAGTCAGGGGAAATGATGAAGAGATGTAGGAAAATGGTACTATTTCAGAACGGTCAAGGGGCTTCGCTGTCAGCTTGACTTTGAGCGGACAGCCCTGTGAACTTTCAAAAATGCTTTAATAGACATGATAGCCTTAGAGGATCTGCCAACTGCTAAGTCAGGTGACCTCAAAAAGACAGGTGAATCCTATCGAAGTTTACATCTTGACAGATGAAGGAGAAAAAAAAAGCAGGAAAAAAAAAGAAAGAAAAAAAAAGAGAGACTGGGGAGATGGCTCAGTTGGTAAAGTGCTTGTCATGCAAGCATGAGGACCTGAGTTTAAATCCCCAGCACCCACAGAAAACCTGGACACTGTGGTGTATTACAGCACTGCGGAAACAGAGCCAGGAGGGCTTGCTAAGCAACTAGTCTAGGCCAAAACAGTGAGTTCTGGGCTCAGTGAAGAGACCCTGTCTCAAAACACAAAGCGGTGGACACAGCTGCTGTTGACCTGCAGCTTTCACATACCTGTATACACACGTGCACACAAACCTCTCTCTCACACACACACACGTACACACAAGCACACAGTAGAAATGAACCGTTATTGACAACAATGATTCTATTACATATGTAATATTATATTTAGCAAAAGAAAAAGTTATGACAAAGCCTAGATATCAAAGCTGTCCAATTGATGTTTCTAAAAGGCTATTGGCCTTCTGTATCTAAGGGCCGTACGTCAGGATTCAAGACTCCACGGATTGAAACTATTAAGAAAACAGCTGGGAAATGTACTGAACACGAACAGACTTTTTTTTTTCCTTGCTGTTATGCCCTGAAACACACACTGTAGCGATTATTTAAATATCATTTATATAAGCTACCTAAAAAATGTTTCAGAGTTATGGGAGTATGCACACAGGTGCAAATCCTGTGTCATCTGTATAAGGGACCAGAACATCTGTGAATTGCATCATCAGTGGCCAGGTCCTGGAACCAGTCCCTGCGCATACGGAGAGATGACCGCAGTGTCTTCTCGTACTTTATTGACTGGAAAGGGTGAGCTTCTGGAATTCTTTGTCCCAGCCCCACTCTGAAGTGCCACAGGAAATAGACAGTAGCCTGTGGAAAGCCTCCTCTTGACTGCAGGTGGAGTTCTGTGGAGACGGTGAGACGTGGGAAGCAGGCAGGGCCAGACCACGCAGCTCAGTCAGGCCAGGATGAGGGCTCAGCCGGAACTGGAGAGAACTCTGCCGGGAGAAAACAGCTAACCTCCAAAGGCCACACACCTGCTTGGTCCATGCTTGCGACCCCCTGCTGTTTGTTTTGAGTCTGGCTCTCACTGCGTAGCCAGGGCTCATGATCCCCTGCCTCAGATTCCTGAGCTCTGGAGTTATAAAATTATGGAAATAATAAAATCCCAGAGATAGGGAATGGAACTCAAATTACAGGAGTTAAAACAGTCATGGGTAGTCATTATGGCGACGAGACAGGTTAATATGTTGACTGTGGCAGTGGTTACATGAACATGATTTGTGTGACAAATCAAGAAGAACTAAGCACACACAGAGAAGAATAAAGGAGGGACTGGAGAGATGGCTCAGCGGGTAAAAGTGCTTGGTCAGCAAGTGTGAGGGCCAGGGTTCAGATCCCTAGCACCCACATAAATGCTTGGTGAGTGCAGTACTGAGCGGGTGGAGACGGTGGGGGAAGGGTGTTCCCCAGGGCAAGCTGGCTGGCTAGACTAGTCATATCGGTGAACTCTGGTTTCAAAGAGAGGCCCAGCTTCAAGGAACAGGTGCAGAACAAGCAAGGAAGATGGCCCGTTTCAACCTTGCTCCTACACATACATGAACACGCCTGTACACAAATATGCGCCCACACGCATGCAGATTCACAGACATGTAAATAAAAGTATATATTAAGATTACGAATAGTGGCTCACACCTTTAATACCAGCACTTGGGAGGCAGAGGCAGGTGGGTCTCTAAGTTTGAGGCCAGCCTGATCTACATAAAGAGTAAAAAAGAGTGAATTAAGATTTATGATGAGAAGGCTCCACAGATGGGCCTGGTATTGATTTTCTGGTTTTACTAACACACTACAATTGTGCAAGATGTTACCATCATTAGAGTCAGGAGGGGGCATTAGATGAAAGTAGCCAGGACTCCTCTGTTTTAGCCTCTTACGGCTGTAAGCAAATATATAATTATTTCACACAAAAATTAAATAAGGATAATAGTAAAAGCCCTTTAGCCAGATCTGTGGGCCAAGGGCTTAACTAAATGGTACAATATTGATATTTTCTGCTAAGCTGTGATCTTGTGCTTCTTTCCTTAATGAACAAGGAGAAACATAAAATTTAAAATCATTCTACAGTTATTTACCTCAATCCTTACTTTCTTATAATGTAGCCTGCCCAGAACATCTTGGTTTTACTTATTCCAACTTTTTAAATAAGGTCTCATAGTATAGCTCAAGCCTAAAAGTCACTACATAGCCCAAGCAGGCCTCCAATCATGGCAATCCTCCTGCCTCAGCCTCTCCCAAGTGCTGGAATGACTGGCATTAGCCTCAGTTCATTTAAAAGTGAAAACAGCTCATTAAAACAGTCCTCATTAAAATACCACCTCATTAAATACCAAAACAGAAAAGCTTAACCATGCCCCTCCCCCCTCTGATGTCACTGTAGACAGAATGGTGAATGCCAGGCTTTTGGGTTGCGCTTAGGACCTTGTTCTGAGAGAGCTTTGTTTCAAATGCAGAGGGAAAGTGAGTTCCCCGTGTCTCGCTGCTCACTGTTTTGGGTGGAATTTTACGCACTAGGCTCTGAAAGGTCCATTCTTGTTTTTCACGTTGATTTGAGTTTGACAATCTGCGCAAACTATAATCAGAGCCTGACACGGAAGCCCCGTCCCTCCTGAAGGTGTTTTCAGGGAGGTTCCCACCCAGCTCCTTGATGCCCAATGGCTACTGACTGGTGGCCTTCATGTCTCCCTGGCTGTGGGCTGGAGATGAGCCTATCTATAGCAATTCTTCTGAATGTGAGTGTCTTCTCCCCGTGGAGAAGGAAGATTGGGGGATGGAGCAAGGAAGAAAAGGAAGGAGGAAGGGAGGTGACACAGAGATTTTGAACTCTAACGCTGAAGTAAAATAACACCCCTTTAGCCATTTTCCATTCTGTAAAAATGTTGTGAGGTTTAGCTCCCACTCAGGGGCTGGGCATGAAGGCATCTGTCAACCCAGCACTCTGGAGGCTAAGGCAGGAACGTTCACGTACTGAGTGACTTAGTGTGGTGGTTTGAATAACAATGGCTGCCATAGGCTCATGTATTTGAATGTTCAGTCACCATGAAGGCTCACTATTTGAAAGGATGAAAAGGATTAGAAGGTGTGGCCTTGTTGAAGGAAGTATGTCACTGGGGGTGGGCTTTGAGGGCTCTCTCCTCTATCTTTCTCTTTCTTTACGAATCAGGTTGTAGCTCTTAGCTACTGATCCAGTACCATGCCACCATGCTCCCTGCCATGATAATGAACTAAACCTCTGAAACTTTAAGCAAATGAAATGCTTTCTTTCATAAGAGCTGCCTTGGTCATGGTGTCTCTTCACAGCAATAGACCTAATACAATTAGGGACTAAACACACACACACACACACATATATATATGCAAGACTGTAGCCTTGGCAGTCCTGGACTTGCTTTGTAGACCAGGCTGGCCTCAAACTCACAGTGATGTTCCTGCGTCTGATTATTAATATTTATTATTGATTTATCTTTTAGTTAAACAGTGGTTATTCCTAAACCAACTGTACACCCAAATCACCACACAGAGACTAGGATTTATTTTATTAACCTAGAGCACAATGCTGGGCAATAGTTACTCCATCCTAAACCTCCAAGCAAGCCTACATAGTTTCCTCCCATTCAGATTTTACACATTATACTTCTTTTAGTCATATCTTAGGTCCAGGTCATCTCTCCTCATGGTTCTAAGTCCTCTCTTACCGATCTCTCCTCTCTAACTCCTCCCACTCACTTCCTTCTCCTCCCCTCCTGACCAGGATGTCCCACCCTATTCTCTCCATTGCACAGCATTGCTGGTTATTTTATTGACAATAGAGAGAACAAATAGTGGCATGTTTACACAAACTTGAGACCAGCGAAGCTTAGAATAAACATCACAGTGCAATGTCCAGATTGAAACCAGATAGTTGGGTGGAGAAATCAGCATGTGAATGAACAAGGGTAAATTGTATACATTCCACAAGAACATTATACCAACATTTCCCCTTTAAGTCAAATAAAAACTCCATTTGTAATTGTCTTCTGCAGATCTAACACTCTCTTCCGCCCTCCTTGGGGAAAACAGCTATATTTAAAATAAACTTAAAAAAAAAAATAAAGGAACACAGCCAAGGAAGGAACTTCAGTATATATACTTGCTTGCACTGGGTGATTTGCAAGTGTCTCTTAAAAATCCTGGGTTACATAGTTAACACCTAGGTGCGGCCTTTGTGAGACTGTTAGGGTTAAATGAGATGGTGAGGTTAGGGCTCTCACAGCCAGCTCTCTGGCTTTCCTAACAGGAAGAGTTTGCCCTCGGCTTCCGGTGGTACAGCAGGACGAGCTCATAAAATGCTGGCAGCCTGCCATGTTGGATTTTCCAGCCTGTAGAGCGATGAGAATATGCTTTCGCTCATGAATTGCTTTGTCCCAAGTATTCTGTCATAGCGACAGAGGACAAACTAAGACACCGAGGGACAGTTCTTAGGCGGGTGGGCACACAGGATCCTGGGAATATCTGCAGGAGGGATTTCAGATAGAAGTTCTGCCACTGATACCACTCAGACTCAATTTTCAGTATCCACACCTCCTAACAAGAAATTCCAAAGGCCTCAGTAAACTAGCTTGGATAGCAGTTCATAGGCAATCCAGTAAGGCGGGGGTTGGGGTGGGAAAATGGCACCAAGAAAAACTGTTTGTATCCATGTGAAGGGTAGCAGGGCTCTCAGAAGGAGGACGCCCTCTCTGCCAGACGAGCCCAGGGACTGCCCGAGCAAGCGTTTCTATGAGGAACGGGCACGCGGTGGCTTGATCCAGGGTGTCAGGCTCAGAGGAGCTCTGCTTTGAAGACTTAGAACCTTTCAGAACAGCCCTGCTGAGCCACCAGGTCACATCCCAGGTCACGCTCACACTTCTGAACACTGTGCAGACACCCTAAGTCTTTCTACACACAGCGCAAAGGAACCTGGGAATCCTGCCGGGGTCACAGGGTAAGCAGGGGAGAGGAGCTTCGCAGAGCTGGACCTGGGCCATGGGAGCTACATGAGCAATCTTGCCCTGGGGAGGCTCCGGTCCCTTTGTTGGTGCTGCCAGGTTGGGCGAGAGCTGCCAGCTTCAGATTCTTGGCAAGTGCAGGGAATGCTTGGGTGAGCATTTCCCAGGGCTCGGTGGTCCTTCAGGTTGGCCCCACGGCTACCGACAATGGTCTAAGGTTCCTTGCTTTGCTTCGGCAGGGAGAGTAAGCCTGAGGAGGGTGGGGGGAAGGCAGCCGAGGGCATTTTGTGGAATCTGCGCGTGTGTGTCACACTTCGTACTGTGGAAACCTCCAGCACATCTGCAAATGGAGACGCTAGCCTGAGGAACCTCGCACTGATCGCTGAGTCACAGCCAATTGTTGCTCATTTGTAGCTCCACTCACGACTTCTACCTTATGGGTTACTTAAAAATGAATCTCATTATGTCATTTCATTAATAGCTATTGCAGTACGTATTGCTGAATGGAACAGTAAAAACCCATGATAGCTAGCCATGGTGGTGCATCCTTGTGATCCCAGACTTCAGAAGCAGAGGCGGGAGGATTGTGAGCTTGAGGACAGCCTGGGCTACACAGTGAATCCAAATTACCTTGCCATACATAGCTAGATCGCATCTCAAAAACAAGCGACGGAGTCCAGTCAGGCTAAGCAGGTGTGGTGGGATGGGCTTGCCATCAGAGCACTCAACAAGGCTGTTGAAGGAAGACTGTGAGTTCAAGGCTGGGCTGAGCTTCATAGCAAAACTCATCTTTAAAAAAATGGATTCAATATTCAAATATTCTTCTATTGCTTTTAGAATATTCAATATTCAATATTCAAATATTCTTCTATTGCTTTTATTCTTCTTGTGCTTTTAGCACAAGGAACCCAGTGCTCTCCTCTGGTCTCCATGGGCAGCAGTTCTTGTCAGAAATCTCAACTGAGGTTTGAAGACACTCCAGATCCCTCCCTTCCCTCCACTGTGGTGACCTAGGCTATTCATCAGTCAAGGTCCTGAATAAGTGTATATTAGGAGAGGGAAACACTGACATTTAACACAGCAGTAACCCGCTCCTGGTACCAATTTCTGTCCTAGTTTGCTTTCTGTTGCTATGAAAAAAACTGACCAAAAACAACTTGCAGGGAGAGGAATTTATTATTATTATTATTATTATTATTATCTTATAGGCTATAATCCATCATTGAGGGAAGCCAAGCCAAGAACTCGGAGGCAAGAACCGAAGCAGAGCCCACGGAGGCATGATGCTTTTCTCCCCGTGGCTTGCTTCTTTTATATACCCTAGCCCACCTGCCCAGGGGCTGCACCTCCCGTAGTAGGCTGAGCTCTAGCCTAGCAACTATTAATCAAGAAATTGCCCTAGAGACTTTCCTACTGTACATCCTGATGGAGGCAATTCTTCAATTGATGTTCCTTCTTCCTGGGTAAGTCTAGTTTACATCAAGTTGACAAGAACTAGTGAGCAAAATCAGCCTAGCATGACTCAGATGAAGTACTTAGGCTCTAGTTGGTGATTTCAGAAACAGCCAAGTTACTGCTAAATGCATTTTAGTGAGTCCTTTAGTTCCCCTTGGTTTTTGCTTATTTGTTTGTTTGTTTTTAATGATTCATTTCTTTAACATGAATCGGTGTTTTGCTTGTATGTCTGTGTAAGTGTGTCACATCCTCTAGAACTGGAGTTATACACTGTTTTGAGCTGCTATGTGAGTGCTGGGAATTGAACCTGGGTCTTCTTGGGTCTTCTGGAAGAGCAGCCAGTGCTCTTAACCACTGAGCCATCTCTCCAACCCCTCATTCACTTCTGATGATATTCCCCAATTGATCTTTGCTGTCATATCTGTAGAGCAGAAGACTTTTAATTCTTTCAATTCTTAATAATTATAAAAATGTTTTGCCAAATAAAACCCTGTGGACGCATAAAGCTTTCAGTTAAATAGGCCTGAAGAGGAAACAAGAGAGATGACCCTGGCCCAGGAGTCATGTCTCCACTCTGCCAGTATCTTACAGGAGTCCTGGAATTTCTGGGCCTCATTTCCGTCTTTGGCAATAATCATTGTTGTACGGTTGACTCTAATGAGCATCTGTTTGCAGTCTGTATCCCCTTGGATCTCAGTCTGTTCCATCTTTACAAGTAACCCAGTCACTTTTTAAAAAGTTATCACCACTGTTGAAAGTGGGCAAGTGCGGAGGCTGAAAGTGACAGAGGCGAGGAGTGTTCACAGATGGCCGGAGGGGAGGGAGAGGGAGGCTAGCAGCGCTAGCCTCAGCTACATGTGGAAAGCCAGTCCACGGCACTCTCTTCCTCCGCTGCTGAGGACTGAAGCCAGTGTAAGGTGTATTCCTTAGACTAGAATCCCAGGAGGCTTTTGGTTACTCATGAGATTTCTGGCTATTCAGAATTAAAATCATATTGTCCAAACTAGCATTTTCTCCCACAGAGAAAGCAGTTCCTGTATGTCCAATTGCATTTTCCATAGCGTGTCAGAACCTACCTTATGGACATCAGAGACTATCGCATTTCCTTACTGTGTTCTATTTAAGGGATTCAAAGCCTCAAACCTTGCTATCAGCTGATGAGAACTGGAGTTAATAAGCCCCATGTTGAAGCCTGTTGAAGGGAATCGTTTCTGAGTGTTCCCACTCAGAAAATGATAAACATGTGAGGTCATGCGGTCCACTCCTTTGTGAAGCCATTCCACAGTGTCCACATTGTCACAAAGGATCTTGGCATACATGATAAACATGTATACATTTCATCTGTTCATTTAAAATTATTAGTTATGAGGCCTTTTGTCATTTTCTAATCAAGCTGTTAAAATTTTTTAACAAAATATCTCCTGTAAGATCTTGCACAGATCATTTGTTGACATTTTTCCTGTTAAGAATATTTGTTTGTTTGATTTGGGGGGTGTTGAAACTCACTACGTAGACTAGAATGGCCTTGAACTTGCAGCCATCCTCCTGCCTCTGCTTCCCCGGTGCCCTGCCACCCCACCTGGCTTCAAATTCTTGTTGACTTGTAGCCACTGTGTTAGTTCCTTTTCTCTGGTATTATTTCTGAATTCTGTGTTTATTGGTAAAGGTGCATTGTGGTTGTGATCACTGATGAGACCCTGGATCAGATGGCTTTGTAAACTGGAAAGGAGTTTATTTTCATTGAGGAATATATGAAGAAAAAGATCTTCAGCTAGGAGCCCAGCACAGCAGCTCCTGCCTATAATCCCAGCATTTGGGAGGCTGACACAGGACTTTCATGAGTTTGAGGCTATCCCAGGCTTCTAAGCAAGACCGTCCCCAACAACAAAAACAAGAAAGAGCATCTTTATTTAGGAGGGATCACCATTACCGTGGGAGCAGCCTGCCATTGCACAGGACTCTACGTATTTGTCCTATCTTGGGCACTTCTAGGGTAATTTACATAGTTGAACAGGCTCAGAGTTTAGGCTTTACAGATTGGTATTTTTCTCTTGTTTAAGAGTAAGCACCGATGGAAACCTACCAAGGGGGAAAGTCTGCTCCCTCTGTGCCTTATCCTTTGTCCTGGCTGCAGCTGTTATTGCGGAACACTGATCAGCTCACAAAGTCTCGGCTCAGTCTGAGCAGAATGCTCTGTAGCCTGTCTTATCCACTCAATCGCTGTGGGCTTTCCTCATACCACAGAACGTGTGAACGAGACAACTGGAAACAAAGGGGGCAATCAGTGGCATGTCGGTAAGGAAGCGAAGGTGTTTCAGGTAGAGGGAGAGCCTAGGAAGGCCGTCATGGAGCGGCCAGCTTAGCAGTGGGCAGAGAGAGACACGGACAGAGTTACACAAAGCCGGAGAAGTGCAGTGGGAACAACCGACAAAGACCATGGTGAACCAGAATGTGCCGAGCTGGGGGAGCTTTGGCTTTGACCCTGGGCTGGGATCTCTGCAGGAGTGTCAAGTATAAAGCAAAGGCCACCCACACTACGCGTATACATAAAAATCAAAGCTGAGTTTACGATGCTTGCTGGGGAAAGCAGTTTGTGAGTTGGGAAAAGTCAAGGTTTCCTTTAGTGCTAGAAAGACGGAAGGTGTGTGTGTGTGTGTGTGTGTGCGCGTGTGTGTGCGTGTGTGTGCGCGCGCGCGCGCATGTGCACACCCGAATGTCCCTGGATTGAAAAGCTGCATTCTGGGTAGGGCTGAATATCATGGACCAGTCCCTTCATTCACAGGACAGGAATAGGTCTGCAGTTTGGTCAGTCGAGGACTGAGAGTGGGGCCACTCAGAGTTCCACCCCTTTATCAGCTCCAGTTGGTCAGAACCAGGTGTGACAGCACCACATTCCATTTTGGTGTCGCACAGGCTGAGGCTCGCAGTGGAAAAGTTTCCTTCTCCAGGGGGGGAGTGGAGATCTATCTGCTGCAGCAGAAATCCAGGGAGATGACAGGACCACGTCAGAGCACAGCAGCAGAGGAGGCCACAGGCGGTCTGGGAACAAGCGGAGACAGAGGCCTAGGGTTTTCACACTGAACACCTTGATGGCTGGAGTTACCCTGAAGATAAGAACAGTAGTGGGTGGAGCAGGGTTAGGGAAGGAAGATGAGAGGTCACCCTTTAAGATGACTGAGAGACTCATGTGTGGAAAGAACAGAGACGGAAGTCAGGCTGGTATATAGGTGGACATTGTTGAGTGGCAGGGAACCAAGGGTGTCCCTTGGGGAGCCATTGACCGCAACAGCATCTTCCTTCCTGCTTCCATTTTACTGTGTGTGTGTATACAAGGATACTATCATATATATATACACATCACACACACATATATATGACCATATACTATATACAACATGAATGAGACAAGTGCAAACAAGGGGGAACTCAGTGACAGTTGGTACTTCGGGGGGGGGCGAGGAAGCAGGCTCTGAGGTGGCAGGGCAGCGGCCAGAGATCCTGAGCTACACCCAGCCTACAGAAGTGCAGTGGGGACAGTCATCAAAGGCCACAGTGAGCCAGACGTCATAGAGCTGTGGGAGCCGTGACGAGTGCTCTGGCTTTGACCCAGAGGTGGGGATTTCCCCTGTGGCCTCCTCAAATATTCTCTGTGTTAATACTGGGATATAACTTCATCGGTGCTTTTGTTTGTTTCTTGTTTTAAGTCGCACTGTTTAAGGTAATGATTTTTGAAAGTTAGATACACATTAGTAATTAGTGACTTGTCCATGAGCCAGATATCATTTCGTAAGTTTTACATATATATTTTATTCTTATTTAAAATACAAACACACCTTTAATTTGGGCCAGAGAGAGAGAGAGAGAGAGAGAGAGAGAGAGAGCTCAGCAGGATAGGCAGCTCCTCTACAACCTATTCGATGACCTTATTTCTATCCCTGACCTGTCATGTAGGCATGAACTGCCAAAGCTGTCTTCTGGCCTCCACATGTGCACCATAGAACACCCAACGCCTGCCCCCCTTCCCCAACAAATAGGTAAAGTAAAAATGCAACTAAAAAACTGAAAAATGTTACTCTTGGGGCTGGTGAGATGGCTCCGTGGGGTAAGAGCACTTGCTACCAAGACTGATGACCTGAGTTTAATTCCCAGGCCCCGTATGGTGGTAGGAGAGAACAAACATTCCCAAGTTGTCCTCTCACCTTCACACGTGTTGTAGCATGTGCACGTGTGTGCGTGTACACACGTGCACACACATACACAATAAATAAATGCAAATAAAAAGAAAATCTGTAACTATTGACCTGTACAGACTCTAGACATTGGCGTGATTCCTTGTAATATTTTCAGACGTGCAATGGTCAAGTATGTTTATTTTCTCTCCTTCTCCCATCTCTTCCCAGTCCTAGTAGTCTTTTTTATTAACATACTCCGTGCAACTTTTTAACTTCTATGGAGTCTACAATACCCATTGTACAGATAAGTAAACAGAAGCCAGAGAAACTGAGTAACTTGCACAGCATCAGTGGAGCTGATAAAGTGAATGGAGGCAGGCTGGGTTGTAAACCAACATAAATTGGCATCCCTTAGCATGATGCCTCCAGATTCACTAATCTGCACAGAGAGCAAAAATGGACAACAACAAAAATAGTGGCCAGTGCCAATAAATAATAAATTCCCCCAGAGAATGAAAATACTGATGACAGACCTCAACCTGCTTGGAACCTCGCAGACCTGGAGTGTAGCTGGGTATCTGTAGTGGCTGAAGGTTCCTGGCTGTGCCTGATGCTCTGGATGGGAACCAGTAGCTCAAGGGTCCCCCTGATTTTCAACAGCTGACAGCCTCCACCTGCAATGTCCACATCTTGCCAATGTCCAAAAGGTTATCAAAATGCCCAGCAAGTCATCTGCACTGACTACTGCAGTTGCTCGTGGTGTGACGGTGCCAAAGGCCAGCAGGCACGGGGAGGGCTTGAGTAGGGTGAGTCCTAATAGAACCATCTTGGCAGAGGCAAAGATAATCTAAAGAGACACTTGTGTCCCTCCCTTTGGCAATCAGACTATTCAAACAATGGACCCCAAGGAACTGGAATTTCCCCAGGAATCTCCCGCTGTGGGAAGTGAAAGGCTGAGGCCCTCAGGAGTGCCAGCCTCAGGAGGAACCTGTCTCCTAGGAAGAGATTTGGCACAATTCTGACAGCTTCTCAGATCACTTTTCAAGGAGACTGCAGAGTCCTGGGTAGGGCTAGCCCTTGATCAAGACAGCTTAGGTATGAATACCTTTTGCCCTCTACTCACACTTAAACCTGTATTACACCGCTAACGTGGGCACTGGGGAGACTGAACTTGAACTTTCCGCCTCTCAATGTGACCACACTGAATAATCACACACAGAATCATCTTTCTCTGCTTTTCACTTACTCTGCCTCTTTAGTTGGTGTTATTGAGGACAGGCGGGGCTCAGACTACCTTGCCTTGTTGGGGTTGCCTGGGGCCAAATGCTGACTGTAAAGAGTCAGGTAAAAACTTGTTAAGTACTGCAAGGACCCATTTAAGAATAAGAACACAGCCCAGAAATACACAATTGGGTATAAGAGTCTTGGAAGGCAGTTGTGTAAGAAAGAAAACTCACTGCAGAGGCGGTGGGTTCACGAGAAACTGACCTCCATTGAACACGTCTGTGTGCAAGCTCCAAAGACAAGACACGTGCACCTTGCTTCCCATTGGGCTTTTGACCCTGGGACTAATATGGGATGTGGTTGATGCCTGCTTTAGAGAACTTAAGCTCTTCAAGGTTGGAGGGACTTGTTGGCCTAAACTCTAGCAGAGGAGGAAAGGGCTATTCCATTACCCAGAGGCTAAACTATGACCCAGCAAAGCACCTACATATTCTTGGGCTTAATCTCTTCTGGTGTCAAAACCTTCCCCAAACCTCTTGCCTTAGGCACTTATCAAAGACCGATTTAGAGATAATTATTACTATTTCATTACATCAAAAGGAAAATTCAAGCCTTAGAATTGGAAATAAAGAAATTAACTCAAACTTAGTGATAGTATTCAGAAAAATAAATTTGTTTCTTAAAAATCACTGGCACAGTCAGGGATGGTGGTGCACGGCTCAATTCCCAGAATTCTAGGGACTTTTAAGGAATGAAGTGAGTTCCAGTCCAGCCTGGGCTACACAGTGAGTTCTACATCAAGCTAGGCTCGGCTTTGGGGGTGGGGATCAAACCAAAACCCCTCAAAGGTGAAGTCGCCTTCAAAATATATTATTAATTTACATGTTTGCTGCACAAACAGGACAACGGCAGAGGGGAGCACTCCGAGTTCCTTTTTAGAGACTTTCTGCAATCCTACTTTATTTTTTTCAGCTTGTTCTAAGACATACAGTAGGCAAATGTGGCCTTTTAAATAGATCAGCCAACTCAACCAAAAGCTGAGAAAAGGAAAGAGACTCTGAGGCTAAGCTCTGGGGGGAAGTGAGCAGACCAGAAAACTGTGACAACATCCTTCCCCTTCCCAAAAGGGCTTAGATTAAGTCTTGTGGAGAGCACACACCACACACCCCAAGAACTTTAACCTGGGAGACGTGATGGTTTCTTACAGCGTTTGATCTGGGTCTTAGAAAGGAGTATGTACATAGAAACATCTTAATCATTCCAAGACAGAGAAAGGCCAGTCTGGCTTCCAGAGTCACGCCCCGCCACCTTCACCTCCCCCACACTAATGCTTTTTGCACACCTTGTAAGTTTCCAAAACAAGCAAGCAAACAAATAACATGAAATGGGCTTCCTGTGGCCAAGAGGTACGAGAATCCCATTAAGCCCCTTTGGAAGACACAAACGCAAACAGAGTGGGTCCCCATTCTCAAGGAAGCACTGCCAGGAACTGAATCAGACCCTGAACACTCCGCACGTCAAAGCCACGGAGGAGCAGAGGTGCGCCCCGGAGGAGTCACTGGCACGGATTGTCGGGGCAGGACTCCGGATGCGCACTCAGACCTCTGGAAGGCTCCGACATTGCAGTACAGCAGACCCGGGTTCGTCCCCGGCGTCGGAGGCGCGGCCGGGCCCCGCCCACGCACCAATGCGGCTGCGCAGCGTGGCCACCCCGTCTCCCACGTGACTGCCGTCACTGCCTCCTTGAAGCTGGGGCCGCCATCTTAAGTCCTGGCGGGCCCGGGCCCATCTCCCTCTTCCTCCCGGGCCGGGCACCTGTGACAGCGTGCGGTTGGTGGCCCCGGCCCGTCCGGTCGGAGAAGCCCGTGGGATTCTGAGGGCGGGACGAGGAGGTCGGAACTCCAGGGCTCCGCCGCGGAGGCGCCGGCTGGCGGGCCGCCCAGGTGCTGGCACGGAGGGGGCGGGACCGTGGGCCCCGCCCCGCCCCTCAGAGGCCAGCGCCGGGGCCCCGCGGCCCTTGCCCGTTTCCAGTATGGCCGCCCGCCGTGCCTGACCCGCGGCCTCTCCGTTCCGGCTCTCCGTAGGCGATGCCGATGCCGAGGCTGTGACTGACATTCTCGCTCCCACGCACGCACCGACCCGGACCCACGCCGGCAGCCCGAGCCCTGGGCCCACAACCGCTCTCTCCTCCGGCGCCGCGGCCACAGCCCGGACCACGGCTCCCGCGCCGCTGCCGTCGCCTCGCGGAGAAGGGTCGCGCCGGCCCTCGAGCTCGGCGGCCCCCGGCCGGCCAGGATGGGGAAGCGGGCCGGAGGAGGAGCAGCCGCCGCCGCCTCCGCGTCCTCCGGGGCCGGGCTGGAGCCCGCGGCCGGCCGCGGCGGGGGTCCTCGGAGCGCGGCCGCCGGCCTCCTGGGAGCGCTGCACCTGGTGATGACCCTCGTGGTGGCCGCGGCGCGGGCCGAGAAGGAAGGTGGGTGGCCGGCGGCGGGCGGCGGGCGGCGGGCGGCGGGGAGGCCCGCGGCGGGCGCCGGCGCGAAGTTGCTGGGTCGAGCCCGGTCCCGGCTCGGCGGCAGCCAGCTCGGCTCGGCGGCCGCGCGCCGGGGCTCTGCTGCCCCGGGATTCCTGCCCCTCGCCGTCCCCTCGCCTTCCCCTCGTCTCCTGTCACTGCCATTTCAAAACTTGCCGAGTTCTCGTCTGCGCCTGCCGCCGGGGCCGCTATGCGACGAGGCACCCCGCTTTTTAGGCTTCTTGGTGGCCCCTGCTAGGTAAATCGCTGGACGCCTGCCTCGGCTCCCCTTTGTCGGGTTTGAAATCGGGTATGCAGACCGAGCACCCTTTAAAATGCGGTGGTCAAAACAAAACAAAAATAGTGAGACTGGTGGAAAGGCTTCAAAACAAAGCTTCCAAGATTTATATTTGCTGGGACATTTCTTTGAAGAGGCTCTTTTTCTCCAGTTTTCTTTTTCGCTGCCGTCCCTTTGCGGTGTTGAGGGTTGTTTGCTTCTTTAGCCCTAAATAGAATCTCATTTGCCTCTAGTAAGCTACTGGAAGCCGGTTTACATTTTTGGTGTAAGATTCTGTGCCTTTCTCTTGGATGTGTGAGCCCTTAGGAACCAACGTCAAGTTCTCAGCTTGCAAACCTTCCACCTGTAATTCACAGTTGAAGGCTCACTCTGATTAAACAAACAAACAAACAAACAAACCCTGCTATTGTAAGGTTGTAAAACTGGTACTTTGACGGGGTCAGAAATTACTTTGTAATCTTGAAGACCGGACTACCTGTTTCTGAACGTAAGCCCGAGGGAATGTGTGCAGTTAGAGCCTTCATGAATTAAATCACTCACAGTGAATGCTGCTTTTTTTTAGACTAAGAAAACTAGTTCGACTATCTTTCATTACACACCAGAGGAACTCTTCAAGAAAATAATTTCGTGCCGTATAACTTTGAAGTTGTTTTCCTGTATGGTTATAAAGCCATTTGGTTTTTACTGTTACTGACTGGCAGCTGCAAAGGTTAACCAAATTAGCGTCAAAGTGCAACTATTTGTCAGTTTATTATTTATCTTTCTTAGAAACATTACATTCCCTCATTTAATTCTATAAACCGCCTCAGTCTAGTCAGCATAAGAACACTAATCAGAATAGCAAGGATTTGGCAGAGGCAAGATTCTGTTAAGCATAAAAATGCTGTTTTAAGGTGGTCAGGCCTGAGGTTGTCATATTGACCCCCTGTTAAATATAGTGTTGGTTTGGGTGGCCATGGTGGCCAGCATTTGGACATGAGTGTTGAGTAAACCCTTCAGAGTTTGACAATTAGGTGGGCATGTCTGCTTGTGCTTCCCTGAGGGGGGGGCACTTGCTTTGCTTTCCTGTTGATGGCCTTGCCTTGTAGGCACCGAGTCTTTGAATAAATGCCTCTTCTCATGGACTGTAGCACAGGGAACTAAAGTGATGTAGGCTAAGTTTGCCTTATCCTCCTAA
The DNA here is from genome assembly GCF_030254825.1 of Meriones unguiculatus. Taxonomy (NCBI): domain Eukaryota; kingdom Metazoa; phylum Chordata; class Mammalia; order Rodentia; family Muridae; genus Meriones; species Meriones unguiculatus. The sequence continues at coordinate 58,831,288 of NC_083363.1, read as the reverse complement.
CGCTGCTTATTTTTCCAACTGACATTTAAGCGCTAATTTTTGGGCTACAGTTAAGTAGTTAAATTTCTTGTTGGAGGACATCAGTCTAAAATTATATATTTGCCTACTCTTATTTGCGTAATTTACAAGTGTCCGTGCGCCTCTCTAATGTGCATAAGTCTGTAAAGGCTGAGCCTGTAGAATAGCTGCCAAAGAACTAAGTATGAAAAGAGGTGGTTCAGTCAGCCCGGGCCTGGCTGAGTCAGACCCTTTCGACTGCGCTGTATCTGGGGGACAATTTGTATGGACAAAATAGTTATTTAAGATATTAAGAGTAATTATATTAATATAGATCATAGGCCTTGGGCCTTCATACATAGGTAGGTCTGGTTTAAATCAAATGTTCCGAACGATCTCCCAATAAATGTTCTACTCTCTAAACATGCTTCTAGATCAAATTCCAGTCATGTTTTAATTTTGAATAAGTAGGAGAAGTGGAATTGATTTTCTCCCAGGATTGTGACACAGTGTCTTTGGCATCTACATTTGCCCCAGAAGAGTGCTGTTGAGTTGTTTTGTTTTGTTTCCCAGCAAGTTTGGTCATACTTGTAAAGAGAGCTAAGTTTACTTTATCTGTTTATTCCCTGAGGACCTTCTGTGTCAAGTAGTATAGAGTGAAATTTCCACGAAGGGATTTACCAGCAAATGTAGTGGTGGTTCTTTGGGTATTTTGTATGTTTGTATATCTTTCCTGCATTGCAGTAGACTTTCACTAGAAAACTGAGACAGTAAAAGTCACTGTCTCCTCAAGAAAAGCTGCAGGCGAAGCTGGATTGCCTCATGCAGCTCTTCATGTTTGAACTAGATGCTCATTTTCTTGACAGTACATGAGCCGTTCCTTGTCTTAACATCATTACGTCTCAGAACTCCTATCTTAACACACATCTTAACTGATCTATGACGTGTGTTATCTCTGGTCCAGAGGAAAGGGACCTTTGACACCATTTTGATTGTGCTTGGATGTTTGTAAAAACTTTGAGATAGTTGCCAGACATAAAGTTACTATAATTACTACAGATAACCAGTGTATTCTGGTTAGTGTCAGGATTTTTTTGTGAGAGTAAGATTTAGCTACTGAAAATAGGAAAGTCTCTTTTTGTCTGTTTCTGTCTCTCTATAATAAAATCAATTATTAAAATATGCATAATGACGATACATATATGTATGTTATACTTAGACTTTTGATGGAGTCTTGAGTTATAAATCAGCCATTATGCAAGCAAAGAAGCCTTTTTAAAAAAGATTTGCTTTTTGTGTATGAATGTTTCGCCTGCATGCAAGTATGTGTGCTGAATGAATGCCTGGTACTCACAGGAAGGAGGGGTCAGATCTGCTTGAGCTATAGTTACAGATGTGTGTGAGCTGGGTATTCAAACCTGAAACTGGCTTCTCTATAAGAAGAAGAGCTCTTTAACAGACAAGCAGTCTTGTCACTCACCTCTGCCAATATGTTTTGTTGTTGCTGTTGTTTTGTTTTCGAGACAGGGTTTCTCTGTGTAGCCTTGGCTGTCCTGGACTCACTTTGTAGACCAGGCTGGGTTTGAACTCAAAGTTCCGCCTGCCTCTGCCTCCTGAGTACTAGGATCAAAGGTGTGTGCCATTACACCAATAAGTTTTTAAAACATCTTATGTATTCGTTTCATTGTGAAATGGGTTTTGGAAGTTGTGGTGCCTTTTAATTTACTGTAAATGGGCGGGAACCATTTACATATCTAGTAAATAAAGCTTGGGCTGATTTTTTGGAATGTTGTTTCATTCTGTGACAATTTCAGTCTGAAAGCCACATGTGTTTTTATTAATTGGTAGTTAAAGGCAAGGTCAAGTTTGCAGTGTCAAGACTTTTAATTTTTTTTCTGCCCATATATGGTGGCTTCATGCATAAATTTTTATTTAAGCTGTATTTGTGTCATAAATACAGAACATGGTATTTTCTATACAAACCTAAGAACCAAGTGCTTAGGCCAGAAGAGAGGAGGTAAAAGCCTGCTAGTGATTTGCCTTGGGGTCATAAAATCGATTAGAGAAATATGTACTTTCTAATGTAAAGCTATATTTTTAATGATTTTTGAGCGTGAGATGTTTTGCCCTTTGGGTGCAATGGCTGCATTTCAGTTTAGAGCCTGTTAAATAGGGTAGTGCGGAATGTACACTTTGCTAATGAGCTTGTTTCGCCCTTTGTGAAAGCTGTTTAGTAGTGAGAAACACTGGAGTCCTGTAGTGGGAAGAAGTGCGCCCTTTGTTACTGATAAGCATTTTCCTCCTCTTTCCAGTACGTCCCCGTTTCTGCATTCTTACAGTGAGTCCAGGTAGGCACCCCTGAAGAGATGAGCTGTGAAAGCAGCAGTAAATCCATCTAATTTGTTATCTTGAGTTTGGTAAAAACATGTTCCCCTTGGAAGTGCAGTGAATATGTCTTCACTGGGTGCTTAGTGTCTTAGAAATGTTCTCTCCTTGTGGTTTGAGATTTCTTGTTGGTTTGCCAAACCAAGGGGTCTGACCTCTCCCTTTTGTCTGTTGAGAGCAGCTTGGGCCTTATGTGACGAATGGACTTTGTACTTCTGGGTTGTCACTGTGTCCAGCCAGCTGTCACTGCTGTGCATGTGCCAGTTGGATGTCTGTCTTCGTCTGTGTGTCTGGCCAGAAGCATGCACTAAAGCCTGGGCAGGATTAGCTTGCACTACCTCCCTTTTCCCACTTGTTAGTCCTTGGCCACAGTGGACTTACTTTTGACCCTTAACCAGGTGGTGCCTGTGAGCTGACCCCTTCCTTTGGTCAGCTCTTCCTACCACTTCTGTCGCCCAGCCCAGGGCGCCCTGGAGCACAACCTCCTGCCTCCCAGCCTGTGTCCATCCATCGCCCAGTGTAGCCCTGCTTCCTTTGAGTCTTTGTTCATCCTTTTATCTTAACAGTTATGCACTGCTGCCTCAGTCACTTCCTTAGAGATCCCATGGCACCTTCCCCCAGTCTAGAATTTCTGTGAGGCATCTACAGTATGGATGTAGTTTTGAGTGAAGATTTGCCTGAGATAATCTCACCCGACTTTTTTTTTTGAAACCTGTGGCCTGGGTGACCTGGAGGTTAGAGTCAGGAGTAGGTAGGAACATCAACTTAGGTATAGTTGTCCTTTGGAAATGTCCAGGAGAGTAGGCTATTGGGTACGGCATCTTTCTTTTCCCACATGTTGCTTCCCTTTATAACTAAAATGAGGTGTGTCCGCTCACCTACCCTTCACTACGGGGCTGCTCAGGTTGCTCAGGGCTAAGGATGTGCACTGCTCTTGTGGACCTACATGAGAGGCTCCTAGCTGCCAGTACCTCCTCTAAGATCTGATGCCCACCCCCGCACTCACAGGCACATTATCCCAGATGGATGCATAGCAAACACATAATTAAAAATAATCAACTGTCACTGTCAGGACTCTAGGACTTTTAAGCTTTTCAGATCCTCAGCATAGTGAGGCTGGCGTAGTGCTCAAGTACTAGCTACATGAGGAGGCCAGGGTCCCCCTCCGTGCAAGCCATTGTTTCCTAGTTCCCAGTGAGCATTCATGCATGGGGTGTCCGGTTACGTACTAGGTGGAGAAAGAGCAAACGTGTCAGTGCGCCACTTCGCTTTATTTTATTTTACTTTCCAAGTCGGGGTCTCTCCCTCACTCTACGGAACTAGCTGTGTGGATCATGCTGGCTTTGAGCTAGAGTACATCCACTTGCTTCTGCCTTCTGAGGGCTGGAATTAAAGGTGTGTGCCACCACAGCCAGCTCATTTCTTGGTTTTAAACAATCATATTCTGTCATCTTGGTGAACATTAAAGTAGCCCATTCCGGATCATCAGAGTTCTTCAAAAGAAACTTTCCTGTTAGTGGGTAGTCTGGGGTATTGAATATTGGCTCTGGGTAGCTGCTGACTGATGTACTTGATGATTAGGAGCTAGGCTTTGTTACTTAGGTTAAGCAATATTGTCTTCTGCAAATACACCTTGGCTCTTGATTGGTGTGGCAGGTTGGTCTAGGCTTGGGCAGTAATCTCAGAAGTTGGTCCTAGATTAAAAAGTACTAAAGAGAACCAAAGGCCAGGAGTAGAATTTGCTTTGTTGTCCATTGTTTTAGTGCGAGGCAGACAGAGTCCTAACTGTGTTGCCCAGGCTGGCCTCTTGAGTGCAGGGGTGCAGGTAGATGCCGCCATGCCAGAGAGGTTTTGCTCTTGCTAGAGAGGGAAGTTTTTTTAGACTCCAGCTTAAACACAAGGGTTCAGAAGAGGCATGCCTCTAGTGCTGTGGCTTCTCTTATAAAGACAAATGAGGAGCTTTAATTTGCTTCTCTCTGCTGCATATAGTACATAGGCAAAGCCCTGGAAAATGTCTGAGAGGATCCTTGACATGCCTGTCCCGATGAGAGTGTAAAACCTGCATTGTCTGTACAGTTTCTTCTAATTGTGATAAAACCCTACAGGATTTACCATCTTAGTCATTTTAGGTGTACATCAGCTACATTAAGTATTCCCATGCTGTGTAGTCGGTCTCCAGACCTCGTTCACTCTGCAGAATTGGGACCTCTGACCTTATAAACACCTCCCATTTCTCTCCATTGCTCCCCTAGCCCCAGCCATGCTGTCTGGATGTGATGATAGTTGCTGCATGTCTGAGTGGACTCCCTCAGCTTGGCGTTTTTGACTTGTTTCATTTCACTTGGCGTGGCGTCCGTGCAGCTTATGTTGCCTGTGTTGGAGTTTCCATTTTCTCCCTGTGGGGCCAGGCTGGCCTTAGACTTGAGCACCTCCTTTCTGAGGCTCTGCAATGCTGAGCCCATAGGAGGGCACTGTCACACTTTCTTCTTTTTTTCCTTAATGCTAGGGGTTGAACTCAGGGCCGTGTTAAGTACTCTGTCACTGAGCTATTCCCCTGGCTCTTTTTAAGTTTTCTTTTGACTCTGGCAGGATCTCCCTCAGTTGCTTAGGTTGGTCTTGAGATTGCTAGGTAGCTTAGGTAAGCCTAGAACTTGGAACCTTACTGTCTCAGCATCCAAAATAGAGTAGCTAAGATTCTAAGCATGTGCCATCATGTGGATTTTTTTTTTTTTTAAGAGACAGGATCTTTATAGCCCAGGACACTTGAACTCAGCAATCTCTTTGCCTCAAGCTGCGGAGTGTAAGGATTATGTTTGTGTGTGGCCGCCCAGCCTGGTTTCTAGTGTGAGAGATAATGTCACGACGTTTTCACACACAGAGGCCATGGTGCTTTGTTAATATTTGCTCCTCAACAACTCTTCCTGCCTCTTCTTCCCTGCTAAGAGTTCCCCATTCTGCTTTTGTGTCACAGGAATTTCAATCCACATGCCATGTATGATACAAAATACACAGTATTTTGCCTTTCCTACCCACTATTACCCTCTTCAGCCTCTTTTTCTTTTAACTTTGTGTGTATATATGTGCAGGTATGTGTATGTGTGGCTGTGGGCACGTGTGTATGTGTGTATGTAGAAGTCAGAGAACAACTTCAGCTGTTATCCCTACATCCCCCACCTTGGTGTGTTGTTTTGTTTGTTTGTTTGTTTGTTTGTTTGAGACAGGGTCTCACTATGTAGACCAGGCTGGCCTCAAAATCACAGCTCTGCCTGCCTCTGCCTCCTGAGTGCTGGGATCAAAGGTGTGCGCCACTGTGCCCAGTCCACACCTTGTTTTTAGAGACAGGGTTTCTCCCTGGGTCGTGGGACATGCTGACGAGGTGACCCCCGCCCCCTTGGCCATGGAATTGCAAGGATGCTGTGCCAGACTTTTTACTTGGGGTTAGCAGTCACATTCAGGTCCTTGTGCTTGCGCTTTCCAGGCACCTTGCTGTCCTCCTAACCCATGCCTTCCTGACATTTTAAGGCAGGATGGCACTCCTTTATGTGCACGTATAGCATCCTTTTTCATCCATCCAGTCATCCACAGACACGTGGGCTCCTTGTGCCTCATGGGTTTTAGGAATAGTGCCACGAGGACAGGTGTGCGCAGAGCTCCTCAAAACTTCTTCAGTTCTTCAGTGTCTGCCCCAAACAGATTTCTGCATCATATAGTAGTTTTGTTTTTATTTTTTTTTTAGTAGTTGCACATTTTTATTCGTAGGAGCCACATTATTTTACAACCACATCAATAGTAGTACACAAAGGTTCCAATTTCAACACATCTGTGGCACACATTCATTCATTCACTTATTCACTTATTTTCAGAGAGTGACCATCCTAAGAGTGTATGATAATAGGCCTTTGTGGTTTTTTATTTTTGTGTCTCTGAAGATTAGAGGTGTTGGACAACTTTTTATGTGCTTGTTGGCCATTTATACATATTCTCTGGAAAGATGTCTAGTTAAGTCCTTTGCCTATACTCTGATTGTTTTTTTTTTTTTTTTGTGTTACGTTTTCTTCATATTATGGGTATTAATTCTTTATCTGACAAATGACTGGCAAGTATGGTCTCATTCTGCATGTTAACTTTTCGTTCAGTTACTGCTTTCTTTAATGAACAAACTTTTTGTCTGAGCTGGGCATGGCGGTGTATACTGTATAGGCAGGAAGATAGCACACGTCAAGGCCAGCCTGGTCTACACACTGAATTCTGGGCCAGACAGGGCCGGATAGTGAAACGTTATCTATCCGTCTCAGAAAAGAGGGAGAAAGAGAGAAAGAGAGGAGAGTGAGGTGGGCTGGGGACAGGGAGGTGACAGTGCCTGTGCCAGGTGCTTGCAAGCGCTTGAGGAGGCCAGAGTGGGCCTGGTCCCCTGGAGCTGGAGTTAGAGCTGGGAGCCAGCAAGGAAACCTGGGTCCTTTGCAAGAACAGCTTATCTGCTGAGTCATCTCTCCAGCCCTGGCAGATATGTTCCTAAAAACTTAACTTTTCTGTGTAGTTATGATACCGCATTTGTGTCAAGGAAAGCACCAGCTAAAAGTAAAGTTTGGGATGTAGCAGAGCATAGGTGCCACGTCTCCGTTTTCTCCACTCCTAGAACTATCACTTCAGAGAAGCTGCCTCTGAGACCCGGGCCTCTCTGTAGCACATCTGAATCTAAAACAGTGGCCTCTTAAAGGTGACCCAGAATGAATAGAAAGTGCTTCTGAACTGATAACCTTTTTAAACATTTGCTTTTCACTGTTTAGGGTCATGTGTCAGTTGCACTTGCCTGTAACTGAAGCTGCCGCGGGTTACCTGATACTCTGCTGGGTTACTGTGCCTGGTGCTGTTTACATTGCAGACCTCATCACATTCAGTCCTCACATGGATGGCCGTCTGTGCTTCGTAGCTGTTTAGCCTTGGCCGTAGTCTGCCTCTGGCCTAAGTAGGCTGGAGGGACTTGTGCCTGTTTCCTCAAGATCCTAGCCTTCCATGGGAGAGGCAGTGTAATATGCAGGAGTTCTTTCCATGCGGACAACCTACAGATTGCCTTTGGGAGGGTCCCCTGCCCCTTCCCCCAGACAGCGTTTCTCTGTGTAACCCTGGCTGTCCTGGAACTCACTCTGTAGACCAGGCTGGCCTCAAACTCAGAGATCCACCTGCTTCTGACTTCCTAGAGCTGGGATTAAAGGTATGCACCACCACTGCCTGGCAGAACTTTTTTTTTTAATTAAAAATTCATACTGATTGTATAAATAAAAAGAAATATTAAATAATGTTTAGTAAGTGGTAGAAAATTGGTCTGTTTCCTTTTCATGAGCATTCCCCTCCCCCTTTAAAAAAAGTGTTTTACATGAGCATATGTCTTTGTACTACTTGCGTGCCTGGTTCTTATAGCATAGCAGCATAGCAGGGTCCCCTGGTTGTGAGTCGGGGCTCTGGGACTCAGTCCTAGGCCCTCTGGAAGAGCAAGCAGTGCTCTGAGCCATCTCCAGCCCCTCTGCTTCCCAGTCAAAAGCAGACATTGCCAGGTTGCCTGTGAAGGAAACTATGGTGCAGCATACTGAGGGCAGCCACTTCCACATACTGACTGGTGCCTTTTTTTTTTTTTTTTTTAAATTTAGAATCATTAAGTCTCATTATGAAACAGTTACTGTGGTAAGACTGGGCACTTTGATTCATTTGCTGGCTATTCCTACTTGATTTTGTCTTTTGTTATTTTCCCTATTAACATTTGATTTTTTTTTAACTTAAATAATTAAGGACAGTATTTTTCTAAGCTTCTATTTAGGAATTACTTTTATTTTTCTATTATTTTTAATCAGTCAAATCTGTAGTTCTTGCTTTTCTAGCTATGTTGTTATTGCTCAAAAGCCAAACAAAACCCTGTGTGTAACGATTGGATGTTCATTGATGTTTCATCTTTGTGTTTCTGTTTTGTGATACATACCATAAAGCACGGATGTGCATGTTTTAAGTTGTATTACATGAAACTGGCATTTTATAGGTACAATATGATTAAAAAGCATTCTAGGGCTTTTACTCTATCTATCTATCTATCTATCTATCTATCTATCTATCTATCTATGGGTTTTTTGGGGACAGGGTTCCTCTGTGTAGCCTAGGCTGTCCTGGACTTGCTCTGTAGACCAGGCTGGCCAGGAACTCACAGAGATCCTCCAGCCTCGGCCTCCCTGAGTGCTGGGATTACAGGCGTGTGCCACCGGTGATCTTTATTTTTTGTATGAATTATTGCATTGGCAAGGATTTGAGAACAATGTTAGATGTAAGTAATAAAAAAGGCATCTTGTCTTGTCCTGGTCCCTAAGGGAGAGACACCTTAGATGGTCCACTGTGAAGTGTGATTGGAGCTAGGTGTTCTTGATACTGTGTTCTGAAATACTTCAGTCTTGAGCGTTCTCAGTAGATTGAGTGTTCAGGAGAGAGGCTACACTTTATCTGGTGAAACTGTTTGGGCAAAGTTTTGATAGTAGTTTTGGCAGGCTCCCGAGTCAGGTCTCCCTAAGACTGTTTCCTCGAGGAAACCTGTCAGTGTTTTGTCTTTTGGGTTCGGGGTGTTTTGTTTGAGACCAGCTCGTGTCAGGTCCCCGCAGCTGGGTCGCAGGCCCCCTTCTCCAGCTGCTTGGTGTGCATCTTTGTAGAGGGTAGCTCCTAAACAACTGCAGCTTTTTTTGTAAGTGTTTAAAAATAGTGAAAACACTGCAGGAGCTATCTTTAGTAATAGCAGCAACAAGAACAGACCTTAAGAACCATGTAGACTCCCAGGAAAAGCATTCTTGAAGAACACAGTAGACTCAGACGGTGAAAGACACTGACGCTTGGCTACATAAAGCCTTAAAAATGTGAGCAGAGCTTTTCTTACCTTCGGAAAGCTGAAGAAGTGTACTTAGAAGATGAATGTGGAAATGCTGGGGGAGTGCAAGGGAGGGCTGTGCGCAAGCAGTTCTTCGGGCAAGCTGTGAGGTGTTGACAGCGAGAGGAGTGCCGTGGAACAGGGCAGTGGGCCCCAAGTCCACATGGTTCCAGCCGAGACATGGTAATGCGCGGAGGGCACCCGTGTGATCCGCGCTATCGCTGAGGCTTTGCTAAGTTACCATCGCAGCCATATGCCTTAGAACAACACAAATCCCTTTTCTTGGCTCTGAAGGGCACAAGTCTTCGAGCAAGGTGTTGGTAGGCTGTCTGCCTTCAGGGCTTAGTCTGCCTTAGCGTTTTCTGGCTTGGAGAGGTTTCCACACTCCTTGGCTCATCACCCCTTTTTAACATGACTCTCTTCCTGGCTTCTTGCTCCTGTTCTTTTCCTTTTGGCTATCTGTGGGATCGTTACCCCTTTTCAGATTGAGGAAGTTTGGCTTGATGAGAGCTTTTAACTTTGTGCGTGTGTTTGGGTGTTTTGTTTGTTTTTTTGTGAGGGGCTGTTAATATGAATTACCTGCCTTGCAGGTCTTGCTTGATCATCATATATTATCCTTTAAATGTATTGTTGGGATAGTTTGGCTAGAATTTGTTTAGGAGTTTTGTATCATTGGTTACGAGGGTTACTGCTGGTCTGTTTTCTTCCAACAGTTTTGACATTAGAGTCAGTCAGACTGGCCTCATAGTCCATGTTGACAGCTGTTTCTCCTTATCGTTTGCTTTGGAACAGTTTGTACAGAATTGGTACCATTGACATTATCTGGACCTAGAATTTTTTTCTCTGGAGGTTTTGAGGCACAATGTGAACTTCTAGTGTGTAGGGTTATTTAGTTTTTGTTTGCTTTTTTTTCCCCTTGTGGATGATCTTTGATGACAGAATTCAACTATTTTATTTAAGTTGCCGAATTTGTCAACAAAATTATTCTTAATATTTTCTTACTTTCTTTTCACTCTTTGCAGTATCTGGTGGCAAGGCCTCTCTCACTCTTGGTATTTATAATTTCTTGTCTTGATGAGTTTTGTTGTCCAAGTTGTTCTTGAAGACCTAATGCCTCAACCTCCTTGGTGCTAGGTTTATTTCTGCTTGCATTTGTATTGTTGGTTTTGCTTCTTTAGGACATAATTTGTTGTTTGTGTTTTAGGTTTTTTTAATTTGGGGGCAAAAACTGATTTGAAGCCTTTCAAAAGGTGTAAAGTGATTTGCTTTATCAAGGATTTTCTTGGGTTTTACTAGTTTGTAAGTTTAGCACGAATTTTACTTCTGTAGCTGTGCTTCCTGTCTCGCCCTTCCCCACCCCGTCTAGAAGCTTCAAGAGCTGCAGAGCAGAGCCTGAAGTTGACCTTTTGAACTTTGGGGTTCTGTGTCACATTTGACATAGGTTGTGCTGGCATGCCTTCTGCTTGTTGATCTGTCTTTTGCAGGCTCTAATATACTGTTACAACTGATAGGTTTTTTTCCTCTCACTGCAGTTTTATTTTATTTTTCTATATTTTATTTCTCTCTACACTTTTTATGGTGCCAGGATCAAACTCAGGGTCTTGGGCATGCTGGGCAAGCACTGAAGCACTGAGCTTCAATCCTCATCTTTCTACTTAAAAAAATTAGTTCTTTGGTACTTAAGACTGAATCTGGGGTCTGACATCTGCCTTTTAAACTTTTCCTTTTTAAGACGGTGTTTCGGTGAGTTCCCGGTTGATCTTCAACTCGCACTCGACTGTGCTGGAACTTGAACTTGCCGCCTTCCTGCCACAGCCTTTAGAGAGGCTGGTGCTGCAGCCTGTGCCACAGCTGAGGCCCTGATCTTCTTTTTGAACACCCAGAGCACATGATGTCATACTGTGCTGCACCCCTGGGCCGGTTAAATGAGCTTTGACTAACTGCCCTTCTCATCTTCTCTTGCACCTAGCAGCCTTGGAGCCCGTGCTGAGAGGGGTCCTACGTTGGTCAGTGCTGGTGGCTGTATTCCTGTTAGTACTGTGGAACCTGGGTGGAAGATGCGGTTGAGTGACTTGGAAGCCTCTACATTCCATTGAAGTCTTACTCTTTCTTGCTCAGCTGTGTTTGCTTGCTTTTGGTGATGCTGAGGATCAAGCTCAAGACCTTGGATAAGCAGGCTCTGGCCCTTTGAGCTGCTTTCCCAGTCCCTTGAGGTCTGGATCAGGGCTCAGGCTTGGATTGTTCTCCAGAATTGAGGCGCGACCATCCTAAGTGGACCCTCCATTATTCTGGGAGTTTCTTTTCTTTTCTTTTCTTTTCTTTTCTTTTCTTTTCTTTTCTTTTCTTTTCTTTTCTTTTCTTTCTTTCCAGGTTGAAGTAGGTGTTGTTCCTGACGAGCCACAGTGTTAGTAACACTTTTGATCAGTTCTTCCTCAGCCTTAGTGACCTCAGGTACGTGTGTGATCAGCAGTTAGCAGAGTGCTCAGTGGGGACCCCCTCATTCTTTTTATATTTTAAGAGAATGTGTTAGTTTTTCACATTTACTTTTATTATTTTTAGTGTTTGTGTGTGTGTGTGTATGTGTGCATGCACACGCGTTCCCTCAGAAGCCAGCAGTGTCAGACCCCCTGGAGCTGGAGTTACAGGTTGTTGTGAGCCACCATGTGGGTGCTGGAAATCAAACTGGGGTCTTCTGGAAGAGTGGCCAGTGCTCCTAGCCGCTGAGCTAACTCTTTCCCCGGCCCTCATTCTTGAGGCTCCAGTGCAGCAGGTCCTTTTACTGGCATTCTGCCAAGGGTCCTCACTGCCCGTTCTCAGTGTCTTACAGAACCCACCCTGGCCTCGGGGCTCCCCCTGGCCTCGGGGTGCTCAGAAGGCAGTGAGTTAGGCTGTCCTAGGACATGCTTTCTTGGTTCGTCCTGTGTACCAAAGCATTACCTAACATGGTCTGTGGATTGAGGACATTTTTATTTTATTTTATTTTTTTGGTTGTTTCAGATAGAGACAACTTTAGACTCCCAAATGCTAGGAGTTAGATAAACATATCCTCAGGCTTCTTTTTCTAATAACCTATAAAAAGTTTGGTAATGCCTTTAATCCCAGCACTTGGGAAATGGAAGAAGCAGGTAGAACTCGGAGTTAGAGACATCCAGGAGGACAGCGAGGGCTACACAGAGAAACCCTGTCTCAAAAAACCAAAGCAAACCCCTTTTTGATAATTGACGTTGGACAGGATGGTTGGATTGATGGTTACTCTGCGGAGTAGCACAGACAAGGTGGCTGTAAAACAGCGTAGATTGACTGTCTTGCAGTTCTGGAAAGCCGGAATCGGAAATGCATGCCACTGGCCTGTAATGAAATGTTGGTGGGCCCATTTCTTTCTGTGCTTGCTGGGGGAGAATATTGTTTGACTTTCCTGGCTTCTAGAGGCCTCCGTGTTTCCTGGCTTGGGGCCTCCTGCTCTATCTTTAAAGCCAGCAAGGCCACATTGAGCCAACTCTTCCTCAGATTGCTGTCTTTCTTAGTCTCCTTCTGCTTCTTGCTTCCAGTTTTCAGGATATTGGGTCCACTCAGACAGTTCAAAGTAATTTCCCTGTCTTAAAATTATCGAGTAGAACCTAGAATCCACCTCACTGTTAGTTACCTCTCATCATGTGACCTGCCATAGTCACAGGGTATTGAGACAGTGACGTGGGCCTGCCAGGAAAGGCTTGTAGACACCATTCTGTTCTCCACAAAAACTAAAAACTGAAAACTCTGCCTCAGACATATTTCTTTTTATAATAAATACGATTTTATGTAGGAATTTCTTAACTTACATGCATGAAATCATACTAGAAACAGCAAGACTGTAAGCTTGCTTTTCAGTATGTTGATCATGGATAGCTTTTCCTTTGTAAATAGAAGTTACATGTTGTTTAGTTTAGTTGAGTTTAATTCATTGAGATGCGGTTTCTCTTTGTAGCCCTGGCTGTCCTGGAATTCACTTTGTAGACCAGGCTATCCTCAAACTCAGATCTGCCTGCCTCTGCCTCCTGAGTGCTAGGATTAAAGGGGTGCGCCACCGCCCAGCCATAGATATTATCATTTATTTAACTTTAGGTGTAACACCAATATTTATTTATTTATTTATTTATTTTACTGTTTTTAGTGGTGTTTTTGTTTTGTTTTGAGACAGGGTTTCTCTGTGTAGCCTTGGCTGTTTTGGACACACTTTGTAGACCAGTCTGGCCTTAACTCACAGAGACACACTTGCCTCTGCCTCCCTGAGCACTGAGATCACAGTCGTGCGCTACTGTGCCTGGCTGTTAACTCTGATTTTTATGCTGAGATTTTTCTTAAGCTTTTGTGTTTGTTAATTTCTACAAAATTTTCAAGCTTATGAAAAGAGTATCACAAATACAACTTTAGGAACTATGTCAGTGGGTTTTTTCCTCTTAGAAATCATCTGATGGTGTTCCTCTTGCTTGTTTACAGTGGCTAACTTGTGTTGTTTGTTGCTGTTCATCAGCCAGAGCAACTGCTCACTTGCGTGTGCTCTTTTTCTCTCAAGCCTTCAGCCTTGTGCCTCACCCAGTAGTTGCAGAGTGCTCTCGCAGATGGTGGTGTTGTAGCGAGGCTTTCCCTCCACACCGTCCCACGGGCTCCTGTGTGGCAGCTCTGTCCTGGCTATTGACAGAATGATCTACGTGCGCAGTCCTGAACAATTAAGTTAACAAGGTTGCTTCCGCTGTTGTCTTTGGTTTCACTTGTCACTCCGTAGTCATTGCTACAGCGATCTCTGTGAGCAGGATTTGACTTTCTGTTGTGTTTAAATAACAGCTGATAAAGCTCTAATGCAGAAGTCCCTGTGCAAGGTGAGGCATTGACGTCCGCCACTCTCCGTGCTTCTCTCCATCCGCTGCATGATACACTTGACAAGTCAGAAAGGGACTGTGGCTCGGTAGGGTGGGGCCGGTTTACCTGCTGCTACTTTGCTTTCTTCTTCTCTGCTGCCACTGGCACATCCCTGGTGACGATGGGCTCGATAGGCCCAGAAGGGCAGACTCTTGGAAGCTGGTCAAAATGTTTGATGCTTTGTCTTTGTGGCAGGAGTTTGAGTTGTCACCCTTCCTCTGCTGGCCCTGGCCTGGGACCCAGTCAGCTGAGCACCTGTCATTTTATTTTCTTCACTGGTTTCTGCCTGACAGTCATTGCCCACTGCGTGGGTGAGTTGAGGCTTGCCACGTGAACGGCCCTTATCTATCGGTTTGTCTTTACCAGCCACGTGTTTCTTTAGCGGGACTCCGAAAACGTGGGCTTTCCTTGCCTCCGAAACAGGCGTGCCTGCCATCCTCAGGTGCCTTGAATAGGGTGAGTAATGTCAGTTTCTGGGAGCTTTTTACATAGGAGGCACTGCTGTTTGCTCTGCCTTCTCTGTACTGTTAACTTGGCTTGTGTCTCTGTTCACGTCTTCTCGCCCTCACTACGCAGTAAAGCTGCATAAAGGCACTCTGCATAAAGGCACTGTATCGTCCATTAATGTCTCCATTCTGACTGCGCAGTCCACAGCTTGAGTGAAGCCTGAGGACGGACCCCATCGGGCCAGTGGACACTGCTTCAAGAGGTTTCCATTTCGAGTGGTGCCAGCCTGTCACTCTGCTCCCTTATATAATGTCCCGGTAGAGAAGCCACTTTCCTGGTGTGCACCCTGGAGGCTGAGCCTCCTGCCTTGAACATCTAGCTCACAGCAGTACTTGCCTGGAAACAGTTCAATCCCAGCCACAGCTGCACTACTATAGTATCTCAGTCTGCAGGAGTGGAAATGGACCGTTGCCAGATCTTGTATTGCAGAGGTAGACTGACCTGGGGGCAGGTGCCCAGGGCCCTGCGCAGCTCCACCCTAGACAGGTTGTTTCGAAAGGTGCTGAGCAGAATTTAGAGCAGTGAATGATTTGTATTATATGATACCATCAGGTAGCCCCGGGGTGGGTGAAGGGGAAACGTGATGGGTGCCGACTGCATTGGAGAGTGTGAGCGCGAGGCTTTCACTTTCCTGCTTCTGTTCCTGGAGTATCTGAAAGACTCACACACGAGCTTTTTTTCTGTGAGCAGATTGACTTGTCTATGGGGAAGGATGGAGCAGTCCTCACCAGCTGGCTGTGGAGATAGGTTCTGACTCACCGCCTGAGAGCACTGAGACCTGGGAATAGCCCAGAGATAAGCGCTTGAAGATAGCAGAGACTTGAAAGGGTCAGTCATGAGGACCTGAAAAGGAAATGTGTTTGAAAACATGAGCTAGGCATTTGAGTGTCTGCCTTAAGAGGAGTGGGAGGTAACAGGCTAGCTGAAGCCTATGGAAGGAGGTAGCTGGGAGCAGGGCCCAAACACGGGCAGCCTGGCCTAGAGCCTGGAAGAACCTGGTGGTAGAGCGGCAGGGCTTATCTAAGCGCACATGCTCAGCCACTCCTCTCCTCAGGGCATGGCTCTAAGACACAGTCCTTGTTCTAGGTGACTTCTTGCTTGTACAATTGAAGATAAAGGGCTTAACTTAGACCTACCCAGTAGTTATAAGTGGCTCTTTCGTGAGTGGATTTATCAGCTAATTAATATATGTTGCTATATCCTCGTTATTGTAGTAGGAGGGATGTTCCTTAGAAAACTGGCTTAAGTGGATGGTTGGAGATGGCGTGTAGTCCCTGGTAGCAGTAGCCAGGAAGCTTACTATAGTCACTATCTGTCTGCACCGTGTGTCCCCATGTCATCACCCCACCCCACCCCCACTTCTGCACATCTCGATGAGCTAGCACTGCTTGGCAGTGTCTGAAGATTCCTGTTCCATCTAAGCAGCTCCTTCCTGAGGGGGAACTTCTCTCAGAGGCCGAGTTGCCAGGAGCGAGGGGTCTGCTGTTTATCTGTACTCACATGGCCTGTGCGTGTACTTAAGGACTGGCTCATGGGCACCTTGGAAGCTCTTAGTCTTGATACTAAAAATGCCACCTCAATTGTTAATTAACCTTTTTACATTTATTTGTGTGTATGTGTGTACAAACACTCGCACACAAGCTATGGCACGTGTGTGAGGGTCGTGTGAAGGTCAGAGGACAACCCCTGGGAGTGGGAGTTGGCTCCACCATGTGAGTTCTGGGGCTAGAAACTCAGTAGTTAGGCTTGGCAGCTAGTGCCTTTACCTGGTACTTCATTCCACTGGACCTTTTCAGTTTATATCCAGATTCTGTGGGCCCCTGGCTAATAGTGAAATCTCATTTTTTATTTTGAGGGTCCCAGGTAGCTCAGACTGGCCTCTTAACCCCTGTGTAGTTAGAGACACCCGTGAACCCCGATCTGCTTTGCCTCTGCCTCCCACATGCTGGCATTACAGGTGTCTACCACCATACCCTGTGTATTTGGTGCTGGATGGCGCAGAGACCTCATGCATGCTAAGTAGACAGCCCTGTCCCAACTGAGCTCCGTCTCCACCCCGTTCACCTTCTCTGTTTTAATCCAGTCACCAGGATAGACTGGACACTGGCATGTTTACCGCTGAATTTTATTCAATAGTACCATGCCCTGAGCTGGACCAGGTGAACCTTGACTTCCCGGTGGCGGCTGTGTTAGTCCTGGTGTTGGGGACAGGGCTGTCTAAGTTGGTGGCAACATTGGGAAGGCTCATCGTAAGAGGGCTGTCTGTGCAGACACACTTGGTGTAGCGTAGTTTGTGTGTTTCCTTTCAGGCTTGTTTTCTTGTAAGCCAAATGTTTAGCTTTTAGTAAAGCCTTTGGGACCCAGTAAGCAGGGTGACTTCCAAGCTGTCCTCGCTCATAACGAGTGATGCGTCTGGGCAGGATGACACCATATCTGTTTTAACGACTTTGTCTCAGCACAGGCCTGGGCTTCTTCTCTGCTCTCTGCCTCCTACCTAAAAGAACAGAACAGAACAGAACAAGAAAAGATAACCAGCCAAAACAATGGCTAAGACGTGGCTACAGGACGTGGGAGACGAAACATTAGGATTAAAGGGAACAGTGTTGGTACCCTAACTCTGACCTTGGATAAATCCAAGATCTTTAGTCTGTTTTCCCTCAGACGAAATGGGAATAACCCTTAGTTTAAAGATTCCTCCTTTCTACCTTCTTTTCTCCTCACTTTCGACCCTTTTGAAAAGTTTCCCAATGCAGTATTTTAATTAGTGAGTATACATTTTTACTATAAGTAATTTAATTATTTATTTATAAATCTTTCCTTTATCTTACTATTTTTATTTTTTTAAGTGTGTGTGTGTGTGTGTGTGTGTGTGTGTGTGTGTGTGTGTGTGTGTGTATGTATGTGTGTGCGCATGTGTGGGGTCCACAGTGGCCAGAAGAGAGCATTGGATCTCTGGAATAGGAGTTAGAGGCAGTTGTGAGCTACCCCCATGTGAGTGCTGGGAACCAAACTTGGCTCCTCTAGAAGAGTAGCAATCACTATTAACTGCAGAGCCATCTTAATACTTTGATTTTTGTGTTCCCTCTTTTTGGCCTGATCTGGAATTGAACTAAATGGAGCCTTCTCAGATAACAGAATTTATGGTCATGTAGGAATAGATTTACCTATCATACTGTTTAATGGTCTGCTTCATCTCATCAGTGAGCATCCTTCACCCATCAGTGTTTTTTGAATATGCTGTTGGTCTTAAGACATAGTCCTTACCTTCCGAGAACTTCCTGTTAGAGTGACAGGCACTACAGATAATTACAGCGTAAGGTTATAGATGCCTAGCAATGTGTGGTATCATAGGAGGGATCCGAATTGACTGTGTACGTGAACTCGTGTGTTGCCCAGCTTCTAATGGAGAGAGCAGCCCTGCTGAGGGCTGAATCAAGGCTGGTCAGGTTTACTAAAGTCAAAACAGAGCTCTGTAACTTACATCTGACTCACCGCCCTGGCCATTATCTTGGAAGTATGCTTTGTGTTCATTGTTGTTGGAGACCGGGTCTCACTGTAAAAGCCAAGTGATCTGGAACTACCACCTTTCTTCCTCAGTTTTCCTAATGCTGAGATTTTAGCTGTGTGCCACTGTTTCCAACTGTAAGTGTGTCTTGTTTTGTTTTAAGTAGTTGACTGATCTATGAACAGTCTGAGAAAAGCTTGGTCAGAGAGAACATCCATCTTTCTGAGAAATGAGCATCTTACCCTTATGTAGGAGGAGACAGGCTCCTGTGTCTATTGTAGAAACTAAACTCTCTATGCAGTAGACAGCTTGCCTGTGACCTTGAGCAGGTGGCCTAGCCGTCATGTCTCAGCTACCTGATCTGATGGGATGGGATGGGTACCATGGCGTACTGACCTTTGAGATTGCGTGAGTCCCGAATGAGAGCAGGCATAGGCGTGGCATGCAGTCGGAAGTACTAGGCCAGGGCTAGCTCTTACTGTTGCCACATATTCATAGCGCGTTTCAGGGTGAGACCTTATGCAACACCAGGCAGGCTACGCTGTAGTTATTTTCAGCTGGCTTAGGCCGGTTTCTTGGCCTGAAGATATTCCATCAGCAAACACTCATTGAGGGCCAATGTGCCAGACATTGGGATGGTTGTCAGCACCTCAGCAATGAAGAGATCCCTGACCTCGAAGAGTCTGTGCATTTTATTTGTGGTGTTCTTTGTTCATTTTATTTGTGTTCTTCCCAAAGTGCCTTCAAAACTAGGACAAAGACTTCTATCTGAAAAGCAGGAGAAATTCCAAAAATTGGGGGAGGCATCCATCTGTCCATCCATCCACCCTTCCGTCTGTCTGTCTTTCATGTGTGTTGGTGTTCTGCCTGTGTGTAGTCTGTGTGAGGGTATCGTATTCCCCAGAACTCAGCTTACAGACAGATGTGAGCTGCTGTGGGTGCTGGGAATTGAACCTAAGCCCTCTGTAAGAGTAGCCAGTGCTCTTAACTGCTGAGCCATCACTCTAGTCCCGCCTCCCCCCACCCATTAAAGATGACTTATAAGATAGGTTAAGGTTAATTGTCCCTGCTCAGACCTTGTTATTACCACTCTAAAGAAGATTCTGTGTGAGTTGGATGTGGGACCCCTTGTTGGTTTATTCGCTGCAGTGAGAACAGCCAGCTTGCTTTGTAAGGTTAACATGCTCAGTAAATGCATTGTCAGCTTCATGACAATGAAAAACATATATTTGTATCAGATAATGATAGCAAAGAATTCAATTTTGGTAACTTTGCATTGAAACTTTGTAATTTTCAGAGCAGGCTGTGGTAGTATCGCCTTGTAGGGAATACATCCCAGTGTTCCAGAGTTTGAGGACGTGTGCTACCACACCCCCTTAAGCTGTGCCGGTCTTGTCACAGTCTGCATTCCCGTTGTCCCGTAAGTGCTCAGCAGAGGGTCCCATGACTGTCTCTGACAGTAAGTGCTTAGTAGGTGTGGCTCTCATACCAGACTTCTCTTCCCATCGTTTGTAGAGAGGAGCCAGGTCTAATCAAGAGTTGATGTTTTCCCAGCTTTCTTCAGGAGTAGCTAAGAGTACAGTTTAAATTTACTGTCAGTTAAGCACCCCTAACCCAAAGTCTGAAATTCAGAATGCTTCAATTTTTCAGTCTTTTTGAGAGTTGATATGTTGCTATAAGTGGATAATTTTATACCTGACTTCATTCATCTGAGAGGTCACAGGCATAATACAGGTACATGGCTGGGGTGTGGCTCTGAGACAGAGCACTTGCTCACTCACATGAGAACTTGGGTCTGCTCTTCAGCACTGTGAACCACCCTCAGCAAACGGAGGCTCACTCAGAATACTCTCCAGTTTCCTTCAGGCCATGTGTATTGGTAGATGTAAGACACAAATGTTTTCTGTTGTTGTCGTTGTTTAGACTTGGGTCTCATCCCTAAAAACATTAAAAACATGGGGAAAAAAAAACTCTAAATCTAAAACATTCCTGTTTCTAAGTGTTTCCAGCATGGGACACTCGGTCTGTACTGGGTTTGTTTCTATTTTAGGAATCTATGCCCTTCTCCCCAGTAAATGAAGCTAGTGCACACAGATTACCCAGAAGCACTCGGTAGCATAGAAAGCTCATAGTAGGTCCTGCTAGACACATTTTAATTTCTCCTGTCCTGAAGTGAAGGTGAATATAAGGAAGGACATGTGTCTAATGTGTATTAAAAAGCTTAATAGGATAAAAATAGACCTATTCTTAGCTGCATGGAAGTTTTGTTTTCCTCAGTAATATTTATTTGACTATTTTAAGGAAATTATGGAAAAACTGACTTCCTTCCTAATGGCATTCCCTTGAGGCTTGCTTACATTTTGGCTGAGTTTACTCCAAATGAGTAGTATGTGACTCTGTGACTAGTTTCAGGAATAGGAAATGACTTGAGCAAAAATTGCAAGGAAGTAGAGATGAGAGATCAGCTGTGAGTAAGACAGCGCAAGAGTGGAATGCCACAGCGCTTTGCCACATTCCTTAGCAGGGTTCTGGGCACATTGAAGCTCTTGTGCTAGAGAAAGGAAAAGAAGCCTTTGGCTGGCCGCAGGGGTGATGGCTGTGCTGTGCAGAGGAGCTTTGGGGATGCTGCCATCTACAGTGAGACATCCAGGAGTTAACAGTGGGTGTGCAGGGGTCTTGGAAGTAGATTAGACTATCTTAGACTATGAGAGCATTCCTATACCCAGACTAACTACCTGAGCCTGTGGAGAGAGAAATGGATTTGGAGAATTATTTTTTTTAAAGATCTATCTATCTATCTATCTATCTATCTATCTATCTATCTATCTATTATTTATTTATTTAATGTATATGAACACTCTGTTTTCATGCACACCAGAAGAGGAAATCAGATTCCATTGCAGATGGTTGTGAGCCACCATGTGGTTTCTGGGAATTGAACTCAGGACCTCTGGAAGAGCAGTCAGTGCTCTTAACCTTTGAGCCATCTCTCGAGCCCTGGAGAATTATTTTAATTTAAAAAAAGTTTTATTCTTTCAGATGTTAATCCACCCTATATGCAAATATTTTGAACTTTAAAGAGAACTATACCATAGATACTTTCATTGAGCTAGAACTTGTAAGAATGTGACATAGTATTAACATTAACTGTTATTTATTTGTTGCTTTTTTTGTTGTTTTATTTTTAGTTCCAGCTGGCCTTGAACTTGTGGTCCTCCTGCCTCAGCCTCACAGGTTCTGGGATCGGGGGCCTGCACCACTGCTCCTAGTTCTAGTTCCAAACGAATGTTCTAGTAATTACAGTTTCCTTATGTTTCCCTTCCTTCCTTCCTTTCTCTTTTCTTTCTTCTGTGTGTGTTGGAAACTAAACTCTGGTTTTCATACATTCTACTCATGTTCTACCATCACACCATACCTACAGCCCCTCAGAAGTTAAAGCTGACTAGTTAGTTACTGGGCTCTTAGGGTAAAAAGCAATTGAAATACAGCACAAGAGATTGCAAACAGACAAAAGTAAAGGGACAGCTGTGTCTGTCTGCAGAGTGTGAAGCTGTGGTAGGGGGATTAAGAGCTCCCCTCTGGGGGACCTTGACACGTGCTTCCGTTTCCACAGCTGCATGTTTGTGAAGCTAATCCAAGAATGCTTAAAACTGGTGAATCTTACTATATATTAATTATACCTATGAAGCAAATAAAAAAAGAGAAGAGGAAAGGATGAAATCTATAAAATTCAGTCACCATACTGGACTTTTTTTTTCCCTAGTGGAGGGCTAGCTTGTAGCTGATTTATGAGGTGCCCTTGATTTTTAAACAAAAAATAAAAATACAGCATTCCTCTTGTATAGTGCCAGTATCTGCTTTTATAGTCTCTTTCTGCCTGAAGGGAAATATCCCAACAGTAGACCCGCTCTGTTGATCTTCATAGAGGTGTGATAGTGTTGGGGAAAGGAAGGGACATAAAGATGGTAGCTGCTGGACAGATGGCTGTCTGTAGAAACACAGAGTTCCAGAGGGAGAAGAGGCGTAAACGACTTTGAAAAATGAGTGCTGCTACTCTCAAGTTGGACTAACGCGTCAGTGGAGGCGTGGTGTGCATTTGGAGCACATTTTAAGTATATGGCTTTTGAATTGTCTTATATGTGAAAATATTTGTAAAAACCTCTTAAATTTTATTTAAGATTTATTAATTCTTTATGTAGAGGGGTGTTGTTATGTCTGGATGTTTTACTTGCATCTGTGTTTGTGGTACACATGTGTGCCGAGCCTAAAAGGCAAGAAGGGAATTGGAGTTATAGTTGTGCCTTGCCGTGTGGGTGCGAAGAACTGAACCTGGGTCCTCTAGAAAAGCAGTCAGTGTTTGTTAACCCGGAGCTACCTCCAGCTTCCCATGGAAAAATTTATAGACCGTCCAGCTTTGCCATAAGTTTCATTGGAAAATATTTCAGCTGCTTACCACCTTTAAGTATTGGCTTGAAACATGTGTATACGTGTGCTTTTCTTCTGTGTCCTTGTGCTGAAAGTTTGAATATTTCACAAGTAAATACTGCTTAACTTAGTGACTGAGGATGGATGCCACCATTATCATATGGCATAAGTATGGCTTTCTGAAGCAGAGAGAACTTCCAAGTAATAAACTCATTGGATATGGAGACATTTGTGCATTTGGAGAAAATTCTTCCTGTAGTTGATGTAAGAAAGTTATTTGGGATCTTCCAAAAACTTGCTTAAAAACAACCAAAGTAATTTTGTGTAGAATGTGGGAAGGAATGTTGACTTTATAAAAGCAGATAAATCAAAATAAAATTAATGAGGGACATATAAAGTGCATGTTAGCTGGAGAGATGGCTGAGTGGTGAAGAACACTTGTCTGCTCTTCCAGAGGCCCTGTCGGTGCTCAGGTCCCAGTGACCGAATGGTGGCTCATAACCTCCATAATGAGCTCTGCCGCTCTCTTCTGCATTCAGGTGTACGGACAGAGTACTCGCATACATAAATCAATCTTTAAAAAAATGACGTTTGTTTCGTGAATAAATAAATAAACACATTTTTTTTTTTTAAAAAAGTACATAGTTTTGAGGGGTATGTGTGAACACCCGGGAAACTATGCCACTGTGAGGTTAAAGAAATAAGTCTGGTTTCTGTGTGATCTTTTGGCCACACGTCTTGTCTTTCTCTTATTGTAGGTTACTGAGCATATTCTAAATGTTTTATTAACATAGTAATTATTTTTTGATTCATCTGTCAAGTTGTGTTCTGGTTCTTTTACTGCTGCACAGTGTTCTGTTTGGGATAGTTGTCACACAGTTGTCAGCTGTTTGTCCATGGTCTGAAGTGTGGCTGTCACCTGTAAACATCCTTGTAGAAGTCACTGTGTCTTGTGGGGATCCACAGTAATGGCATGCCAGCAAGTAGTCACTCGACCCTATCAGAAGCCAGGACTTGTTTTCCAGAGTGCCTGCTCCAGGTCCCATTCATTTACATGGTCTCCCTGAGTCAGGCATTCAAGCGCCAGCACCTGGCGTGGCAGCCCAGTGGGCACAGTCATTGCACTGCTCTGGTGCTGTCGTCGTATCCCCGTGTAGTTCTCCCTAGTGACGGGGAGCTTTCTTGTTAGGTTTTGAGACAAAAGTCTCATGTAGTCCAACTCTTGGGCAGTCCTGCCTGGGCCCTGAGTGCCAGGATGGCAGGCATGCCCCTGCAGCCTGGCCAACAGAACGTGAGCATCTTTGTGCTTATTTTGTGCCATTCATGCTGTCTTTACTTCTGTTCAAATCTTTTCTGCATTTTACTTTTGAGGTTTCTTATTTAGTTGAAAGCTTTATTTACATACTCTAGATCTAAGTTCTTGGTCAAATGAATGTTTTGCAAATACTGTTTCTAGTTTGTGGCTTGTCTTTTTACTGTAGTTTTTATTAAGAGTAAAATTTTTATTTTAATTTTAACATTGGCTTTCCTCTCAGTTCATGGCAGTTCATGTGTGTGTGTTTGTACATTAAAACTTCAGACCTCAGGGTCACTAACGCTTCCTTCTACGTCGATTCCTAGAGAACCAGAACTCTAGCTCTCACATTAAGTCTCAAGGTTCAAGTTGATGTTTATAAATGCCGAGTTCTGGGAATGTCGCTGTCTTTATTGCTATCCATTTTAATCAGTGTGGCTTATTAGGAAGATTATTTTCCCCTACTGCATTGCCACAAAACCTTCATCAAAAACCACTTGGCCCTGTGAGATGAGTTTCTGTTTTCTGAAGTCTGTGCTAGCTCTTGTGTTTATGTCAGAATGACAACTTGTCTTAATGACATCTATGGCTGATGTATAAGGTCAGACAGACTTAAGACATCCACTTTTTTTTTTTGTCTTTTTTCAAAATCCTTTTTACTGCTTTTAGCTCCTTTATTTTCCCACATGGTAAAATCATCTTTTAAATTTTTACCCCTGAAAAGCCTTTAAGATTTAAAAAAAAAATTTTTTTTTTGGTGATATATGTGTGAAGGTCATATATACTGTGAAGGTCAGAGGACACCTGTGGACAGGTCATCAGGCCTGTGCCATGCACCTGAGCTGCTGAGCACCCCACTGGCCCCAGAACATCTTAAGTCAGTAATGCATTTCTCATTAAAGACTTGTTGGGTGTGCGTACATATGGGTGGATTGTATTTACTGATGTTTTGATGAAAAGCTTTGCACATATGATTGCACAGATATGAAAATGTTCTCAGCTTTTCTTAATGTCTTTGGCTGTTTAGTGATCACTGATTCATTAAATGAGTTGAGGATTTTGTTTTTGTCTGTTTTCTCATAGAGTTCCTGTAGTGATTTGTGTGTGTTAAATATTGAGAGAAGGGCTGTTGAGACAGCGCCCGTTATGAGCACTCGTTCCTATAGAGGACCCGTTTGCTTCCCAGTGCCCACGGTGGCTCACAGCCACTGTAACTCAGTCCCAGGGAGTCTTATGCCCTTTTCTGACCTCCACTGGCACCAGGCACACACATGGTACACACATACACACGTACAGGCAAAGCACTTAGACACATTAAATGGGAAAATTTGTCATTAGTCAGTGTAGGCCTGGAGGTGGTGTTGTTGTTGTTTTGTTGTTTAATTTTGTTTGTTTTTTTGTGAGAAAGCTTTTAACTACAAAATAAATTTATTTGGTATATAGAGGATTATTCAAATTAACCTTTTTTTTTTTTTTTTCCTGAGTAGCCTTTGGAATTTTGAGTCTTTGAAAGAATCTGCCCATATTCTAATCCGAATTGGCTGCCTGTGTTAACAGAATTGGTCACATCGTGGACTGACAGCTTTGTTTTGTTTTGTTTTGTTTTTGTTTTTTTATGAGACAGGGTCTCTTATAAACTCACTATGTAGACCAGGCTGGCCTCAAACTCACAGAGATCCTCCTGCTTTGGCCTCAGCAAGTGCTGGCATTAATGGTGCGTGCCACTATGCCTGGCTTTAACTGACACTTTCAAGACAGCTATAGCACCACTGTTGTTACAGATATGTCAAAAGTTTTTGCTCCTCCCCCTCTTCCCCCT
Organism: Meriones unguiculatus; assembly: GCF_030254825.1. Taxonomy (NCBI): domain Eukaryota; kingdom Metazoa; phylum Chordata; class Mammalia; order Rodentia; family Muridae; genus Meriones; species Meriones unguiculatus. Next base: position 58,805,565 of record NC_083363.1, on the reverse strand, counting down.
CTTCCTCTTTGTGAATTTTACATGATGCAGTCCAAACCCATTCATCACCCTGCCCCTTCCTATCCTGTCCACCCTTTACCCTTACAACCTTCCCCACAAATAAAAAAAGAAAAATAAAGATAAAATAAAAACAAAACAAAACATCTTGTTGTGGAAGCTGTGGTGTCACAGTGTGTCCCACGGTACACTCTTTTGTCCACACATCTTTACTTGCAAACGGTCATTGCAGTGAGTCATTCATTAGCCTGGCTTGAGGCCCCTGGCTTCTGCTGCACTGCCAACACTGGATCCTTACCTGGATTCCTCTGATTTCCTGTTGTTGTCATGGAGACCCCACAGCTTTAGATCTGCAGGACTGGACTTCACAGGCTCCAGCAGTTCATAGATGGGGTAGATGTTGGGGTGGACCAGCTCCAAGCCCTGGATCTGGACCTGGGTGGTAGCTGAGCTGGTCAGCACCCCCAGCTCTCCAGCACTGCTTCAGATAGCTCACCCCATGGTGCAGCCGGTAAGGGTCAGGGCAGCCTCAGCCACTGCTGTGCCACCAGCGTCAGCACTACTGTGCTGCCCAGGCGAGGTGCAAGGCCTACTCTCCTGAGGGCACCAGCCAGTGAGGGATAGGGCCAAACAGCTTACTGTTCTTGTCCCAGTTAATTTCTGGTAGCAGTGAGGACACCAGTCACCAGGAACCAGCATTTCTCACTTGGCGTGCTTACATGAATCTGCTCTACTTTGGTATGTCTTGTAAGAATACATCTACCTAGCTAATGTTAGATTTATTTATTTATTTTTTTATGTCTACATAAGTGCCTTCTTCTCTTTGTAAGTGCTTTTCTTTCTCTTCTTTCCTCCGGACCCTCTTTTTGTAGCAAGGCTATCCTAGAATTTGAAATCCTCCCTCTTAGCCTCCAGAGTGTTGGCAATTACAGGTGTATACTATCACATCTGATATAAACTTATTTGCAACAATTTCAAACTTAAAAAAATCTATAAAAATGAAGAGTGTGGGGAGGACCATGCTTTAAAAATAGATTGAGCTATTGTTTACAGATCCCACAGTTGATTTACTGTTTGCTGTTTATTTTTCCTACCATACATGCAAGCAGTGTAAGGAGTCTTTATGGGCTGTAGAGTTGGTAAAATGCTCGCCTTGCAATCGTGACGAACTGCCATCTATTGCCCAGAATCCACGTGACAAAACCAGGCACAGTGGCACATGCATGTAATCCCAGCACCAGGGAGGCAGAGAAAGGCGGAATGTAGGGCTCACTGTCCTGCCAGCCTGGCCTACTTGGTGGTCTCCAGGCCAGTGAGAGAGCCTGTCTCAACAACAACCAGAAGCCCAAGGTGGATGGCTTCTGAGGAATGACGTCTAAGACTGTCCTCTGGCTTGTACGCACATGCACATGTGATACAAAGAGAATTTTTATACATAAAAGTGTGAAGTTCTGGGGTAGAGATTATCTTGTATTATATGATTATATAGTATTTAAATGCAGTTAAGGTGAATTTTGTAGAAAAGAGTTAAAAGATAGAACACAAACCGTATATTGTTTCTCTGTTGACTTGAAATCCTGAGAGGCTGGGGCTGCAGCTCAGTGGTGAAGAGCGTGCTTGGCAGGCCTTTGCTTTGATCCCCACCAGATAACCTCGTTCTCCCCTTTCCCGCCTCACACAGGACAAGACAGAACAACAAAACAACTGCCTCGAGCAGAGCCTCCGACAGCACACTTGGAATCCCAGCACTTGAGAGGTTGAGGCAGGAGGATCATAATTTCAAGGCCTGATCTACACGATGAGATCTTTCTTAAAATTAAAAAAGAAAGGAAAAACTAAAACAAACAATAAAACTCCAGAGCTTGTACTGTAGTTCAAAGGCAAAGCTGAGCTGGACTGGTGTGCCTGTTGGGTCACACTTGTTCACAGAGACCGAGCTCCTTGATGAAAAGTTGCCACAGTGTCTTGGCCTGGGCACAGCCTTTGCCTTCAGGGTTTACCTTCTGGCCCTGGCTCTTTGTGGGATCCTTCCGGCCCTCTTGTGTACATAGTCTGGATTTAAAGGAGGGAGGGTGGGATTGGGAGAGAATAGGGAGGGGGCTGTAGTTGAGATACAAAGTGAATAGATTATAATAATAAAAAAAATTTGTTAAAATTAAAAAAAGGGAGAATAATACAGTTTTGGGGTTTTTGGTTATTATTTTGTTTTGAGTGTGTGTGGTTTTTTTTGTTATTGTTTTGTTTTGAGTGTGTGTGCGCGCGAGTGTGTGTGTGTTCGTTAAGGCTCTTACTTGTACCAGAGGGAGGATCCTTGTCCATCCCTAGGTCACATTATTTTCCACTGTGGTTTTCCACTTTTTTTCTCCTTTAGTACTTCATTGCTCTCCACTCCAGCTTCTGGGCCTCTTGTCTAGTGGTTTCCAGAGGCTCTGCTGTACATAGCCAAATGTGAGCACACTGGAGAACTAATAAACTTTTTATTTCCTTAAAAGACAATGTTTATTTCTGTTTCTTTAAAAAAAAAATTTAAAGTTCTGGAAGGCCTATGCAGCCAGGTGATGGACATCAGCAAAGGCCTCGTAGTGCAGGGCGTGATTCATTCACGAGGGACATCAGAGTATGCTAGCAGCCATCGCTGGCATTCCAGCAGAGAAACCTATGGCCAGGGGAGTTGTGTGTGTGAAGTGTTCCCAGGGCCATTGAGTAACCCTGGGTAACAAGGATGCATGTGTAGACGGGCAGCCTCAAGGCCCTGCCTCCTTTAGGCTTAGATGCTTGGCTTGTTGCTATGCTGAAGTGTTTCACAACAGCAAAACATGTCAGAAATGGTTTCCCCTAGAAGTTAGATGCCCTTGGAAATGAAATGTCTTTAGATTAAAAAACAAACTGAAACACTTGGCATCTCTCTGACCAGTGCTCTTAGGGTCCAGACTTTCCACAGAGAGACAGCTCCGCATCAGATCACAGGTCCCTCAATGTACAGGGACTCAATGTACAGGTCACATGGACAGCTCTCTGGAAATGGGCCTTTCCAGGCTTGCCTACCTCCCAGGCGACTGCCAGGCTGGTTCACTATGTGGTGACTGGTGATGGAGAGAAGAGGGTGGGAGCAGAGACAGGTAAATGCCACAAAGTTCCTTGGGTGTTTTTGGTCTCTTTTAAGACGTGAACCAGCACTCTTTAAATTGTCTTTTTGTGTGTGTGTGTGATAGAAGGGATTCTCAAAGCTCTTCCATGTTGCCATTTTCATAAATGGCATAAAATTGTTTGAAAGACTGTCACAGGCAGTCTGTATTTACAAAAAGCTGTCCTGAGATTTTCATAGGATTTGTTTTAAACTCATGGATCTATTGAAAAGATTTGACATATTTTACATTTTTAGCCCATGAATATGGTATGTTTGCCCATTTGGACTTTTTTTAAAAGTATTTTTCCATCTGAAAATATTTTTGAGAATTATTGACTTCATATGTGTAAATAGTGTATTTGGGTTTTTCAGCCGTCATCACTCTTTTACCCTCCAGCTCCCACTGAACCCTTTTCCTCCAAAAGGCTGCTGCCCCCTGTCCCCCCACCCCACCCCCGTCTTGTTACTTTGTGAGCCACAGGGTAGAGTTAGGGCTGTTTTCAAGCAGGGCAGCTTGCCAGCAGCTGCTTCACTAGTTACCTAGGCTTTGGTCTCTGTAGATCTCAGTGTGTATGTACTGCGTGGTTCCTAAGTACTTACTTTATTTGGGTAATTTCTCATATTCATGTTAATATATAGAAACGTGATTCTGTTTGGGGGTTTCAGTTTGTTTTTGTGGCTTGGCTAAGTTTACTTACTCTAATTCTCTCTTTTCCCCTTTTTTCCTTTTTTTTCTCCTTAGTATTATGTACACACTTATCTGCAAATGGAGATAGTTTTACTTTTTTGAAAAAAATTGTTTTAATTTTCTTGTGTCCAGGGCTTCTGGTAGCATGTTGAATAAAAGTGGCAGCGAGAGCTGGATCTCATGGAGGCATTTCCTCAGTTGAGGTTCCCTCCTTTCTAGCTTGTGTCACATGGCCATAAAACTAGGCAGCAAACACTTGTAATCCTAGTGCTGGGGAGGAGCCTGGGATCCCTGAGGCTCGCTTGCTAGCCAGCTTGTCAGCCAGCTTCAGGCCTAAAAAATAAGGTGGGAGACGTTGAGGAATGGCACATGAGATTTTCTTGCACACGCTTATGCTTGCGCACTCACACCCACATGCGCTCACATGAACTCACACTCTCTTACACACACAAGACTTAAACAAATTGACTTTGTACTTTAAGAAATTGTTTTTGTTATTATTGCTGTTGTTGTGTGCTGTGCTGTGGAGGAATGCACACACACCACAGTACTCCTGTGAAGGTCTGAGGACAGCTTTGTGGAGTTAGTTCTTAATCTACTTTTATGTGAGTTCTAGGTCTAATAATACAAATGTTAGACGCAGCACAACAGGTGTGGCACAAGGAAGTGTACTGAGCCCTGAGGACAGGGAGAGACAGAGAAACAGAGAGAGACAGTGGGAGAGCAGAGGAGAGGAGAGAAAAGGAGGTGGGCAAGGCTCCCCGAGAGAGTAAGGCAGAGACGGCGAGAACCCGAGGCAGAGCATGCAGTGACCAGTCAGTCTTTCTGGTGCTGGTGCACAGCTGAGGCATGTCTGGCACAGTCCTTGCAGCAGGTGATGATGTCAGGTCGCTAGGCAGCCTAGGAGGAGGCTAGTGCATCAGTTTGGGAACTAACACTGGGATCAAATTTAGGTCCCTAGTGTTAATACTGAGATTTGCCAAAGAAAAACCAAACCACCATTTTGGACCAAATTTGAAGTAAGCTTTATTAAATATGAAATACTGTCCAAGAGATGGGCTTTGGTCAGGACCGCTCCCGGAACTTGCAGCTGTGTTGCAGGGGTTTATACAGACAAACCTATAGGCCACCGTACTCTCCCCTGAGGCTTTTGTTATATGCCAACAACTGCAACTTCCAGCATCCCAGGCAGTTACTTGGTTCTTGGGCAGGTGGAGCGTACAGGTTAATTTTGGATATTACATTCAGGGAATGGGCCTGACCACAGGCCATCTCTTGGTTAGTATTTAAAAGTTTGCTTCAAATTTGGCCCAAAATGGTGGCCTTAGTTTTTCTGAGGATTGACAGCAGGTTTACACAGGAAGCACTTTATCCATTGAGTCATCTCACCAGCTCAGCTTGGACTTTAAATATGGTGAAAGATAAGTTGATGTTTTATTTTTCCATATTGAAAACTGGTGAGGGCAGAAAAAAGATTTAGTCACAGGGTGTCTTTCCTACCTGAAGGTCTCCATACAAACCAGAGGGTATAAACATTTGCAGTTACACAGTCTTGTTGAAACAAAATCTTGAGCAAATACAACTTTAAAGGAGATATGTAGGTCATCAACACAATGCCACTGTTGGAGCCAGTCTTAGCTCCCACTTTTCAGGCTTTCCGCAAGGCACAGGTCTGATTAGAGAAATTAGTAGACTGTGGTGCATTAAAATGGGGTGGCGGGACTGCCAGGAGCAGTCAGGGAGGGAGTCAGTGCGTGAATGGAGAAGAGAGCACTGTGAAAAAGACATCCTAGGCAAGAGGGGTTCCTGACACAGGAATTGAGGACCCTCCTGAGCCCTGCCTGTGTGGCCTTTTCTTTTTTGGTTTTGTGGAAGAATTAGGGGCCCTCTTCCTCTTTCAGCCGAAAGAGACCCCGTCGATCTGAAGGTAAAGACTGTTGAGCACACTCTCAGTACACAGTTTGTGTCTGAGTAGTTACTTACATTGCTGCTTTCATCAGAGAATGTCATTAAGAAGGGCTCATCTAGTCATCAGTTGCAACATTTGGAATTTTTTTCCTTACAAAATTATAGTACAAGCCAGGTGTTGGTGGCACATACCTTTAATCTAGCACTTGGGAGACAGAGGTAGGCAGAGCTCTGAGTTTGAGGCCAGTCTGGTCTACAGTGAATGAGCTCCAGGATAGCCAAGGCTACATGGAGAAACCTTATCTCGAACCACCCTCCCCCCAAAAAATTACAGTAAAGAAAGACCTGCCTTTCAAGCATAAGTGCCCCCCCTCCCCTTTTAATTCTGGGATTGAACCCAAAGCCTTGTACTGACTAGGCAGAGTGCCCTACTATTGAGCAACAGCTCCAGGGTTATTTACTAAATATAGGAACGTAAGCACATTTGGCCTCTGAACTGGTGTTTGGAAAGGGAATCATTACCAACTGGTATTGGAGACTTTTGCACTTGGAACTGATGATGTGGTTGGATCTAAGGAGCTTGAAGCAGAGTGTGGTGAGTGCAGGCAAGACTGCATGTCCCCCTGATCCATGGAGCCTCCTTTCCTCACATTCAGAAAATAGGCCTAGGGTTAAAAATTAGCTTGCTCAAAGGTGCTGTTAGCCGTCAGGATTTATGTCATATACACTTGGAAGTAGTAATGGATTTGGAAGTATAGATTATATGTTCTGGAGGCTGAGGCAGGATTGTGGTTTGAGACCAGTCTGGGCAACATAGCATAGCAAGACCCGATTTCAAAGCAAAACAAGAGTAAAAGCAATTCAGCAAGTCTAGGTTCTGAGATCTCATCAATGAAATCTCCAGTACATCTTTAGGCACTGTGGTGGTTCATCTTCATTGTCAACCTGGAGATTTAGAATCACCTAGGGGACACGAGGAAGGAAGAGCCACTCCCTGGGTAGATAACACCATTTCCTGGGCTTGGGTTTCAAAGCAGCACTTATTTCTCTGCTTCCTGAGTGGACAAAACAAGACCACTGCTTCATGCTTCTGCCCCATGCCTTTCCTGCCGTGGTGGCCCATATCCCCTCAAATCGATGAGCCAAAAGCAAGCTCTTCCTGCCTGCCTTGTCATAACAGCAAGGAGAGTGAATCTGGTGCACCCTCACTCTGTTGCTGAAGACAGCCGTGTGCCTTTTTGGTGTTTTGTTTTGAGACAGGTTATAACTTACTTAGCCGTGGCTGTTCTAACACTCACTATGTAGACATGGTTGGTATCAAATTTATGGACAGCCACCTGTTTCTTCTGAGGTGTCCACCACATCTGACACTTGAGTGTGCTTTTTGATTTTACGTTTATTGTTTTTTGAGACAGGTTCTTGTCATGTAGTCCAAGCTAGCCTCAAACTCAGAATACTCTTTTCTTTGCCTCTTGAATCTTAAAAACAAACAAACAAACAAACAAACAAACAAAACCTTTCAATGACATTATAGTATCCGAATCATAGCTTGGAGTTTAATAACAATGAATATTAATATTCATTAGCTATTTATATTTTTGTTATACCTGGTTACTGATTTTTTTTGGGAAGTTTGGGATTTCTTTTTTTTTATTTTATTAATTACACTTTATTCATTTTGTATCCCCCCATAAGTCCCTCCCTCCTCCCCTCCCAATCCCACCCTCCCTCCCCTTTCTGCATGCATGCCACTCCCCAAGTCCACTGATAGGGGAAGTTCTCCTCTCCTTTCTGATCTTAGTCTATCAGTTCACATCAAAAGTGGCTGCATTGTCCTCTACTGTACTGTGGCCTGGTAAGGCTGCCCCCCCCCCCCTTAGGGGGAGGTGATCAAAGAGCAGGCCAATCAGATTATGTCAGAGGCAGTCCCTCTTCCCATTACTATGTAACCCACTTGGACACTGAACTGCCATGGGCTACATCTGTGCAGGGGTTCTAGGTTATCTCCTCCTTGGTTGGAGTATGAGTCTCTGGGAAGGTCCCTGTGTCCAAATTTTCTTGTTCTGTTGCTCTCCTTGTGGAGACCCTGTCCTCTCCAGCTCTTACTATTTCCCACTTCTTACATAAAATTCCATGCACTCTGCCCAACAGTTGACCATCAGGCTCAGCCTCTGCTTTGATAGTCTGTAGGGCAGAGGCTTTCAGAGGCCCTCTGTGGTAGGTTCCTAGTTTGTTTCCTGTTTTCTTCTTCTGGCTTTCAGAAGCCTCTAAAATCTGTGCATCTAAAGAAACTAAGCAAGAGAGAGGACCCTAACTAAAACGGTCAATCCCCATCCTGAAAGGCAAAGAGGATGGACATCAGAAGAAGAAGAAATCAGGAAACAACCTAGGAACCTTCTACAGACAGTTTGGGATTTCTTAAGACATAAAATCAGGGGAAGTATCTTGAGAAAAAAGTACTAGTTATGATTTGAATCTAGATTTGGAAACTTGCTTTCCTTTCTTTGGTTTCCTTGTCCTTCCCTTCTCATGTGCAGACCAGGCTGCCCTCAGATTCTTCATCCTCCTGCCTTTGCTGGGACTACAAGTATGTGCTGCTATATCCTGCTGCTGACTACTCTGTACATTTGCTCAATTTTATAAGCTAGTAACTGTCAGTACAGTGCTGTGAAGAGACACCATGACCACGGCAACTCTTATAAGGGACAGCATTCCACTGGGGCTGGCTTACAGTTTTAGGTTGGCAGCACACAGGCAGACATAGTGCTCGAGAGACACCTGAGAGGTCTATATTCAGATTCTAAGGCAGCAGGAAGACAGTGCCACACTGGGTGTGACTTAGCATCTGAGACATCATTGCCCACCCCCAGTGATACACCTACTTCAACAAACCACACCTACTCCAAAAGGCCACACCTCCTAATAGTGCCGTTCCCTATGGGCTTGTAGGGTCGTTTTTTATTCAAACCACCACAATACTTGAAAGGATTAAGTAGGTAACTAATGTCTTCCTGTCTTGGGCATGTAATGTAAACTTATTATAGTTGGTTACCTAGAGCCAAATATCCTAATTTTGTTTTATCAAATAATAAATTCTGTTTATTTATGTATCTTTAAAGAAAGTTGATGTATAATACAATATTTTTCTTTTACAACTATCCTAGCTACTGCTATTAATTTTCTCAGCTGATAAAGTTTATGGTATTCTTTTAACTCACCTAATTAACAGCATGGTGCACTCTGATGATTGCTGTGCTCATTAGTTAGATGAAAGTATGGCTCAGGCCAGCCGAGCAGCTGATAACCGGCTCCAGACTTAGCGGCCCACCTCTTACTGATTTCCTCTGCTAAGTGCAGAGCTTTTTAGTAAACCCCTTCTGTGTTTCACATTTTGAGCCTCTCCCTGTTGAGGCCACTCTTAACTAGTCCAGTGTTCTTATGTCAGTAAGCGTATCTTCAGAGATGCTTTCTGAGTGGTCTGGAATTTAAGTGTGTGTTAAGCGATGAGGGGCGTGAAGAATGGAGAGGGTGAGCTAGAGGGCTCCCAGTGTTTCCTCCTGAAGGTCTGTCACTTTAGTCAGGGATGTCCTTGGACAGAATGCATGTGAATCAGTTTGAGATTACATTATGAGTAAGAGGGAACATAGCCAGGAAAGGTCACCTGTGCCAGGGCAAATTCCAGCACTGCCACCCAAGCAAAAAGGTGGGTCTGTCTACATGATAGTGTTTATTGGACAGTGTATATGCTAAGGACTGGAAAAAGTAAACAGACATGGAACCGTTTGGCTCTTTGGTTGAAAAAAATGCAGATAATGTATGAAGTTTCCCAAAAATAACATCACTGAAGAGGTCTGGAATGCTCCGTGACCAGGAAACACCCTCCAGTTAGGCAGTCTGCTTAGCTGATTTCTTACCACTGCCTGACATCCTTTTTGTCCTGTTACAGAAGGCAGGTGTGTGAGGTTGCATGGTGAGCCTCATCTCTGGATTTCACCACTCCGACGGATAGGAGCCAATGTACTCCGTGTTCAGCCAAATAATCTTGTCATTGACTGACATGCTTTAAAAAATAAGCTTTGTGTTTTAGACACTTCTAGATAAAAGAATACAGATAACTGAGTACCCGTCTATCCTTCCAGAGTTCCACATCACTAACATGTTACATTATTAGTACTTTGCATTTTTAAACAATTAGCAATCCAGTATTAAGCCGTTCTTATTAACAAGATAGCATATTTTACTCAGATTTCTTTACTTTTAGTGCACTGCTGCCTTTGTGTTCTAGAATCCCACCTAAGAGACCACATTTATAGCCCTGGCTCCTTAGGATTTCCTTGTGTTTTGATGACCTTGACAGTTTTGAGAATCACTAACAGGTATTTGTAGGTCACATTCCTTAACTGGAATTTGTGTAGGACTTTTCTCACAGTTGGTCTGAAGTTGTATGTTATGGGGAGAATTTTTCTTATGTTTTATCAAGAGTGCATATTATTGATGTGACTTCACAGTTACAGTTGCTCTTGATTTAGCTGAGGTCTCTCCCTCCCCATACTGTATTTTTTTTTGTTTGTTTGTTTGTTTTTGTTTTTTGTTTTTGTTGGTGGTGGTAGTGGTGGTTGTGGTTTTTGTTTGTATTTGGTTTTGTTTTGGTTTTTGGAGACAGGATTTCTCTGTGTAGCCTTTGCTGTCCTAGACCAGGCTGTCCTTGAACTCACAGAGATCTACCTGCCGCTACCTGGGATTAAGCATGTGCCACCATGCCCAGCTTCCCATATTGTATTCAGAAGGGAGCCATCTTGTGTTTTTAAAAAGGAGGAGTGACACCCTGCTCCTTTGTCAGTCTCATTAAGCCCAGGTTGGTCTTGAACTCACTGTGTAATTGAGACTGGCCTCGAACTACTGACCATTCTGCCTTCACCTTCCTAAAGCTAGGGTTACATGTGTGTGCCATCATATCATATCCAGGAGAAGTTACCTTCTTGATATCAGAGTTTCTATATGTTATTTGTATTTCTGAATGGAGAGTTGTCTCTTCTTTCCAAACTTTTATTCAGTAATTTGTTCATTTCAGTATGGACTCATGGGCATTCTGTGCTGGGTTCTAGCCCAGTGCCACTTGCTCAGGTTGTACTGAGTTCTACGCCAGTGCCACAAGGTGTGGTGCTCAGATTGTTCTAGCTTGGTCATGTAGGAACTCTTTCATCAACTGTTATGTCTCTATAGAGATTCTCACCCGTTTGTTTTAAATAGGTGGATAGTTTTCTTCTTAGTACTGTCTGCGTTCTGACACTCTAGGAAGCCCCGATCCCACTGTGTGTATGTCTGTCTCATCCTGGTCCTAGAAGCGGACATTTCTCTAAAGCCCAAATTCACTTCATTGGAGAATAGTCTTAGAACTGAGGCTCTAGTTGGTAGATGTGGTCATTGCTGCCGGAGTGTCACTGAAGAAGGAGCTGTATATCTTTATTCTAGCATTTATATATACAGCTGGCTTTCTCCCTTAGGGGTTGGTTTGTTTTTTGTGTGGGTTTTGTTTTGTTTTGTTTTTTTGAGATTTGTTTATTTTTATCTTCACGTGTGGTGTTTGCCTACTTGTTTGTTTTTGCACTATGTGTGGCAGTGCATATAGAGGCCAGAAGGTGGGATCAGATTCCCTAGAATTGGAGTTACAGGTAGTTGTTAGGTGCCTGTGGGGGCTGGGAATCCACCCTGGAGTCTCTGGAAGAGTAGCCAGTTTAGTTCTGTTAATGCTGAGCCACCTCTTCAGCCCAACACCTGCCTTTCTATATGTGGCAATCAGTATATCTCAAACATGAGTTCATGCCACTATCACCAGATCTAATGCATTTGCTACATGGATGGTTCTGGCCTCCCCGACCCCTTGCTTCTGTGTAAATTCTTAACCCAGCCTTGTCTGTGTTGAGTCATTCAGCTCCATGGCACAGTACAGGGGCATGAGAGTTACTAACCCTGTGGAAACAGCCTTCCCGGCTGCTTTGGACTTTCATCCTTTAGATTCTCTTTGTTTCCAGAATTCTTAGGTCCACTTGCCCTTCCCCTTCCTGTTTGATGGTGGTTGATTCATATATTTGTAATACAGCATAGATGAATGGTTATGAATAAAAATGCTACAAGGAATTTCATACAGATTTACACGTAGACAGCTTTCAGATGATTGTGGTTCATGTTTAAGCTCATCATTGCCATATTGTACAACACTGCTGTACTGGCTTTTACATATGTTACTGTTGCTTTATTTATTGTGCACTGTTTCTTGCAATAGAGGTTTTCTGTTTCATTTTGTTTTGTTTTGGCTATTTTCCCTCTCCACTTACTCAACTAGTCCTAGCAGCTGCCCATCCCAAGTCATCATGTCATTGCAGTAGATGTTGCAGAAGGCCAGCTGATGAGGTCAGGTGCCATACACACCTGCGTGCTGATAGTCTTACCACTCAGCTTTTCCCTACAGCGGCAGGGGGAGATGTTCAAGGCAGCGTGCACAGCTAGGTTATTGAAGCTGTCTTGCTGCGAGTATCAATCACCATTACATAGCAAAGCATTAAAGTCACTGAAGTTCTCAGGAGCTAATTGTGTTTTCCTTGTAATCATTACTTTCAAACAAGCAGTATTTCATTGGTTTGTTTTGGATGCCAGAATTGACCCTAGGGCCCTCACACATACAAAGCAAATGCTCTACCATCGGTCAGAATTCCCTAGGAAGCAATATATTAAAGTGTAAAATTGTCTTTACTTCAAGGTAACAGTTTGCTGAATTGGATTCTGTTCCTGTCAGTGATGTTTGTTTTTGTTTCCTTTGCAGCATTCATTCAGTCGGAGAGCATAATAGAAGTGCTGCGCTTTGACGATGGAGGGCTGCTGCAGGTAATTCTCCTGAGTGAGACGCCACTGTTAGTTTTCTTTAAAAATGTAGCCGCATTTCCTCAAGTGCAGCTTATTAGCTGTAGGTGGTCAGTGGAGTCATGGCATAACCCTCCTACTAGAATTACCTTTTAAAGCGAGCATTTCTCTAAAAAGTAAACTCCTTGTAGTATGGAGATTATAAGTAAGTCATGGTTTTGGTAAGTGTGTGTCCTGTAGATATGAGGGTGTGTGAGAGGCGGGTTAAATGAGATTGAGTCTAAGCTGTCCGGTGGATAGACACTGAGTGAAACACTGGGTCTGTCGGGCCTCAGCACTTGTCTAGGAAGCAGCAGCTGTGCTGAGTGGATGTTGGTGTCTTCTGTCTGGGCATCCTTCGCTTGCCATGCTCTATCTTTAACGGCATTCGGCATGAAGTAGAATGTGGAGTCTGATTATATTCTGCCCTTCCTCTCAAACCTAGTCCAGGCACTCTGCAAACTCATTCTCCAGAGCTGTGGAGCTGAGAAGGCTCCTTCACCAGTTCACCAGTGGCCGCCTTTGTTTTGTTTTCTTGAGAAGCCTCTTTTTTTAATCTTTTTTTTTTTTTTTTAATAGCCAGGGTGTCCTCAAACCTGTGATCCTTCTGCCTCAGCCTCCTGAGTAGTAGGACTACAGGTATATGTCTCATGTCCATTTCAGCTTTCTGCTTTTTTAAATTAAATTTGTTCTTTGACATTTTCATACATGAAAACAATGCATTCTGATGACTCTCACCCCACCCTCCTCTGTGTGCTTTCTTCAGTCCCCCCTCCCCTTCTTCTCCACAGACAGGTCCTTTTCATTCTTGTGTTTAAGAACCCAGTGTGTTTGACCATGGCCATCTGTGGGGCTGTGGAGGCCTTCACTGGGGCCGTGTGGGATTTCGCGCCAAAACTCTGGGGTTTTGGACTGTTTCCTCCCTTTCCCTAAGATTTGACATACCAGATGCTTGCCATCACTTACCTGCCGTAATGATGGGCACTATGTTGTCAGGTAGCATGCCTGATAATATTTCACTCATTTTATATTCAAGGGAAACTGAGGTTTAAGAAAAGGGTCCAAGATCCCATAATTTTGTGGCCTGAGACTGACCTAGAGTGTCTATCTTCTTTCTCCCAGTGTGAACAGGATACATTTTTGACTCCTGTCTCATTAAATGACTTAAATCTTCTGAGATAGGATCTCACACTGTAGCTTGTGATTGGCCTGGAACTCGCTTACAGACTAAACATGATTTTTTTTTTTTTTTTTTTTTTTTTTTTTGCTCCAGCCTTCCAAGTGTTAAGATTACAGGTATGATCCGCCACACCTGGCTAAAGTCTGAAAAGACTTTCCTGTGGCTTATCATAAAGGCAGGAAAGTAAAAGCTTTCCTGATCCGGATCGGGACAGTACAGGAAACAGTTCTGCTGAGGTGCCATCTGCTGTTGCCTCAGCTACAAGAGAACCTTCCTAAGACTCCTGCTGTGTGCAGTGAGCTATACCTTGTGTCCCCTTTGCTCAGCTCAGGCAAATTGGTAATCTGATAGTAAAGCGTGCCAAACTAAAAAACTGTCAAAATCTTGCTTTTCTGTCTTTATGAGCTAAGGAAAAATAACTTGCACAAAGGTAACCTGGTTAGTACTCAACTTGCTAGCCATCTTCCTACTGTCAGAACGCTTTCCGTAGCACGAGGCGTGCGGTTTCTCGGGTGTACCCATTTCATTTACCATAATAGGCCTGAAAGCATAATCTCTTAGCTGTGCTTTCTGCAGTTGCACTCTAGCCCTGTCCCTCCTGTTTAGCCAGGCTGCTAAGATCTGCCATAGAGAATAGGTGAGGACCAAAGGATCCCTGAAATGGGCAGAGATCCAGAGTAATCTGTACCACAGCAGGAAGTAGACTGAGCAGGACAGGATGCAGTGGCTGCCCACTTTACACAGAATTTCACCCTCGTGGATTAGAATGGTGCTTCCCATTTTGTCAGTTTCAGGACAGCCAGGGCTAACAGAGACCCTGTCTCAGCACACACACACACAAGTGTTAGAGTATGACTTTAGTACCTTCATAGTAGAGTATATACAATTTAATTTTTTTTTTAATTTGCACCTAAATTACAGCCTTTAAGTTTGATTTAAGATTGATTTATTTTTTTAAAGGATCAGTTGTGAGCTGTAATTCCTATGCAGGTGCATAAACTGTGGCAGGGAATTTGTACATCAATCTCTATGTCCATCCCACCCAGCTTAAGTACTAAGAGTAGCAACAAGTCGCCAGTGATCTCAGACATTGGCCATTACTCTGAATTTCTTGGTAATTTCCTTTTCCTACAGTTGTAACCATCTGAGCTTTAAGCTGTAAAATGCTATAGTTTCACTTGTGGTTTCAAGTTCACGTTACTTATACTGTTTTTGGCTCCTTTTATTCAGAATTATGTTTGTCAGGTTTTATGTATGAATGACAGACTTGTTTTAATTGCAGCTTCCACAGTATATGGATATGCTCCATTTGTGTATCGTTTCTGTGGTTGCAGAAGGAAACTAGTTTTCAGCTATTAATTATGAATAAAGCCTTTTCACGGTAACGCTATGTGTTTCTCATAGAGTAAGCTGTGGTTACTAGGTTACATGTCTTCAGCTGAAAAATCTTTTTTCACATTTTGTTTTGCATGTGTATGTGTTTGTGGGTGTTTGTGAAAGTCAGAGGATAGCCAGTGGGAATTTACTCACTTTCAGCCATGTGGTCCCAGGCGGTCAGTGTTGATGGTAGATGCCTTTACCTGCCAAGCCATCTGTGGCTTTGGGTTTTAATAGACAATGCCAGGAGTTTTCCAGAGTGGGGTTTCTAGTTTACATTCCCCCTGTCAGAAATTCCTTGATCTACGTTTACGTAAATACATTCAATAAATTACATTTGTCTAGTTTAGGTCTCATGCATGCTCTGTCTCTCTCTATTGTTTAGTAGGAACTCCTTATAGATTTTTGGATACAAGCTCTTTATTGGGACCCTAATCAATCAGTAACAAACTTAATTTCACTCTCTAAATCTTTAGTGGTTGTGTGTCTTGGAAATGTCTATCTGATAGCAATCGCGCATTTCCACTGGGCTGCCCTCAGGGACCTAGCTGCAACTGCCTGTTCTCACCCGCTGCTGCTGGGTGGATCAGGCGGGCTAGTGCCTGTCTCGTTTGGCCTCTCAGGTCTCAGTCTCTGTCTCTGTTTCTGTCTCTCTCTCCTCCCCTTCTCCTCCATTTCCCTGTCTGCCTGTCAGCCTAATCTGTCTCTATTACTCCGAGATGGCCTTTTGCTCTTCCTCCCTCCCCAAGTAAACCTCTTACACTAGATCTGTGTGTTCCATAATTTTTCAGTGGCACACCTTGGCATAGGGCCGCCAAAGGCACCCCTCCCTTCGCCTCTTTACCCTGTCAGTATTCTTACTGGATGGGTTGTTCTTGTGACCTAGGTAATTGTGACTTCAAATAAATGCTTTATTCATGAAGAGTAGCCTATCAGCTTTTGCTGCATTTAATATGTCTTGTGTCTGGCTGAGGAACCAGCAGCATCAGGTTAGATCCCCAGCAAGCACATAGAAACTACAGGCATGGTGGCACACACCTGTAGTACCAGAGCTGGCACTCACTGGCCAGCCAACCCAGCCTGTCAGTGAGCTCCAAGTCCAAGGAAGAGACTTGCTCCCAAAAACAAGGGAATGGATGACTTCCTAAATAGAACACCCAAGGCTGACTCCGGGCCTCAGCATGCATGTGTGAGCTCACACACCGTGCATGCACACACCAATTAATTTCAAAAAGATAATGAAGCGCTTCTCAAGTATGCTCTTAAATTTAGAATTTCATTCCTCTACTCTCCTTAGTTCAGCTGCAGTCCCTGAAGTAATTTTCATTGGTGGCAGAGATCAGCTTTCCCTTTTTCATATTCAGTTGCTGTAGTTCCTTTACGGGGTGTTCTCTAGTCCCTTCTTACCCTGTTACTTAAGTGACACGTCTCCTCCTCAGCTGGTCGTGCATGTGAGATCTTGTTTCTGGGCACCAGTTTTTGTCCATCCTAATGCCACGGCCTGTTTATCTCCCAATTACAGTTTTTAAAGTTGTGACTTTGTTTCCTTTCACTTAGATGTGGTTCTTGGTAGTGCCTTGTCCTAACGTGCTTTGCCTTCAGTGTGCACTTCCAAAATTCATGTGCACTCTGGGGGTTTACGTAGGATTACATAGGACCTGGAGAAAAGTTTGGAGAGAATTAAAAATCTTTGTTGGAAACTAAGTCAGTATATGCTGTGCAGAGTAGTAATAACACCCTGACAAATGCAGTGTGCAGAACACTCTGTCAGCACTAGGGGCCAGAGCACAGAAGTTGGCATCTTCTTCCGTAGCTTCTGAGTTGCTGGTTGTGAATCATTCCTGCAGGGCACTCAGCTACCGTGTTGTGTCATTCCTGTGCACGGGCAGGCATCTCTAGGCCTTCCGTCAGCAGGCTCAGCTGAGCTGCCAGCTCACAGCAGCATCCCTCATCCCTCCTGTGAATGAGCTTCTGGACAACTCACCAGCACATCCGAACCCTCCTATGGTTGCAACTTGAGATTACGCTTGACTTTACACACAAAGCAGACATGTGTGACAACTGGTGACTTAGGCTCCATCAACTCCGGATGGGGGCAATGATATGAAGTTGCTTTCAGCCGCCAAACTTTGGGAGGCTTACTTTGTAGCAGTAGATTCCAGAATACTAGTGTGATTGAAACCTGGCTGCTTTGTACTCATTTTTCTTCCGTTGTCTCAGAAATTGCCTTTTGTATATCTGTGTAACGAGAACCTAATCAGAGCTCTGTGTACCAGAGCTTGGAGAGAGCTTTCTTCTTGGTAAACTTACCCATGTGGTGGGAGAGTGGGGTGTGCTGATGACAGAAAGCACACGTTTGTGTTCAGGACACTGTCTCTTTGGGACCAAACCAGAATTGTCCAGTGGAGTGTTACTTGAGCTCTGTCGCTGTCGCAGTGAACAACCGAGCCTGGAGATCTGGGCAACTTGTCCTCACAGCCCAGGGCCCCCAGGGTGTGTGGCTGGGTATGCAGAGAGGCTCACTCCATCGGCATGGTCTCGTTAGGCTCCGCCTACCTAGAAGTGGGATTGTGTTTGAATCCCCCAGGAGTAGCGTTTCCATTGCTTCTCACGGGGAGAAGTGTCAGGCCATGCTGTCTTGCTGTCTTAGGAGGGATTGTCTTAGGCAGGTGGCCGTCGCTTTGGAAATGAAGCGCTGCAGTACTTGCTGCCCCTTTCACCGTCTAAGAAAGAGGCTGCAGTCTTTAGCAAGAGAGAAGGATCTGGGACTGATTTGTTCAAAGCCTGAGAATATTCGCCTTCAATTTTAATAAGGTTGGAGCCTTGGATTACAAAAGAGACATTTGTGAATGCTTAAAGAAAATTTGGAAAACATTGGAAAGTGATATTTATTGGGTATTGCCAAGTCCTAGGCATGCTCTATTTTTTGTTGTCGTTTCTCTAGAAATCAGTCTTAGTGTCTTGTCTGTGCTGGACAAGCACAATTGTCATTGAGCGATGGCCCTGGCCTCTAAAACTCAAGTGTGTGCTATAGGCTTAGGTGAGCAGATTAATGTACAGAAAGTAAGTAAATTAACCAAATAAGTGACTAGAAAGTGATAAAATAAGGATTCAGCACCAAGCATTTTTCCTCCAAAATTTGTGTGCTTGGACCAGAGAGAATTATTCCATGTCCCACTACCCAAATATGACAAAGAGTGATGTCTGGATTAATTCCTTTTGGTGCTTATCTCTGCAAGCATAGTTTTGTTCTCTTACACTACTGCTATGCAGTTTTCCAGCATAGCAATTAATTTGGTACCACAAATAGCTATTTATCATCAAGACAAGGGCTACTGGAAATATTCATAATTGGTATGATTTATAAAGCAAAAAGGTGTTATTACAAATAAAAAATTACGGGGGCTGGAAGATGGCTCAGTCAATTAAGTACTAACTACCTGAGGACCTGAATTGGGATTCTAAAAACATGCGGGCATGATGCATATAACCTGAGCCCACGGTACAGGGAGAAATGACATTAGGATCCTTGGAGCCCACTGGCAAATCTGTGAGCCCCACGTTCAGTGAGAAGAGACCCTTGTCTGAAGAAATAAGATGGAGAACAAGAGAGAAAAATACCCATTGACCTGTACCACATATACACATGCACACACGTGTGTGTGCACACAGAAATACAAATGAAAACTGTAACTGGTAACATCTCATAAAGTTCAGGTGTTGTTAGTCTTGGAAAATTTACGTTTTGAGCCGAGTAGTTCATTGTTTGGGGAGTTAAAGGAAGACTGCCTTGTGCATCCTAGAGTGGATATTAGACCTCTGCTCTCTGTCCACATGATGGTACTAACTAGTACATGCTTGCAGCAATTAAACATGCTTCTTGAGGTCTGCCCAGCATGTGCAGGGCCCTGGGTCCATCCCTGAAAGCCCCTAGACCGCACTCAGCCTGCATGGGTCCCTGTGTCCTAGCTGTGGAAGTAATTGGCTGTTTTATATGGCGTTTATGATGAGAACCGACAGTGCCTGAGAGCATATGACATATGTGCTTACGCAGAGGCCAGCGTGTTTAACTGGAATCCTCTGCTTTTCTCCCCTGAGTCCTATTGAGAGGTGGAGCTGTCTGAGAGGTCATGTTCACATTGGTCTGGAATTGGCAGCCCAGTGGTGAGCGCGGCATGCGAGCACTGTGAACTGCAGGTGGGAAGGAGTCCCTGATGGCCGCTTCTGGGTAGCCAGGGTAGGAGGCTAATTTGGATTGACTCGGGAATTACACTAGTGGCGGTCATTGGTGGTAGCCAGGTAACTGTACATGATAGAGGTATTTTCTAGGCCCAAGGTACTACTGCTCCGCCCTGTCTTGGGGTGTGATAGGTCAAAGGTCCTTTCCCTCAGCTGGTAAAGTCTGATTACTACCTGCAGACCTTTACTCTTCAGTGCAGCAATCATCTTTTCAGATGGCCACGGACCGTTTCCTTTTTTCTATATATAATCTCCCTCAAGTATGTATGTGCACCACTTGCAGGCCTGGTGCCCACGAAGGTCAAAGGTGGGCATCAGATCCCCTGAAACTGGAGTTTTGGATGGTTGTGAGCCACCGTGTGGGTTCTGGGAACCGAGTCTAGGTCCTCAGTAGGAACAAGTGCTCTTTACCTCTGAGCTGTTTCTCCAGCCCCTGCTCTTCTGGAGTGAGGTAGCTATTTTTGTGCTTTGTTTACATTTCAGTCCCCACCCCCTTTCTTTCACTGCTGTGTAAAACCTTCTGTGGTGCAGCGACTCTGCTCACAGCTGTCATTTGCTTTCTTACGTCGCTTTGCCACGTGCCGTGTCTCTGTTCATTCTGATGTGCCTTGTCTGTAGTTACACATTAGCTTCTGACGTCGTTCAGTCTACTAAAGGCGTGTTCAGTTTCTTCCACCTAATTTTTATGCTTTTTGTTGTGCTGCCCCATCTTTAGGTTCAATTTTAAGATACACGTTAAAGGCAAGTTTAGCTTTTATTTCTCAAATTACCTCATAATCAAAATAGCATTTACTATAATCTCCTTTCCGCACTTGGGGCATGGTGTCTGCCTGCTTTGAGGCATTAATTAGTATAGCTAAATGATATTCCATTGTGTCTAGCCTATACTTCAATTAGAAGTATTTATTTTTTCTTCTAATCTTATTTCTTATTGAATATCAACTAATTTTTCATAAGAGGATGTCTTGGGGTTTCTATTGCTGTGAAAAGACACCGTGACCACGGCAACTCTTACAAAATTAAATGTTTATTTAATGGGGCTGGCTTATAGTTTCAGGGGGTTAGTTC
This sequence comes from Meriones unguiculatus, assembly GCF_030254825.1. NCBI lineage: Eukaryota > Metazoa > Chordata > Mammalia > Rodentia > Muridae > Meriones > Meriones unguiculatus. The sequence continues at coordinate 58,785,084 of NC_083363.1, read as the reverse complement.
ATTACATCCACGACAGTAAGCAGGCAGACAGGGTGCTTGCTGGAGGAGCTGAGAGTTCTACATCTGGATTCTTAGGCAGCTGGAGGGGCTGTAAGCCACCCTGGATAGAGCTTGAGCATATGAGACCTCAAAGCCCGCCCCCACAGTGACACACTTCCTCCAGCAAAGCCACACCTACTCTAACAAGGCCACACCTCCTAATAGTGTCACTCCTGTGGGCCAAGCATTCGAATACATGAGTCTGTAGGGGCCACACCTGTTTAAACCACCACGGATGGTTTCCTGGTTTGTAATTTATCATCATGAGTGATTTTGCTTTTTTGTCTCTGTGATCTTTTGCTGCATTATCCTTATGATGTTTTATTCCTCGAAAAGCGCACAGGGTAGTAGGTTACTTGCATTTTGTTTCTGTTTGCATGGGAGCACAGCTCCTCATGCTCACATTTTTTGGTCACCCTTTATTGATCCATGAACAACACACAGTGTACATGTTTAAATTACACAGATTGAAAAGGTTGCTGCTGGGCATGATGGTGCACACCTGTATCCTAGCCGTCAGGGCCGCCGAGGCAGGCGTTGCTCTGTGAGTTTGAGGCCAGAGTGGTCTATAAAGTGAGTCCAGGACAGCCAGGGCTACACAGAGAAAACCCTAGTTTGAACAAGCCAAAAGGAACACGGAAAAAGAAAGGTTGGCATGCGCTTTTCCATCTGGCCAGTCATAGCTGCAGTCCAATAGTGAGCACGCACACCTCCCCGCGAACTCTCATTCTCCATCTCTAGGCAGCGTCTATTCAGCTTCCGTCCTGAGTTCCGGCATGCGCCATGCTAATTGTGAGGTTTCCCTACGCTCTTGTACATACTTTTTTACATACTTTTTTTTGTTTCTGAGGAACGGTCGTTTACCTGGCAGCAAAACCTTGGGCTGTTGTAGTGTTGAGTTATCGAAAAGCTGCTGTTAACATGCTTATACAAGGCATTGTGTAAATAATCCTTTTGTTTCTAGAACTTCCACACAGGTGCTATATTTTCTTCAATATTTTTTTTCTGAGATTAATTTGTATCCATTGTATAGAATAGGGTTAAACGTTCATGTTTCCTCACATCATCTGGGGCTTCTGGCGCTAAGAAGACATTTGGTTCTCTATTGACTGTCATTGATGGCTTTGTTGAAAATTAGGTGATTGTACACATGTCCATTTCTGGACCTGCCAAGTTTCATTAATCTATTTTTAGCCACTACTACTGTCTTGCCTTTGTTACTAGAGGATTTTGTGTAGAAAACATGCGACTCAGACATAGAACTGCCATTTTTAAGTCTGCAGCTCAGCTGTGTTCACATAGTTGGACAGTGCCCACCATGATCTAACTTCTTCCTTCCAAGCTCAGATTCCTTACCCATATGGAGGATGCGATCTAAATGTTGCTGTGGCTTCTTTCCTTAAATTCATTCACTGATTCGTTCATTCATTGATTCATTCATTGATTCGTTCATTCATTCTTTTAGATAGTGCATCCCAACCACCACCTCCCCTCTTTCCCAGAGCCACTGTTCCTCAGTTTTCCTTCAGAAAAGAGCAAGCCTCCCAGTCGTATCAGCTGAACACAACATAACAAGTTACAATAAGACTAGGTACAAACCATATTAGGGGTCTCACAAAAACCCAGTCTAATCAACCACAGCGTGTGGACAGAAGACTTAGGGCAGGGTCTGTGTTTGTCCCTCAGTCTCTGTGAAGCCCTGTGAGCCCTGCTTAGTTGATTCTGTGGGCCTTGTTCTCCTGGTGTCCTCATCCTTCTGGCTCCCACAGTCCTTCTCCCCCTCTTCTGAGTGGCTCCCCAAGTGCAGTGTTTGGATGTGTGCCTCTGCATCTGCTCCCGTCAGCTGCTGGAGGAAGCCGTGGCTGCTTAGCAAGGTGGACATCTTGCGGCTCCCGCCTGGCCTTGCAACCTTATTTTCTGCAGCCAAATAAACTTGCATTCTGTGTTTTGGATGTACCGTGTTCTTTCCTCTTATAGTCCCTATGTGGCTTCCGTGTCACTGTTCTTTCAGAGTTTAGTTGTAACCATCAGCTCCTCAGACATACTTTCCTCGTGTATGGCACTTCTTCAGTCCCTTTCACAGCAGCTTCCCAATATTTCTGTAATCATTTCTCAATGTATAAATACTTATATATCACTTACGTAGTTTCCCCTGTATCTTCAGCTCCATAAGGGCAGCAGCCAAAGACACCAGCACCGCACTGGAGGAGTAAGCGCCTGGGGCTCATGACCTCACATGCTGTAAAGGAGACTTCCCTACAGGATTTGCATTGTTTGCCAAACATAAGGAAATCAGTAACATTAGTTTGTGATGTTCCATATATACCTAAGATTGGATCAAATTGTTCTCATTTTAATTACATAGTGTGGCCTATTATTGATATGATTATGGGACCAGGTTTAACCTGAAAATCAACTGTAGGAATAGGATGAAAGTAAAAGATACAATGAAATATTTTGATATTTCTTCTATCTATAATATAAAACTTTGGTTTTAACATTTTCATTCTTATTTTCTTCCTTTTATAGACCGAGACAACACTTGGCCTCAGCTCATATCAGCAGAAGAGGTAAGCAGGGCTTATATATGTCAGCACGCAAACATGTCTCCTCTCCTCTGCAGTTAGTTCCTGCAGGACTCTTGCTCACCTTCTGGGACTGTTTTCTGATAAACAGGCAATGTTATAAAAACAGTTTGTCATGTTTTTCATTTTGTTGTTTGTTTTGCTTGCTTTGGACTCTGGCTGGCCTGGAACGGTCTCTGTAGACCAGGTTGGCCTGAGACTTACAGAGATCTGCCTGCCTCTGCCTCCCAAGTGCTAGGATTAAGGGTGTGCACCACCACACTTGGCTTTATGCTGTGTATTTCTAAATATTGTGTGTGGAAAACCAAGTTTAAATGTGAGTTCTCATGTGGTACAGATATAACACACTGCTCTAAAATTGTTTCTGTGACTGTAACAAGACCTGAGGTAGTTGACTGGAAAAGAGAAAAGGTTTGTTTGACTCACAGTTTTGGAAATTGAAAGCCCAGCCCAGCACGCCAAAACAAAGCTGCTCCTTATCCCCAGCGTCAAAGATAGAGAAAGGGTCGCACAAGCTCCTTCAAAGGCACACTCCCTGTGACCGAGAGACCTCGTGTCAAGTCCAGCCTGTACAGTCTCTCTGGGACCAAGCCCAAACATGGGCCTTTCAGGGACATGGAAGATCTAAGCTGCAGCTCTGCCCCGGCCATATAGAAAGGTCTTTACTCAGAGCAGAGGTGCCCTTGTCCTATCAGAGTATCAGGTGTGTAAGTCTGTAGTGGCTTCTCTTGAGTTCTAGAACTAACACATCTAGAACCAGCACAGTAGAAAAGCACACCTCAATTCCAGCAGGTTGAAAATTAGCCATGGAATACGCGGGTTTATGGTTATGGAGGCGATATTCATCCATTATCACAGTCTGGGCTTAGAGCTGGAGAGATGGCTCAGTGGTTAAGAGCGTGTCTGCTGTTGCAGAGGACCTGGGTTCAGTCCCATCACCTACATGGCTCTTCTGACCTGACAGTCTAGCATTGTATTCTCTTTGATTTGTCTCATTGAACAGGGAATCTTTCAGCATTTTCTCTATTTTCTCTGTGGCCCAGCTTTTCCCAGCACTCGAAAGGAAGAGGCAGGCGCATCTCCAGCCTAGTCTATAAAGCAAGTTCTAGCACAGCCAAGGCTACACAGAGAAACCCTGTCTCAAAAAAACAACAAAACAAACAAACCAACAAAATGTGAAGGAGGTGAGGATCCCTTTGAAGCATTGGGAAAGAAAGTTGCCGTGATTAATAGTAACTGGTAAGGAAGTGTCTGAAAGAAAGGAGAGATTGGTCAGCAGTGTCTTAGAGTCCTCTGTATGCTAGAGTTGTACATGTACCCTCCTGGAGAACAGCAGAGATACAAATCTGACGTGGTTCATTTGTGGAGGACTCCAGGGCACTGGAAAAGTGTATGGAAATCAGTGTTGGCGTTGTTGTTCTGGGATATGGCACCCTAGACACAAATGCCCTGAATGGTGTCTGTCCTCAAAATAGTCTTTTAGCCAAGGTGACGGTTAACTTGTTACTGACTGAGCGTTGCCTGGCGTGAGGGCATCTGTTTTGCATGGTCTGTTAGAGACTGAGCCTTTGGTGGGAGATTAGGAATCAGAGCACCTGAGTTACCAGTTCACCAGTTTGTCCTTACATGAAATTCTGGGCAAATTTTTTTTTTTTACAAATTGGATAATTAATTCACCATGTGGCATATATTACATCTAGTGTAAGCAGTGCAATTAAAGGCTGTTCTGAGATGAAATGTGAACATTTTTTCAGGTACTAGCAGCTTGCAGGCTTTAAGCAGATGACTGCAAGCTTTGATCATTCAGTCATTCAGCAAATATTTATCTGGATTCTTAGGTGCAGCAGGCATTGTTCTAACCACTGACAGTCATTCTCTGTTGCAGTAAAATAAGCTGTCAGGACACGATGCCATCCAAAGCTGCAGACTGGAGTTTGGGCGAGCTTGGTGGCCCCTCTCTGACATGGTGCTTCTGAAGGGGAGGCAGGCAGGATCTCTGAGGCTAGCCAGATTAGTCTTATTGGTAAGCTTCAGGTTCCAGTAAGAGACTTTGCCTCAATGTGTAATGTGGAAAGTGATAAAGACACTCAACTTCTGCGCACACACACACATGCACACACGCTCTACATACATGCCCCAAAATGCACATAAGATAACATCTTTTGAAGTGTCACATGGAGAAATTGCCGTTGTAGAATGCTACACTCTTCAAAAATATACTTTAAAGATGAAGACATTTCAAGACTATTGTGGCTAAGAGAGAAACACTTGTCTAGCAAACTGGCACTTTAGGAAGTGTTAAAGGCTGAAGATAATTAAGCCATTCCAGATTTAACAATAGAATGAAGAACGTCAGAGAAGTCAAAATGTGTTGATACATATAGAAATGTTTCCTAATTAAAATTTTAATTGGTAGATGATTTATAAAAACAAAAAAAATAAAATAAACTTTATGAGATGTACTGCATGGCATGCATCCCTTGTATAACAAAGTCGAAAGACAGGAGCAGAGGATGGAAGAGTTGAGCTCTGATCTGACGTTGTCTGTGAAGTGCTACATTATTGATAGACAGTGATAAGATGAACCCTGGAACTATTAAGATCACTTTAAAAGAGAACAAAGACATACAGCTAATATACTAGTCACAGATAAAATGTTAAATAAAAGATTGTTCAGTTGTTATATTTTAAAAGGTAGGAGAGGAGAACAAAGGGACCAAAAAGCAGTTAAAACGAACAAACTAGAAAACAAGCAGCAGCATGATAGACTGTCCAGACCCAGTGAGTGACACAGTATGTTGGCATACTTTTTAAAAACTCTTCTATTTGCAGTTCTTTTATCTTTTCTCCCTACTGCACCCCAATCCCTTCCAACACCAGGTAGGAGAGAGGAAGGAATGGTTAGTGGGAGAGGAGGCGCAGTTCTTTCTTAGCTGCTTCCTGCTGGTCAGGGTCGTCAGGTTCCTTGGAGCCAGGCCAATCCTCATTTCAGGAAATCTCCCATCTTTTTGTTTCACAACAGCAAGCAGGGGCAGCAAGGGGGAAGCAGCAGTCTGCTCTTTCTCCGAGCTCTACACTCTCTGGGCCCTGGCATTTACTTTGTCTTTCCAGAATCCTCGGAGTTAAACTCTCTGCAGCTGGCAAAGAGCTCCTCTCAGAGCCCGCATGAGACAAATAGTCTGCTGCTGTGGACCATCTGAATCAGTCCCCCATCCACACCCGGGACCCAGACAAAAACCATGTTTACACCCACAATAGTAGTATGAAGTGTTTGAGCATCAGGTGTCAAATTTCATTAAAAGAAAGAACCATGCACGTGTTCTGTACAAAGAAATGCTTTGTTTAAACCTGTGCTTAATACTTCACCTTTGTAACCGTGTTTTATTCTTCAGGAATTTCACAGTGTATTGTGAACACATTCACCTCCTCTCCCCCCTCCCATTCCTTCCCACCCGACTTTGAGATTATTGTTTCTTTCCTCTCCCTCTCCAGTGGAATCCAGTTTGTGCTGCTCAGCTGGCCGTAGGAGTGGCTCCTGCCCTGGTGCATGATATACCTAATAGGTCACATCATAAAGAAAAGTGACTTTCCTTCCCCTAGCAACTACCAGATGTCAATAGCACACCGACTGGTGGGATTTTGTGCCCACCCTCTCCACCTCTGCGCTGGGATTTTATTGGGCTGGAGCTTGTTTGGGTTGTGTGCATGATGTCATAATTGCTCTGAGTTCATATCTGCATTTGCCCTGTTCTTTCCTTTCTTCTCTACCACCTTTGGCTCTTAAGATTTTCCTCTCTGAGAAGCCCTGAACCTTGAGAGGAGGGATGTGATATGAATGTTCCATGTAGGGCTGAGCATACCACAGTCAATTGTCTCACTAATGTCTTTCCTTATATTTAATTTTCCTGACTCTTACATGGAATAAATGATTTGTTTTTCTTATCTTTCTAAATGACTTTGAAAAACAAAGGAACAAAAAGAAGCAGTGTTTACTTTTTTAGCCCAGGCCAGTCATCAACTCATTTCTAATAGACAGTAGTGTACCTGTACATAAACGCTGAAAGTGTAAAATATTTGGGATAAAGTGTCAGTGTTAGCGTATAGGCAGCCTGCTTCTGGGCTGCCTGGTAACCTATGATGTCATCGTGTGTCCCCCACCAGGTGTGTGTCTCAGTTACGCACAAGATATAAAAGGATCAGCCTGCTGCTTTGTCTGTCTCTCTCTCTTTCTCCTCCTCTCTTGCTCTCTCCTGCTCTCTTCCCTTTCTCTGTCAGAGCATCCTCCCACCCCCAATTCTGTCCCTCTGTCTCTCTCTGTCTCTGTCTCTGCCCTCATGGCTCACTCTGGCCCTAACTCTCTTCTGCTTCCCTTCCCTTGAATAAACTCTTTCATGTAATATCTGTTGTGGCATCGTTTTTAAAATTATAACAGTCAGTCCTTAGAGTTATTTGCAATCTGGGCAAATTTTTCTTAAGATATCAAGAACATGTACCATAAAAGAAAAATGATAAATTAGACTTCATTAAAATTAAAAATTTTTGCTGTTGAAGATACAACTATGAAAAAGGTCAAGGGGAGCGTGTCGCCTGCACCCATACCCCAGAGTGTCAGTCACGCACAGGCAGCCTGAGCTCAGACAGCACCTCATCTGAGAGAGGAGGCAGCACAGAACACACCCCGTGACAAAGACAAGTAGCCTAACAAGTAAAGAGAAGGTGTTTGCCATCGTTAGTCTGTGGAATTCCCGTCAAACTGCAGCGTGTCGATACATACCGTATATTACACGGGCTGAGCCCTGCTCGCTTATCTAAGGAGCCGCTCCTCTGTCTCTAAGAAAAATCAGATCGGAAACTACTTAATTGTTGATGGTTGTCAGTTTTTACTTGCCCATCCTCCGTCTGTGTCTGTAATGATGCTTTGTGAGTCAGCATATAGAAAAGTAGTTGACAGATGTGAGAGACTGTGGTTACAAGTTCACATTCCTGCTCTCTGTACGACACAGAATGAATCCAGTTCCGAAGGCGGGACCTTGTAGTTGGCATTTCTAGGACTTCTAGGTGTTTGGGTTAACGTGGACCACTTTTCTTTTAAGAAATACTGTGTCCAGGTGTGGTATCTCTCCCCACCAGCTGTAAATTCAGCAGTTGGGAGGCTGAGCCATGAAGAGCACAAGAATTCAGGACCAGCCTGAATACAGACTAAGACCCTCTCTCAAACCCTGCCCCAGAGTGGGTCAGAGTGCCTTCTTTTAGTTAGTAGTTAATTCTAAGCAGACAACTGTAGACTTCCTAATTTAACACTTCTTCAGCACCAAGGAAGTCATACAGATTTTATTTGGAAGTGATGTGCTCAACTTTAACCCAACAGTTAACCAAACAATAGAGTTCATTTCCCCAGGATTTCATTGTTCGCTAGCTTGAAGTCAGAAAAGTCTTCAATTTCTGTGTCTCCAAATCTGGAGGGGTGTGTGTGTGTGTTTGTCTGTGTCTCTCTGTGTGTGTCTGCCTGTCTTTGTGTATGTCTCTGTCTGTGTGCACGCGAGTGTATGTGTGTTGGCCAGAAGCTAGCCTGAGACATTGCTCTTTAGGCGTCTTGCACCTTTTCTTTGTGAGGCAGAATCATTCACTGCCTCGTGATTGGCCAGTTAGTCTAGGCTGACAGACCAGAGACAGCCCCCGGGACCCGACTTCTGTCCATCTCCCTTGTATTAGGATTATCATTTTGCTTCACCATGCCTAACTTTTTTTCTTGTTGGTTCTGGGGATCAAACTGACGTCCTTCTGCTTACAGGGCATTTTACTAAGAAAGCTCCCCAGCCCTGCAAATAATTTTTCATGAAATTTTAGAAGACAGGTGTATTGATAATTCAGAGGAAATAATTGCTAAAGAAAACATGAAAGCTATGACAACACCCCAGATAGGCTTGCATTGAAATCGACAAAGGAATATATATCATTTTTCATATTATCTATTTCCTCAATTTATTTTTTAGCATCACTTTCAAACATTTGAACGCTGTTAATCAGTATTAAATTGTGTCTTGGCATATGTAAGTCAACATGATAGAATCATTTCATCATCTGCATATACATGACAACTGTGTTACTGCATTGTTTGTTTTTTTTTTTTAAACAAGGCAATATTTGTGCCTGCTTGTATTGAGCCATTTAAAATTATTCCTTAGAGGTGACTCTGCTGTGTTTTGAAAATACACATTTATAAAGGATTCGTCTTTCACTGTTTCCTCTTTCTCATTTTCTGTCTGTCTGTCAGTCCCATTAGCAGTTGTGGGGTGCTGCCTTCTGCTGAGTTTACAGGAAACTTTGGCACAGGGCCTGAAGCCTACTTCTAAGGATGTGTCAGGAAAGGGAGGGGAAGTGCTACTTGCAAATGGTGTCTACTGTAACTGTCCAGTGTTTGGGCAGCACATACAGAGACAGTGGCCAGCTACCAGGGTTAACTCAGCCAAGGCTACTGTCTACTGGGAGGACCAAAACTTGGCAGGAAGTTTCTTTGTGTAAGTCGCCATGTCTGTCTAGCTACTATTGCTTAGCTCCATCTAACCAAGACACTATATTTAAATGCTCCAAAGTGATACTCCTGAACATTTTCCCACACAGCCTGCCCTTCTTTCACTAGTCCCTCACAGATCGTCAGTGTCTGCATATCATCCTCAGTTACCATCCAGAGTCAGTGGAACTGTTGTCTAAGCTCCAAATAGGCCGGGGAAGCAGCTGCTCTCCTCTCTGTTTGGGCTGCCTTAGCACTACCCTGCTTCTGTCTTGAGTTTTTACAATGTATTCTTCACACTGCAGCCCAGAATTACCATGCAAAACAATGCCAAATCTTAGGACTTATTTGTTTAAAACACTATTGTAGTAGTTAACTTTTCTCGTTGTTGTCACAAAATATCTGACAAGAAACAAAGTTTCCCGTTGAGGGGGTACAGTCCTGTCATGGGGAGAAGCCATAGGTGGCTGGTCATACTGGATCAGCAAACACAGAGTGGAACAGGAAGTGTGACCAGGCTACAAAACCTCAGGGCCCACCCCCATGGCCCACTTCCTCCAGGACAGCTCTACTTCCTGAAAGTTCCACAACTGTGCTGCTGGCTGGGGACCCAGTGTTCACATGCACGAGCCTGGTGAATGTGAGTCCACTGAAGCTCTAGAGGGTGTTTCTTACACTTAGAATAATAGCCACACTCCTAGTTTGACCTCTGACCTTTTCCCTCTCCTCCCTTCACTCTGGTCTTTTCTCTGTCTTTGTTCTCCATCGTGGCAGACCCATTCCTACCTTCCACCCTACTTCTCTACCGTCTGTTTTCACCCATTCTGCTGGGTTTGTGTTGAGTGAAGTTTGGCCTCTACCACTTTACAATTTTTCATTTGCAACTTACAAAATAGATTCTGGGTTCTGTAGGGGGGAGAACTGTATCTTAATCTCCTTTGTACCTGTAACATTGTACACAAATATGTATGTGAATTAATAACTCAGGTGATTATGCCAGGCATTACATTTTCCTTTTCTTAACTTGATAAGGTTTTAGAATAGGTTCAAACACACGAGCCGGAGCTGGAGAGTTGGCTCAGTGGTTAAGAGCATTTGTTTTTCTTAAAAAGGATCCGGGTTCAGTTCTCAGCACCCACACGGAGGCTCACCACCTCCTTGGGCACCCAGGCACATATGTGGTGTACAGACATACGTGAAGGGAAAACACACACACACACACACACACACACACACACAAAATAACAAAATAAATTAAAAAAAAATTTAAACATGTGAGCTTAATATCTCTTATTTTAGAGGAGCCAAAGAATGCTGTCCCTTTGTCATGTCTACAAAGGACAGAAAATGATGCAGCTGTGTCTGCTTTTGCCTACAAAGAGCTGAGCCTTCTCATCCTAGTGTGTGTAGTTTTGTGTCGTGGTGTGTCATGATCTTGAGATTTGCTGTCTTCTTTCTGTTCCATTTCTGTCACTTATGTTCAACATGCATATATAGAAAGAGGGAAAATCAAACAGCACAAAAAGATAGTCCAAATTGGCAGAACTTAGAACATTTTTGGAGTTGATTCATGTCAGCTCAGTAGCCCCATTCCATTTTCAGTATGTATGTCCTAATTTGGAAACTTACATCTGTGTGATCTGAGCAAGTGGTAGGAATACAGTAGTCTCTGGTGGGTTGTGTCTCATTTCTTCAGACAAACACATCCAAATCCAATTTGAAAGTTACTTTAGTAATTGACTGCATTTCTAACTTCATGGTGTCTAAACATATGACTGTAGGTATGTCAGTACTGTCTGCTCCCCAAGTTCCTTGATACCCCACATTACATGCTACCTCTGGATATCTGAGTCCCACAAAATCCTCTTAAAAATGGTACTCAGATATTTAGGCCAGAACACCATTGTGTTCCAAAGTCTTGAGTGTTCCAATGCTTTGAAAGCCCTAGACCCAAATTCATTTTGTTTTTAGTTCTTTGCCACTAAGCTGGAATGTGATTTTTATCTCTGTCAAATTTATGCAACTTTGCTACAACTTATTCATCATGTTGTATCAAAGAGCTAAGAAAACATGTTAAACTATATTGTTACTAATTATATCAATCAAGAAAATTTCAGGGCTGGAGAGATAGCTCAGCGGTTAAGAGCACTGTCTGCTCCTGGAGAGGTCCTGAGTTTAATTCCCACCACCCACATGGTGGCTCATACTATCTATATTGGGATCTGATGCCCTCTTCTGGCATGCAGGTATATAAGCAGATAGAGTACTCATGCAGAAACTAAATAAAGGGATAAATTTTAAAAATAAAGAAAATTTCATTATGCAGTCTACTGAAACATGTCTGTTTTCATATACCTTTCTGTAAAAAAAAAAAAAAGTATTCCCCCCCCTTTTTCCCCCCTTTTCTTTCTTCCTTGGTTTGTTTGTTTTAGATAGGATTTTGCTAGATAACCAAGGCTGGATTTGAAGTCATAGTACTCCTGCCTCTACATTCTAAGTGCTGAAATTACAGGTACCCAGAGTTGTAGAACATTGGGTTCCACGAATGTGTCAGCGTATGTGCACGTTTGTGTGTGCAGGTTACACTTGTGCACCGAGAGGCCAAAGGTCACTCAGAGCTGCTGTTGCCAGGTACATCACCTTGCTTTTCAGGCCAGTTCTCTCTGGTCTGAAAGTCGTCAGGTGCTCTGGGCTAACCATCTAGAGAGTCTCAGGGACCTGCTGGTGTCGCTCCTCGGATTGCTGCCATGCTCAGACTTCTCAACGTGGGTTTCCTGGCCGGCTTGTGTGCTCACGCAAGGCAGAAGCTTTGCCAGCGGAGCCACCGCCCCTCCCAGAGTCCTGTTCTCTTACAGCGCCACACACCTATGATGTACAGAGTTGAGAACTGCTCCTTACACTTCTTTTTCTTTCCAGCATTTCCCTGTACCGGGGTAACTGCAGGCCCATACGATTTGAACCACCAATGCTGGATTTCCATGAACAGTAAGTAATTTGGAATGGTAGGACTGTTTTCCTTGCATTTTTCCTGCCCTTTGCCTGTGTCAGCTGTGTGAGAAAGCTACACTTTTACGTCTTAGCAAAGCAAATGATGTGAAGCCCTTTGAAACTAGAAAACAAGTGTCTGTTAAGAATCTGAGGGCTGGAGGGATGGCTCAGTGGTTAAGAGCACTCTCCGCTCTTCCAGAGGTTTTGAGTTCAATTCCCGGCAACCACATGGCAGTTTATAACCATCAATACTGATCTGATGCCCTCTTCTAGCATGCAGGTGTATGTGTAGATAGAGCACTCATCTACATAAATAAATAAATCTTTTAAAAAAGAAAAAGAATGTAACATGATACAGACTTTGAAAGTGTAAACGTTCCGACATGCTCCACTCTAGTTCAGAGGATCCCTGTGAGAAGTAGCGTGCGCATTGAGGCCTGCTCTGAGCGGCACCTTGTCTCTGGTTCAAGTCATTCGGGTTGAAACTGCATGATACGGTGCTCTGAAGGTGCTTTTGTCAGCACACTGACAACAGTGTGCTCAGCGGCCCCAGGGAGGTCCCAGCAGGTCCCACAGCTCTCTTGGGGCAGTCACCTCCTGCCTTTGGGATGCTTGTGTCGCCCCCCTCAGGTCTCGAGTTAAAACAAGTGTTCACCCTACTGGGCTGCACTTGCAGGTGGGGGAAGAGGGCATCTTACCCTGCTTGTAGCGAGCCATGTGTGCAGCACCATGGATTAGAGTCTGCACTAGGAGAGCGCGCAGTCAGGTTTGGCTCTGTGTGTGCGTGCATTTGGAAGTATGTTTTACTCCGGTGTGGGCAGGTAATGGTCATCTTATTTTTCCTCTCAAGTAATTGTTTATGCTATAAGCCTGTCCTAAATGAAATTTAAATGCTGTACACATTCTTTGGTTTAATTATTCTTCTGCCTTTGGGAATATGGGCTGTTTCTTTTCTTTTTTCTTATTCTGTCTTTATGTTGCCTCTACAGTGAATTTCTAAGCAAGAAGGCCAAAGTTTGTGTTTCAAATTTTGAGATTGATAAATAGGTAGTAGGTACTAGACCACATATGCTTTGCTGAGTCACAGGTTCTAAACCGTCCTTTGTGGTGTCATGTCCTCTGCCAGAGCAACACTTTGTATTCCACCTCCTCAGACATTTGATTATATCAGTGTTTTAGGTCTACTCTGGCTGAACAAGTAAAAATTAGTTTTCTTTATCACTGTTGATGTTCATTTAGCCTCTCTTGCTGTAGTAAACACAAGTTTAAGTACATTTTTCATAGTTTCAGATTTAGAAATCAAACATATCATTTGTATTTTCTGAAACATGGCTGGGTATGAATCAGAAGACACTTAATAACCTTTTTTTTCCTGGTGATGAGATTCCTTTTTTTTTTGGGGGGGGGAGTGTTTCAAGACAGGGTTTCTCTGTGTAGCCTTGGCTGTCCTGAACTCACTTTGTAGACCAGGCTGACCTTGACCTCATAGAGATCCTCCTGCTTTTACTTCCCCAGTGCTGGGGTTCCAGGCTTGTGGCGATATTTTTACAGAGATCCTGGGTCGGGGGGAGGGGCTGGGCATGCAGAGAAGAGTTTTCGTGTGCTTCTACATGGGGTCAGTGTTCATTAAGTAGCCATTATGCAAGTAAATGCGTCTGTGGTGTTCAGTTTTACAGACTGTGGCGTTCAGATAGGAGTTAAAGGATTATGTTGTTTTGCAAAAGGTTTAAGTACTTTTAGGACAGTAAAACTCAGGAGACAGTAGGATGTTTGAACTAAGTAGTAAGGGCTCTACTCTGATGATTTATGTTGCTGTCTTGGGTAACTATGCTCCCATGCAGTGTGGGGACGTATCAGGGAGACCTTAATCAGCTCTATGGTTATGAACCCCCAGCTTCTCGGAACTAAAACGGAATACTTTGATTTTATGTATATGTATATAGACACATACTTAAGTTTGTGTGTGTGTGTCTGTGTGTGTCTATACATTGTGTACCCATGGAGGCACAAAGACTGTCAGATCCCCTGGAACTGGAGTTAGAGTTGATTGTGAGCCACCCAGTGGGGGTACTGGGAACTGAACTCAGGTTCTCTGGAAGAGCATTAAATGCTCTTAATTGCTCAGCCATCTCTCCAGCCTGTGTTCGAATCCAGGACATTGTGCATGTTAATGAAGTATTTTACCACTACCGTGTGCGTGTGTGTGTGTGTGTGTGTGTGTGTGTGTGTGTGTGCATCTCATAGACCCAGAGTTTCTATTCTTTCTGAATTACAGAGTCAGTGATATTCTGTTTAACAGCACAAAATGCACTAAGACAGGGGCAGTAAGAACATTGCAAGAAGTGTAAAGTTCTTAATTCAGTTACAGATATATCACAGTCTTCTTTAAGTGAAAACCATTTAGTGAAAGGGGGCATTGTATTTCATGTTTATCAGTATGGTTAATTATTTTTTAAAAATAGGCTTTCTTTTCTCTAGTAAAATTATCTTTGAGTGTATTCTCAGAGAAGGGAAGCATAGACTATTGAGCTCCATGCTAACACTGTGGCATTAAATAATATTGATGCAATTCTGTGGGATATGGAGGCAAAAATGAAAATTAGTTCCCAGCACCAAATTTTTAGTGAAAATTCCAGTTTAAAAAATCAATAACTACTTTTGAGACATTATTTCAAAGTTTTTATATAGTTGTTTTTGCTTTGTGTGTGTATGGGTATGTTTGTGTATGTGGCTAGAGATTGATGTCAGAGAGCACTGTTGGTGTCTTCTTCCATTACTGTTGGCCTTATCTTAAGCGGGGTTGTTCACTGCCTCTGGAGCTCACTGATTCAGCTAGACTGGCTGGCCAGCAAGCTCCTGGGATCTGCTTGTCTCCTGCCCGGCACTGGGATTACAAAGGTGTGCTTCATGCCTGCCCCTTTATATAGGCGCCAGATCTGAACTCAGTTCCCTGTGCTTAGGCAGCAGAACTGTTCTGACTGAGCCCTTCTCCCAGCCTTTCATGTGTCTGTGGAGGGTGTTTTGTAGATTTTAGATTAAAACAGACAAACAACCTTTCATTATAGAAAAATACCTGAACAGAAGCTGAAATTTCCTTTCCTAATTATTTGCCTCTTAATTTTTTTATTAACGCTCTATCTCCAGAGCAGGAGAACTTGGGATAAAGTTAAGCGAGATTCTGAAATGATGATTTTAATCTGTTTGTGAAATGTTTGTTTCTTTCCTTTTTGAATCTTGTATTTCTTTGAGAATGAATGGACCCTCTTGCTTCCTTTTCTCTAAAACACACAATTGCACATAACAGTATTCAGGAGGCTGGAACAGGAGAAGGTTGTAGCATTTTAGAGACACCTCCCTCACAGTTCCTAATTTGACCCTTAAGAGCTTGTGAAGGTTGGTATACCTGAGTGGTATATGGTCACTGTAATAAACATAAAAGCAAAATACTCGGGAGGGCAAGAAAGTGAAGAGTTATCATAGTCTGACCATTTAGAACCTCTGCATTTGTACTGTCTTCCATGTCCTGTGCATTTATATTTATGGACTCACAAAAACATATCCCACATTTTATAAATATACTATCGTTTAACTTGCTTTTCAACTCAGTATATTGTGAACCTCCTTGTTGCTTACTATTTTATGTGGTATTAGCATCACATTCTATGGGCATATTTGTTAAATTCGTTTATTCTTAATTGTTTGAATATTTTGTTAGCAGTCCGTATTGAAACTGGTGTGTCACTTACAATGTGACTCTTCCCTCAGGACAGTCCCACTGAAAGGACACAAAGAACACTGAAGTTAGCCTTTAACAACGGTCCTGGATGATTATGACTAGACAGAGGAGGTGGTAGGATAGTAAAGTTATCACTGCCTGGGGAGGAAGTAGGTGGGCTTTCTCGTTGAGACTGGCCCTGATCAGAGAGCAGCTGGAGGCTCAGGAGCTAAGAGAACCTTTGTAAGCCTTCATGAAGATCCAGGGCAGATGATCGTCAGCAGAGCACGAACAAGGCAGGTGACGGTGAGGAAAACTATCAGAAACACAGGAAAGGAGCTGATCTCAAGGGCAGCACCCTGTGCTGCTCCAAAGGCAGAGAAGGGAGCAGAAAGGAGCAGTGTTCTCTGTGGCTAATGTCTGCACTCCAGCTCACTACGGTCGAAACCTTATCTAGAATATGATGGTATGGGGAAAGGGAGTCTGCAAAGAGAGTAGGCACAAGGGAAAACAGTCCTCATACACAGGGTGCTTACAGCTGCCCTACCCTGTGTGTCAAGAAGGTACATCTGTGAGCCACAAAGAGGAACCCACCAGAACCCAAGTGTGCTGGTAGGCCATGCTCAGATTTCCTGGTACTAGAACTGTGAGAAAGACGTTACTAGTGGTTATAATCCACTGAGTGTATAGCATTTTGTTACATTTTCTTAAATTAACTAAGACATTGTTTTTCCATTATTTAAAAATATCTGCACCCAGTCTAAGAACATCAAACGTTGTCTATTTTATTTCACAAAAATAGAACTAGGGTTATAGAAGGTAGATCTTTGTGGGCACATGGGAAAACATGCAGAATGGTAGTTCATTTGGAGACTCAGAACCTGCTGGGGATCTTAAGTGTGTGTGCCTAAGTATATGTTTAGTTGTGTGGGAGGGCATACGAGAGGCTTGGCATATATGACTGTAGGAGCTGGTTACACCCACATTGAGGAAGATGGTGAACAGCTACAACCCTGAGTCATGTCGCTGATCTTTTCCAGGCAGGCAGCAGGGGATCATGAGCAAGGGAGAGCAATTGAAAGTCCATTTGGTTCAAGAAAAGGGCCTCAGCTGTCCATGAAAGGACTTCCAAGTGATTAGCAGACCTGCCTAGAGGGAGCTCCCCTTTGATGTAAGTCAGTGATAAGGACTTAATCACATCTGCAGAAGCACTCCCAGCAGCACCTGCCTTGGTGCTCCAGTAGCTTGGGGAGGTTTGTATGCTACAGGCTGTGCTGGCTCTCTTAGCAACTCCAGCCTGAAGAAGAGATTCAGAGGACAAGGAGAAGTGCGCTGGAGAGGAATTCAGGGACTGTAATTTAGTCCAGCCCAGGGTTAGCACCCAGCCACTGTACGAATATAGACGTCAAGATTTTTAAATTTAGTGCTCTTGTCTCTAAAAATGGAAGATCTTATGCTTGAAATTCTGTGTTTGGCAGTTTAGAACCTAGGTTTTTAGGAGACTCAAGAGTAGCTTCATGACAAGAAACTGAGAAAATGTTTTCACTACAGAATATTATTCCTAAGTGGCTCTAGGAAGTAGCCAGTTGCTAAAGGAAATCAAATGTGAGTTCACATCCTCTTTGAGTTACGTTTCTTCCCCACTTTAGAAACAAAACATTGTTACTTAATTGAATTTTTTCCTGCATTGATCTATTTTCTTTCTTCCCTCAAACATCTGTGCTTTTCTTAAGCGGGAAACGTGAGATCAGAACACTGCTCTAGAGTAACTCCTGAGAGCTTCATGTACATTTCCCGCTGACACCTACTCCCCGGCCCCACTTCGGTTTTTGTTAATGTATGTCCAGCGTTTTTTCAGTTGTTCAACCTTTAGGGACAGTGACCGTGTAATTCTATTTAAGGTGGTTATAGCATCCCCATTCTAGTCTGGGGTCAGGTCACAGGCAGATATGACCTGCGGAATATGAGAGCAGGCCTAGGGAAGCTCTGGGGAGGTTTTGTTCCTCTGCACCGTTAAATGTGTGTGAAAGAAGTGCCCCTTTTCTGTGCTAGGTATTGTAGTGCTGGCGGGGGTGCTGTGGCAAGCGTCCTGTCCTCAATGTTCGGCAGAATAGAGCCAGGGCCTGTGTCTCACACCAGAGAAATGAAAGGGTGTGTGCCCTGGGCAGTGCACCTGGCATGCTGAGCTCACAAACCCAGTGGCCATGCTGCCTGGGGCCTTCAGTTAGGGCACCATTTTGTCTTCTTAGTACTTTGTGGGGTGCAGGGCAGTCTTGTGTCTCTGCCTCCTTAATGCTGGGATCATATGTGCCAGCTTTGTATGTGGATGCTGGGGCTCACACTCGGGACCTCAGGCTCAAACAGCAAGTGCTTGACAAGCCAAGGCAGCCGTCTTCCCAGGCCCTTGTAGCTGTATGCACATCTGAAAGCAGCAGGCACCATGATGATTCAGTCCTAGGCTTTTAGCTGTCCCTTCCACAGATAAGGACCCTGAGAAACCAGCTAGAATGAGAAAACTGGCGTTAAGTACGGGTTGCCTGTGGCACTTCTGCGTCAGTCAGTGCTGTACTTGTTTAATTGTAAGTGAGAATGCTAGCTGAAAGTCCTGAAGGCAGAATGGGACAGATTCAGCGCCACTACAGACAAGCGGTCTCTCACCTTTACTTACTCTCTTATTCCCTACAAGGACGAGAAAAACCCTACTGACTCCTTCCGTCCCTGCCTTCTGTAGCCTTCTACCACAGGGAGACACTAGCTTCTATTTCTCTAGTCTAAAAAAGTCTCAGCATAGAGCAGTGGTCACCCCAGGTGGACACTCCGATAAAATGGGCCCTTTTTTAGATGCATGTGTATTGGTACTTTGCCTGCATATATATGTGCCACATTGTGCCTGTTACCTGAAGAAGTCAGAGGAGGGCACTGCATTCCCTGGAGACTCAGCCAAATATGAGCCCTATTTAAGTGTTTAGGTGCTGGGAACTGAGCCCAAGTCCTCTGCAAAAGCAGCAAGTGCTCTTAACCACGCTCCAGCCTCCCAGATAGGTTTTTCTTGACTTTTTAAAATTTAACTTTGTCTTTAATGTTTAATTTCTCCTTTCTGCCTTCCTGCTGGTTTCCAAATAACATTCTGTAGCAATCTATACACTCCTGACTTCCCTCACTCCCCATCCCCCAAATGATTTATGCCAGTGTTCTAAAGTGTTTTTCATTTCCAGTTTTTTCAACACTCACTGCAAACAGTAAAGGATGTTTGGGGTAGAGACTTGGTTCACTGAATTCTTTGGTTCATATAATTATTAGATGCAGGAAAAATGGCTTCAAATCTTCAGTTTAAAATCATTACTAACTGACTTTAACATGTATGTTAATAGGTTGTCGCTAGATACAGGAACCTTTTGTTAAAATAAGTTCAATCTATAAAAGATATTTTTTCCTAATTACTTTTTGGTATTCCAGGAAAATCAAGGAGGCCTCCTTTTTTCAAGAGTTGTTTGGTGCCTTGTAGTTTTTCTACTTCTGGTTCTTCGTTTGAAGGTTTTCTGATGTGTTTGTGAGAACTGTAGGGTTTTGTGGTGATTGAATGGTACGGAGTGTTGATGCTGACTTGGCCCAGGTTCCCGCCCACGGCTGCTCAACAGAATGCTGAGATTTCCATTCATAAGGTCTGTCTAAGGATATTTGGAAAACCATTTCTGCAGCTGTTTCCTGATAGTGCAGTGTCTTCTTATGTGACATAGGAAATGTGCCACTGACCACAGAATTGCAGCTTACTTTCTAAGTTAGTCTGTAGTTTCTAGATATTTCCTCTCAATTCTTTGGAGCCTTAGACTCCTAGAATCTTGACAGTCCAGAATCTGGACATTCATCTGTCTTGAAGCACAGAGAAATGTCTGATGGCTTCAGCTGTGTTCACCTATAAATACCTCCTATTGTTTGACTCCTCTGTTTGGAGAAGCCAAACAAATAGGACCCACTTTGTCAAGGGGCTGGACATCTGTTTAGTTTTATTTTTAAATTTAGCTTGTCTAGCCAAGCAGATCACACATGCTCCTTGTGGTAGACAGAACTGTAAAATGATTGGGAGGATTTCAGGCTTCTAATATGCATGCATATATGCATCTTTACAATCAGGCACTACACCAGGAGTGACTGGAATGAAGCTTCTGAGTCATAGGACCTTTAAAATGGAGAGATATCTGGGTGGGCCAGACCTAGTTCCAAAGCCCTCAGATTCTGGCTTGAGAATCATGACAGAAATGTTGGACATTCGAAGTAGCAGAGGAACTTGGTACAGGTTTAACTATTGCCAGTTTTGGAAATAGAGGAGCTGTACGCAAGAGATTTAGGGCAGCATGAGTTGTGCCAATAAATGAAATGCATTTAGCTGAGGGCTTTCAATTCATGTGCGGACCCAGCCTGCTAACAGTTTTCAGGAGCCTGTGGTAGTATAGAGCATAGAGAGGGAAAAGTGATGCGAGAGAACCCTGGACCAAGAGAGCAAAGGGCAGGCTGAACAGGGAAGGCTCTTCCTTCAATGGAGCCCTCTACTTTTGTGATGTGGACTGCCCAGAGCTTGAGAAAGCCTGTCTTCCGTGAACATGCAAACCTACAGTGGACTGCTGGTGCCCTTCCCACCATCTTCTCTTTATCCTCTCTATTCCTAATTTCCAGAACTCCTCTGTCAGCAAGTGTTTATCTCTACTCAGTGTGGCCCAGAACCTGTCCTCCTTGGTGCCTCAAGAAGACAAAGCCAGGCTAGCAAATTGTGAATCAAACCTCTCATCACCACCCTGTCCCCAGGCTCCTGGGAACTCCATACTTGTCTCTTTGAGCCCTGTCATTATAGCAGGCTATCCATAGCCTGTTAGAAAGAGATTTTAAAGTACCTGTCCATCTTGTTTCCTGTGTCTTTATCTTAGATTAGTTGTACTAAAGTTAGGCAAGAACAAAAGAATTATTGTGGACCTCCTCCTGATGGCTGTGCTATAAGCTGTGAAATGAAGTAGCCTAGGCTTTTGCTTCTCTATATAAAACAGAAGCACTTTTTTTGTGTATGTGATAGTCTAGCTGTAAGGCATAGCCTTCAGCGATGCTGAGAGAGCAGGCGCATCAGCCCACAGTGAGAAACTTGGAGGGACTTCATCTCTCATACTGTTTGGTATCTGCAAGGTGGTGGGTCCTGTCACTCTCAGAAATCTGGGTTTGGTTTAGGCCTCTGGGGTACCAGAATATGTCTAATCTCACCCCAGCAAAACTGCACACCAGCCAGCATCCTGAAGAAACTCTCAGTGCCACTCAAACCAATATCAGAGCCTTAAAAGGCAGCTTAGTTAAATGTTTGTGAAAGGCAAGGAAGGGTTCTTATTTATATAATTCTTAGAAAAAGAGTAGCCAGGCGGTGGTGGAGCACGCTTTCAGTCCCGGAATTCCGGAGGCAGAGGCAGGAGGTTCCCTGTGAGTTCAAGGAAGAGAGAGAGAGAGAATATTTGGTAATATGCAAAGGAAATATTCTTTTTTTTAATTTTATTTTTCTCATTAGTTATATTTTGTTAATTCTGTATTCCAGCTGTATCCCTCATTCCCTCCCCAATCCCACCCTCCCTCCCTCATCTCCTCCCTGCCCCTTTCCAAGTCCACTGATAGGGGAGGACCTCCTCCTCTTTCATATGACTCCGTTTTGTCAGGTATTTTCAGGACTGGCTGCAAAGTCCTCCTCTGTGGCCTAACAGTACTGCTCCTCCCTTGGGGCTGGGGAGGTCAAAGAGCCAGTCATTGAGTTCCTGTTAGAAATAGTCCTTGTTCCCCTTACTATGGGAAACCAATTGATTACTGAGCTATCACGGGTCACATCCGAGCAGAGGTTCTAGGTTTTATCCTCTCATAGTCTTTGGTTGAATGTCCATCTCTGAAAAGACCCTGTGCCCAGATATGTTTGGTCCTTGTGGAGCTCCTATCCTTTCCACAGCAAACTCCCCTTCTTTCATATGATTCCCTGCACTCTGCCAAAGGTTTGGTTTTGAGTCTTAGTATCTACTTTGGAACACTGCTAGGTAGAGTCTTTCAGATGCTTTCTGCGGTAGACTCCTGTCATACGTTCAATGCATATCCCATTTGTCTTTCTAAATGAGGATTGATCATCATACCCCGTGTCTGCTTTCTTGATTATCTTCTTTAGGTGTATAGATTTCATTATGTTTATTATATCTTTTAGGTCTATATAAGCGAGTATATTCCATGGTTGTCTTTCTCCTTCTGGGATACTTCACTCAGAATGATCTTTTCTAGATCCCACCATTTGCCTGCAAATTTCATGATTTCCTCTTTTTTGATTGCTGAGTAGTATTCCATTGTGTAAAAATACCACAATTTCTGTACCCATTCCTCCGTTGATGGACATCTGGGTTGTTTGCAGGTTCTGGCTATTGCAAATAAAGCTGCTACAAACATGGTTGAGCAAATGTCCTTATTGTGTACTTGAGCAAATTTTGGGTATATGCCTAGCAGTGGTATAGCTGGGTCTTGAGGAAGCACTATTCCTAATTGTCTGAGAAAGCGCCAGATTGACTTCCAAAGTGGTTGTACCAGTTTACATTCCCACCAGCAGTGGAGGAGGGTTCCCCTTTCTCCACAACCTCTCCAGCATGTGTTGTCACTTGAGTTTTTCATCTTGGCCATTCTGATGGGTGTAAGGTGATATCTCAGGGTCGTTTTGATTTGCATTTCCCTGATGGCTAATGACGTTGAGCATTTCTTTAAGTGTTTCAAGGAAATATTCTTACTCTATTCCAGAAACAACAGAAAATATTGAGTCCAAAAGTCAGCTGTGGGTTGAAAAGGAACAAATAAGAAATGTTGAATTGAATCTTTATTTAGATAATACAGAATATGAAAATTAATGTGAAATATATATTGAGCACATGGAATTCTTACCACCAACTAGTAAGCTGGAAGATGTTGCTTTAAAGAAAAATTGATGATGGGGGAAAAGTTTTTAAGGAAACACTATAGTTTCTACTTGGGCAATTAATTGTACTTTATCATAATGGTTAGCTAATGACATTTCTGATATTTTATTTTTAAGTCTGCTTTTCGAATCAGATTCATTATGGGGGCATTGTATCATAGTGTATAGTGGTGACTACACAAGAGTCAGAGTAGTTTTTCCTTTCTGAATGAAAAGTGTACATACAGAAGATACATGATAGCTGTATATCTTACATTTGCCACACAGCTGGAGAAATAGGGTGCCCAGTGAGCACTGTACCCGCTAGACCAGTGCCATTGTTCTCCTGTACTTGTGTAATCAGTTCTAAGGTTCTTAATAGTTGTACTCTCTATGCGTAGACAATTAAATACTGTTAGTTTTTTGTGCTTCTGAACTTAATTGCCCAGTGTTTTAAATTTTTGAGATACTTCAATGTGTAAAAAGTCTATTCCTGTATGAATTATTAACTTTGTGCTTCAATGTGCTGCGTACGACACACTATCTGTATCGTGTGGGTAGTCTAAACCAGCACTGCTGTTATCTGTGGAAATCTGTCTCTCAAGTACCCCCTGTGAAAACTGTGTCCCTACAGTCCAACCTTCCTCTTCCTTACCACAAGAAACCAGGAAGCCATTCACTGTGCTGCACTGTGCCAGGGAAGAGTTGGTGGCCACAGGTTTTTGTGATAGCTTCAGCATGGCTGCTTTGTGTTTTCCTAGGAAAGCCTGTGAACTAGTGTCTGGGTTCCTCAGAAAGGGAGCTACCCTGTCTTCGGGTGTAGTACCCCAGTGGGTTAAGGAGGGCTGGGTCTTTGTGTCCCTCTCCTATTGTCAGTTGTTTCTGTATCTGACCCCAAAGCTGTTGGAACACAGCCATACACTCATTTGTTTTTATTTTGTATGTGAAATAAGTAGAAAATCTGAAAAGAGTCAAAAATCAAAAGCAAAAATTGTGAGTACATGTTTGGAAAAAGCAAAACAAGATGAATCAATCCAACAAAAACTTTCTAGAAAGCAAGCTGTGCACAAATGATAGACGGCAGGGGCCTTTCTAATATGGTCTGCTTGGTTTATTGTCCCGATTCCAAACCAAAGATTCTGTTGGGAAGACAAACCCAACTACAGACAAGCATCCTTTTGTATATAGGTTCAGAAGTCCTCCACAAAGCGGCAGCAAACAGAAGTAATCAGCACGTTAGATAGTTGTGCCCATAAGCAAATAATACTATTGTGAGAGAATAAAGGAGAATACGTAAGAGCATATCAATAAATGTAGCAAAAGAAATACAGTACATGTCCATAGCAATCATTCTCAAAAGACCAAGAGCAGAAAGGAATGTGCCAACCTAATGAAGATCATCTGTGAAATCCCAATTTCATGCACAATTCTGTAAGAGTGAAACTGTCCTCTGCATCAAGAGCAAGATCACCTCTCTTCAGCATCATATTTATTCTCATTCAGGTAATAAGGTAGGAAAAAAGTCAGATGGCACACAAAAAAGAAGCAAGAATCTCCGCTTGCAAATGTTTCCTCTTCTATAGACTAGATACCCAGTCTAAATATAATATATTAAATAAAGGCTACTAGAAGTAATAAGTTTAATACGCACTGGATGCAAGACCAAAATAGAAAACTAAACTATATTTTTTTTCAATAGCATTGAAAACTTTTTAAGAGAGAGAAAAACAGTTGCAGCTAGATACGGCAGCCATATGCCTGTAACTCAGCATTCAGGTAGGGAGGAGAAACATGAGTTCAAAGGCAGACTTGAATAAATAGAGCTGGGATAGAGGATGAGGAGAAAATTCCATTTACAATAGCATCAAAGGGAATGAAATTCCTTTATATGTATAAATAAATATGTGTGTGTATCACATGCATATACACAACCTGCAGAGTTCATTTACTTTTGCATGTGTGTGTGTGTGTGTGTGTTTAGGACTGAACATATGGGTATTTCAGAGGGTTCATCCATGGAGAAAACTGAGTCCCCCTCTTGGTAGCCATTAATTGCTGCAGCTCTTCTTGTAGGGGTGGGATCTCCCCATTTTTATAGGCATGCCAACTGGCACAGCCTGGTTGTTGTGCTGTTCTTGTTTAGTGCAGCAGCCTGTCATACATATATAGAAGATAGTGCGTCAGAGCAGCGTCCCGGACCTCAGGCTCTCACCATCTTTCCACCTCTTCTTCAGCGATATTCTTTGAGCCTTGTAGGGGTTGTGTTGTCTGGATGTGTCCATTAATTAGGGTTGGGCATTCAGTGATCAGTTCTCTACATTTTGGCCCATTGTGAATTGAGCTCTCTCTAGCTTCTAAATTTGAACATTGTTTTGGGGCATTAGTTGGGAGGAGCAGGACTAGCCTGTGTATCCTAATACAATTTATCATCTCTGAAGGAACTTAGGGCCCCTAATTCATTTTCTTAAACTGGTGAAAATTATCAAGCTATTCTTTGCTTTTTAAATTTTTCCAAATAATAAATTAGTCAGACAACTGAATTGAAGAAAAGGTAGAGATAAAAGATAGGAAAATATACTTGACGCAAATACAAGGCACAGTTCTGGCTGTGTTTCAGCTGCTTAGGATTTGAGGTTTATATGCAGACATTGTATTGGAATTGTAAAACAAGACTTGAAGAAGTGTGGCCTAGAAGGGTTGCATGGGAAAAGCACCTTATAGAAGAAAGTTGGATCTGAATTAGAAAATTAGTTTGGTCTAGAGAACAGGGAAGACAGATGGTCTGCAAGGAACTGGGTCATGCAGCACCTGAATCAAGCGGAAGATTGCATTGTGAAAACTTCACAAGTTACTTACTTGGGCTGAAAACCTCAGGTTTTGGAGGACATTTTAATACTGAAGCAGGGAGAGGAAGCAAAGCCAGCGAGCGTGCGCAAGTGTGTTCCCACACATGCCTGCTACTGTACTAAATGGTGTGTGCAGTGCGCAGTAAGTACATGCCTGTGGCTTTTGTCTTCTAAGCCCTGATAGTCTTGACAGGTAAATAGGATCAAGGCCAGTGAGATTTTTAGCCCTGAAGAAAAGAATTCTGCAATGCTGTAGAAGCTAGAAGGATACACAGTGAGATTGGGAGCAGAAATACCAGTTCAACTGCATAGTAAGATTTTGCTTTTCAGGGACACCAACGGGAACATTAAATGGAACCGTGAGCCACTGAGTATGTATTTCGTATTGTTCCCTTGAGAGGAGGCAGTTTGCTGTGGGGTTAGTTCATGGACTAGATGCCAATTCAGGTTCAAAGTATGGCTTTGGACAAATTAATAAAGCTTTCCCCCCCCCTTCTATCTCAGTGTCCTCTATTAAATGAGAATAGCAGAAGTCCCCCGCTCATAAGATCTCTTTATGATCTTGCCACCAACTTTGTGTCTATGGCACTTTGGGAGACAGGCAGGGTGGTGTTAGCAAGGGGAAAGGATGAGATACATTGTCCCAGACTGGCCTCCTCACAGACTGTCAGATTGTAGGTGTTGTTCAGCTGAAACTTGTCTCATCGAATGAATTACAGCACCTGACTCAGCGTGAGGCACAGAACTGACACTCAGGTATTTGTTGGCTGACTATGTGTGTTTTACTGTATGTGCATATGAATTTGCCTAATCTTTATGTTTGACTTTTAAATAATTAGCAGTTATCCTAAAAGCTAAAAGGATCTGAGTTATTTCTGACAGTTTTGTTTTTATTTTTGCAGGCCAGTTGGAATGCCAAAGATGGAAAAGGTCTATTTACATAACCCTAGTTCTGAAGAGACTATTACGTTAGTATCAATATCTGCCACAACATCACATTTCCATGCATCATTTTTTCAAAATAGGGTAAGTTTTTACTGAAAATATTTCTTTTGTTTGAAATTGAAGTTCTGCGTTTTTACTAATAGCTTTATTTTGCTATAGTTAAAATCTGTTTCTAGTGTTTCCCTACTTTCTTGAATATCAGTTGTTTGTTCCTTTATAAGATTTATAATTTCTATCCTTAAATGCCCATTGATTTCCTTCAGCAAGTAATAGTAACTGTTCTAGGAATCTTAAGCACTCTGAAAAAAACTCTAGCCTTTGCATAGCTGGTTCTTTCGTTTTGTTTTGTTTTATTTTGTTAGTTTTCTCTGTAGCTCTGCTGTCCTGGAACTTGCTCTGTACCAGGCTGACCTTGAACTCAAGAGATCCTCCTGCCCCTGCCTCCCAAAGTGCTGGGATTAATGATGTGTGCCACCATCTCTGTCTGAACAGCAGGCAGGTCCTCAGCACTGGTAAGGTTTCTCATGCTGTGTAGTGTTAGCAGAAGCCCAGTGGCTTAAGCTGGTTCTCAGGAACATAGTGTATCATGTAGCCTGGGCTCAGCCCTTGCATGCTGGGAGGCTCTGAGTGCATCTTCGGATCATTCGGATCTTCAGTGGGATTAAATAAATCAGTTTTATTTAAATATTAAATAAATCAGTTTTGGTTGCAGAACATTTCCTTGCTGACCAGCCCCTCACTCAGCTTGATGGACCCAGCAACAGTGTCATTCCCTTCCTGCACTCCTTATCTTCCTGGTTGCTGCCTCTGCCCTTAGTGGCGTAAAGTCATGACAGTGGATAAGGACCACCAATGTGGTCAGCTGACCTGAATTACACCTGGAAAAAAAGTCCTTTTTCCCATAGGCAACCACAAGTGTCAGACCTCATTGTAGTCACAGTCATGGTTGAGTTCTGTGCACCACAAGTATCTTCTCAACTTTTACTGATGCTGTCACTTGTAAGGTGTGTGTTGTTATGTAAGGAAGAGCCTTTCTGTTCAAAACGACAGAAGATGGAACTCAAGGATTTTTGTTTCTATTTTAATGAGGAGATACATTAGGCTTTAGTATGTAGGCTTACAACATAATGAATAGGCAATATGAGGAGAGAGTAGAGGAATGGATTCTAATTTCGTCTTTCCCAGGGGTTCACTGGCTGTTGAAGGGCTGTGACTAAGAAAATAAGCAGCATCTTTTCTAACATATAAAATACGTATAAACTGCTGGGTAACTTCAAGTTTTACAATTCTCCTTTCTAAAATACTGTTTCATTATGTGTCATTGGTAGTAGCTTCTAGGGTTAAAAAGTGGCTATGGCTTTGGTTTTTGTTTTGTTTTTTACTCCCCTCTTTGGAAGCTTTTATAAATAAAGGGTTTGAAAGTCAGCATATTGCTTTTTTTCTTTTTACCTAAAAGATTTTTTCACAATTTTTGTTTTGTTTTGTTTTTTGTTTTTCAAGACAGAGTATCTCTGTGTAGCCCTGGTTGTCCTGGACTCCTTTGTAGACCAGGCTGACCTCGAACTCACAGAGATCCACCTGCCTCTGCCTCCCAAGTGCTGGGATTAATGGTGTGCGCCACCACTCCCAGCTCACAATTTTTATTAATATATCAGCAGTCTTAAATTACAGAATTCTGGGGGGACTCGAGGTCTCAAAGGATTTGCCTTAGTTGTGAGTAACTTGCAAGAGCCCAAAGATTGGCCTTGTGTGAGTCTTCCCAGTCTAGTGATTTGCCTTATACTTGGCTGTGGTGCACATATCGAAATAGCTGCACCAGCTTCTGTTTGGTGGTAAGTTTACTTCTCTGAGTGTCTTGAATTTTTTAACCAAATTAGCCCATCTGAGTTTTTTATTGATGCATTGAGGCCATTAACATTTAAACTTGTTATTGAGAGATATTAAAGGGTTATTATTTGGTTTTTGTTTCCTCTTAGTATTAAGAGTTTGTTGACAGCCAGGCACAGTGGCACAAGCTTTTAATCCCAGCATTCAGGGAGGCAGAGGCAGGTGGTCTCCATGAGTCCCAAGCCAGCCTGGTCTACAAAGCAGGTCCAGGACAGCCAAGTCTACACAGAGAAGCCCTCTTGAAAAACAAAAACAAACATACAAGCTAGGAGTTCTTCCTAGCTTGCCTGTGATCATCTGTTCCCTCATGGAATTTATTCTCTCAGAGTTATAATGCTATAGATTTTCTTCTCTCTGTGAAGAGTGTTCTTTTTGAAGCTCTCCTGTGGTGCTGGCCTAGTTTGTTTGGTCTTGAAATGTCCTGATTTCTCCATCAATTTTAAAAGCGAGCTCTGCTGAACAAATCATCTTGATTATTTACTTTACAGGCTTGAAGTGTTTGTCCCATACTTTTCTCACCATCGGGCTGCTGAAGCAAGAGCCAATAC
Source organism: Meriones unguiculatus (assembly GCF_030254825.1). Classification (NCBI taxonomy): domain Eukaryota; kingdom Metazoa; phylum Chordata; class Mammalia; order Rodentia; family Muridae; genus Meriones; species Meriones unguiculatus. The sequence continues at coordinate 58,756,077 of NC_083363.1, read as the reverse complement.
CTACTCTGATGAGTTTCGCTCTGTACATGTGTTGGGGTTTTTTCCTTCAGCTCTCACTGTATCTTTGCTTTGTGATTTTGATGTCTTGACTGTGTGTTCTGGAGTGCCACGTCTCTGCTTGTGCTCACTTAGACATTAAGTGTCTCTTGCATTCCAGTGGTTCACTTAGGAGGTTTTCCACCATAATTTTATGAAGTAGGTTCTCTCTGCTTTAAGCTTTCCTCTCCAGTTCTTTACCTCAAGGATGCTTAGGTTCATTCTCTTAATCATTTGCTAGAGTTCTTGGTTGTTGCCATTGAGTTTGCTTATTTCTTTAGTGGCTGGTTGAATGTGGTATCCCCAGCCTCATGCTCCACCCTGAGACTCCTCCTCCTTCTTGGGCAAGTCTCTCACCGATGCTTAGCACACTGTGTTTTGATACGTAGAGCTTTTCTTTTCCAGTAACTGTATTTTCAAATCTCAATTTTCTTGCTGATGTTCACTTCCCTTTGTTGATTTCCTCTTCTTTGTTGCTGTTTTTTTCTCTCAATCTAGAATTGATTTCTTTAGCTCATTCATCTATATGATTGATCCTTTGGGGCTTTTTGCTTTTCAGATATCCATCAGATGCTTTAGCTACTTTAGTATCTGATTCTGACTGTTGAGGAACTGTGACCTTTTGGAGGAGTCATGTTTCTTCACTTTTTTATGGTTCTTGTGCCTCCGTGTTGCAATTCGTGCATGTGTGTTTCACTATCTTTTTCTATTTTATTTGCCGTATATCTGCCAGTTACTGATTTTCCATTGTTGGCCATATAGCTATAACATTGCACATGCACCATGAGTTGGAGAAGACAGAGATTTTCCTTTTGCTTTCCCAGTTGTTTGTCTTGTAGCCAGTAGTGCTGCACTGACTCTGTGGTTCCTTCCTCAGCATTGGCCACTCCATCCCCCATCTATAGGTGCCACTTTCCACTAGTTTTGGTTCTGTCAGTGATTGGTGAACCATCAGTAAACCATACAGTAGCCAAATGCTGTGACATTCTGCTGGTCCCCCCCCACACACACACAGGTCAATAGGTACTTCTTTTGGGGAAGGGGTGAGCTGTTTGTGGAAGGGGATTATAGGCAACTGAGCTATTTCCTAGGTGTGAGAAGGCATAGATTACTTTGCTACCACATCCTGGTCACAGAGGAATTCAGACAGGAACTGGTTCCACTGTAATACTTTTCCTTCCATGGCTGAGCTGGTGAAAGACTCTGCCTTTAAACAGCTTCAGTCCATCATTGTAAGGGACGTACTTATGAACATAGGGTAGTTAGCAATAACTAAGAATAAGCTTCTCTGTCTCGTAAAATGACCAGATTTATTTCTCAAAAAGACAATGTTCATATATGGAAAGCATTTGCAATAAAGGGCAACAGGCAAAGGTTGATTGACATCTTTGGGTTTTATAAGAGTCCCTAGTTGCCAGTTCACCAACAAATATGATGTCCATAATTAGGGTATCATCTGGTTCAATATTGGTCAGGATGAGCTTCCTGGCAGTAGGAAAAGCTTTGTTCCTGGCCCCATTGGAAATTAGCTGCCTTTCTAGTCACCCTGTTGAGGGTTTTATAATAATCTGTAACTATGGTATGTGATTTCTCTGGTGTGCCAACACACCACTTAGGAGCTGTGTGTGAGATTTGTCCCTGCATGGTAGGATTAAAGGCGTGCAACACCGCCACCTTGTTCACTGTCACTCTAGAATTTAGAGAACAACTGATTCATGAGATCAGCCTGCTCTGCTGGGATTAAAGGCATGGGCCACCACTGTTTTGCCCAAATATTTTAGCTTAGCTCCAAGTCATTCCAACAGCTGGATGACATTAATGGTTACTTTTCTTCTCTGGTAGCATGCATAGCACCTTCCAACCTTGTGAAAGCTAGCCAGTAGGTGAGTACAGCTAGACCTTTTTATGTTCCGTGCCTCAAGAACGGGGTGTCCTTAGCAGTAGGGTCTTGCCATCAAGGTCTGGATGATAACCAAAAGCACTGGTTATAGCTTATAATGTTTGGGGGAGTATGGAAACCTGTTGCCAATAACTCAAAAAGAGGTGTCCTGTTCCTGGTGCTGGGGCTTTTATCTGCTAGCATGTGGTGTCTAGTTAGGGTACTGTCGCCAGTTATACGATAATTCCATTTAAACTTTTTATATGCATATATATACATATATGTGTGTGTGTATAAATACACACGTGTGTATATATATCTACAAACGTCTTTTAAGACGTTTCTACAGTAGAGAAAATGGCTTTTTCAAAGGGCTTTTAGTATTAGTTATCCCTTCCCATTTTCCCTCTGCTACCCTGCCCTCCCACCCCCACTCCTTTTCATCCGTGCTGCTCCCTTAACTCCTTCCCCAGTGCTCTGTCCCTTCTTTTGAAAGATCCTCTCCTCTAGTTTCCTGACCTCTGTCGTGTGGAATAGCCTTGTTGTTTGTTAAGCAGATGCTTCTCCTTCACCAGGCTACGTGGAAGCACAGGCCATTTACCAGCTTTCTCAGAGGAGCCCTGTGTTCCTTTAGCCCTGCCGCAGTTTGCAGATGTGTAGTGTATAGTACGGAACTAGAGCATGTATAATGCCATGCATAGTTGAGTTCCTCATGTCTTCTCTCTCTTCACACATTCAAAACCAGTTTTCCCTGGGAGTGGTGGCACACACCTGTAACCCCAGCACCCGGGGAAGCAGAGACAGGTGGGTCTCTGTGAGTTCCAGGCCAGCCTGGTCTACAGAGTGAGTCCAGGACAGCCAGGGCTACACAGAGAAACCTTGTCTGGAAAAATCAAGTAAATAAAATCAGTTTTGTGGATCTGAAGTCCCAGCTTTTATTTTACATATTTTAGTGACAGTTTTCTGCATTCTACGTCATCAGATTTTACCTGGCTTTATTATTTTTACTTAACTTGGATTTCATTTGCTCTTTTTCTAGTTTCTCAAAGCAGAAATATAAATTGTTGGTTTAAGACCTATGTGTTCAAAATAAGTATGTAATATTATAAATTTTCTTCTAATTATTGTTGAAACTGTTGCTTATACATTTTAATACGTTGTATTTTCACTTCGTATCAATTCAGAATATTCATGTTACCATGTGACTACTGAAATGGCCAGTGGATTTTTTAGAATTGTAGGAAATTTACCAGACTTAGCTTCATTTTTAAATGCAGGCTCAGGGTGAGTTCTTTCTAGTGTTTATACCTGGAGGGGTACTGGACTCCACTCGAGCCTACACTCAGCCCTTAACAATGAGTGTAAGTTGAGGTGAGTCCTTTCGCACTCTGGTGTGATCGCCCTGTCACCATTCTCTGCCATGACGAGATAGTATTTACATTCTATCTCTATTTGGATGTGTTCATCATCCATCCATTTTGTGTGATGTAGTTAAGAAAAGTTAGGATATTTGGGGTGGGGGTTGTTGCCTCTAGTGTAAGAGGAATGTGCTTTTTACCTTTCTTCATCGTAGGATCAAGCCAGAGCCTCAGTGCCGTATGTGTTGAGCTGGAATTTGGATAGCATTTGTGGGTTCTCACAGTAGAAGCAACATGAGAGAGACTGGCAGCTTTGCATAGCAAATGCTCCTAAGGCTGTACTGTAGGCAAGACTGTAGCGTTGGTTAGTCTTGAGTTTCATGAAACAACCTCTGTTATTTTGTTGTAATAAAATTCCCTTTTACTGATTATGATGGTATTCTCAGTCTACAGGAAATAATAGGAGTGAACTTCTTTCCTAATTTAAGTTGCTGGCAGCAGTGGGGGGACTGAGGCCCAAGCTTCTTGTCTGTAGTACAACTGTGAGTCTGTTAGAAAGCTCAGCCTCGGTCCTGGGCTGTTTGTTTTGGGAGCTGACAGTGCGCAATTAGGCACTTCATTCCGGTTTACTAACCTTTGAATGAGCAGAGTCCAAAGGAGCTAAGTGTTAAACAGGGCTTTACGGCTGGCAAAGGACAAAGATAGGCGATGGCGTCTTCTATTATTATTTTCTTTGTACAACAGTGCAGCTAACTTGAATGTTACATATTTAGGGGAAAAGCTGGTTTGTGGAAATTTGTTTGTAGAACTTTAGCTGTCTACTGTTGGTCAGTATGTTCTGACTCTTTGATAACCAACTTAACTCTCTTGCTTTTCTTTTTCAGAAAATTCTTCCAGGAGGAAACACATCATTTGATGTAGTTTTTCTTGCAAGAGTAGTGGGAAATGTAGAAAATACTTTATTTATTAATACATCTAATCATGGGGTGTTCACTTACCAGGTAAGAACCAGAGCTTGTGTTTCCTTTTCCCTACAGATGTAGCCAGCAGATACGATAACCTTCAGGAGCCCACTTTGTAAGCTCTGGGGAGAAGAGCAAACACAGGACGTTAGACTCAGGATATACTAAGGGTATTTACACTCACTGTAGCGTAGGGTTTGTGTTTTATTTGTTTGCATTTAATCTGTTGCTTTTTGTTATTGTTTGCTTGCTTATAGTACTAGGAAATTAAATGAGGCTCTTTCATATGCTATACACCAAGCAACGCTCCTGACCACATGTGTTAACTTAATGAGTAGACTGTTGCAAGAATGAAGGCCATGGGTCTTCCTTCTCATTAACAGCAGACTCAGGCAGTCATGGCCAGTCTGTCTTTTCCGATATTCATAATCAGGTTGTTCTTAAGGTGAACTTCACTGGCCCGCCGTATTCTAGTGCGCTGTCTGTACATTCCCACACCTGGTTTTCCTCTAAGTCTTTGTCCTAAATATACTTCGTCTGTCTGCATTTCTTGGCATTGCTCTGCTCTTTCTCAAGCTATGGTTATTGGCTGTTCACTCTTCCCCAACACTTCTACAGTCTGTGACTCACTCTATAATCAGAGCAAATTTTAAAAGAATCTCTTGTCTACAGATTTTAGTATGATTATCCTATATTATATGTCTAATACCCACTTATAAGTGAGTATATGCCCTGTGTGTCTTTCTGATTCTGGGATATCTCACTCAGGATGATCTTTTCTAGTTTCCACCATTTGCCTGCAAATTTCATGATTTCCTTGTTTTTAATTGCTGAGTAATATTCCATTGTGTAAATGTACCACAATTTCTGTATCCATTCCTCAATTGAGGGACATCTGGGTTGTTTCCAGGTTCTGGCTATTACAAATAAAGCTGCTACAAACATGGTTGAGCAAATGTCCTTGTTGTGTACTTGAGCATATTTTGGATATATGCCTAAGAGTGGTATAGCTGGATCTTGAGGAAGCACTATTCCTAATTTTCTGAGAAAATGCCAGATTGATTTCCAAAGTAGTTGTACAAGTTTACATTCCCACCAGCAGTGGAGGACAGTTCCCCTTTCTCCACATCTTCTCCAGCATGTATTGTCACTTGAGTTTTTGATCTTAGCTAATCTGATTGGGTGTAAGGTGAAATCTCAGGGTGGTACACCTAAAGAAGCTAAGCAGAAGGAGGACCCTGGGTAAGATGCACGATCCTCATTCAGAAATGCAAATGGAATAGACATCAGAAAAGGGAGAAAACAGGGAACAGGACAAGAGCCTACTACAGAGGGTCTCTGAAAGACTCTACCCCGCAGGGTATCAAAGCAGATGCTGAAACTCATAGCCAAACTTTGGGCAGAGTGCAGGGAATCTTATGAAAGAAGGGAGAGATTGAAAGACCTGGAAGGGACAGGAATTCCACAAGAAGAGCAACAGAACCAAAAAATCTGGGCTCAGGGATCTTTTCTGAGACTGATATTTCAACCAAGGACTATTCATGGAGATAACCTAGAACCCCTGCACAGATGTAACCCATGGCAGTTCAGTGTCCAGCTGGGTTCCATAGTAGTGGGAACTGGGACTGTCTCTGACATGAACTCAGTGGCTGGCTCTTTGATCACCTCCCCCTAAAGGGGGAGCAGCCTTACCAGGCTACAGAGGAAGTTAGTGCAGCCAGTCCTGATCAGACCTGATAGGCTAGGATCAGAAGGAAGGGGAGGAGGACCTCCCCTACCAATGGACTGGAGAAGGGGCTTGGGAGGGGATGAGGGAGGAGGCTACAAAGTAAATAAATTATAATAAATAAAAAAAATTAAAAAAAAAGAATCTCTTGTCTTTACAACATCTGCCCAGCACTAGAGTATGTGCCATGAGTATAGGCACATTATTTAGTAGTTTACTCTTGAACTGCATGTGTGTGTGTGCGCGCGCGCGCGCGTGCGTGCGTGCACACGTGCCTGGCACATCATAGACGATAAACAGTTGTCATTTGAATAGCTGCTGAACCCTGTTAGTCACGGGTAAGATGTTCCAGTGTGGGGTTAATCTGAGCCTGGCCTTGGTATGAGGATTGTCTGCGTCCTGCACCATCTCTTAATGGTTGGACTGGGAACCTTTTCAGCTACCTGTTTGCTCCTCTGTACAGTCCATGGTCTGCTGAAGGGCTGTTGACATCATTCTAGATGCACAGAGTAAAGCAGATCTGTGCCACGTCCTCTCAGAAGGTTGTCAGCATGTCTCACATCAAAATTAGATCAGCTGTTCTTCATAGATCAAATAGAGTTGTAACTAGGAAAATGCTAGTTTAAAAAGCAGCTCAAAAGCTTCTTATTTCCTTTTTAAACAGGTATTTGGTGTTGGGGTTCCAAATCCGTATCGGTTAAGGCCATTTCTTGGGGCCAGGGTCCCTGTAAACAGCAGCTTTTCACCCATCATAAACATACACAACCCTCACAGTGAGCCTTTACAGGTGAGTTTCTGAGGGTAATTTTAATTTTAATCCTCATTTTGGTGGGAATTAGTGCCTAGCATGAAATCTCAGTCTGTCACAGTAGCCAAAACTATGTAAAATAGTAAGATTTTATAGGTGGGCTGAAGAGATGTTGGTTAGTCTATCGCTGTTTTAAGTATCATCCATTTTTCTCAGTCTTTGTTGTTACTTAAGTTATCTTCAGTTTGAATTTAATTTTTTGACCTCTTTCCCAGTTACTCGTTGTTTGTTTGTTGAAGGTGGGGGTTGATATAGACCTCACACTTGCTAGACATTCTGCTAGACATTTGTGCCAAATGGCAGGTAACAGTACCCAGGAAGACTGGAACTCTCGAGCTGCCAGAGTGTATGGCCCTCCCCAGCACACACAAAGAAAAGCAAGCAAGCAGAAAACCCTTTCAGCTTACATTAGAATTTTGAAGATTTTATTGCTTTGTTCTTTCATATTCCTTTCTGGAAGACTTTTTATGAAAAAACAAGTAACAAAAGTTTTCCATCACTTTGCCCCAAATGTATTAAAGTTAATAAAATGTCTTTGTTCTTTGTAAGATATAGAGTTAACTGCCATTAAGGGAAAGTTCCTGTCATCTTATGCATTCTCTTCCTTAATGTTTACTCAATAGAAATGAAGGCAAGAGTTCATACAAAGTGTCCTCAGCCAGTACCTCCATCAATTTTATGTCACCCAACACTGTGGCGCAACACCTGTGCAATCTAGACATGCATCAGTGAATGAATGTAAAGCAAAAGGGTTATGAGTTCAAACCACCTATAGCAAGATTGTGTTGCAAAATAAAAAACAAAACAGAAAGCAAGCTGAATGAACTATTTATATAACATGGTAAATCTCAAAGTAATTACATTGAAAGGAAAACAAAACAGAACAGGTCAGATACAAAAGTACATACTGTGTTTGTAGAAAACTCTAGAAAGGGGGCTCCTAGGGGTGCCTCCATAGATGAGGGTGCTTGTTCCTCCAACATGAGGACCTGAGTTCCAATCCTTGGCACCCACCTAAGGACTTTGGCATGGCAGAACTTGCCTGTAATCCTAGCAATGGGGAAATGGGGTCAGGCTGATCACAGCTCAGTAAGCCAGCCAGAAGATCTGAAAGGGCAGCAGGCTTCTAGCCCAGCGAGAGATCACCTCACGGCAGTGTGGCAGCACAGCGTTCTGCTCTGGCCTCCTCATGCATGCACATAGGTTTGTACACCCACACACTCACAAATGGATGCACCACACACAGGCGGGGGAAAATCTACAAAATACAAAGAATCTGCAATGACAAGAACATATTTGCCTGGGAAGAGGAGGCCATAGAGGGAAACAGATAAGCTCCAAAGGGTACAAGGTAATTTTTGGAGCAGTGCCTATGTATGTATGTGTATATATATTTTCTAAATATTCAGTGTATGGCCTCATGTCTATATGGAAGAGTTAGCATTCCCAAGTTATACAGTATGAATATGTGTCATTTATTATGCAATAGTGATGTTTCAATAAAGCCATTTTTTTTAAAACATTAAGCAGAAGCCTTCATTAGGTTGCCAATAGAAACCAAACATCTTTGTATTAACTGAAACATAGTAACTGCACATATTCACGGACCACGCTGACATTTCAGTACACATTTACAGTAGATAATGAAAAATTGTGAGTAGCTGGCTTATCCATCACCTCCTACTCTTGTGTGTTAGAAACACTTACAGTCATCTCTATGGTTTTTGAATACTCAACTAACTATTGTCAAAAGTACTTATCCTACATGCTGTAGGCATGAAAAGTTTGTCCTGCCCAGCCTTGCGCAGTTGGTTGCACATTAGGCGGCACACACCTTTAACCCCAGCACTCTGGGAGGCAGAGGCAGGCAGAGCTCTGTGAGTTTGAGGCCTACAGAAGGACAGGCAAGGCCACACAGAGAAACCCTGTCTCGAAAAACCTTGGGGGGAGGAAAGAAGGAAGGAACGAAGGAAGGAGAGAGAAAGAGAGAAATAGAAAGAAAGGAAGAAAGAGAGAGAGGAAAAAAAAAGGAAGGAAGAAAGAGAAAGAGAAAAAAGAAAGGAAGGAAGGAAGGAAGAGGAAAAGCTGTGTGTTTGGTCCTGGGGTTCAAACCCAGGGCTTTGCACATGTTAGGTGTATATACTCTCATCTCCGAAACCAAGTATTCTGATCTTATTTGAATTGTTGATGTATCTCAGAGTATTTATCTTCTCATTGTTTCACAGTTCTGGTGCTTATTGGATCTACCACTGCATCTAACTATATATAAAATTTGATGTACATGTAATTTTTTTTTTTGAGATGGTCTCCTGTTGCCTAAGCTAGCCTCAGATTATGCAGCTGAAGATGACCTTTATAACTAAAAATTGCCTCAACATCCCAAGAGCTGAAATTATAGTCAGGTGCTGCCACACTTGCCCTTAAATTTATGTTTCCAACACTTCATAATTTGCATGTGTTTTTATTTGGGAAAAAAAAAAAGAAAAGAAAAGTTTCCTGTTGCTTCCTAAAGTCTATTTTCTGAAACTACCCTGCCTTCAAATTTGCTTCTCAAAGATCCCTTCATTTAATTTAAAGAATACTGTTGCTTCTGCGGGTGAGGGTGCTAACTGCTTGGAGCCAGCAGCCCACCTGGGGGGGAGTGGTTCCGGTCACAGCCACTGTGTGTGCTTTGTTCCAGGTTGTGGAAATGTACTCCAGTGGAGGAGACCTTCACCTGGAGCTCCCCACAGGCCAGCAAGGAGGGACCAGAAAACTGTGGGTGAGTGGAGACACCGCCCGCTCCAAATGCTCACGGGCGCTCGGCCATTTGCTTAATGGTCCACTACCTACCGTATGACAAAATGCTGGTGGTCTATGGCAAGAGGATATTCAAACCAACATGGTGATCTTTTGATATACAACCTGAGGAGTGGATTATGAACATAATAAATTGAAACAATATAAACATGAAACCGTTTACAGAATGAAAAGAAACAAAGTAGTTGTAGTTAAATAGTAATAATGGTTCAACATAAAAGGAAAAATGGGCAAAATTATAAACTTGATCTAATTTATGATTATTTTTCAGATAGCTTTTCAGTATATAAAAAGGTAGCATTTTTACATAAAAGTTAATCTTGTTAATCTGTTTGAAATAAGACACTTTCAGAAAATATATCCAAAAATTTTGTTTAAAGAAAATGTGCATCAAAAACATCTTTAGGTGCAGGAGGAAGGGATGACCAGATTTAAGAACACTGGCCCTCTAAGTGGGATACAGTTCCTAACTACTACATGGATGCTCTGAGCCATCCTTCCTTGGCGTTCCAGGGGACACAGCTCCCCCTCCTGGCCTCCACATACTCCAGGGAAGAATGCCTGCACAGACGTGCAAGCAGACAAAGTGCCCATGCACAGAAAATAGAAATCAATCAATCTTTAAAAAATCAACCTAAAAACAGGATGGTTTTAAAGAACATATATGTATAGAAGTATCTGTCAGAGGATATATATCACATTATCCTCACAGTGAACAAGTCATTTTGAAATGACTTATTAAGCACAGTTACTTAAAGCTTACTAGTGAATTAGAACATTTCGTGTCACACTTAGAGTCAACAGGTCTTAATGTAGAAGCAGCGGTGTAATGTGTGACTTGATTTTAGAAGAAATAAAACTCGCTCTGTATACATTGTTAAAACAACCCTTTGAGAATCTTTCCATCTAGTATTCATTTTCAAGAGTGGAATTAGAAATATGTAGCCCAGAGATCTTCTCTAATGAGCCACTGGGGCTGGAGAGATGGGTCAGCAGTTAAAGCACGTGCTGCTGCTCAAGTTCAGCTCTCAGTACCTGAGCAGGCAGCTCATCACCTGCAACTTCAGCTCCAAGAGATCTGCCCTCATGTGCGCGCGCGCATACACACACACACACACACACACACACAGAGATAGAGAGAGAGAGAGAGAACGAGAGAACAGAATGAGGCAGCACCGATAAGGACAGTATACTTCAGAACATGTACTCCAGGCTCCTTAACTACTGGCGGGCTCTAAACAAGTTACTTTACATCAGATACTTGATTTTTCGCACAGTTGTAGAATTCCACTACATGAGAAGTTTACATTCAACTTTGAGACTTGGCTACAGCTACAGTTTTCTGTTGAGTTTTCTGTATTGCAGGGTATTGGCCCACTCTGTAGTTTGCACCTGGTGGGAGTGTGAGTTTATATGTCTTCAGTCAAGATTCCTCATCATAGGTTATTTTTTTCTTCCTCGAGAAACTGATACGCAATGACTAGAAAACTTGGGAGTGAACATGAAAGAATTTAGACTTCTGAATCGCTAGGATCTATAATGAACCCTGGCAGAGATTAGCATAGCCTTTTAATACCCCAAGTGACTGCAAAAATAACCAGTAAAGATTGCTTGTGTGAGAAGGTAAGCCTTGAGTGAGAAAAAGCAATCTTGGTCCTTATCTAGTAGGTGGAGCCTTCTCAAGGAATTTGGTTTGAGACCCTGGACAGGGTAAGCAGAGGTTTACTGAGCAAAGGCACAATGGGGTGGGCAGTCCCTACACTGGAGGGAACAGCCCAGTAATAGATGCTGTGTTGTGGGGTTTAAGTAAGTTTTAGGAGTATTTATGAAGTAGGTGGCATATTCGTGAAATAAAGTGGTCCTTTTCCCTCCCACATCATAGCACATTTAGAATATGGTGCAGGTTTGCCTGCACCATAGATATTTCTTCCCATGATCCTTTAGAAAGCCCTGAAAGGGGATAGAGCTCAACTACAATGAAAATGATATTCTAACATAGGCAGGGGCTTCCGAGGATGCAGGCCCTTCACTAGTGCATGTGTGTGGGAAAGTGCCTGCACCTCAGTTGTGTGTTTTGTTTTTTAATCTAGTAGGAACAGTCTGTTTCAGTCTCAAGGAGGCTTAACCACAAAGAGTCTTTCCCGAGCGAGGGACAGCTGCAACTCTCGTGGTTGCCCCTAACCTTCCGCTCAGGGTCCTGTGGTTGACAAAAGGTTTTATCGTGTAAGCTCTGAGCCAGGGCTTTACAGGAGGTTGCAGGCTGTAAAGACAGGAGCAGGACTTTGGCTGTCTGTAGGTATCCTGTCGCCCAGCTTCGTCATTCCTGTCTGTCTTCTTCCTGATGGCACCCTGCCCATGTCACTAGATGTCAGAATGCCCCAGGGGCTGAGCCAGCTTTCTAGAGGTGGAAGACACGTCTAGATTCCCCAGGACACCTCAGTTACCTCTTTTCTACTTTGAGACTCTAGAGTTCGGGAAGTTAGGGGTAGGTGAGGACTAGTAAGTTCTAGAAGATGAGGTTTTCCTAAAATAAACTAGAAGTGGTTTGCAGGAAAATCCCAGTGATTTCCAGGCAGCCAAGTAAGTTCTCAAACCTGAAAAAGAATTTACAGCTCCCCCCTCCCAATGTGACCAGTAAGCCTCCTAGTATAATATGTGTGGGTGTTTTCATTTAGAAGACTGGAAGATTATGCTGTGTGTGTCTCTGTGTCTGTGCCAAGAGTTTTACTTGAAGGCATTAGGTGAAGTGATAGGTTTTAAATGAAAAGAAAGCAGACTCCAAGCCAGCCTGGTTATTTATCATCTGGAGAACACTATGCACTGCTGGGAAATACTACCCCCATGAGGACTCTTCCACTGGATAATTTCAGGACTGAATATACAACTAACATGTTAGAAGTAACTGATTCTCCAGACTGTTTGGGCTTTTGCGGCACAGAGTTTTTCTCAGACCATTGGCTTGATTTACTTGTCCTGACACACATATATGAGCAGTTCTACAAGCTTACTTTTGTAGCATTCTCTAAAATTGGAGATGTTATATACTACAGCCAGTGAGACATACTTAATAGGTAATGTACTATTTTTTCTTAGCAGATGTGTAAATAATAGTACACCTAGCTGAATAAACAAAGTAGTCATGTAGCAGGGGCTGTGCTATATTATGCTCTGTTTGCTCACAGGAAATCCCTCCTTATGAAACCAAGGGAGTGATGAGAGCCAGCTTTTCCTCCAGAGAAGCAGACAATCATACGGCCTTCATAAGAATAAAGACGAATGCCTCAGACAGTACGGAGTTCATCATTCTCCCCGTTGAGGTTGAAGTCACAACAGGTCAGTGAGGAACTGAAGGACACAAGGTTTGTTCTGTTTCCAGTGCGCCCTGTCCTGGCTGCGTGAACAGTAATTATTCACTGTTCTCTTTTCCCAGCTCCTGGAATTTATTCCTCAACCGAAATGTTAGATTTTGGAACACTTCGAACACAAGGTAAAATAAAAGTCTTCCTGGGTCTGTCGTAAGTTACTTTTCTGTTGCTGTGAAGAGACACCATGACCAAGGCAACGTATAAAAGAAAGCATTTCATGGGGTGGGAGTGCCGTTGCTTAGAATCCAGAGGGTGAGTCCATGCGCATCGTGGTGGGAGCGCGGCCGCAGGTGGACGGACATGGTGCTGGAGTAGTAACTGCAGCTTGGAGGCACAGAGAGAGAGACTGGGGTGGGCTTTGAGGCCACACCTTGTAATCCTTCTCAGAACAGTTCTACCTCTAGGGGCCAGGACCAAGCATTCAAATATATGAGCCCGTGGGAGCCAATCTCGATCAAACCACCACCACAAGGCCTGAAAAATGCACCTGGGATTTTGTTCTGATGGCTGTACTTGTAATTCAGCTCTGAAAAGTTATTTCTCAGCGGGTCACATGATCTTGTAGAAACCTGCCTCCCAGGTGGGAAAATAAGATCGAAATAACTTGAATCTTCAAGTAGAAAGCTGAGGCAGAAAATAGTTTCTTAATCTAGTTCCTCACATATTTGATTGTATGAATATTATTTTCAGTAGTAAAATGAAGGAAGTCAAAATTCTGTCTTTTTAAAGACATGAATTATTCAATCGCATTATGGCATAATATTATTTATCCTAAGTGGTCAAAGAAAGAATTCTAATTCTAAAATTATAAACAACCAAGCTAAGATTATTAAGGAAAAAGTACAAAACTTGAGATTGATTTGAAGAATTTGCAATTAAGACTTACTTGTCCAGGATTAAAGACAATATTTTGAAATTTTGATTTGCTTTTAATATGGTAAATTTACACTGTAATTGCCTTGTTGAAAACTTAGTTTTCAACAATGTTTGAGCTCACTAAAAGTTACATTCTGTATTTTTGTTTTATTTCAGTCTGATAATTAAGCTGGATGTGGTCAGGGCAGCTCTGTCCTGATGAGTAAAGTGGTTCCTGCTAATGTTCCTTTATTTACATGATTGTGGTTTTATCTCACATTCTAGAATAACTTCAGCCTGATAACTAGTAAGGTAAAGATTCTAGTTTGCTGTGAAGCACACCTTTTAAAGAAACACTTCTCCCTCCATTTTAACAGATCTACCAAAGGTTTTAAATCTTCATTTATTAAATTCAGGAACAAAGGATGTGCCGATAACAGTAAGTTTTTACCTGCCTTCCCCACACCGTGTGTGTGTGTGTGTGTGTGTGTGTGTGTGTGTGTGTGTGATTAACAGCAGAGTTAAGTCCTTGCTGTGTATTGTGGTAGCCTGTAGACTCTTGGTTCTATGTGGGGTATGAGATTCCTGGTCTTCATTCATCCCTTAAGTCAATCATTTAATAATTGTTTAAACATCAACTGTGCACTAGACTGTGTCCTGGAGCTCTGAGTCAGACGTCACAGTCTGCTCTACCGCTGAGCTCACTCTGAAACCAGGCTTTTTGAGTCCATCTAAGTACAGTGAGAAGAAAATGGGATTTGATCATGAGAGCAGCAGAAACAGACTTAGTCGTTGGAGGACACTGCATTCACTTTGGCACAAGTGTAGAAGATAAAGAGCAGCCAGAGCTGTCATGGGGCTCAGCTGGAGAGGTCGCAGCCGCTTAAGACTTCTCTCTGACATACATTGCAAACAGAGTTTTCAGAAAACTTAAGTTTGCTTTGTTTTGCTTTCTGTTTATTTCAGCATTTCTTTTGCATACTATAACAAGCTTGGAGGCTGGTGTGTTTTTAGAAGAGTTGTCCTCTCGTTAGACATTGCTGAATGTTGAAGTTTTGTTTTGTTAATTTCCTGTCCAAGAACTGGTCTCGGAGACCCTGTAGTCCTTCTCAAGGCAGGATAATAGTGCCGGTGACGCCACATGTAAACTCCTCACTGGCGATGGACAGAGACTCATATCTGGGCCCCTGACTGCCACGCAGCCCTGAGGACACACTGATGCGCCTCACATGTCCTCACAGGAAGGTCTGCGTGAGGTTTCCGTGATAGCTGACGAGGAGAAATCACTTGTATCAGCTTGTTGTTTGCTTTAGTGAATTGATGCAGAAATAGTAAGAATCCAGTTGCCATGTACTGACAGGTTTGCTGACATGCTTCTGTGCGCTCTGTGTCTTGACTGATTGATTTTTGAGACAGGGTCTCACTGTATAGCTCTGGCTGACCTGTAACTCACTGTGTAGATCAGGCTAGCTTTGAACTCACAGAGGTGAATCTCACCCTCCCAAGTGCTAGAACTAAAGGCATGTACCACCACACCTGAGTTCTTGGACTCTTATGTCTTACTTTAATTATTGGAATTTGATATGAATATCATGAGAAAAGGTGAAAAAAAACCATTAAGAATATATGCAAGTTACCTTTCTTGGGAATATTAGCAAACTTCCCGATTCTTAATCATCTTTGGATAAGCATTAGTTTGTAACTAACATAGTTAGTGCAAATAAGTTTATTACAAGGTAATGATTTTGTATTATACTTCATGTTAAGTTGCCAGAATGAACTTTAGGTATTTTGTTCTAGTTTTTTGATTTGTTTTTTGCTTTGCTTTGTTTTTATTTTGTTAGACAAATGAGTTTTACCTGATGATTCAGGGGTTTATTTATTTATTTTTATTTATTTATTACAATTTATTCACTTAGATTCAGGTTTATTTTTAATGAGTGAACAGTTCAGGCTATTTGTGTAAAGTGAGTCATCAACTGTATATTTGTTTACTATTACTGCAGTATGTTTTGAGGTGACAATTGAGTGTAAATTTTTCCTCTGATTTGGAAATGCTGAAAGTACTGCCTTTGAAGTAAGAGAATCATTTTTTCATCATCTGTTTTAGGTTGTTCTTGCTTACAGCAACTGTGTCTTAGCAAAAGGCATGACTTGTTCTTTCTGCAATGGCTCTGTACAGGCTACAGCCTCTCAGAACGTGCTGCAGTGGCTCCTGATGAGCAGCTTCAGTGAGAGCTTGCTGGGACGTGGCTGTGGTCCCATTGTTGCTCGTTCACGCAGTGGCCAGTGAAGGCAGTGGCTTTGCCCTGACAGCCCTCAGACCTCAGCTCTCCAGCAGTCCGTGAGCTCAGGATCAAAGTAGCAGATAGATGCAGTCCCCAAACCCTGGGCAGATAATGCCTTAGAAAGTACCTGCTCTAGCCGCCAGCATGTGCTGCTATTGGATTGCCGTGGGGACTCTGCTGCTTTTCCTCTCAAGGAAAAAGTTGTTAGTGTGGTAAAATAGTGTAACGAAAGCAAGTGAAGCTTCCCTCCATCTGTAGCCCAGCTAACAGCTTAAGCAGGTGTTTAATCTCAAAAATACACACCCTTCCGGGAATGAAGAGATCTGTATTTCAGGTGGCTGCTAATAACAGTAGCTTATTGATAAGTAAGATATTGCCATGAACAAATCATCCAGTTCTCAACCCCAGTCTGAGATTCAATTGAGAAAGCATTCTTCAAGGCAGAGTGAGGCAAATGAAAAAGATAAAATGCCGAGAGAGCTGTAGGCCAGAAGCCAACGCTATTAAGAATTCCAACACAAGCAACTGCAAGCATCATCCTTGGGGCCGTCACCCCAGGCCTGTAAGGACTTGCTAGCCACCCAGGCTAATGGCAGTGCGTGGGAGAGTGAGCTGCCCTGGCAGGCCCTGGAGTTATTATAGTCATCTTTGTTCCTTGCCAGAGCAAACAGCAAGCTACAGGGCCAGTGTCCTTCTTCACATCCTTCTCACACTTTTCTTGTGTCTTCAGGGATTCCCATCTGACGTTCAGTCTGGGTAGAATTCTTCTTTATGAGTGAACAGAAAGGATCAGCCTAGAGTGGGGAAGAACTGAATGACTTGAAGCCCTGGGAACTTCCTGGCAGTGCCCAATGAGCTTCACAGGTGGAAGAGCCTTTTCTTAGGGAGATGATAGGCATTGGCATCAAGTTCGCCCAGTTCTGATAATTTGGGAAGTACTTTAAATTAGGGTTAATGTGCAAATCCTTGATTCCATGAAGACACCCTGTACCAGGTTAGGAAATCTGGCTTCTGTCCTCCTCTTGGAGCCTGACTGTTGAAATATCCCTTTATAATATGAAGCTTTCTAATCTGGACAGTGGGGGTAGGGTTGGCATCTTTGAAGTCTCTTTCAGTTCAAATGATCTGTAGCACTGGGGATAATAAATAACTAGACCTTAAAATGTGTTTGTTTTGTAAATGTACATTAAAACTATACCATTTACTAGAGTTTTGTTTGGTTTTGCTTTGTTTTCATTTTAAGTTTGTGTGAGTAGACCTGATTTCCTAAGTGGAAAGCATCTCGCTTCTTCCAAGCTAAGTGTCTCTAGTTGCCCTCAGTGCCCGGTGCTCAGCTGGTGTGTAGCTCTGCCCTTTGACAGCGGCCATGCTTACACTGCCGGGTCATGCAGAAACAGCTGTAGAGGCCGAATGGGGGTCACAGAGGCCTGCTGGGTGCTCATTCTCCCCACTTGAGGAAGGTCCATAACACCTTTGGTATAAATTTTCTCAAGATGGATGAGTCTTAAGTTGTCTTCATGTCCCTGTGGCTTACAGAGTAGTCATTCATGTAGAAAATAAGACCTTTAAGTTTGCATGTGTGAGTTTGTCCTTAGATTTCATACTTCCTAATCTCTTTGTCATCGCTTTCTTTCATAAGCTATTCTTAAAAAGTAAGGTTTTGCACTTGTCCTGATTCATTTACAGCTATTGTAGACATTAAGCCTTAATTTTGAGTGTGCTTTACTTCCTAGCTAAACTACTAGACTAAAATAACATTTTTTTTTCTTTGCAGAGTGTTCGACCAACACCACAAAATGACGCTATAACGGTACATTTTAAACCAGTTACATTAAAAGCTTCTGAAAGTAAATATACCAAGGTTGCAAGCATTAGTTTTGATGGTAAATATCCATTTTCTTTTCTCTCATAGAATGCTATTATTTTTGATAAATTAGAAAGCTGCTGTGTTGCCAGGTGTGGTGTCGCACACCTGTGATCCCGGCACTCAGCGAGGCAGAGGCAGGTGGACCTCTGAGTTTGAGGCCAGCTTGGTCTACATGGTGAGTTCAGGACAGCCAGGGCTTCAAAGAGAAACCCTGTCTCAATAAAAGAAAGGCGGAAAGAAAGCTTTCTTTGTTGATGAGTTAATGAAGAAATCCAGACTATTTTAATACTACTGCTTCAATTGATTTTCCCCTGAAAAATATCATCAACTTATTTTATTAATTCATAAAGTATCATAACTTTATAAACTTAAGTCAGTATTTACAATCAGGAAACATTAACAAAAAAAGAGAAACATTAGCAAATGCATTATAGTTGGAAATTTTTCTAATCTGGGATAACCAGTAGCAGCTATCATAATTTATCCTAATCATTGGTTGTCTTAATTAAATGATAATGTCTTTAGCTTTCAGAAGCATGTATAGGTACACAGTAAAAATATATTCTTTATAACATTTTTATATGTTAATTTTTTAATCGACGCAGACAGCTCTGCCTAAGCTAAACTAATAGCCTTTATGTTGTAAGTGTCAAAAGTACGTATTTCAGACGAGTGTGCTCTGTGTCATTTGGAATGTTAGTTCAGACCCGCTACCATACCACCCTGCATGTCCCCAGTCTCACCTGAGACATTAGCTCAGCATCGGCATTTTTACGGTCTGTCTTTAGTCCATTGTTGCTTGTTTTAAGAGAAAGTTCTTCTAATTTGCTATTGCAAATTTTCAGTAACGACATTAACATTTGTTTAATTAAATAAGGACTGAAAATCAGAAAAGGGCTAGTCTTTTCACCCTGAGCATCCCTGTGTGATCTGATACACCTATCTCACCAAGCAAGGAGTCATAAAACAGACACTGGCACTGTAACGGCCACATGTGCCCAGCTCATCAGATGGCTTAGTCAGTGAGTGTGGTAGCCTGCCTAGCTCAGCACAGTGTTTGTGGGAGGGTCTGTATGTCCCTAACTCTGGAGCAGTGACACAGGCTGGGGCCTCCACGAGAACTCCCAGCGAGTGGAAATCGAATGCCTGTTTGGTAGTGTGTACAGAGAAAGTTAGAATTACAGGAGGTCTTGCTATCACTTCTAGATGCATCTAAGGTAAATGTCTTCTGTGATGCTGAGAGAACACAGTCGTGACCAGCAAGGCCACCTCTTCCCATCCAGAGAAAAGAGTGGCCAGAAGTTATTCTGAGCCCTTAGCCATGGTACTATGGCATACCGTCCCTTTATCCCTGAGGACAGGAGGCTCCTCTCCTCTGTCTCCTTTATCCCAGCAAATGTCTCCACTGAGACGAATATGGTGCCATTTGTGTGGTTCTTATAAGTGTTTCATCTATTTCTTTATTTAACAGTACCAAGTGTTAAACCCAGGACCTCACATATGCTTGGCAAGTGCTATAGCCTTCATCTGTACTCTTGGGCTCTCATGGTGTTTAAAAAAAAAAAAAAATGTTTTCAAACAGTTGCTAAATTTCTTTAATGTCATGAGGAAACACTTTGACCTGTACCTACTCACCAGTCCTTCAGATCTCCTAACAGAAAAGGCCTCTCGAAGACTGCTGTGAGAGGCCTAGAGAGATGGCATCGCTGCCCAGGGAACCTGAGTTCAGTTCCCAGTACCCGTGTTGGGTTGCTCACAGCAGCCCATAACTCTAGTTCCAGGGAAGATGCAGTGCCCGCTTCTGAGGGTGTGTGCGCACGCGCGCGCGCACACACACACACACACACACACACACACATTTATAGTCAGGAAGTTGTGTTTACCTTTGGGTTTTTTTCAGAGTGTGCTATATGTTAATGCTGCCAGGTTCATCTTTCCGACCGACATCCTTCTCCCCAAAAGGTACTCACTCCATGATGTTTAACTCAACTTTCTTGAGGTTACAGCTCCATAATTAGGCTGACATCAGAACACTGAAAATTTTAAAGTATCCAGAAGTAGCTGTTGAAAATGTTAAGAAACTTAAAAGATGTTAAGAAACTTAAATCTGAAGTGCCTGAGTAGTGAGGTGCTGGGCGTTCTGATGGCCTTTGGTTGGCCTGAAGGTGGATGGCACCTGAGGGACTTCAGGGGAGAGAAGGTTGAACTGCTTCTTTAGTTCCTTTGAAAGCACCCAGGCTGGATGCTCGAAATCATTTCTTTGATTCCAGAAATCTGGAGCTTGACTTCCTCAGTGAGACAATATGAAAAGACAATGGATGACAGCAGGAAGCTGCCTCAGCTCACGTGCACAGCGTCCAGGCCGGCTAGTTAGTGGCAGAAGTCAGAGCCCATTAGTCTTGGCTTTTCTCTGTACCACACTGCCTTGTTAATACTTGCGGCAAGACTGGAACCAAAGCAGGAGTATTCTTTCTTTCTCAGTACAGCCTTGAGCCAGCAGTGCTCGGTAGGCGGCAGTTTTCCCTTCCAGGGCACACTTGACAGTTGTCTGGAGACATTTTCAGTTGCTGTAGTTGAGGGACGCCCCTGACATGGAGCAGGAGGAGCCCCGGGGGGCTACTGGATGCCTACACAGTGCCCGCCTCACGTGTTCTCTGTGCTGAGGCTACGGAACCTGCTCTCCTAAATGACGCCAGTGCCTCACGCTAGAGAGAAGTGACTTGGTCCACTTGCTAGTGACTGTCTGTCTCACTACAGGAAAATAGCCTGTATTTATATAAAATATATGCAGTGTATGCGAGTGTTATGCTTGCCAACATGAAAGGTTTTTTTAAAAAGATGCTTTCAGTTTGCATAAAATCACCCAGACTCATAGACGTTAAGAAGTAAGAGAGCTGACTACCTGGATCAGAGTACAGGTCCTTGCTTACCTCCAGGCCTGACAGCCTGTGTTCAGCTCCTGAAAATGGACATGGGGGAAAGAGGGAAGACTCCTGCAAATTGTCCTCAGACTTCCATGTGTGCACTTTGACAGGCTCACATGCACTCACAAACATATCATACAGACACACAAAGTAAGTAAATGTGATTTTAAGTTTAAAAGATAGCCCCACACACAGAAAAGTTTTTTTAATGAAAAAACTTTTAAAGATACCCACACACACAAATAAATACGTGATATTTTTAAATGACAGTTTGTTTTGTTTAATGCTTCCTTTCAGCTTCAAGAGCAAAAAAACCATCTCAGTTTTCTGGGAAAATAACTGTTAAAGCAAAGGAAAAGAGTTATTCTAAACTTGAAATCCCCTACCAAGCAGAAGTTCTAGATGGGTGAGTTTTGTCTTAAAAGAAACTTTGTAACTTTTTTTTGTTTGTAACTTTTTGCTTATTGATAAGAGTTCATCTAGCCTAACGGGATACGGGATTATTGTGGGGGGGAAAAAAACCCACCACAACTGTAAAAATCTTTCTGTATTTTGTTTATTTCTGACTTTCTAAGATGAAAAATGAATATGTAACTATATGGTTTGTGTTAGATTTAATGATTCAGAAATTAATCTTTTGGAATATTGGTCATTTGAATCATTTTTGTTCTGTCATTCTTTTTGTAATATGTCACACTCTTTTTTGTCACTCCTCTGGGACTTGAGGCAAGATCTTTCTGTTCCTTTAACTCCTAAATACCTCTAACCTCTCATTTATGCTAAGCCTCTGAGATGGAGCTCCTTTCTCATTGCACTGCAGGCAGTGAGTATTGGATTTAACATACAGCCTGGCAGATGCTCGCTCTGACTGTGCTCATGTGATCTCATCAGGGCTTCTGCTACTGCGTTCTTGGTTCCAGTGGTTTGATTTGGTGCAGTAGGGAACCCTTCTTTCTATCGTATTTCAGTTTAAGTGATGTGGTAGGTTCAGTTGTAAAATAAACCATTAAATGCTATAGTTGCAGTTCTGTGCGGTGGGCCTTAATGCTAAGTGTAGACTACTGATCATAACAAAGAGCTTGAGCCTTGAATTAACACGTGGGATAGGAGGATTCAACTTGTTCTGTTTTCTTCCAATAGTTATTTGGGTTTTGATCACGCCGCAACGCTGTTTCATATCCAGGACAGTCCTGCTGACCCAGTGGAGAGGCCAATTTACCTGACCAACACTTTTAGTTTTGCCATCCTCATTCATGATGTGCTGTTACCAGAAGAAGCCAGAACAATGTTTCAGGTGTATTTGAGCCCCAATGCTTTTCATGCTGCTGCTCTACCAGCTGGGTGATACTAACCTTTGCTTTTTCTCTCCTTCGTTCCCCAGGTTCACAACTTCAGCAAACCAGTTTTAATTCTTCCTAATGAGTCAGGATACATTTTTACCCTGTTTTTTATGCCATCCACATCATCCATGCACATAGACAACAACATTTTACTTGTTACCAATGCCTCTAAGTTTCATTTACCTGTGCGGGTGTACACAGGCTTTTTAGATGTAAGTATGTTGTCAAAGTTCTGTCTCTGTGCTTTTGGATATTGCCAGGCAATTGGGCTGTACTCTTGTGCTTTATGCATTGATCTGATTCCTCCCCAGTCACTGCTTTCAGGATCCAGTAGTACACACATTCTTTCTCTCTCATTCTCTCTCTCACCCACACATTCACACATACACACACCTGCAAAGGACTGCTTCTAGGATCCCCAGAGAATTCCGAAGGTAGGGGCTGTTGTCCTTCAGTGTGCAACAGGAGTTGGTCTTAGAATCTACTGCAGATGCCCAGATCCATGAGTGTTCCAAGCTCTTAAAAACAGAGTGTTAGTTGTAGACAAACAATGAAGTCCATGGATGTGGAACCCACAGCTAGGGAAGCGTGCCTGTCCATACTGTGTTTTCTTTTAATGCATACAACTAAGTTTAATTTAGAAATTAGAGTAAGTAGTAGTAAAATGAAACACAGGATAATATATAACACAGTGCTATAGTTCTATAATTAAACTATTTGCTTTCACTGTAAGGAAAGCACTTTATGGTTTTTCTTTGGCATATATGAGTCTCTGGAATCCCTGCCTTTAGTCTTTGAGGCATTTATAAAGCAAAATAAGGTTGCTTGTGTTACTACCACAGTATTTTTTCTGAAACCCAGATGATTAATAAGTGGGTAGCATATACAGCATGGATGCATAGGAGAAAGGAATGATTCACATCCCCAGTTGGACAGCACAGGGCTTTGTTAACTACTCAGAGTAACATGCAGTTGAAAACTTTATGAATTACTTATTTCTGGAATTTTTCCCATCAGTATTTTTTATGATATATTTTTTACTTCTTTAATTCTAGTCTCTAGAGCTTTTCTATATTGTTCTTACTTTTAAATTGTAATGACAGAAAATCCAAAACAAAGATAAATGGAAGAATAATGAGTCAGGGTAATATTAGGAAATAAAGTGGTAACTTTGCTTGGTTAAAGTTGAAAATACCAGGACAAAGCAAAGAACCAGAGAAGATTGAGTGGGTGTAAGATATTTTTGCAAGTGAAATAAACATAACCCAGAAGTAAGGCATAAGGGTCTTGATGGTGCAGGAAATAAACCAGTGGGAAAATTCCAGACAAAGCTTTGGTGAATATGGCCAATGAAAGAAATTTGGATAAGTAATAAAAATGTCAGGAGGAAATAAAAGATGGGACATGAGTGCCTCCAGAATGTAACATCAGCTAGATTTGTAGAGCTGGGGCTCAGCTCTGCATCTAGTCAGTGAGTGAGTACTGTAATCAGTGCCTACTGAGACCACAGTAGTCTGCCTGATTGCCAAGGGCTCCTTAGCCCGAGCCTAGTTCTTCAGGGAAGTAGCTGCTAGGAAATGGCCTCTCTGCATCCCTGCTTCCTCTGATTGTCCTTGTCCAAAGTTCTCACTGTATCATGTAGTTGTCCACATAGACATAAGATACAGAAACTTGACTATCTCCTAGTGGTCACTGTCTTTGGTACACACATGTGATTTGATGTTTAATGCGGTCCTTTTCTGTCTCTCTAGTACTTTGTATTGCCCCCCAAAATAGAAGAACGCTTCATAGATTTTGGAGTACTGAGTGCTACAGAAGCAAGTAATATTTTATTTGCAATAATAAACAGCAACCCAATTGAGGTAAAGAAATTATATTTATTCTCAATCATACTGAGGATTTCATGTTTGTGTTGCAAGGTCATTTTTGTGTTTTCTCTTTGAAGCTGGCTATAAAAAGTTGGCATATCATAGGCGATGGCTTATCAATAGAACTTGTAGCTACAGAGAGAGGCAACAGAACTACTGTGATTGCAAGCCTTCCAGAGCTGGAGAAGTCCTCTTTGCCTGACCAGTCCCCAGTGAGTGAGCACTCTTACTGCTTCTTTGGGTTAGGGTGGGTGTGTAAGCCGCAAGTGAGAGAGACTGCCGTGGGCACACTCAGCTAGTATTTTGATGTGTTTCCTAATGGCGGTGACTGGTAGACGTTAGAAGGGCCTCGTGGAGACTGTCTACTCCCATACTCTTCTTTTATGCGGGCACTGATGCCCAAAGACAGTAAACCTACCTTCTCGTGAGTTACAGAGCAAGTGAGATTGGGACCATCTGTATCGCACTGTCGTGAGGCTCTGTGCATGACGTGGAGATCTGATGCCACAGGGCCTGGGTGGGGATAGCACACCACCAGAGTGCTCCTTTCCGCTTCGCTCACTGCATGGCTAGTGAGTGACGCCATTTTTACTGCTTCAGGTAACACTGGCCTCAGGATACTTTGCGGTGTTCAGAGTCAGACTTACAGCTAAGAAACTAGAAGGGGCTCACGACGGAGCCATACAGATCACGACAGACTATGAGGTGAGTGCAGCGCAGGGGTTCTGAAACTGTCTTCTTACTGATTGTGCGTATTTATAAGGCTTGTTAGTTTCTGTAGAAGCAGAGAACTACGTTTATTTAAAGTTAGTGTACCAGTTTCATGCCTTTAAAACTGATCTCGTAAGAACCATTTTAGAATACTGGTGTTCATTAGTTCCCAGATTTCTGCTAAAATGCATACTTTCTAACTAAAACAGTTTCAGAAAAATGCCCTTAGCGTATTTAGAATTACCTGTTAACAACCTGTCTACAGAGGTTATTCCACAACACAGTTCTGACTGGATTTCCTGAGCCACATGTCTGACCCCTCACTCATCAGTGTCCTTTTGCAGTACTCTGTGTTCGTGTCGATGAACAGTCTTCAAATGAAGTCATTGAATCTTCCACACACTCCGTAGAGTTTCGTTGTATTCAGTAAGATGCTGAATGCGTGTGTTTCTGACGGATCTGATTTTTTTTTTTTAATTTATACTTTTGATTTTTGATGAAGGGACTGAAACTCCATGTAAAGCCTATACCTTGAATTAGCAGACTTCCTACTTCTCGACTGCTGGGATTAGAGGTGTAGGATTGCTTGCCTGCCTCAGACCTAAATACTTAATTTAATACTAAAAAGCTGTTTGGACAGCTGAGTACTGCTAAACTCACAAATTGCTATCTTTGTCCTCCTGAGTATTTTCACCAACAGACAAATTCAGTGGCAAAAATAAACAGAATTGGCTAGTCGATTATTTTCTTTTTCTTTCTTTTTACTTTTTATTTATTTTATTTTATTTATTTATTTTTGCTTTTTGAGACAGGGTTTCTCTGTGTAGCCTTGGCTGTCCTGGACTTGCTTTATGGACCAGGCTGGCCTCTAACTCACAGGGATCCACCTCCCTCTACCTTCCTGAGTGCTAGGATTACAGATATGCACCACCATGTCAAGCTAAGAATTGGCTATTCATATAGAAGTAAGTGCCTTTCAGAATTGAGACAGATTTTTTTTAATGGATGAGAATAAAAATTAAACACAAGGGGCTAAAGAGATGACTTAGCAGTTTAGAACACTAGCTGCTCTTCTAGGACCCAGGTTCAGCTGCCAGCACCTACAGGGTGGCTCATGACTCTCTGTGGCTCCAGTTCTCTTCTCGTCTCTGCAGGCACCAGGCATGAACGTGGTAGGTGTGCAGGCAAAGTATCCATATGCATAAAAATTAATTATAAAAAATAAATGTTTAAAAACTGAACACAAATATTTCCTCATAATTGCATTTATAGCTCATTTGTGATGCTAATTAGGAGTAAGCTGAAATTCTAATTCCAGAATGTTTCAACTTGTCCTTAAAACTTGTTTTGGAATCTATTTCTGTCTACCAAAACAATACTGAATTATATAGCTGTAGAAGCCCTGGGTTTTTATAGATATTGTTATAGGGTACAGCTTTCCTTTTTAATCTATAGAGGACTTGTATTTTGAAAATCAGTCTTTATTCCTTTCTTATGACTTGGTCTTAAACATTTTTTAGCAGGTAAGTGAGTAGTCATTGGAAATGTATTGTTTTGATTTTATACAAAACCTTGGGCAGATTAAAGAGCTTCCAGGGTGAGTTTTAATACCGGTTTTGAGTTACTGCCAATATATGACAGAATAAACTTAGTTATTTTAACCCCTAAAGCTGATTGTCAGTACCAAACATCCCAGACTTTCCCCGAATTGATGGTGGTCTGCCTCTTCACTCCACAGATCCTAACCATTCCTGTGAAAGCTGTGATAGCCGTGGGTTCACTGACCTGTTTCCCAAAACACATGGTTCTCCCGCCTTCCTTCCCAGTAAGACAATTTATACTTCTTGCTAATTGTTTTCTGTTGCTTGTAGCTCAAATGGGAAAGACATTTACTGTTTATCATCATTTATTGCAAGGTGAAGCATTGTACCAGGTTCTTCAGAGAAAGTAAAGTTGGATAAGAAATAGACCACTCCCTCAAAAAGATTTTCTGTAAATAAAGAATAGGAACTGGAGCCTTGATTTGTATAAGCAGAGGGTAGAAGTTGTCTGGCAAAGAAAGAAGGGGACTTAGAGAGAAAGCACCGTGCAGCCTGACTTAGCAAAGCCTTTCCTGCTTCCAAGCCTCCTGTCTGAAAGACAAAAAAACAAACAAAAAAAAAAAAACAAAACAAACAAACAACAACAACAAAACATGCTTTGTACGCACACAGGATAACAATTTTTTAACATATGAAACTGTTTAATTAGATTGTTAGCAATTTACAAACCAGTTTGTAAGGCTACATCTCATTTGTCAGAGAGAGAAGCATCTCCATCAGGAGGGTGAGGGCTTCCACAATGGACCATTTTTAAAGAGTCCTTTTTAGAATTGGAGAGATGGCTCTGCAGGTAAGGGCCCTTACTACAGACCCAAGCTCAGGTCCCAGCACCCACTTGGTGGCTCACAACTGTCTGTAACTCCAGTTCCAGGGGCTTCAGTGCCTTCTCTGGCCTCTGTGAGATCGAGGCACACATGGTGCACGTGACTCTCTGCAGACAGACGCTCAGCGCACAGAAAATAAAAATAGGTGCTGTTGCTGCAGAAAGTTAATTGGCATCAGAATGTTGCTGTGCCATCTGAAAAGCTCCAGAATTACTAACTTTTTCAGCTTGATAAGAAATTTTCTAGTGTTAAAGGCATGTACAGACAATTTAAAAAATTTTGTAGATACTAAAAAAAGTCTTTATGCTTAAAAAAATTCACATATATTTTATTCAATAAGAAAAATTTCAAAAAAAATTAAAAAAAAAAAAAAGAAAAATTTCCTCCTTGATTTCAAAGCCCAACGTTCCTATACAGAAATATAAGTAAGTATGTATTCACATAATATATACAACATACAAATAAATGTGTGGGATTGTGCATATAAAACTGGATATGCGCAACTTAAGTATAAAATCTCTTTCTAGATGGAATCAATATCTTTTTAGTTATTTTTTCATTTAAATGCTATGAGGATGTTTTAAGTTGACCTGAGGAAGTGGCTCAGCAGATGAAGGTGTTTGCCACCAAGCCTGATGACCTGAACTCGCTGGAGCACACATGGGGAAGTTGTTCTCTGACTCCACCTGCAGCCGTGTGCAGACACACCTGCTGCATGAGCCCACACCGTACACACAAGTGAATAATGTGAACGTTGTTAATTTTAAAGAACGTTTTACAATGCAGCGTGTGCATAGGTTACCGAGTCTCGTGGAACTTCACGGCTCTGAGTAGTTCTTGACTGCTGTAGATAGTAGGAGTTGGACATGTGAATCTAGAACACTTGCAACAATTCTTTTGTAGTTCCATAACTAGGCTCTTACACATTAATGTCCCTGCTGTGTTTCTGGGGTCCTCTAGGAAAGGAATGAGACGTCGTTTATTTCCAGTGACAGGAACTTAGTAGATGAGGTGTGAGGGAAATGTGCAGAGGACATAGCAGAAGATTCCAACACATGGATCAACTCCTGAGTGTCCTGATGAGGTCAACAAATTGGGGAGCTGGAGTGGGGTAGAGAGATTGAGCTGTGGGGAAGGTGCTGGGGTTTTGAGTCAGGATGAATTGAGCAAGTGTAGAAATGTGTAGCCCTCTTCCTGGAGTAGAGGTCTGGTGGTAGGAGATGTGGGCGCATATTTAACAGAGCCTAAATCCAAGACTGTGCCCCTTTTGACACAAAATTTTAATAAGTTCAACATAGTTAAGTTTGGACTTTAATTAAACCTTCTCCTCCCTGTATTGCACTTTGTCTTGACTATATATTAAATCCATGCCTTTAGATTTAATCCCTAAGAACCATATTCTTCCTTCAGTCACCTTTAGAACACTGATCTCTTTATTCTCTGCTAAGTACTGAAAGGGACTTAGAGCTGTTGGGGGAAACAGTATGTCAGAAAGTATCTGAAATTACAGACATGTTCCTCCATGCCAGCTGAAAGTCTATATTTTTTAAAGAGATCTAATTTTCTCTTTGATGGCAAAAAATGACATTGTTGTTTTTATAAAGAAAACATTTTCTTTTAAAGACTATGTTTTATTTTTACTTGGTTAGATTTTAGAATTCCTTTCTTTTGGCGCAGCCTTACGCTGGTATTAACAGACTTTGCACTACAAACCCAAATCTTGACTTAGAGCTCCCTTCTGAGCCTTCTTGGTGTGTTCAGTGTCGTCATTTCAGGACTTCTGTGATACGCCAGAGCAGCAACAACAAAGAAGCTGCCCTGTGATTTCAGTTCCTTTCATTTGGTGTTTTTCTTTAGAACGAGGGGATGGATTTTTGGGTCACTTACAAATCTAAAGATTATCAACTGAAGAAAATTCTGAAATTGTGTTTTTCTTCCTTCAGGGAAAAATAGTTCATCAGAGCTTAAATATTATGAATTCCTTCTCACAGAAGGTGAAGATACAGCAAATACGGTCTTTGTCAGAAGATGTACGATTCTACTACAAACGATTACGGGGTAATAGGGAGGACTTGGAGCCAGGGAAAAAGTCAAAGGTTTGTTATGTTCTCAAATTCTCAGATGTCAGGACTTGATGACTGTGGCTGTCGGTGGAGTCAGGACTCATGGCCGCCCTGTGCTTCCTTATAGATTGCAAACATTTATTTTGATCCGGGGCTGCAGTGTGGGGATCACTGCTATGTTGGCTTGCCTTTTCTCTCCAAATGTAAGTCTTCCGTTCCCTCCCGTTCCGTCGCTATCCCCACCAAAACGTGATGCTACACTGCCACTCCAAGTGCCCCTGACCCTGCGTGCGGGAGAAGGCACTACAAGGGATGTTGGCAAGTGGGCTGGGTTGAGTGCATGCTGACTTGTGCTTCCTCTTCTAGCTGAACCCAAGGTGCAGCCCGGGGTGGCCATGCAGGAAGACTTGTGGGATGCTGACTGGGATTCGCATCAGAGCTTGTTCAAAGCTTGGATGGGAATAAAGGAGAATGCAGGTCATAGGTACGAGCCTCTCTCTGCTTTCTGATTTTAGCGTGCAGCACATGGGCCGCTCTGGTGTTACCGCTTTCTAAACGCCACTGCATTTTTAGATTGCCTTATTTTACTTCACAGTCAAGATAGTGGGCCTAGTTCAGACTGTCGTCACATGGTCATTGGCAGCCTATGTTGCTAAGAAATACACACACTATTTCCCCTTTGTTCCAATGGGTGAGGTCTGTCCTTAAAATCAAAGAAACTACTTGAAATTATCCGTATTTATAGTAACTGCCGTCTCTACCTTAGACACATGTTATGTATGAGAAGAAAGATTGTCTGTCACTGACCTCTCCAAAAGGCAAGTGAGGCACACTCCCAACAGGAGACCAAATTTATCTGTTCCTTGTGGAAAAAGCTGCCTCCTTCCTCTTCATGCGCTAGTCTGTTGCCAGAGGCATACAGGGCCCCTTCAGTTGACTCCTATTGCAGCTTTGGCAGGTAGAAATATGCTAATGGAAAACCAGTATTATACCTGAATTCACACACTAAGTTGTAGTTTTGGCATTACAGAAGCCTGGCCATTTCATACACATTAGAAAAGAATTTTTCCAGAAATAGAAACATTGACAAGTAATAAGCATTTTTCTCACTTGGTCTACATGATATATAATAGATATGTATAGATAGATAGATAATTTATATATAGATATATAATTTGTCAAAATTAAAATATTCCTCCGTAAGCATATTACGAAAAATTTAAACCATTAACTACTTTTTTTATTAACTCATTGGTTAGCGTAAAAAGGATGGGTATCACTGTGACGTTTTCCTGCATATATGATTATACTTTATTCTTACTACTCCTCTACCCCTTGCCTGGCCCTTTCTTCCCCCTAAAAGAACCCCCTCCTTCTGCTCTCATGACATTTTCTATTACCTCCTTTTGGTACCCCATCTCCTTCCTTGAGACCTCTTCCCTTCTCATTCCCTCTCTACTCTTGGCTTTTTTTAAATAGTGTGCTGATAAATACAGCTTTTTGCAAGTATCTCTGCAGTATGCTAACTTAGCAAACTTAAGGAATATCCCCTGAAGAGTAGAGATACAACAGTTCTGCTGTTAGTTTTCAAGGAATCTCCATACTGATTGCCGCAGTGGCTGGACAAGCGTACGCTCCCACCTGCAGCAAATACAGCTCCATGCCACCCTTCCTCACTAAAGTTTCTGTTGGCGTTTGGTTAGTTGGTTAGTCAGTTGTGGGTGTGTGTGTGTGTGTGTGTGTGTTTTAAATGAACACATTTTCAAGTGTTTCTGAACATGTGCATTTCTTCCCTTGAGAACTGTCTATTCAGCTCAGCTCATGAGTTCATTTGTCCACCAGATGGTTCACACCATTAACTATTACAAACGAGAGTTTCTGTATTGTGAAATTTTTCCTTAAAGAAAAGAAAGTTTGGGTTTTTGTTTGTTTGTTTGTTTTGGTTTTTGGTTGTTTTGTTTTGGTTTTTCCCATTAAACATGGTTCCACTGAGTACAGGAAGGCTTGTAATAGCCTCACAAAGAGCTCAGTGATTGAAACTCTCCTTTTTCCTCTGTGTCCCGCAGTGGACCTTTTAAAGCAGAGACAGTCGGCAGGCGTTGATGAATAACTCATTAGTGCCGCCCTCAGTCAGCAGGCAGGGAGCCTCTTCACTACCATGTCTCCGGATGTGCACCTAGCCAAGACCTGGGTTCCCAGCTGCCCTCTGCCTCCCTCTCCTGGCTGACAACGAGTACATTCTCCATGTGCCTATATTTGGGTTACTGTGTTGTTACACGTATTTCAAGAACTTTCTGCTGCTTCTTTTAGGGTGCCTATGTGTATGCTTGTCAGTACCCCAGGCTCAGAATTCAGTAGTGCTGGGTTTGAGGATGCTTCAGTATTTGGTCCCAGGTACCTTAGCCCCATTTACAAAGACATTTGGAGTCCTGAACTTCTGACTCTTAAACACTCATTAGTCAGGACATACTCAGATGAGGTCCTGAGTATGACTGAAAACTCTCTCACCTCTTGAGTTGATGTCCTCATCATGTGAAGATTTTGTCTTGGTTTCCTTTTCATGCAGCACCACTTGTTGGTAGTTCTGCTAGAAATCCTGGGGCACCCTGCTAGGGTGTCCACACCCTCCCCATATCAGCCGGGAAAGAATCTTACAACCCTTGAATAATACACGTATCTGTCCCAAGTGTTCTGTAGTTCAGCTTTCCTCGTTTGTACTTTTAAATAGTTTTGAGGACTAGATCATTGATGTAGTTCAGTGGCACCATGCTTGCTTAGCACACAGAGGCGCTGGGTTCAGTCCTCAGTCCCACCAAGGAAAAGAACTTTGAAGATCTACATACATTTCACTGTGCTACTGGAACTCAAGCTTGTCCTCCTCTACAGACTCAGTACAGAACTACAGCAGGGATTATTTTATTTTTTTTAATGTTGACAGCTCTTTGTGCCAAAGTAGAGACACATGTATCATTGAGAGCTTACTAAAGCTGCATGCCCAGTCCTAAGGGCAGCATTATGTCACCTGCCCTGAGACTCTGAGGAAAGATCACCAAAGTGAAAGAACATCCATGCATTACCAGCGGTGGTGAGCCACAGTGACTTCTAGGCATGACACAACTACTGCACTCTTTTTTTTTTTTTTTTTTTGGAGACAGGGTTTCTCTGTGTAGCCTTGGCTGTCCTGGACTCACTTTGTAGACCAGGCTGGCCTCAAACTCACAGAGATCCACCTGCCTCTGCCTCCCCGAGTGCTGGAATTACAAGTGTGTGCCACAATGCCCAGCATCTCCTGTGTTCTTGAGCTCAGGGCTGTGACTGCCTGTACAAAATCTCCATAAGACCAGGCCTGTCCTAACCCTGTTGTGGAATGGGGTGAGCTCCGTGAGGATTTATGTACAGATAATGATTAATGTGGGAAGGAGAGGCATGTTTTCCAGTGCTCTAGCCACATAAGGTACACAGACAGACTCACACTCCCGCACTCCTGTAAAA
The DNA here is from genome assembly GCF_030254825.1 of Meriones unguiculatus. Taxonomy (NCBI): domain Eukaryota; kingdom Metazoa; phylum Chordata; class Mammalia; order Rodentia; family Muridae; genus Meriones; species Meriones unguiculatus. The sequence continues at coordinate 58,723,311 of NC_083363.1, read as the reverse complement.
TACTGTAATGAAACACATTGGGTCACACACACACAAAAAACAAAACAAAACAAAACAAAAAAAAAAAACGAAAGAAGATGGGAGACAGGGCAAGACAGGGTAAACGAAGAGTGAGTATTGAAAGAAATATATGTATATATATGAAATAAATATATGTATGAAAGTAAAACTAATCATCACTGTGCAATATTGATATTTTAAAGTTTAAGAAATTTGATAAAAAAAAGATGAGTAAGCTTTTTTTAACTAGAAAGAAAATCTTTCTCAAGTACGGTTTCTTATGTTAGAAAACTCAAATGTTTTATTTTTGTATACTAACTTAGAAATTGTTTTTCTAGGTTAAATGCTGTGTTTGAAGTAAATACAGACCTTCAAAAAAATATAGTATCAAAAATCACTGCAGAACTGTCCTGGCCTTCCATCCTTAGCTCTTCCCGGCATGTGAAGTTCCCACTCACTAATACAAACTGCTCTTCAGTAAGTATTCAAATGGCACGAGCACTCAGAAATGTGCTCCGGTTAATAAGCAGCCACTTTAACTCCTCCGCAGGAATCCCCACTAATGTTCTTGGCTTTGCTTTAAGGAAGAAGAGATCACCTTAGAAAATCCTGCAGATGTCCCTGTCTACGTCCAGTTTGTTCCTTTGGCTTTGTATTCCAACCCCTCCATTTTTGTAGATAAGTTAGTCTCAAGGTAAGCATTTCTTTAGAATCTGGCTCTGTAGTTGAAATTGTGAGACATTTCCTGGGATTGGGTTGTTACTGAATTGAGCATCAAGAAAAGCTTACAGTAGAAAGTAAATGTGGAGCTCCCGTTTAATAGATTTGTAAAGAGACACGAGACCAAGTAATTCCAGGACTTCCTTTTTAAAAAGTGAACAAGATATTTATTGTAACTAATAGCCTTTAGCCTTTTAAATACTATTAATGTGGTATAGTACTGCTGGTCCCAAGACCTGGCAAAAGATAAATTTGCAAGTTAAATTCAAGCTTGGTAATCCTCACAATTCTAGTTACGATGTTAATGGAGATAAACACGCATTTTTTTTTTTATTATTATAGGTTTAACTTGAGTAAGGTGGCCAAGCTAGATTTGAGAACACTTGAATTCCAAGTCTGCAGAAACAGCGTAAGTATAAGTGTCGCACCATTTACTCTCTGCTAGGACCAGGGCTGGTGGGAAGGATGCCGACAGGCTGCCCTTAAGCCCGGCTGAAGAAGAGACATCCAGGAATTGATGTAGAGGGAGAAGAAACAGGAAGAGGGGGTGGTTGGAGGTGCTCCAGTCGCATGCTGGGGTGACTCCTCATTGAGGGTATACTTGAAGCAGGACAATGTGACATTTTTATTAAGAATTCAAAGATTCAGCTGAATCATTTAAACTTTCTTCCTGTGAGCTTCCTAACAAAAATTTTAAAGCCATGAATTTGAGAGCTATAGCTGGCCATATTCAGCCCTGTGTATGTTTACCTCAGTAGATAATATTGACCACTCATTACTGCATCAAGCCTTGATGCACATCAGCTAGGAAGACAGCACTGGGAGGCAGACCCCTGCAGGCTGCCTGGGGGCTTGTGCATCACGGCTCTTCTGCCCAGGACCAGACTGAAGCATCATTTAGATGCCGAACGTTTGTCCTTCCTGTTGGACCACTTAGTGCTGTTTAGGAAGGGCTCCATAGCCTTTTCCGGCCAGCTGCCCTGTAGTTGTTCAGCTCTTTGACACGGCTGCAGTTGGAAAGCCTGGAGCACCAACAGTAGTTTAGACAGTCCTCATGAGAAAGGCAGTCCCCATGTCTTTCTCTTGCCTTGCTGGCCGCATCCATTCAATGCCATTGTAGCGAGCAGAGCCTTGGAAGCATTAAGAATGCTCAGTTATAGAACTTGGCTTCTTCTGCCTTTATGGGTAAAGTACAGAAGTAAGTGAGCTGACACTTAATTTTTAAATTTGATTTCATACAGTAGCATTTGCAGGACATGATAGACCGAATTAGGCTCTAGGTAACAGGTGAATGAGTATTCTGGACCTCAGGGGTTTTCCAAAGAAAGAATTCTAAGGGTGAAAACATAATTGCTGAGTGAATCCTTTAACCACGCTTCCCTTTCCATCATATACATACTAAAGAGACATGAGTTCATGGTGAAACTTAATAAGTTAGGTTTGTTATTGTTCAGAGGCATGTTCTTTTCATTACAAGTGTGGCCTGGGACCCTCAACAGTGGCTACAAGGGAGGTTTACCAACAATGTCTCTGTTCACACCTGTGAATTGACAGTGTTAGCTTCCACTGTTCTTCTGATCAGCAGTACAAACGGCATCCCAAGAAAAGCAAATTCATCTGTCTATATTACTGCAGAAAGAATTTCTGAGATACCTAGGGGTTTCTTGGCTATTCTGAGAGCCTAGCACTATACAATTATGGAGGCCTTTAATCCTGTTTTAGGGCATGACACCATCCTGGAGTGCTTCGTAGGCTATCAGAGTTTAAATAAGCTGTTATTTATTGGAATACATACAGTCTTTCGTTGTGCTTAGAAATCACCAAGAATGAGGCTGGACATGATGGCACACACATTTAATCCCAGCACTCAGGAGGCAGAGGCAGATGGGTTTCTATGAGTGTGAGGCCAGCCACAGCTACATAGTGAAACCCTGTCTCAGAAAGTGGGGGGATTTATTCACTAGGCACTTTGGTACAATCAGAGTGTTCTGTTATCCTAGCAGATGTTGATAGAGAACAGTGTTAGCTATGAAAGAAAACATTTTACTTCATAAGCAAGAGTTATGTAGTGTGCTTCATCAAGTCCGTGTGGTACATCGTGTGTGCCAACCCCTGCTGACAGAAATAGAGGGACCCATGTGTATTAGCCCCACCTACGCCAGGGAAAGTGCAGAACGCTACGCGACCCACTCTTCCCATGTATCGTCACAACCATGCCAGCCCTTCCCCCAGAGTGTTTAAACCTGGTCTTCAAAAACCAGGATAGTGTGTCTTTTCGTTGAACTACAAAACAAACTCTGAATCATTTATAACTGGTCATAAAGCCTTATTTTACATTTCAAACTAAGTTATATCTTAAATGAGGTGTCCGCAAAGCAATGGTCAGATACATAATTTTCAGAATAAGTCTACAGATTGGTCAGGCCGTGCGTGTGTCCACAGCACACACTCAGAACTTCCTTTGCCTGGCTTTTTTTACTCCCTGCACAGCAGTGCCCAGGCTGCAGTATCGCTAGGACCTTAGGGTGCTAATTGTGGGGCTGCCTGCCTTCCAGTCATGAGTGTTGGCTTTGTATTAATGTTTCAAGCTATCTCAGGTTTGTGTCCTTTCCTGTGTGTGAGTTATATTTCAAATTTAAAAAACACACTTTAAAAATATCTTGATACAGATACAAAATGCATAGCACAAACTCGAGGGCTGTCTAACCTGGGAAATAAAGTCTGTTTTTTAATTTAATGCAGAACATGAAGTCTCCTTACTGGCTCCCAGCTCTCAGTGCCAGGGTCTAAATCATGAAGGAGGAACTTGTCACTTTGAGAGGCTGTTCTGGGCCTACAGGGGATATGGGACAAATGGTTTTCCCAGAAACCATATAATAACTCCTACTTGTTTATGCAATGATTCAAGGCTCATCCACTGCAAAGTCCAACAGGATTTACAGAGGGTCTCTCTCGGCATTTCGTTTTAAACCTCATTTTAAAACCTGGAGAAAAGAAATCTGTCAAAGTAAAGTTTACTCCACTTCACAACAGAACTGTGTCTTCACTGATCATAGTCAGGTGGGTTCTAGATATGAGTGTGGGTTGGTCTTCAGAACTTACCTTAAAGTCTTTTTGTCATTCAAAACCATGAATTGCATCTTCTAGCCATATGTGACTTCAAATGAAAAATGTGCTTTTGTGAATTTTTGAAAATTTCACCCTTAAATTCAACACGTTAATAATTTCTTTGTGGTTGGCTTACAAAATGTTAGAACTTGTAAATCAAAAGAAATACAAAGTTAACTGGAGAAAATCTGTAATTGTTATTTTTCACAGAAACAACCTGACTGTGATGGATGCTTTGATGGTCCAGGGTCACGGGACAACCGAGAACGTGAGGGTAGCAGGCAAGCTGCCAGGTCCAGGAAGCTCCTTACGCTTTAAAATCACAGAAGCACTGTTAAAAGATTGTCTAGACAGTGAGTACCCCTAACTGTGAAGGCCCGGCCCCTAGCATTTGCTTTCCGCCATCGTGAGAGTATTTCCCTGTGCACATACCTGCCTTCAGTCATGAGTGTATGATGTTACGGGAGTCCCAGGTCTTAAAGTCAGAGGTGTTTGATTTGGATCTTTTGCAGGTTTATTCCAAGTGTGAGAAGTAAAACATTCTTGCTGTGGCACACTAAAGCCTAGCAGCCTGAGGGACTCTTGTAAGCCTTGGACTTGGGAGGCTGAAGCAAGGGGTCGTTAGTTCTAGGCCAACCTAAACTACCTAGTGACATCAAGCCAGTCAGGAGTATACAGAGACCTTTCTGCCCAAAAATAAATAAATGACATCAGTTAATTTTAAGTAAAATAGCAGATCTAATGGCGTGTTTCCAGTGAAACCTGAGGAATGGCTGATCTCTTTTGCATGAGGTGTTTACTCATAATGTCCAGCATACAGACACAACACAGACCTCATTCACACCAGAAGCATGTGAGATAGCAAGATTTATCCATACTCCTGATTTTTTTTTCCTTTTTTTTTAGATTTGAAACTAAGAGAACCAAATTTCACATTGAAAAGAACATTCAAGGTAGAGAACACAGGACAACTTGAAATCCATGTAGAAACCATGGAAATCAGTGGCTATGCCTGTGAAGGGTACGGCTTTAAAGTGGTCAACTGTCAGGAGTTCACACTAAGTGCCAACGCCTCTAGGGACATCGTCATTCTGTAAGTATTCGCGTGTCTGGTTCACTACAGTGGCCACTATCCACTGCTGCTCACACTAGAGTCATTTCATACTGTCCCAGACTTGAAATCAGGGGCCACCGAGATGGATCATCCCTTAGGAGCACTTGCTGCTCTCCCACAGGAGCTAGCCTTGATTCTCAGCACCCACACGGTAGCCAGCAACCTTCTGTAACTCCAGGTCCTGAAGGACTCTGTCCTCCTCTGATCTCTGCAGGAACTGGATGTGGCGTACAGACAGATATGCAGGCAAAATACCCGTACACACAAGAGAAAACCCAAATAACTGTTTAAAAAGTCTATCATAAATATATTTATTTTATTTTTCCCTACTAGAGCTAAAATATTTCTTGCGGATTTTTGTTTCCAACATTGTAAAACTTCCTCTGCCCTTAAATTGGATCAGATAATCTTAGAAGCTACCTTATTAGAAATGAGTTTTATTATTTCTAAGGTTGTTGTAACGCATTACACGTTCGTGTGACTTGGAGGTGTCTCAGCCACAGAGCAGAGACCTGTGCCTCACTCACTTACATGTGCCATTGTTTCTGTGTGGTCTAAGATGTAAGCTTTACCCTTAAACAGCCTCAGGATTAGATGCACCATTTTAGTAACTGATAACTTATTACAAAGTAATAGGTATGACTTCTGCCCCTTGATTAAGTAGCAATCCTGTGACCTTCTGTGACTGTTAAATCAATACCTCCATATACAGTGCTGCTTGCACAGTATAACATTTGCCACCTGAATGCGCAGGGAGGAAGGAGGCAGCACTCTTCATAGTGTGCTTAGCTAATCAAAAAAGAAATTACAAGAGACTCTACACAGTATGCAGAAGGTGACAAAACAACACTAGGAATGGGATGGGAGTGGGTGTGGTGTGGTGTGTTTTAACAAAGTCATTAGGAATAAAGCCTAGATTCAAAATTAGATGGATGGATGGATGGATAGGTAGGTAGGTAGGTAGATGATGGGAGATAGATAATAGATGGATGGATAGATAGATAGATAGATAGATAGATAGATAGATAGATAGATAGATAGATAGATAGGTAGGTAGGTAGGTAGGTAGGTAGGTAGATAGGTAGATAGATAGATAGAACAGAAAAGAAGAAACTGTGTGTCTGTTTGAAGTGTCCTTACTGCTGTCCCTATGTCTCAGGTTTACTCCGGACTTCACAGCCTCCAGAGTTACTCGGGAACTGAAGTTGGTAACAGCCAGCGGGTCTGAGTTTGTGTTTGTGCTGAATGCCTCACTCCCATACCACATGTTGGCAGTCTGTGCCGAAGCCCTGCCCAGACCCAACTGGGAGCTAGCTTTGTACATCATCATCTCAGGAGTGATGAGGTACAGTGTGTTCCTTCAGGGCTGCTTCTCACTCATCACCGAGTGTCCACTGGGTGCCTCTCACTGGTCACAGGGATGGGGTAACCCAGCAAACAAAAAGACACCCTGACTTTGTCAAGCTTGTCAGCTGGTGGGAACACTTACAACTGAACCATTCTTGGGTGGCATATACAATCAAAAAGGCTTATTACCTTTTGAAAATTGTTTGACAAATGAAGTCTATGCTGACTTTATAAGAAAGGAGGCACAAATGAAATTACCTTATTTGGGCATGTGTAATAACAATTTTGTATACCTAAGCATCATCAACAGAGTAGAAGTATTTTTGAAGCCCTTTGCATCATCATCCTTTCTTCAGTTTATTTATGTATTTTAGAGAATCAGATATACTTACATTTAAATTAGTTTATAGCTACTTTACACATCCTTAAGGGAAAGAGAGTTGAGCCTCCATGCCGTTCCTCTTGGTAAGGAAAATGAACCTGCAGGTGTCCTTCTGACACACTGTAGTCTTCACTCAAAGCTCCCCTGTAAGGCTGGACGTCTAAAGCTGGTCTGAGAAGCTGGAGGGAGGGCTCAAGCTGCAGAGCACTGTTGCTCTTCCAGAAGACCCGGGTTCAATTCCCAGTACCACAAGGCAGCTCACAGCCACCTCTCACTCCAGTTCCAAGAGATATGAGCTCCTCTTCTGGCTTCCATTGGCACTGCACCCTAGTACACCAACATACATGCAGCCGAAACACCTGTACACATAAAATATATAAATAAGTAAATCTCAAGTTTTAGTTGGTGTGTAAACTTTGTTTGATCTATATTGCTTTATTTTTGTCTTGTTCTTTAAAAATGTGTTACTGATATATTTGGGTTTGTCTTTTGTTTGTTTGTTCTTTCTTACCATGATATTGTAGTTATCAGAAAAACTGTGTAATAGCCCAGTGTGTGTTCTTGTCTTGGGAAAGAGGGCTGACTCTCCCCCTCTGCCCGCAGTGCACTGTTTCTTCTGGTCATTGGAACAGCCTACTTAGAAGCTCAAGGAATTTGGGAGCCGTTTCGAAGGCGACTGTCGTTTGAAGCTTCAAACCCGCCCTTTGATGTGGGAAGGCCATTTGATCTCAGGAGAATCGTTGGTATCTCATCTGAAGGAAAGTATGTTCACATGCTGGGAACCCACTTTCTGGTACACATAGACTTGGCTGACATAATCACAAGAAACAAATCTATCTTTACTTGAGGGAAAAAGAGAAAGACTATCGTAAGCCTGTATCTGATACTCAGTTACTGAGAACTTGAGACTGTCTTATCAGGGACAAAGTATGCTTAGCCATTAGTTACACCACTGACCTGATTTATGACTTTTCAGAAGGAATAAAGTATAGAAGGTTGTGGCTCTTGCCCTTCCTGCTGCTTTTTTCTAGTTTCCCTTTGTGATGGATATACTGATGATTTTTTTTCCTTAGAGTAAATTGGAAGTTGCTGCTTACTGATTTTCACTTGATCCATTTTTCAGCTTGAACACACTTGGCTGCGAACACAGTCATGGTAGGGGTTTCTATAGTAGCGCATCATCCCGGCCTGGCACAGCGAGCCACAGGCAGTGTGGCACATCAGTCCACCCACACAGCAGCCACAGCAGCAAAAACTCAGTTGATGTGGACAACATCAGAACGAAAAACAGTTCAAGTGTGTCGAGCAGGACTTCTGCACAAGCGGGAACCTCACAGTCTACAAGCAAAACAAGCCCACTGGTCTTAGAGACAGCTGTAGCAACCCAGGGTCACACAGCAAGCAGGAAGTCCAAAGGGACGAAGCAGGGCCAGCACAGCAGCCAGCACCATGGCCACAGCCCACTGGAGCAGCACTCACAGTCTCTACCGCCAGTGCCTCAGCACCAGGAGCCGCCACCTGAAAGGCTATCTCCTGCCCCCCTCACACACTCTTCCCACCCAGAGCGAGCCAATACCACACGGCACAGCTCAGAGGACTCCGACATTACCAGTCTCATAGAAGCCATGGACAAGGACTTTGACCACCATGACTCCCCACCCCTAGATGTGTTTACAGAGCAGCCTCCATCACCACTGTCAAAAAGCAAAGGTAACCCTGTCCTCCCCCTTCAGAAGAACAAGGCATGTGAGGGAGGAGGCATGACCAAGGAGCAGTGAGGATCCCAGTCAGTATAAGCAGCTCCTGTGGTAGGTGTTCAGTTGCTCAGCACATCTCCTGGGTGAAGCCACAGCTCTTCTGTATCCCAGTGCAGATAGAAGCAACTGCTTGTCATAAATGATAGAGCCATATTCTTCGTTGCTTCTCCAAACCAGAACCTGTTGGATGGTACTGCCTGCTATCCTTTTGGCTGCCTGTGATAACTGTGTTATGGTCATCGCTAAAAGTGATTTTGAGGCTGGGTGGTACTGGCACATGCCTTTAAATCCAGCACTCAGGAGGTAGACACAGGAGAATCTCTGAGTTTGAAGCCAGCCTGGTCCATAGAGCTAGTTTGGGATAGGCAGGACTACACAGAGAAACCCTGTCTCAAAAAACAAAAAGATTTTGACACACATCTGTAATCCTAGTACTAGGAGGCAGAGACAGGAAGTTTTTCACAAGCTTCAGGCCAGCGGCACTACACACTGACACCCCCTCTAAATAGGAAAAGGTGTGCAAAAGAGGAAATAATTGGTGAAAGCAGGTGTCCAAAGAAGCTGGTCCAACAGTGCAGGGACAGCAGAAAGTGGCGGCTGTGCACACGCCGTGGTCTTGATGGCCAAGAGTAAAGAGTGTGCCAGATGTGCGGGTTAGGGAAGGTGTGAGCAACAAGTCAGGATGGGAAGTCCATGGCCAGTTATGGTGACGAGGCAACAAGAAATGGCAGTGCGAGGTCTGACTAAGCATGAGGACAAGGTTTCAGAGTAACAACATGAGCAATTACCGGCTCTTGGGTGCAGCTTGAACTAAGGCCTGAAGTAAACAGGAATAAAGGTTATTGGCAGTGGCAAGGCCTCAGACTAGAGCAATCCAGAGCCACAGAGGTTTGGGAATTCAGAACCTTGGAAAGAAATGCGGCACACACACCATGTGATCCCCATGGCTACCAGTAGGCTTTCATCCACCCAGCTGAGGTGGTGCCACCAGAAGTCATCTATACATTTCAAGTGAGTCAGGACAAGAGCCTTGGAGGTCTTGATTTCAGAGTTACAGGTTAGGGCCAGCAGACTGAGGGAGGAAGGCTCCCTTGAGCGGAGCATGCAGCTCCTCCGGGAGACGCGGCAAGTGCGTGGGCTGCAGCACGGCCAGCGGGACCATATCCTGCTTGCTTTTCTGTTGCTGTGACAGAACGCAGTGGCCAAGGCTGCTTGTAGAAGAATGCATTTGATTCCAGAGCTCGGTCCATGACCATCGAGACAGGGCACGGCAGTAGCAGGCAGACCTGGCACGGTGCAGGAGCTGGGTGGGCACAGCTTGAGGCAGCAGGCAGAGTAGGAAGACATTACTGGCTGAGATGGGTACGGGCTGGGGACATGTCCGAGGCCACTCCCACAGACACGCTAGTCCTTCCCAATAGTTCTGCCAACTAGGGACCAAGCATTCAGATATATGGGCCTGCAAGGCCATTTTTAATTCAAACCCCAATTCCAGGAGCTTCATAGGTCTATCTTCCATGCTCCTACTAGGATGGCTCATTGAGCCCCACCTACAGCGTTCAACAGCTTTCTTAGTCCAGAGCCCCGAAGTTTGCCACATTCTTCTAAAACACAGCATGGCCAGGCCTATTATAGCTATATGAAGCCATAAAACCAGAAGAGCTAAGTACCGACGGTAGCGGGGTAGGATGCCAGCATGGTTGAGGAGGGAGGGTACTCTCACAGTGTCCAGAAAACATGTTTGGGTGAGGAGCTAGAGGGCCTTGGCTTTGAAGTGAGGGAATGCTGTAAACCTTACAAAACCATACGGTGCTGAAGACAGAAGTTAATAGTAGAGACAAATATGAGGCTGGGGAGCAGCTCAGTTGGGGAAGTGCCTGCCCAGCATGGACAAGACTTCTTTGTTTTCTAACCATCTAAAAACCACTAAGTTACTCTCCACTCTCAACCCATACAAAACATGCAAAGGTCAGATCTAGCCCCAGAGCTTGCCAGCCTCTGATACAGATGCCAAAATTTTCATCCCCAGGTGACCATTTAACAGGGGCATTGTTTGAGGTAAGCATCAAGTCAGCGTTTAGTCAAGTATGCGGTCATTCTTTTCGCCGGTGTTTAGAAGGATGTCTCACAGGGACACTTTGAAGCGTGGCTTCTGCAGCTCTTGTCTGCCGATCCTGTGGGTCAGTGTGTGGTGCTAGAATCTGGGGATTTCCATGCCTCTCTGGAGCCTCTAAAGAGAGCTCCATGAGGCAAGGATCAGCTTGTTGAGTATCGTACTCCTAGCACTTGGAGCATGGCTGAGAGTATGTTGGGGCTGGCTCTGGGGACATCCAGATTGTCTATACACTAAGCTTTCTCTTTGCTCTGGCCATCGCCAGTGTGACATTGCATGGCCACTACTGTTCTAGGGCTTTTGTACTTCCTCTTCAGGCCTCAAATGATAGGCCAGGACTGGACCAGCCTTAGGCTCTGTTGCCAGGGTTTCACTCTAAGTGATGCATGGAGAAGCACATCATATGTTTCTCCACTGAGAGTACATCTCCCAACACATTTCAGAGGCTTTGACTCTCCCTTTTGTAACTTTTTTTAAAGCTCTGGCACCTTCTGGCAAATATTTCCAGGCATGTTTGCCAGATCTGCTGAATCTATACAAACTTGCCAAACTGTGCCTATAAAAGGAGCATAGTCCATGGCACATCAGCTGTGTCTCAGGGAAGTTGGCTTTTTAAACAACCTCCTCACAAAGACTAACCTGGTGGACCAGCTTTAACCCAAGAAGGAAAAAGTAGAGAGAGAGAAGCCCTAGCACTCCCTAACAAAGCTGAAGATTGCTTTGTGTCTGAAGCTGTTTGGATCGAGCTTTGTTTTTACTCCGACTTTTCATCCCCAGGGAAAGGAAAATCTCTCCAACAACGCAAAGCTAAGCCTCCAAAGAAGCAGGAGGAGAAGGAGAAGAGGGGAAAGGGGAAGCCCCAGGAGGATGAGCTGAAGGACACTTTGGCTGACGATGACAGCTCCTCCACCACCACAGAGACCTCCAACCCCGACACAGAGCCACTCCTCAGGGAGGTACGTGGGGCTGTCATGGGACCTCACAGCACCTAGCTCGGGACAGCTTCCAAGCGCATGTCCTCATTGTGTTCAGGCATGCCTCCCCACTGCCTGCAGAGTGCAGCCCGCCTCTGCTGTCAGTGACGTCATTTCCCCTGGAGAAGAGCATTTGGAAATGTTAGAGTAGTGGGAAACTGAAACCCTGCTGAGGAGTTAGGGAGCAGCCTCTCTGTGTAGTCTGACCCTGCTCTAACCCTCACGGAGGGGACAGAGTGGAGCTCGTTCAGTTGTGTAGTCGTGCTGGAAACAGGGTGTCAGTGACAGCCCACCCCCAAGGCAGGGGCAGCAGTGGCTCTCCCTGAGGGAGGAGGGCCAAGATGCCCAGCCTAGGACACTTCAGAACATCATCCCACCCTTTGAGTCAGCAGCCACCAGGGAGTTTAACATCAGAATAAGGCAGCAGAACACCTGACCCGCCTCAGCTGTGCAGGCGTCCAGCTGTGGGAGTTGTAGGCACGGTGCGGAAAGGCTGCTTCCGCTTCTCCTTTGGCGTTTTTCTTTTTAGATGTGTGAATTCAGATTTAAGATGGTCTGTGCAGCCCTCAAACCTGGACCAGAATCTGGCTTCTGGTTTCCATCTAGTGGCCTAAAGAATCATTTTCTACACAGGCCCAGCTGTGTCCACTAGGTGATTGTACTTCCCGTGGGTGCACATGTCCTCCTGTCCCCGCTGCGTTTCCTTGCTGTTGGCCTGGTGCTCTGTCTACTCCATTTGACTTGTAATCTGTGCTGGAGCATCGGGCGTGGTTCCCATTTAGCAGATCACCAGAGAAGCAGGGCACTTGCGCTAGCCCTGTGGGGTCCAGCAGCGTCTCTGACTGACCCCTCAATGGCTCCTCTCTGACTAGCTCAGCCACCATGTTCTCTGTAGCACTAGTGCATTCCCCTCTCTTATTCATGTCTCCTGTTCCTGCATCGTTTATATCATTTGCTTCCTCACTGACATGGCTCAGAGCCCACCCTTCCAAGTCCCACGCCTGATGGTCCTCCCTCAGAAGGAGCTTATTGTACAGAGGCATGGGCTTGTGTTTCTTAACGACTGGCCTGGGTTGTCCAGCTCAGGGCATTCCTAATCTACCCATTCTATGACCAAATGTAAACTGAACACCTCTAAGTGCCAGGCGCTTGGGCAGTGGTGCTGGAGAGGGCCTTGCCTTTTCTTAGAGCACTCTTGGGCTGAGAAGTGGCTCAGCTGTTGTGAAGCCTCACAACCTACCTTCAGGAGAGCTCTTGCTCTGCGCCTACCCAACTAATGATGGAGTCAGAAAGGACGTGAATGATTCTGAAGTCTCCAGAGGCTAGGATAGGAAGGAGGGTACATGAGTGAGTACTAAAGCCACCACGACCTCTTGTTTATTCACTCTGAGCAGCCAAGTAAACTGGCCTGCGAAGTTCAGGCTGCCTGTTACCACACTGAGGCTGGACGGAGGGTGGGCTGTTCTCCCACACTTGACCCCACAGCCATGGCTGACCACTGTGCTGAGGGCACCCTGCCTGTCATCCAGGCATCCTGGGTCAGTGTAACGATGAACCAGGTTGGTTTTCCTACATCACTATGGCCATAGCTTCCCAGGCAGCATCAGTAGTCTTTGGGTGGGTTCGTGGCCTGGTCGGGAGTCAGCTCTTCTGAGCTCATGTGTAGACACCTTAACATGTCAATTACTCTAAAAACACTCATTGCATGTTTTCTAGTCTGGCCTGTTCTGTACTGCGAGCTTAGCAGTACATGGCCAGGGAACATTTCTCAGCACAGGCCACGTTGCTGTCATCTGTGTCTCCCTCCCTCTGGCTTGATAAGCCTGGGGAAGGGCCTGGCTCTGAGGTGATAGCCAGTAACCGCTGATAAGGTGAGGAACACCCACACTCCACCTGCTGGTGGGGAGGGTGCAGCTGAGGGTCAGAGACCACAGCAATGTGGCCAGCTGCAGTGGAACAGCAGCTCGAGACCAGCTTTACTTTAGTGGCAGCCGCTAACCAGTGCCGCCACTGCCACCCTCCTGGTGGGACATGGATGTAAACTGAATGACCTTTGTAATTCAGACTCTCCGAACACGGTTACACTAAGTTACAAACAGCTGAAAAGTTGACAGGGCTACAAACAGATTTTAAGAAAGAGGGTTATGGGGACAGGCGTCGTGCTGTACACCTTTAATCCCAGCGGTCGGCAAGCCAGGATATTGAGCCTTGAGTTCAAGACCATGCCTGGTCTATGTGGAAAGTCTCCGCCAGCAGCGAGCCGTGCAGTGAGGCTCTGCCCAAAACAGGGAGATTGTCATTTCTCCACGTCTCACATGCATAGCTGTCACCTCGGGTTTGTGTCTTCATCTCAAACGAAACCATTCCAGTCACGTTACCAGTCCCTCTGAGTGACTGCCTCTGCGTCTTCACAGGATACAGAGAAGCACAAGGGGAGACAAGCCGTGCCGGAAAAACACGAAAACGAACTGTCTCAAGTGAAGCAGAAAAGCAAAAAGCTTTTAAATGTTAAGAAAGAAATCCCAACAGATGTGAAAAGCAGGTGAGTGTCCTGGGGCCGCTGTCGGGAGCAGGGATGGTTTCTAGTCACTGCTTAAAAGGGCAACAAAAGCCAAGACCTGCTTCTCTTGGCTTCTCGTGTCTAACAACTACTGTTGCTGAGGAGGGACACCCACCTGCTTCTGATGCCAGGCATGTAGAGGGCAGGGTTAGCGTGTAGAGGGTTTGACTCATTCCCAGGCTGAGAACCATTTTAGTCATGCTCAGAGGTAACCTGGATGGCTCAGCCACTTTAGGAAGAGCTTAGAGTCTGCTGTGGCACTAGCCCAGGGATGCAGCAGGGATCTGCAGTTCTGTGCTGTAAACCTTGGAAGAGGTCGTTCTTGCCTGAAACATGTTCCAGGATAATGTCTCCAACGAGACAAGTGGAAAGCTGCAGTACCCACAGGGCAGGATTCGGGCAGTGTCTGTACAGAGGCTTTCTGTAGACTGCCCCAAGAAAATGAGTGTGTTGAGTTGTTGACTAAGATGGCTTCATATTGTCATTAAACTGTGGGTTAGCATCTTCCTAATAAACTGATTTCAGTATTGGCATGGTAGGAGCTGCCATTTAGTGGCAGGTACAGAAGTGATTAGGGAAGGAGGAGAACAGGAGGGAAGACAAGACGTGTGGTGTTAGGCTCAGCCGTAGATGCGTGAGGGTGCTTCGGGCCCTATCCTAGAGCTGCTCCCGCCCCGACGGTGTCAGCAGCCACGCTCCCTGGGCCCTAACCCTCATCCCTTCTGCTCGCTGCTGTTACATACTGATTGTTTTTCCCGAATGAAATAAATTGACTATTGTTAGGTTCAATCTTGAAAACTTTAAAAGATTTGAGTTTACTTCCTGTACAAAGACTTCAGGTTTCGCATGTCCCAGCACAAACCCGCTGCAGCAGTCACTATGTTCAGTGAGCTGACATTAAGAGAAGAGATTCACGCAGTGTGCTCTGAGACCCTACCCACAGATCTTTTGTTTTCCTGTGTATTAACACTCTGCATGTTTAGATAGCTAATCTGCAGAGAGCAGAGTGCTCTGAATCCGCCCTCGTGGTGTGCTCAGCTCGGGGCTGAGCACCTTACACACTGGCCCGGATCCACCAGCATGGCCTCCCTTGCCTCAGTCACCACCCTGTGGCCCAGGCAGGGCCATGCAGCGTGTAAAACGTGACCAGAGACAGAGCTGGTATCTGAACCTCTCACCCTTGAAGATGGAATCCTTTCAAGTCAGTTGGCTGTTGTTCATTTTATTTAAAAGCTTTAAACTTTTTTTTCTGAAAACCGTCTTGCTTAATTTAGGAATGTTGAATTAGCAAAAAATGAAATCATCTAGCACCTTTTTTTCTTAAAAGCAAATTAATTTTACAGTGGCGAAGTTAAGCTTTGTTAAATAGACCCGCCCCCCCACACACACACACACAGTTTTAGTCGACTGACCTAAATATAGCCCAGACAGCCTCCACCCGGGGCTGGGTGGTGTGTCTTGGGAGTCTTCTGCCATTTTTAGGACTTGGAATTTTAAACTAGCCCTGCCAGCGAAGTAGGAAGGCAGAGGGTTGTGTAGCACTGTGGTTTTGGTAGGCTTGCCCATACATAGTGGTGTTGGAGTTTTTGTTTTGTTTCAGTTTTGTTCCAGTTTGTTATACTACTTAAAACTTTACTTACCTGGGCCAACAGAGACCCTTTGGTTATCTCTTTAACTAACTGCAGAACTACTTATGGAGCCTGGCATGGTAGCTCACGCCTTTAGCCCCCCAGCACTTGGGAGGCAGAGGCAGTTTTTGTGAGTTGGAGGCCAGCCTGGTCTACATAATGTAGTTCCAGGACAGTCAGGGCTACATAGTGAGACCCTGTCTCCAAAAAGGAAAAGATGGGCACTTTTGTGAAATATGCAAAAGACAAGCGTCCTTTGAACCCAGTACCTTATAAGTTCTAGACAGGTCCCTTTAACGTGTGTGTGCTCTTGCATGGGTCACACTCTGCCTTCTGCAGTTTCTTGGTTTACCAGGAGTAAGAGAGCAGTGCATACTTGGCCACTGGGTTGAGAAGCTGGACCTGTTCTGCTGTTGGCTGCTGTAACGCATGCAGTGGTTTATTGTTCACCCGGAGCCTAGCAGACACTGGCAGTGTCCTAGGAGTGAGAACCTGGGGAGAGTGGCGCTTCACCTGTCGGAAGGCCAGAGGATGGTGGGGCTCTAAGGGACGTGCTGATGCCACACGCAGAAGCGCTGGGGACAGGAAGCACACTCAGGAGAAAACGAGAGAGGCACAGCTCTAAACATACCCGCTCAGGACTGGGTATGGCAGGGCATTTTGAAATTCTAGCTACTCAAAGACTCAAAAACTCAAGGGCTTGACCAGCCACAATGACACACACCTGTAATCCCAGCACTTGGGGAGGCAGAGGCAGGTGGATCTCTACAAAGTTCAGAACAGCCAAAGCTATACAGAGAAAAACCCTGTCTCAAAAAAACCAAATAAATAAATAAATACTAACTCAAAAGGGCTAGTCTGAGCTGCACAGCAGTTTCACAGCCAACCTGGGCAACTTAGTAGGCCTGTGTCTCAAAATAAAGAAGATGCTGAAGATTTATCTCAGTGGTGGAGAACTTGACTAGCATATTCAAAGCCCTAGATTTAGTACCCAGCACTGAAAAAGAATACAGTAAAATTTGCTGACTTTGCAGCTCTGTGCCAAAAGGCATGGCTTTTCTGCCATTAGCACCCAACGCCAATGGTTCTCCCACAGGGGCCACTGCCCAGCTGTGGCCAGCTCACCCACGTCCAGGGCCTAACTGACCTTGGTGGGCATCACAGAAACAGCTTTGTGAAGAACCTTTGTGCCTTACAGGCAGTGCTGCTCATGTTCCATTACTTGATCTGATGCCTGGTTCTGCAGGGGTTAAAACTTGGCTCCTGTCTGCCAGGATTTCTGTTGGTGCACATCCTGGAAAGGCTCGTTTGCAGCACAGCTGCCATCGCTGGCACCATGCAGTGAGTCTGCGTACACATTTCCTGAAGCAGGTACCACACTCAGGACAGCAGGGGTCAGATTCTCAAGTGTACACACACACACACTCCCGGAATGTTTAGAGCGGAGTGCAGGTTTAGAGCTAGGCAGGTAATGCCTTAGGAAAGCCTATCAGTAAGGCATGCACCTGAACGACAGGGTAGGTGCGTTCTTAGTGACTTACACCCTTGCTCCAAACAACAGGAGAGATTGGTGTCTACGTCCTTGTTTGTCTTTCAGTTCCTTCGAACTACCATATACTCCCTCACTGGAAAATAAACAGCGTAGAAATCTCCCAACCAAGATTCCTCTTCCAGCTACACTAACAAGTGGATCCAAATCACGAAATTCCCAGAAAACAAAAGGTATTGTCATGTTGATCACAGATAGTTTCATTTTCATCATTCAGTTTTCCTGGCTGTCGGTGGCTGGTAGTTGTGTTATGAAGCCAAGGCTGTGCTGAGGGTTGGTTGAAGCAGAGAAAAACCCTCCCCTTTAACTTCCCTTTCTTAATTCTGTGCAGGTACAAATAAGTTACTGGATAACAGGCCAGTTGCTCTCTCGAAATTCCTCCCCAACAGTCAAGAACTGGGCAATACCAGTAGCTCAGAGGGTGAAAAGGACTCTCCTCCTCCAGAGTGGGATGCCGTGCCAGTTCACAAGCCCAGCAGCTGTGAGTATTTAGAAACCACTGTGGTCCGTGGGCTGTCCTGTTGCAGGTGCTGCAGGGTAAGGCCGTGGTTTCCAGAATACCATTGTGGGTGGCCCGTTGTAGCCAACTTCAGCTAGCCAGCAAGAGCCCAGAGTCCATCTCTCTGGCCAGGGACAAGGAATGCTGTTGGAGATTGGGGTACTTCCAGCAGAGAGAGTAATGGGAGATTCGTGGTAGGGCTCTTGCTCCAAGTTGCTGGTGTGTCACTGTACGATTGTGTGCCTAGAGAGGACAGTGACCATCTTCAGTGTGACTCCCATGTAGAGGGCCGTGGCTCTGGGAAGATAAAAACTCCTTGTAGCTTTCTTTACACAACCTGTGTGGAGGCCTCTCACTCCTTTCTTGACCTTGTCTCAGATTTGCCAAGCTACTGTGCTAAAGTTGCTGGAAGTCCTCAACCCTTTCAGCCTGACATGGGAGACAAAAGAACCAAGTGAAGGAGGTCCTAAGACAGGGCTCCCAATCTGTGTGTCACAACCCCTTTGTAGGTTGAACAACCCTTTCAGAGGCCGCCTAGGACCATCCTCCGTATCAGATATCTGCGTTATGATCCCTAACCGTAACTTTACGGCTGGGGGTCCCCCAGCATTAGGAGGGTTGAGAACCACTGTGCCAAGAGCATGTCCGCATGGGGGAGTCAGGCTGTCTAGACCAAGCATCCCCTCGGGTGTGAGTGGCCCTGCAGGGGCTGCTTTGGACCAGCCAGGCTGAGAGGGATAAGGTTCCCGGGAGCTGTCGGTGCTGAAGCATCACACCAGCCCAGTGGGAAGAAGCCGTCAAGGACCCGAGTCAAGAACGTGAGCTGTTTGCCAAGCCCGCTGCCTTTACCTCTGCACCTGTGTGTGCAAATCAGACAGAAATGTTCCGTGGAGCCTAGTGCCACAGTTTGCCATCAGACCAGCCTCACCTTTTCAAAGGTAGCAAGATGTTCTCACAAGTCTGGTCATTCAGGAGGTCTTGAACTAGTGGTACATACAGGTTAGGAGAATGATTGCCTCATGGGGTCCCCTGTAGGCCTCAGCTTAGCTGAGGAAGCAGTATCATCACCCCCAGGTCCAATCTCATAGGCTGTCTGAGGCCAGTCAAGAAAGCTCTTTGATAGAACTGAACAAGTTCTTGGAACTGAGTGTGAGAGAAGAGGGTGCCAGCCTTCTAGTCACTGAACCTAACCAGCAGCTGTCCACAGCAGAAAGGGCAATAGGCTCCAGCTCCATGGTATTCCAGGTGCATGCCTCAGAGGGGGGCAAAGGGAGAATAAGGAAGATGGCTGCAGCTTCTGCCAAGTCCTCCTCAGGCCAAGCTCCTGTGTGACTGGAGGATCCCCAGGCCCATGTCTGTGCTGCCTTTCAGTGCTTTCCTGCTTAGAAAATACCTTGGCCTGGTCCCGTGCCCTAGAACCTCGGCTCTCCCCACGAGCCCACTGGAAAGCTCTACCAGGGCTGCACTGCCAGCAGCGTGTGCAGAGGGAGCCAGTGAGTGTCCAGCTCACCCTGTCACTGTCCCTTTTGGACACCTCCACTACCTCAGTTCTTAATTCTCCTGTGTCTCCCTTTGACCTCTGTCACACTTAGATCCCACCTTCTTAGTGTGGACTGGGAGGGCACAGCTGTTTGTCTTAGGTCTGTCCCACTGAGACTGAGCCAGGACAAAGCAGTGCTCACAGGGACGGTGTCCATTTGGCAGCGCTGGCTGGAGCGCTGTCTTGTTAGGGTTCTCTTGCTGTGAGGAGACACCATGACCATTGGGGAGGAAAGGCTGCGCTCAGCATATGCTTCCACATCAGTCTGTCCTCAGAAGGAGTCATGGCAGGAGCTCAGGCAGGACAGGAACGATGCAGGGGCCATGGAGGAATGTTGCTTACTGGCTTGTTCCCTCAGCCTGATTTCATAGCACCCAGGACCAACACGGTGGCCTGTCCACAGTAGCTGGCGGCATTTTCTTAATTGAGGTTCCATTTTCTCAGATGACTCTAGAGCTTGTGTCAAGTTGACAGGAAGCCAGCCAGTCCATACCCTGTACCAACAAAGGAAACCAAGAATATTCCTCATGGCTTAAAAGGCATAAAATGCAAAGAAAAGGCCAGTACCTCCCAGGCAGTAGTAGTGCCTGAAGCCAGAGAGGGTCTCTAAACTACACAAAACAATGTGAGTTTTGGCCTTCTCTGTTCTCAGGCTTCAGGCCTTAGTCCAGAAGGCCTGTTACGGCTTCCTCAGTCTCCTTCCATCTGTCTTCTTCAAGTGCATAGGCACACAGCTTCCCCAGAACAGCTCTCAGGAGCAGAGGGTGCTACCAGCGTTTCTGCCACTATCACAAACAACCCAGCAAGAAAACTGTTTGGGCTCACAGGTGACAGAGTCAGCCCACATCAGCCCAATGCCAGCTGGCTCTGTCGATTTTCAGTCTGTAGCAAAGCAAAAAACATGGTCGGAGGGTGTGGCATAGCAAAGCCGCTTAACTCGAAGCTTGTAAGCAGAGAGAAGAGGGTCCAGGAGAGATGTGCCCTTCAAGGCCCCACCCCAACTTCCTCATGGCCTGTTTAGCTGCTGATCCACTAACAGGCCTCAGGAGCCAGCTGTGTCTGGACACTGCTGCTGGAGCAAGCCTTGAACACACCAACCTTTAAGTCAGACCAGAGCATGGCCTGCTCCCAAGGACTGATTTTTCCATCGGGCAGGTCAGAGAAGGCGCCACACAGGAAGTGAGCAGGGAAGGGTCTGGGCATTGGCACAGAAAATCACCCTTCAACGTCAGTGCGTTGGCTAGGCATAGTGTGCTAAGGCGTCCTAAAGCTTGACAAGCATGGCATTTGTGATGTGTGCTTTGTGCCAGCAACAGCTGCTAGACAGGCCACCTCTGTGGTGAGAGCGAGAGTCGGAGGCCACCTCTGTGGTGAGAGCGAGAGTCGGCAGGCTGACAGTGAGGACGGTGTTTGTGGGGTGCACTGAGGGGCATAGAAGGAAGGTCCCCATGGAGAATGGGGACCGTGGGCTTCAGGAGAAAGGAGCTTTGCTTAGCACTGGCGTCACTGGGGTCCTGACATGACCCTGAGGATTTAGAGTGGCAACTGATGCTGGGCAGCATGGGTGAGACATGGGTGGACTGGTTCAGAAGCAGGCAGCTGGGGAGGGAGCACTGGAGGCTGTCCAGGTGTCACATTGGGTGTCTCAAAGAGCTGGGCAGAGCTTCTCCTGAGCTCTTGGTAGGAGCAGCACCCAGGCGCACAGCAGGTGTGGGTGACAGATGTTCTGTTATTGCTCCTTTTTCTAGTTTGAGTGCAGACATGACATCAAAATACCTTTATAAAGTTTTTTAAAGCGGCTGTGTAGTTGTTTACAGACCCAGGAAGACACAGGAGAGCCACGGCCTTGTAATCCGTGGCCACAGACAGGCCTTCAGCTAGGCTAACCACAAGGAATCTTGTTTGACCTGAGGGCATTCGGGTCAGGTTTAAGCCTTGAATGGAGGTGCAGCCTCCCTTGGTCCGAGCAGCAGCGGCTTCAGCTGCTCGTGGGGTGGCAGTGAAGAAGGTGACTACCCCATCGTGTATCAGGGAACAAGCACTGTGTTTCCTGACAGCCCAAGGGCACAGAGAGACTCGAATTTCCCCTTTCTCTTTAGAGCCTTTAAATAGTCTTAACTTATTTTCTTTAGAGAAGCACTTGAATTACACATGAAGCATAACTGATTTAGAAGCGTCAGAGCAGAGTGTGACATTAATGGGCCTTTTGTTCGTTCCCAGCTACTGACAGTCTTTACAAACTGTCTCTGCAAACGCTCAGTGCAGACATCTTCTTAAAACAACGCCAGACCTCGCCAACTCCAGCCTCTTCGTGTGTGCCCACCGCTCCCTGCCCGCTCACATCCCGTGGCAGCTACAGCAGCATTGTCAACAGTCCCAGCAGGTAGGCCTGCTCACGCCCAACATCCCCTGGCTGTCATCGTTACACTTCGTAGCCACACGCTTGGTCCTGTTCCACCTGACCGTTTTCCATTATTCAGCCCTTTACCTGAGGTCAGCTCTTTCTGTGTTGTGGGCTCCTGACCACAGCAGTGGCTTATCCTGTCCACGAACAAGTCTCTTAGCACCTGAGCACTGTTAACATCCAGGAGCCAGGCAAGCATCCCAGCCACTGAGTGCTTGACCGAAGCGGAGAGCAGTGGCGTGCACAGGCCTGTGACCTCAGAGCCCTTGGGCTTGCTAGCTAGAAGGCTGTGTGGCTGTTGGCTAAGGTGCTGCACAGGTGGCACATGCCCAGGCAGGTGGCCCCCCTGGTGCCAACATCGTCTCAGCGGGCGCTTCCCAGACACAGGCTTCTCCCATGGTTGTGGGCAGAGACCATGACCAGCGGAGGGTTCTGTCTGGAATGAGTCCAGGGGAAGGCGGCTTGAGGAGCAGCCAAGCCCTGTCAACGTCACCAGTTGGCTGATATTCTGGCAGTCTCTTTGCTAAGTGGCCTCCTGCAGAGTCCTCACAATGTGATCTCTACCTGTTCCCAGTCACCCCTTATTTTCCTTGTGATGGAGCTGTCTTGGACCCCAAAACACTTCACAGGGCTTAGCTATGCGCTGAGCCATTTTGGGTGGTCACCCCTGGGTCCGGAGCAGCAGAGCCCTACCCCCACCCCAAGACAGGTGCCTGACACTCCTCCGCTGTTGCCACCACGAGTGAGGGAGTGTTGTTTTCCTCCTTGCTCAAGTGACACAAAAGCAAAGCAGCCGAACGGAACCAAGAGCAAGCTGACAAAGGCAGCCTCTCTCCCAGGCAAGAACGGCAACCCCACCTTCGCTGCAGTCGCCGCAGGCTATGACAAGAGCCCGGGTGAGTGGTCTGTTCCCACGGCCTGCCGCTCCTGGACAGTGGGCGAGGGGCGGGGCCTTGATTCACCTTCACCCCACACTGATTCAGAATCCTTGTTGCAGGCGGGAATGGCTTTACTAAAATTTCTTCAAACAAATCAGACTTTTCCAGCAGCCTTGGCATTTCACACATTCCTGTTGACAGCGACGGCTCGGACAGGTGTGTGGCCCGCCTTCAGCAGCAGAGGGTGGCTCCCGGGGGCGGGGGCGTCTTCCCTAATGGAATACAGGCACCGTGGTGACGGTCTCCCGTGTCTTTGCTTCGGTATCTGAGCCCTCTGAAGCGGCTGTCCTTGGGGCCCGGTCACCCCCTCACTAACCCTCATCCATGTTGTGTATTTCCCTGCAATGTTCAGCTCTGGTTTGTGGAGTCCTGTCAGCAACCCCGGCAGCCCTGACTTCACCCCCCTCAATTCATTCTCGGCCTTTGGAAATTCTTTCAATCTAACAGGCGGTAAGCATGCAACCCTAGGTGTGTAAATAGGAAGCCTATAGACAGGAGAGTCATCTGACGTGTTAGGGACACTTGGAGGACACATGGCTGCCGTCTGAGCAGAGTGTCTCCTCTTCGCTTGCATCGGCAGCTGGTGGTTTAAGTGTGTGGGTGTGGGTGTGGAGCAGGCTGTGCTGCTGTGCCAGAGGGCTGGGAGTGCAGTGTGCAGCCCAGCGCCATGTGGAAGTCCTCCGGGCACAGCAGGGCACAGTGTGAAAGTGCATGCTTAAGAGCTGCTAAAAGGGACTGTGGTCAGAAGTGACGCCTACAGCTGCCAGGCGCACTGTGAGACTGCGTTCGCAGACCACAAGGTGGTGGACGGTTGCATCGGGGTGCCCCCAGTGACGAGTGAACTGGTGTTCAGATTGTGTGCCGCGTGCCTGAGCTCTTGGGAACATCCGGAACATGCCGGAGTGTGGTGGAGATGCGCGTCAGCTTAAGTGCATGGCGCAAGGGGGGGCAAGAGCCTCTGCCTCGGTGACCACAGACGGGGGTGTCGCCGAGAACCTCTGCCACGGTGACTGCAGCTGAACTTGACCCACTGTCTTACCCTTCAGCAGTTTTCAGCAAACTGTCGCGCTCCTGCAGTCAGTCCTCCCAGAGAAGCTGGAATGAATTCAGCAGCGGCCCCTCCTACCTTTGGGACTCTCCAGCAACAGACCCCAGTCCTTCCTGGCCAGCCAGTTCCGGCTCACCAACCCACACAGCCACTGTGAGTACTCAGGCCCCATCCTTCTTGTCATTACCAGGATTGCTGTCACATGGACTGTGACAGGCAACAGGGACAGCATGAATAGGAAGGGCTGTGTTGTCAGGGTGCCCGCCACATTCTTCAGAGCTGTAGGGGCCGGGACATTGTGAGGAAATGGAGCAGCTATGGCTCAGGCTTCCCTCCTTAGCAGATCCTCTTCCCACAAGTGTGGCTCTAGCCATCCGAGGCCCCAGGGCCAAGGCCCCACTCGTCCCGGGGAAGCTGGGAAGGTGCTTGTACTTTGTTTCTGAGACACATCCACTCTAATGGTCTGCAGAGACCATGCACCAGATCCTCTTGCCAAGAAAAAGAATGGACTCATCCTTCACAGAACAGCATCAAAATGTGATCTGACTGATTTTGCCTCAGAGAACCCTGTCACACATGCATGGTGGTTGAGAAGTGTGTGATGGCAGCTTCATGGGTTTGGCGTGTCTCAGCAATAATTCTGACATCAGTTTCTATAGCGTTTTTAAAAGCAGGCCAGCAGATTATACACACCAGCTAGTCAGTCCATCTCTGGGGCTTTGCAAGCCGCTCCTCCACAGCTCTTGTTTAGTCTTGTGTCTTGACCCGGATTCCCATGCCTGGGATCCATGCAGATGCCTGTGCCCTGGAGAGACCCGCTCTCAAAAAAGGCCAACATACCTGCTCAGACCCATGCTTAAATATATGGAATAGTTTTTTAATAAATAAAAATGAAAGAAGTCAGGCTGGAGAGATGGCTCAGAGGTTAAGACACTTGCTGTTCTTCCAAAGGTCCTGCGTTCAATTCCCAGCAACCACACTGTGGTTCACAACCATCTATACTGTGATCTGGTGCCCTCTTTCTGGCTTACAGGCACACATGCAGGCAGAATACTATATAAATAATAAATAAATAAATCTTTAAAAAAAAAAAAAAAAACAAATGAAAGAAGTCCGAGGGCCACTCCATTCGTGTATGATCTGATCTTCTCATGGCTGCGCCGGGCTCACCTCACACTCAGTGTCGGTGTTTCTTTTTGTCACAGTCCATCCTGGGCAACACCAGTGGCCTGTGGTCCACCACTCCATTCAGCAGCTCAATCTGGTCCAGCAACCTCAACAGCGCCCTCCCCTTCTCCACTCCAACAAACACACTGTCGAGCATCAGCCTCGTGGGCACAGAGAACACTGCCCACGCTCCTTCCGCCTCCGGTCCAGCTGACGACTTGGGACAGACCTACAACCCCTGGCGGATATGGAGCCCCACAATCGGAAGGAGGAGCTCTGACCCTTGGTCTAATTCGCACTTCCCTCAGGAAAATTAAAATTAAGCAGAAAACAAAGTGGGGGCCCCTCATCCAGATCATGATATGCCAGTTTTCAAGACATCTTCTGAAGGCCCTTACTGCTGTCCCCTCCCCACCTTCCTCTTGGCAGGGCAGGCTTGTTCCACTCGCTTCTTTCACATCTTTTGCAATTATGATACTCTGAGATTTGCTGTTGTGCTTGTAGACAGAAGTCTGGACTCAGCCACAAACTACTTCGACCTGTCCATCTGAAATCCTGACTTTCCCAGTTCCCCACCTGCTCTTCTGCTTTCTTTATCTGTGAGAACACAAATTCGGCATTACAGTTAAGGGAGTAATTTGAGTTGATTGACAAGTCCTGGCATGTGACAATTTTACTAAATCACCAAGTTTGGTTTTTAATAATTTCACAATATTATGCGCCAAGATCTAATTTTAAAAATGTATGAGGACTTTGTGCTGAAAATCCAGAGTATTTTTTTAAAGTAAGGCTATCTTGGTGTAAAAGCAGATTACAGAAATGGAAGCCGAGTAAGCAGTGCTGCGTGTGAGCACCCAGTGGAGACCACACACATTTTCTGTGCTGTTTGTACTTGAGGTATGTACCATTTGTATACCTGAGTTTATTTTAAAGATAAACTGAAATGCACATTGCCAAGTCTTGACATTACAAGATTGTGTATTTCTTAACATACAACTTTGTGTTGTACTTTGAAATAAATGAGGCTTTTTTCAAAAGCCTCGAGTTGTTTCGTTCTGCTCTTTTACACACAAGATGCATTTCACAGCCTGGTGGACCTTGGTGTCATTGTGTGGCTCTCTGGAGTTGACAGGTAAAGGGGGGGGGTCTCAGGGCCACGGGCGTCTGTGGGCTCCTAAAATTCTCCTGGTGATCACACAGTGTCCCTGATAGGAAATGACCCGGAAGCCGGTTTGGATTCACCCAGGAATACGTTTCTTCCACCCCGACCTAAACAGAACGGCTAACACCTCTTGACCGTTCCCTGTGTCAGCATGCGTCTGAGACCTCCCGTGTCTCCTTCTTGCACTCAGCTTCTGAGAGGCTGTGAAGTTTCCAGCGGAGTGTTTGCCGATGGCCTGGCACCCACAGGGAGGCCAGCCACAGGCCCGCTCAGCAGTCGCCCTTCCCCAAAAGGGGCCTTGTGCCAGCTTGCCGCTGCATTTGAGGCCGGCTCTGCTGAGTCTGATGACAGGAAATCCTGTGGCTACAGGGAATAAGGAAAGAGGCGGGGCTTGTGGGGCTGAGTAGATAAAGCCTCGCAGCTGAGATCAAAGCCCCAGGACTTCCACAGTCCACATAAAGGCAGGTGTGGCTCCTGCTTGCAGTCCCTCTGCTGGGAGGCAGGGACACAGGCGCCACAGGACCAGCTGGCTAGCTGCATTGGCCAGTGGTCGAGTTCCAGGCTCCGTGAGAAACCTGCCTTAGCAAGTGAAGTGGTCGGTGAAGATGGCTGCCATAACCCCACGCACACATGCACGGGTGTGCCACACACCCACAGGTGTTTACCACAAGGGAAGCAGGTGTGAGGGAGCCGTTGGGCACAGGAAGGCTCAGACTGCGTGCAGGAATGCCCGCGGCTGCATTTGGGGAGCAGGGAGCCGTTTACCCAAGAGAGAGAACCGTTAGCGTGGTAGCCAGGAAATGTGGCTGAATGGAAGAACTCACATGAAGCTGAGGCCTAGAACCACATGGCTCAGAGAGGGCGGGGAGGAATGCCAGCCCATGCCATCGGGAAACTGAGTCCTCGGGACCAACTGCACAGGAGACTTTCCGAGTCTAGAAGGCAGAGAAGTAAGGTTTGCACGCACCTAAGAGTTTTTAGCAAATTGAGCCAGCCCTTTTCCAGCGTCGAGTCTCCTACCCCGTCTCGGGCCCGTCGTCATGGTAGCCAGTGGCAGCACACGGTGGTGCATCCGTTTGGGTTCTCATTTCCCTGGAGGCCTCCTGCTCCACCGTGCTTTTCTTGTCTGCATTTCCAGAATTTTACGAACAACTTTGGCTGGGCAGCAGCTGCTGAACACGTGTTGAGGCCAGTTACAAGGCGAAGAAATCAAAGCGCCCTTCTTGGCCAGTGCTGTGCATATACGGACCATCCTAGAGTGTGACGTCAAGTAGGGCCCTCGCCGCTTTTCCTGAAAGCCGTCGGAACCAGCAGAGGCCGTAGGGGTAGAAGCTTCCCGTCTAGCTAGAGCTGAGCTGTAGAGCTGGTTCCTGACCGAATAAGTCCTGTTTGTTAGCGAATGGAAAGTGTTGCAGGATATTTAATCCCATTGTGAACCCCAAAATTGTGAGCTGTAAAACCCTGTTTCTTTGGTGTGGTTGAGCCCTATCACACACCTTTAATCCAAGAGCTTTCTGTACACGGGACTTAATAAAGTTAACCCTAGGTCAAGAGACAGAGCAGGAAACCAGATGACAGGGATTTAAGAGCAGGAGGGACTTCGAGTTGAGGGGTGTTTAAGACAGTGGAAAAGAAGGGAGATTAGTTCAAGCTCTGGCTTCAGCTTAGACTTCAGCTCCTCAGCTCTCTGGCTTTTGAGGCTTTGAGCTAGCAAGCCATTGGCTTTGGGTATATTTTGGCCTTTTGTTCCTGGGTTGTTAGCTGGTTTCTTGTTCCGCCTCTTGACCTAGGGTAAACTTTATTAAATCCTGTGTACAGAAAGCTCTTGGATTAAAGGTGTGTGCTAGGGCTCAACCACACCAAAGAAACAGGGATTTACAGTTCACAATTTTGGGGTTCACAATGGGATCAAATATCCTGCAACAATAAGGCATGCCATCTACACCAAAGAATCTTACTGCACAAGTAAGCTGCTCACAAACTGAGGGCCAGAGGCGGCCCACTGTTCTTTCAGAGCCTCCCTCAACCACGGGTCTCTCCGGCTGCAAGGATCCAGCAACCTCTTGTCATCTGCAGCCATACACACATACACATAAAAATGAAAGCTAAATCTTTACAAAAAAAAAAAAAAAAAAGATGTTAACAGCAAAGATCTACTGTGTTTTGGGTACAATGGGGATCCCATCTTGCTAAGGATGCCCTGAGGTTGCCAAATTATTCCCTAAGTTCCCATCTCACCCCTGAGATGCTCTTTGAGGAACCCCATAAGCTCGTCAGGGGAAGCAAAGGGCTTCCAGCTGTTGCCCAGGTTTCCCAGGTGTTTTCAACAGTAGTCACCCAAGCAGGGCAGCCAGGCAGACATCCTCAGCACTCACAAGCCAGCAAGCCAAGCTAGATTTTGAGGTGGGAGAACAACGAAAATCAGACAGAGACCTAGGATAACATACAGCAACAGGCAAAATACCGGTGGCATACTGCTTCACGGCCAGGGGGTGGGGCTGCCGCTTTGGGGAGGGGACGGAGTGGGGGAAGGCCAGCACGCTGCAGGCATTTCAACCCCCAGGCTTCACACCATTTCCAGGGTAACCTGAGATGTGCACGGTGGCGCTGCTTTGGAGAAGGGTCTCATGTCGCCGTTCAGTGGCCCACATCCCAGAAAGCCATCTCGAAGGGAGCTAATGCCCAAGTCCAGATGGCTCTAGGAGCCGGAAACCTTCATAATCACACATCCCACTGGACCCTGCACTGGTCTCTAAAACCCAACATGGCTTGTCCCATGATGGCAGCCTGGGAACGCTGGCTGCGCTTCCCTGCCGCGGTCAGCAGCAGTGACAGGTCAACTCGGTGCCCAGGAGCATCACGAGGGAGAAAGGCACAATAATGTTTCTTCTGAAATACCCTTTTCCACCAGAAGATGGCGCCCACAGCTGGGCGCCTCTTCCCACGTCAATCAGGACAGTCTTCGGGCAACTCTAGCTTGTCACGGGGCAAAAACTACCCAGCCCAGGTCGAATGAGTGATGGCCAGGATGTGTTCGAAGAGTCAGCCGCCTGCCAGGCTCATCCCAGCGGCAAGTGTCCCGGTCTTTGTACCTGCACAGTCATCAGCAGATAGGGATAGGAGGCAGCATGATAATACTCTGATGAGCATTTGGACACGGCGCCGAAGCCCCTCCCTGGTGGAAATGCTTTCCGTAGTGGTAGGCCCAGAATGAGCCTAGTTTTAAGAAGGTATGAAGAGAACCCAGGAGACTAATCATCAATGCAAAATCGTATGAGGTTTATTTTGACCATTGTGCAATGGGGTCACCCCTGCTGGTCAGCAAGGAGTGGCACTGGGAGACAAAGGCCTTGGGTTTTTAAAAAACAAGGCGTGGGAATTTTCAGAGGTTACCGTCTTGGCAATTCATGATTGGATGAGGTATTTAACTTTTAAAATAATTGGTTGGGTCTGGGCACTCTTAGGTCCAGTCAGCCCTGTCGTAAATATCTGATATTCAAGTCAGTTTGGAATTTCCTGCCATACGAGATATAGTTAACGCTGGGAGAGTGATTAACTCATCCCGTGTCTGTTCTGAGGAGTGGGGGCTACAGGCTTTGGATCAAAGGTCAGGAGCTATTCAGGAGAAGGATTGGGGCCATTTGGCCCAGTTTCCAAACAAAGCTCATCTCACAGGCACAGGACGATGATTTTCTCTCCACTTAGTAGAGATCTCTGCTTGTTCTCTTCCTTATCTCTCCCCTCCCACATTGCCAACGTCAGGAACTTTTACATTCCTCTGATCTCTGGAGAAGCACTAAGAGGCTTTAATTAACATGGGCCTAAAACTTGAAAATATAAGTTACAAGGCAATTAAAAGAAACATGGGTTACAAAGTTAGTCTATTCTTTCAGTAGGAATCCTGCTTGCCGAGGAGACGCTGAAACCCAGCAGCCACTGTCTGCTGAGCGAAGTATGTCAGAATCAAGCCGTCGGAGAACATGAAGATGTCTGTGAAGACGGCTGTGCAGACGGCTGTGTAGACTGGTCAGAAAGTCACGCCACTTAAGCCATCCTCCATACCTGCTGAGGCTCACAGACTGACCAGTGTGTCTCATTGGCCATGAGCATTTTGTTGTTGTTCAAGACAGGGTTTCTCTGTGTAGCCCTGGCTGTCCTGGAACTCACTCTGTAGACCAGGCTGGCCTCAAACTCACAGACATCCACCTGCCTCTGCTTCCCAAGTGCTGGGATTAAAAGGGTGTGCCACCACTGCCTGGCGAGAGCATCATTTTTTAAAAGAATTTATTTTTATTATGAGAGAGGGAAAGAAAGTGAGAGAGAGAGGGAACATTTTATAAACTGTCAGAGGTATTTGTTTGATCACTGGACCTGGAGCCACAGACAGTTGTGAGTCTCCCAAGGTGGAGCTGAACTTGGATCCTTGGAAGGAGCAGTAAGTGTTCTCAGCCCTGCGTTACCTGCCTAGCCCCAAAAGTATACATTCTGATAGAAAG
This sequence comes from Meriones unguiculatus, assembly GCF_030254825.1. Lineage (NCBI taxonomy): Eukaryota > Metazoa > Chordata > Mammalia > Rodentia > Muridae > Meriones > Meriones unguiculatus. The sequence continues at coordinate 58,692,805 of NC_083363.1, read as the reverse complement.
ACAGTAGTGATAAATTGTTATATTCTGAAAAGGACAGAAGAAGAAGAAGAAGAAGAAGAAGAAGAAGAAGAAGAAGAAGAAGAAGAAGAAGAACCAAACAAAACTCTTAGAAATGAAGAACAGCACATACCTTTAGTGCCAGCAATCAGGGGGCAGAGGCAGGGGGATCCCTGTGAGTTTCCAACCAACCAAGGTTACACGGTAAGACCCTGATTTTAGGAAAGCAGGGAGCCAGGCTGTGGAGAAGCACTTCCTACCCCTGCACAGGACCTGGGTTGAGCTCTCAGAGCCACACGGTGACTCCCAAGGAATCCAGGGCAAAAAAACAAAGGGCAGAAAGGCTCTGACAAGGAGAAATGGGCACCTCGAGACCATTAAACCTGAGGGAACCTGTAGTCAGCGGACAGCCTCCTAAGGGATTTTTAAAGGAGGCTCACAACTCGCCCCGAAAGCTGGGCATGAGCTGGGCTATGCCAGGCCCGCTGCTGGAGCTTTTCTGTTTCTCTTCTGGATGTCCTCTCCTGAAGTACTACCCCTCCACATGCATTCATGATGGTGACCTTTCTTTGATTTCTGGGTGTAAGGTTAGTATTTTTTTTTTCTTTTTTGAAAGAAGACATGGAATTGGGAGGGAATGAGCTAAGGGGCCTCCAGGGGGAGCTGGAGGGAGAAGTGAGTGATGAATACAATCAATACACACTGTGCACGTGTGAAATTCCCAAAGGATAATAATACACTTAAAAGTCACTTCTGGGTTTGATTTGGTAAGACCCAGCTTCTTACTATAAGGGCAATTAAAAAAAAAAAAAAAAAAAAAAAGACAGGAAAGCAAATTCTAACATTTGAAAATTAAGAAATACGCCTGTAAACTTCTGGGGTGACAAAGAACCAAGAGAAAAAATTAAAGTATGTTTAGCTTTTGGTGTTATTGTTACTGTGTGTGAGCACAGGAATACTTGGGGCATTGTCCAGTCTCAAAAGTCCTGTCAGCTCTAACAGAAAGTCAGTGGACATCACCCTACTCCTTCTAGCCTACATTGTGACCACAGATGACCCTGGTCCAGACAATCCATGTGAGTGAAATACAGCATCTGTCCTTTAAGGCCTGGGTCACTTCACTTAGCATGATGCTACAGAGTTCAACTGTAGTATAGTATTGATAGAATTATGTTCCTTTTAGCGCCAAATAACACTCCACTATGTTCACGGTGAATTTGGCTTAGTTATCAGTTGGGGAGCGAGGATCTATTTCTATGTCTGTCTCTAAGTTTTTGAGGGGCTGGAGGGCGTGCTCAGCCGTGAGGAGCATGCTCTTCCGGAGGCCTTGAGTTCAGTCCCGGGCACCCTGTCTGGCCCTCGCACCTGCCTGTAACTCCAGCTCAGGGGCTCTGCCTCTCTTCAGGCCAGCTTGGGCACTGCATTCAAGTGCACAAAGCCACACTCTGACAGGCACGCCTACACATAGTTACAGATAAATAAACTCGCGTTCATGCCTGTGGTGCCTGTGTATGCGCGTTCACCTGTGTGCTTGTGGCAGCCCGAGGGCGACCCCAGGTGTCTGTCTTGGTCACTCCTCAGCACCCTGAGGCAGGGACTCTGGCAGAGCCCAGCTCATCTCATGCTCTAGCTAACCAGCTGGCGCTCCGCTTCCTGGGGTGGCCCCTGGGGATCTGAGCTCCACCCTCACACCCTCACACAGGTACTGCAGCGCCTGTTCCCTGAACCACCTCTCCAGGCCTGACAGTCTTCAACATAGAGCAGCTGAGCTACAGGACATCAAGTGACTGCCTCAGGTCACACAACCAGACTCCAGGCCTTTCAGGGTCTCCTGAAAACACCAGGTTACAACTACACACACACACACACACACACACACACACACACACACACGGCTGGAACGATGGCTCAGCAGTTGAGAGCATGGGCTGTTCTTCCAGAGGACTTGGGTTCTATTCCCGGGACCCACATGGCGCTCACAGGTGTAACTCCACTTTTGGGAGACCTAACGAAACACCAATGCACATGAAATAAAAATAAAAATAAAAATGTACAACACACACACATACGCACACTCACATACACACAGTCTCTCTCTCTCTCTCTCACACACACACACACTCACACACACACACAACCTATCACTCACTGAGAACAGGGTTCTGAGTTGATCCTCCATCTCAGCCTGCAGAGCACTGTGATTGGACCTGTATGCCTGTATACCCGGTTTTCCATCTTTTATTTTCTTTTTTTTTTTTTTTTTTTTTTTTTTAAGACAGTTTTAGCGTGTAGCCCTGGCTGGCCTGTAACTTGGAATGGAGACCAGGCTGGCCTCGGACTCCGAGCTATGCCCACCTCGGCCTCCAGAGTGCCGGGATTTAGAACGTGCGCCTCTGCCCCGCCCCTGGCTGTCAAAGGTTTTCATGACAAACGTCGCTAACGTGATTCGAAGGGACAAACGGTACTGACTGGCACGAAACAAGAACAGGATGATCAATGAGGCCGGGCAGAAGGACAGGAAACGGCGCGGGGCTCGGGCTGGAAGCGCACAGCTGCTCTGAGGGATGCCCAGAGGAGGGGGAGAGGGCGTGGAGGGGCCGCGGGCGTCCGCGGAGGGCGCCCGCACCCACCGGCCTGTGGGTTCCCTCTCCCTCTCGGCCCTGGCCGGTGTGGACTCCACTCCCGGACCCCTCCCTGCCCGAGAAGCGGCTCCTGCGGGAGATGGCGCTGCTGCGGCGTAGCCCTCCGCTCTGCGGTGTGAACCGAGCAGAGCCGTGACATCCGGCAGAGGGCAGCCAAGAGCCAGGCGCCGGGCGGGCACGGGGGCGCCGGGCGGGCACGGGGGCCGCGGGCGGGCACTTAGGCCTTCTCCTCCCCCGAGCTTCACCGGCAGGACGGATCTGAGAACTCCAGGCCCGCGGAGATGCTTCCGAGGATTAGATGGAAGGTTTGCAGGTGTGTGTGGGCGCGTGCTCGTGTGCACGCGCGCGGCACTCCGGGCATCCTTCCCGGCACGGAACATCTTGGTATTCCTGCCCTCCACGTGAAACCCAAAGGCACAGACAACGCCCCAGGCGCGGGCACCCAAGCTGGAGAGGGTGGAGATCCACACTGAAGGCGCGAAGGATGGCTGAGGAGGCGGGGCAGGGAGGCGCCTCTCCCCGCCCACGTCTGGGTGCCGCCCCTACTCTCGGCGGCCACCGCGGCTGCCCCCCCCGGCCTCGGGGCCTTTTCAAGTGCCGCTCCTGCCGCCCACGGCCCTCCTCGCCGCGGACACCTGAGGGGCTGCGCCCTCTGCCGACCCCTGGCGCCCCCGGCCCCACACACTCGGGTCGCAGAAGCTGCTGTCGGCCGGGCCTCGAGCGGCGAGGGACGAGGACGCAACGTCCAGCCCCTTCGTGCCAGGCAGGGCGGGGGGGGGGGGGGAAAGAGCACCCAGCCACCCTCCTCCTGGCCTTTGGGGCACCCACACAGGGAAAATAAGAAACAAAGGCAGGAGGAAACGCCACCCCACGATATGGTACACACAGCAGACTGCAGACGCTCCCTGCCACGGGCTCCATGGCGGGACGGCTCGGCCCAGGGGTGGCCCGGTGCCCTACGCCCCACAGATCAGCCGCCAGGGTCCAGGGCAGAGGGCCCGCGGAGGCTCCACCCAGCCTGTTCGCCGACCGGATCTTCCCACTGCCGAACCTCAGCCTAGCAGGCCCGAGTCTCCCCGAGTCCAAGACAGCTCTCCCTAAAGCCAGGCCACCTCCAGCCGGGTCTGGGGCCCGGCCCATCCTCATCACATCATCCTCTCGTGAGCCCAGCTGGCGGCGCAGGCCTGGCATCCACTCAGGAGGCCGAGGCAGGCGGCGACGAGTTCAAGGCCAGCTTGAGCTGCCCGGTGACGCCCTGTCCCCCAGACTGAGCAGGCAGAGTGCTTGCCTACCACGCACAAAACTCGGGGCTCGCCCCCCGGCACCCCATACTCAGCGTGCAGGCACCTGCCTGTCAGCCCAGTGCTCCGGAAGCGAAGGCAGGAGGATTAGAAGTTCAAGGTCATCTTTGGCTCTGCAGCGTCTTTGAGGCTACCCTGGGGTACATGAGACCGTCTCAAAAGCAAATAAAAGAAGGGTAGGGGCTGGGGAGGAGGCCCGGGGGTTCCTCGCCTTCGAGATCTTCCCACTCCTCCTCCTAAGTCTACCTTCCCCTTTTAGCACCCGCAGAAACCGCGGGGCAGGAGGCTGAGAGGACGGTCCGCCGGGGGCAACCGGCTAAGCTGCGAGCACAGCCAACAGCAGCCCAAGCAGGGGCCTCACTAAACAGAAGAGGCGAGAGCCAGCACGTGTTCTGGAGGAGGGTGGGATCCGGGACCCAGAGGCTGAACTCGGGGCTGAGGGCACCAGGCCCTGAGCAAGAGACTGAGCCCGCCTTTGCTGTGGCAGTGGCGCCACCGTGTGGTCGCAGTTTGGAACTGCATCTTCTCCGAAGAATTCCGGCAACATTGGCCAGCCAGTTCCCCGTGTACCAGACACGCGCGTGGGCGACTTTTCAACACCAAACCAAACTAACAACGCCGACCACAAAATACATATAAGCCAAAAGTGTCTTAGACCTTTGTGCAATAATAGGCATCATTATCCGATAACAAGTGAATGTTAATACAACTGAAATATTAGCGGAAAAAAAAGTACCACTTTCCAGCAGCCACTAAATCCTACCGCTGAGGAAACTGTTTTCTTGCTTGTTTCAAAGAAATGAAAAGGACTGTTTAAGCTTTAACCATGTTTATGAATGAGTAACCCAGCTTCTGAACACACTCAGAAAATCGTCTTCTAGTAACAGACATTTACCTCCCTGTTCTCCAGGCGCCGCCGAGGGGTTTTTTTGCTTGGTTTTTGGAGTGTTTTGTCCGTCTGGAAGGCGTTGTGGAGACAGGGTCTCAGCCTGGAAGCCAGACTCAAGTGCAACTTCTGATCTCTAACCCCGGCCCCCTAAGTGCTAGGATAACAGGCACGTGGCTCCACACGCAGGTTGTTTGAATCTAAAACACGACTGGGGGGAGGGGCAGAGAAACGGCGCGGAGGTTTGAGTGCTTACTGCCCTTCTAGAGGACCTGAGTTCGAGTCCCAGCGCCAAGGTCAGGCCTGTAATTCCAGCCCCAGGGAACCCCTCACCCTCTGCTGGCCTTCCCAGACACCTGAAAGCACGTGCAGCCTTTCCCCGAAGACAGACACACACACACACACACACACACACACACACGCACACAGAGAGAGAGAGAGAGAGAGAGAACAGTTAAATCAAAGTTAGCGCGGTGCCAAACTAACCGGGTCGTCTCGGCGTCAGTTCCTGCCCTGACACTGCTCACGCGTCAAGGCTCGGGGCCTCCTTGCTCCTCTCAACCTGGTTCAACAACTCTTCTCCTGTGACCCCCAGAAAACTTCCACGGGCCTTAGGGCGCCTGTCCTCCCACCCCAGAGGAAAACAAAGCTTACCTTCCCGGAATCTCCGCGAATCTCACCTCTCACTGGCTCTGAGCCTGATTCGCTCGCCCCCTCCCTCCAAAACAATTCCTTCACAACGGCTGAGGGAAGGAGGCCCTGGGGGAGGGCACAGGCGGAACCACTACAATCCTGGCCCCATTCCCCCTCACCTGTTGGGGAAACTGAGGCAGCTAGACTTGGGGAGTTCTCAGTGGGGCTGAACTGGCTCGCGAGAGAGTTCACTCGCTGTCTGTGAGTGCCCGGGGCCCAGGGAGGCCTGGGTGTGAGGGCCGGCTGAGGAAACCTGCTTCAGCTGGCTGGGGAGGGCAGGACCTCCGTCAGCCTCTCCAGGTGATGGTGGTAGGCATTCCGCTTGGGGATGCCGAGGCCCTGGCACACACAGCCCCCGCCTCCATTGCCCAGTTTGCCATGGGGGACCTCGTGTACCTGGGGATGAAGCTGCGGCAGGGGACCGGAAAGCCAGCCAAGAGTCGGCTAACTCTCCGGTGACCAGCCCCGCCCGAGCCCCCGCCCGAGCCCCCGCCCCGGCCCAGAAAAGCTGCGGACACTCGAGCAAAGAGCGGTTTATTCCAGTGACAGCGGCCCCTGCGGGACTTCCGCTCGGAAGCAGAGCAGACCAGACCTCCCCGCTCACGGCCTCTCCGCCCGGGGCCTCGAGACGCCGAGCCTGGTCGCGGCAGCCCCAGCCCACGCGGGAAGGACGCGGCGGGGACCCTCTGAGCGCCGTGGGCCTGAGGTCTGGAGCTCCAGGGCGCGGGGCCTCCTGGCCCCAGGGGCACGCTAGAGGGGGGTGTGGAGAGCCGGGGGGGCCGCTCAGCCGCACGCAGCCTCGGCCGCCTGCTCACTCGCCGGCGACGGCCCCTCGGCCCGGCTGGCCTGGCTGTAGTAGTAGCTGCGCATGCGCTGTTCCACGGACAGGAAGTCCGGGCGGTCCTCCCACCTGCGGGGGAGACCCCAGGCCGAGCTCAGAGAGGGGCGCCCCGGGGTGGCGCCGGGTGACCGGGGTCCCGCAGCGGCCCCCCACCCCACCCCACCCCTTAGATGCCGGGTGTTGGCTGACAGTGGTCGGTCTGAGCGGCAGGATCCGAGCGCTCGCCCCGCCTGCATCGAGGAGCCGGCCCGGGATGGGATGTCGCCCGGGGGACCGTGAAAAGGGTGGCACGCTGGGTGAGCCGCGGCGACCCGAAACTCACTTGTAGGTCCAGCAGTCGCTCATGAGCGCGTACATCTCGGCCGGACACTCGGGCGGGCATTCCATCCTCTTGCCCTGCTTGATGAAGTCCAGGACCTCGGGGCCCTTCATCTTCTGCCCAGGCGGGGCACAGGCGCGTGTGAGGAACGGGGACCCTCCCGTCGGTCCCCCCTCAGGTCGGTACCCTCCGTCCCCGAGCACACACACATCCCGCCGCCCCGAACCCCGCCCCGCCCACCTTGTAGGGCTTCTGGCCGTAGGAGAAGGCCTCCCACATGGTGACCCCGTAGCTCCAGACGTCGCTGCGGCTGGAGAACTTCCGGAAGTTGATGCACTCCGGCGCGTACCACTTCAGGGGCCACTTCCCCGCCGACCGGGCCTGAGGGGGCAGGCGTGCTAGCACGGGGCCCAGGACCCCTACCCCGCCGGGGCGCCACCTGGACAGTGCCAGCCCCCGCCCGGGCGCCGCGATCGCCACGCACCGTGTAGTAGCTGTCGTCGGCGCCCAGCGCCTTGGACAGGCCGAAGTCACTGATCTTGGCGTAGTGCCGGTTCACCAGCAGGACGTTCCGCGCTGCCAGGTCCCGGTGCACGAAGTTCTTCTCCTCCAGATACCGCATGCCCATGGCCACCTGGTGCAGCAGCTCCGCCACGTTGCTGACGGGGATCTCCTCCCTGGGGCCGGGGGACGGCAGGGTCAGCCTCCCCTGGGGCACGCGTGCAGCCCGGAGGGGGCTGGCCAAGCGCCCACAGGAGCCCTGGGCACAGATCCTACGGTCAACACCGTGGTGCACATTGGGGAAACTGAGTCAGCGGCTCTGCTTTGCAGTATGAGTGTGGGCATAAGAGCGCACGGAGGGCAGGCATCTCCAGGAAGGAGAAAAGGCAGGTGGTGTGCACTGTGTGCGTGTGCGTGTGCGTGGCTGTGCCCCCCACCCCCCGCCCTGTGAGCAACCCCCGGCTCACCTCTTTCCCAGCAGGAACTTGTGCAGCGGCCCGCCGCCCGCCATCTCCATGACCAGCATGAGCGCCTCGGCCTGGCACACGCCGATGAGCCGCACGATGTAGGGGTTGTCCAGCTGGTGCATGATCTGCGCCTCCCGCATCATCTCGTCCTTGTCGGCCTTTTCCGTGCTTTGCTTCAGCACCTTGATGGCCACGTCGATCTGCTTCCTGCTCGGGGGCGTGGCCACACGCGCAATGCAGGTGCCGCCCGGGGAAGCACGCAAGTGACCCGCTCCCAGGGATGCCCGGGACCGCCTCAGCTAAGGACCCGGTCCCGGGGAGTGCCTACGCCTGCGTAACCGAGGGTCAACCCAGGGAATGGGGAAGCCCCTCCTCGGCAACCTCAGTGTGGCCACGCCCTCCTTGGCACGGGCCACGCCCCCTTGGGAGTCTTCAGGCTTTCCAGACACACACACACACACCCCACCCCAGAAACAAGGTGTTGTGACACAGACAACCCAGCTCCTGCTGCTGCCCAACCCAGACGCCCTTGCGGTGAGGCACAAGTGGCCGGCCATACTTGCGCATCCGGTAGACTCCTTGGCGCACGGAGCCAAAGTTGCCGCAGCCAAGTTCGATATCCGCCACCAGGAGGTTCTCTCGCTTCAGGAAGAGCTTCTTGTCCTTGAGTTCCTCAGGGTCGCTGTATGGACTCTCGTACACGCTGGTGTCCATGGGTGTCGGCCGCGGCTTGTCTGAGGATGCTATGCGCGCTGGGCATACACACAGCCGTGCGCTCCATTTCAGGAAAGGGTGGGGACGGGAGAGGGGAAGGGGCATGGAGGGGTAGGGGCATGGAGGGGAAGGGGCATGGAGGGGAAGGGGGTGCTCAGCACCAGACGCGTGGCCACAGGCCTTGAGCGACCCGCCCCCACGTGGCAGCATACACCAGGACACACAGGCAAGCATGAGGGCTGTGTAGGGGGCAGGCTCCTGGCAATGGCTCTGACCTTGTCATCTCTCGCTAAGCCCCACAGTCCAGCCAGGGTGCCCCAAACCTCCGCAAGCTCACCTGGTTCAGGGGTGTATCCATCTGCGTTCAGGGTGTCAACACGTCTCTGAGGCTAAAGGTCACAGGGTCAGCAGCAGTCAGCCAGACCCAGCCCTCTGATGAGACCTATGCCTGCCGAGGACACCCCGGCCACTGTTGCCGCCACCCCGACCTCCCTCAAATCACCCACCCAATGCCCACGTCTCAACTCTGACGTGCCGCTGGCTCACCTGAGTGAATGTGGAAGGGTGGGCTGGAAGTGTGGGTGCAGCAGCTGTTGGGGAGCAGAAGGAACAGTGAGCACGGGAGCCGGGCCTCCCGCGCTGGCCTGCCTCCTGCCTCTGCCCCCTCACCTGCAGTGCTGGCGCTGCTGTTGGGGCAGGCCTCCTTCAGGCGGTAAATGAGCCCATCCGCCTTCAGCTTCAGGTACTCCACCAGCTGTGGGAAGGGGTGTCAGTGGAGCCTTCTCAACCCTCCCCCAGAAGCTGAGCGCCCCATCACAGTGTTCTCCTCAGAACATGGGCGGCCTTACCTGCCAGAGCGTGTCAAACTTGGTGCCTTCGGGAATGCAGTACTTGCCAGCCTTGTCCTGGCTGATGAGATAGTGGTATACAGTTTTCCCATAGATCAGAGACAGCGCATACGTACCCTGCTCCTTCCGGGGCCTCAGCCTGGGGGGGGGGGAAGAGTGTCACCCCTACAGCAACACGAGGGCACTTCCTGTGCCTCAGTTCCCTCTACGAACACATATGCTATGGGCAAAGATAAAATAGGGGGTATGGACCAAATAAGGAACATGAAAAAAAATTAAACAAGATATTTGAGACACCATGAAAAAACAAACCCTAGAATTAGAGAAGAATGCCAATGGCAAAGATGAGATCCTCGACAAGATCATAGACGAAAACATCCCAAACTAAAAGAAGATACACGCACATAGATACAGGGAATACAAAGAACACCAAACAGACAAGACCAGAGAAGAAAGTTCCCACGGCAGCTCAAAGTTAAAACATAACAAAGAAAGTGCAGTGAAAAGTACAGAAGAAGAAACACAAGTCACATGTAAAGGAAAAGTATCAAAATAAGAGCTGGTTTCCCAATGAAAAATTGGAAAGCCAGAAGAGCCTGGAGCAATGCATGCCATGTCCTAAAGCACTATGACTCCCAACCTAAAATATGATACCCAGCAAAACTATCCACCATGGTTGGCAAAGAAAAACTTCCTGCCTCATAAACAGCATTAAAATTTTTATAGCCAAAGTTAAAGAAAATACAGAAAAGAAAACCTTATTTGAGGCTAAAGAGAGGAATGAACATAGGAGAAAGACTGGAAAGAGATGCAAAGCCATAATTAAGAAACACAAAATACCACTGAGAACACAAGCAACACCAAAGTTCAACAACACAACAGCCACAATTAACACATTTCAATAATTTTAAATATAAATGGCCTCAATTCTCCAATCAAAAGACACAGAATGAAGATGGATCAAGAAATGAAATCCATCTATCTGTTGCCTTCAAGAAATATATCTTAGTTTTAAAGATAGGCACCACCTTAGAACAAAAGGGTGGACAAAAGGACTCCAACCAAATGGGGCCAGGAAGCACGCAGACATTTCTATCCTCGTATCTGATGATAAGCGTCAGCAAAGAGAACCTGCTCCACTCTCCACCCAAAGCTGCCCTTACCTAAGTGTCCAGGAATCTGGCTCTTCGTAGTTTTTCTTAGTCTCTTGAGCCACTGTCCCTCACAATGCCCCTGTTCAATTGTGTCTCTCTGCCAGCCCCAATCCTGGCCCCTCAACCCCACCTCCCCACCATGCTCCCCCGAAGTGCTGGTCCTACAAGCCAATTTGATTCACCTATTGACTCTGTTTCTCTTGAGATTTCTCCTGTCTCAATTTTACTAGCTCCACGCCTGTCCTAAAGTACTTCTGCTGTGTAAAAAGTTTGCAAACCTCACCTTTGGGCAGTAGAATTCTGCTAAAGAGCAAGCCAGCCTCTGCTACTGGAGGCCACTCGTGCTGGCTAGTTTGATGTCACCTTGACACAAGCTACAGTCATCTGAGAGGAGGGGCCTCAGTTAACAAGATGCCTCCATGAGGCCCGGCTGTAGGCAGCCTGTAAAGCGTTTTCTCAATGACTGAGGGGGAATGGCCCATTGCCATTCAGGTTCCACCCCTGGGCTGGTGGTCCTGGGTTCTAGAAGAAAGCAGTCTGAGCAAGCCAGAGAGAGCAAGCCAGTAAGCGGCACTCCTTCATGGCTCCTGCCTCCAAGCCTTGCCCACTTGGAGCCTTCCCTGACTTCCTTTGGTGGTGAACAGTAATGTGGAAGTGGAGGCCAAATAAGCCCTTTCCTCCCCTGCTTTCGGCATGGTGTCTCATCACAGCAACAGAAATCCTGACTAGTCCACCCTTCCAACCTGCTGAACCACAGCCGAGTTGACCCAAACAGACCTGCTCAGCAGGCTCGCAAAACTGTGAAAATAAGGTGGGATTAGAATTAGTAAATTTGGGGACAGTTTGTTACACAGCAAAAGCTAACTGATACAAATGCAAAGGTTTAGGCTGGAGGTAGGACGTTAATCTAAGCTACTCAGAAACTGTCTTCTCTGGTTGGAGAGATGCCTCAGCAGTTAGAGGAGCACATATGGCTGTTCCAGAGGACCCCAGTTTGGTTCCCACTATAACTAACACTATAGCTCTAGTGTCAGGCAGATCTGATGTCTCTTCACCTCCTCATGAATCTCTCACATGTGGGCATAACACATACATGGGCATGCAGATACACATATATTTGCATAATTAAAATAATACTTTTTAAATTTAAAAAATTTCTAGTTGAACATTATGTCTTTTAAAACTGTGGCGCCGGGACTAAACTCTGAGCCGTGCACATGCTCAGTGCACACTCTAGCACCGGGCATATCCCCAGCCCCAGCACATCTTTAACCAGCGTTTAAGAGACATCACAAGGCTGGCGGGGAGCACATCTCCGTAGTAGAGCACTTGCCTACAATAGTCAAAGTCAGGGGTTCAGTCCCCACAGTGAAGAATGAAAGAGGGGAAACACCACCTCCCTCAAAAGCATTAGAAATATCCCTCCAATTTACAGTCTAACACTGTCAGGTAGGACAAAATATATTATATTATATTATATTATATTATACTATATTATATATATGCTACACCCTCTCCAGTGTCGCCAGTGTAGCATATCAATAGATTGTGCTACTAGACGGGAGATATGTTTTCTTCAGAAATATGCTCCCTGGAGGTCACTAGCAAGAACCCTAACATGGCCACCTAAGCCAAAAAGACATATTCTGAAAGTCCCACGCTTACTCGGTTGCAAGATTGGATTGATGAGCTTTTTTGCTGTTTCTCTATGATTCTTGGAACAGCACAATTAACTATTCAAGGAAACACATTTCTAATAGATTACTAAAAGCTTTAGCAAATAAGAGTAGAAGGAAAATAAAATTTCACCTATTCAGCATCAGGAATTGCTTGTGGAAAAACCAAACATTGTAGGTAGTAAAGGGACAAGAGTTTTAGGACTTTCTAAAGAAAATATTTAATCAGGATCTGTTAGGATAAATGCTCTGGATATTCCCACTGCAGTAAAACTACTACAAAACCATTACAAACATGGGTGTCTATGATGAGGCAGAAAGAAGATAGGCAAACATAGGAGGTCAGAAGGTTTTATATTATGCTATGAGTTTCACCGACAGGATAGCTCAAGCATCTTATCTCTAAGGAAAGATTGTAAATCCTTAGCAAGACAAACAGGAGGAATTCCCTCAGTGCTTAACTCTAGGGGGATTGTAAATCTTTAGCCAAGTTGGTTTGGAGGGCAATGACAGCCCCTGGCCTTCCACTAATTAGTAGCAGTAAACTGTGTAAACACCACTAGTTTAAGGTTTTGTATTTGCTTTGATTAAAAGCTTTTAGGCCAAGATTTTTTGTAGACACTGCTTCTACCAGGTTACTCTTTCAGTTAAAATGTAAACTTTGTATTGTTGGTAAAAAGTCTAAATGCTCCAGGAAGTATGTCAACTTCAAGATGCTTCTTTATGTAATAATCACTATATAAGTGTTAGCTTGACTTCAGTAAATCGCAGTAGATCCAAACCAACATTACTTGGTGTGGTCTCTGTCATTTCGCCTATCTGTGCCTTACCTGATATCCGAACACCTGATTCTCCCGCGGTTGAGGGACTCCCGGCTGGGTCGGCCCACGGCATATATATATATATATATATATATATATATATATATATATATATGTATATACATATGTACGTATGTATGTATATGTGTGTATTTATACAAATTTTTAGAAGATTTGTTATTTTATTTTAATTTTTGTTTTCAATATATCCCAAGTCCAGCTATCCCTCCCTTCATTCCTCCCATTTCCCCCACACCCCGCTTCCCCTCTCCTTGAGATCTACTTTATTAATTTTTTAATTGTGCTTGTGGGTAGTGGGTATGTGCCTGTGAGTGCAGGCGCCTGTGGAAGCCAGAGGTGCTGGTCCCCCGGGGAAGCAGTTACTGGTGAACCAGGGTCATAGAGAGAGGTGGGCATCGGCTCTCTCCACATCAGCATGGCTGGTATGTGGATAACATCTCTACACAAAACACACCCAATCGAGGAAGCAGCACCTGGCCCGGCTTTCTAATGCCCAGCGGGATTCTTAAAAGAGCTTCAGGGCGCCTCTGATCATAGCAAACTCACCACCAGCCGCATGACCGCAGCCGCGGCTCAGACACAGACACACAGTCACAGGAGGAACAAGGGCTGGCATCTAATGCCATCTTGCCCATGCTACTGCCTTACACATATTGATTCCCGAGGGCCTTTAGACAGGTCCCAGGCAGACACTGCTGACACTCCCCCTCCCCCCCAGCCACAGTCTAAAAGCCAGGGCCAGCCCCTCACTGATGGCATCAGGCACATTGCCCTCAGTGGCTCTCCATCATGCCCAGTCAGCTCCTGCCCCTGGGCCCTTGCTCCTGCCAGCAGGCTTGCCAGCAGTACCTGGCACCTTCCCGCCCAGCTCACCAAGCATTCACCATCCGATGGGGGTTTTATTCAGTGCCTGTCTCCTCGAGGTGGTCACCTCTGTCTAGTTCCCATCATTGCCTGATACCCAGCCCAAGTCCCACAGCCCGCAGATGGCAAATGCCAGGATTTAGGCGAAAGCAGGCGCGCCGACTCTGGAGTCCTTCCTATTCACCGTGAGGGCCTGTGTCAAAGTGCCTCTCTTTATGCGCACACAGACACGGTCGCCCTCCGGGCCCACGTGCACACTCAGGCGTGCCCACCTGGCCCCCAGGATCGTAGCCGACAAGCCCCTGTGCCCCACATACAGGAACTTGCCGTCGGTCTGCTGGCCGGAATAGAGTTTGCGCTCGGCCTCCTCGCGGGTCAGGCTGCTGTGGTACCAGGGCATCCGCTCGTGGGCTGTGGTGGCGATGAGCTTCTCCACCTGTGGGGCCTGGCTGATGATGGCCTGCTCTAGGGCATCGCCCTGAGGAGGGAAGGCGCGGTGGAGGCATGGCCAAGCGGACAGCCACCAGAGCCCGCTTGCACCAGGAACCCCCCTCCCCCCACACACACACCCAGGCACCGCTAGGGTGCATCTGCCAGCTCGGAGGTCTCCTTTCTGTTCCTACCCGGGAGGCAGCGTGGCCAGGCCTCACCTTCTAGCCGGCAGCTTCAAGATCCTACACCGTCTCTCCCTCAGGCATGGCACATGCTGTGAACTACAGCCCGTAGTCCCTGACGCCCGCTGCAGGCCACAAGCCCGCCCCTCACGGTCCTCTCGGGAACCGATAGCTCAGGAAGCACCTCCATCTTTCAGCCTCTCACAGACGGCAGAGCACCACAGCATCATCAGGCTGCACAGACAAACTGCCACCATGGCCACCAAGCCCAGACCTTCCCGTCCTCCTCGCAGATCCTGGGCTCAACCAAGGCCTCAGCACTCTCCAGGCCTTGGAGCATCTTGCAGGCCAGCGAGGACGAAGCAGCAGCTCCCTTGCGGCCCACAAGCCCTCTCCTGCCTCCAGGCCCCGCCCCCGCCCCGCCCCGGCCACGCCCTCACCTCCAGCTTCCAGGTCTGGCGCACGTAGTCGCGCACCATGGCGTCGCGCAGGCAGTCGAAGACCCCGGGCTGCGGCTCGAGGCCCGGCGGCCGGTTGCACGGCTTCCGCAGGTTGCAGGGCAGCCCGTCGGGGTCTTGCGAGTAGAACTGGCAGAGCTCGGCCGGGCCGCAGTGCGCCTTCCCGCCCGCGATGGCGTACGTGCCGTTGAGCTGCCGCTCGATGGGGAAGTGGTGGAAGCGCACGTCGTGCACCAGCGACAGCACGTAACCGCCCAGCGAGCGCAGGCACTGGCGCAGCAGGAACAGCCCGTCGGCCATGCCCGCCAGCTTCAGGTGCTCCTCGGCCTCGGCGCGCGAGATGCTGCCGTAGAAGAAGGGCAGGTGCGCCGCGGGGTCGGGCATCGCCGGGCCCTGTGGGAGCGGAAGGCGTCGCAGGACGGTCAGGGCCCGCAGCCCTTCTCGAACCCTGGGCCGTCGGGCCCGGAGAGAGCCCACGAGAATGGGCGTCCGTGAGGTGTAGCCCAGGGCGCCTCATCTTTGCGCTGGAGTCAGTTCTAGAGCGGAGCAGCCATGTCCCGGACACCCACCCGGGTCTGAAGCCAACTTCTGACTTTTAGAGACCCATGCACAGAGCGTGCACACGCCCCAAGGCCTATGCCTGAGCTGTCCCTTCACTTCCCAAACACACGTTGCTGTCTTCTGCATTTCTGGCCAGATGCTGAGGATATTATACATAAAATATTGCCATTCCCTGCCCTCTCGAAGGTCACACACACCTCATGAGGAAGCAGCAGTCAGTAGTAGGCTAGAAATGCCCATTGCCGCTACAGAATGAGGCCAGAATTTTTAAGAGTGATGTTAGAGAGAAAAGAGGTTCCCATAGCTAAAAGGACCATCTCCTGTGAGCCCAGGGCAGAAGGATGAGGAGAAACCAGCTCCTCAAAAAATGTGAGGGGGAAGCCGGTTGGTGGTGTCACACGCCTTTAATCCCAGCAGTTGGGAGGCAGAGGCAGGTGGATCTCTAAGTTTGGAAGAGGCAGCCTGTTCTACACAGTGGGTTCCAGGACAACCAAGGCTACACAGAGAAAACAAAAAAACAGAACAACAAAAATCATGTGAACAAAACAAAACAAACGATGAGATCAGAGTGGAGATTGAGCAAGGCTAACAGCTCCTCAGGGAGTTTTCCCTGCTTCACAGGGGGTGTCCTCAGTCTCCGTGCCCTGCCTTCCTGAGCTGATTTCAGAAAGCATCAACTATTATGAGCATCCATCCATAGAGAGAGGGTTAAGAGCCAAGGTTGAGGTGGGGTCTCATGTGGTCCAGGTTGGCCTCAAGCTTACTATGTTGCTGAGACTGTCTCAACTCTTGATCCTCCTGCCTCCACATCCCATGTACTAGGATTATAAACCTGCGACAAAACAGCAGGCTTAAACTAGGCCAGCCTTGAACTTGTGATCTTCCTGTCTCATCCTCTTGAGCATTTTCATAACAGCATCGGTTCCGATGTACGGTGTGTGGGTGTGAGTGTGGGTGTGTATTTCAAAACACCTGATGGAATACACATTGTTGGACCGGCTCTTGATCTGTAGAAGGGCCTCTGCCTAACACGGAAAGACCCAAGAAATGTGCCTCCCCAGGGAAACAGAAGCAGAGCCCCATCTTGCTCATGCCCCATGGTGATATGATCATCAGCGACTCAATATCCTTTCCATGCCATGTATATCTGCAAATCATGGGGAAACACCGTGTTATTTTGAAGGCTGCACAGTCCAGCCGGCAGGTGAATTCTCAAATACGGAATCTGTGAATAACGAAGGGGCAATCTGTGTGCTAAGTGGAGCAAGATGTGAACTGTGGGATCCAGGGGTGACCACGAGAAGACGAGTCATTCTTTCCATTCTCTCTGTTCTTGGTTTTGTGCAATGTTGGAAAAAATTAGTTCATCATAACAATTACTTGTTATCTTCTGAGCTGACCCAGGAAGGCCTCCTGGGCGTGAACTGTGATGAGGACTTAGTGTCCTTATACAAAGGCAACAGGCTTGTATAAGGACAGGCTTGGTAAGTGAGGAAGGCTGCGTCTGCCAGGAGTGTCCAGGGATGGGCAGGGATGGAGGCTGAAGCTGATGAAGGTACTTGGATGGGATCAGACCAAGGCCTCTGTCTGGGCAGCCAGGGTTGCGGATCACAGAGTGTGAATGCAGGGTGGGAAGCCATGGACGGGGACCCCACTCAGCACCCCAACAGTTAGTGGCAAGCAATGATCAGAAACCCACAAGATTGATGGTTCAGCCTTTGTGTTTCTGCATGGAGAAGGGTGCTGTCCAAACTGGCATGGTGATACACACCCACAATCCCAGCACTTGGGAAGCTGGGGCAGAAGGATTGCGTTCCAGGCCAGTGGGCTACAGAGTGAAGGCCAGATGAGGCCCTGGGAGACCCTAGGGAGACCCTGTCTCAGAAAGCGAAAAGTGAAAGGGAGGGAAGGGAGAGAGGGAGGGCCCTTTCATGCTTTAACATTGTTTTATTTTATGAATATGAGTGTCTTGTGTGCATGTATGTCTGTGCACCACATGTGCCTGGTGGTCTGGGAGAGCACAAGAGGATGGAAGTTATAGACAGTTATGAGTTTCCATGTGGTTTCTGGGAATCTAACCCAGGTCCTCTGGAAGAGCAGTAGGGCTCTTAATCACTGAGCCATCACTCCAGCCCCAAGAGAACTTTTTCTTGAAGGGAGTCTTTTAAGAGAGCATTCCATGAGACTATTTGAAACAAGTCACCAAGTTTCAGGCTCCTTGAAAAAAAAGGAAAGCTGATTCTTAGAAAAGAAAAGACCTCCATGGGAGTGTTACACCAGTTTTATTCATAACTGTCAAAAGTTGAAAGTGATGTAGAGAGAGGCAAGAGCGATGGAGAGTGCCTCGGAGCAGATGGTTCAGCAGCATGCCAAGAGCGAGCAAAGCAGACACAGTGGCTGCAAACAGGGCTCCTGTCAGAACTGTGGTAGAGAGCACGCCAGCAGCAGCGGGTGGAGGAGTCCAAGGGCCTGAAGGAATTGGGGAGCACTCTACAGTGGGACAAAGGCAGCAGTCTTCCGACTGAAGCTCTTCCATAGGGTGGTCTGAAGGTGTCACTGTATGTAAGCCACCTCCGTTTTTCAGAAACAAAGGTTTGGGAAAGCAGCTGGGGGGGCGGGGTGGACATGTTCACACACTCAGCAAGAACAGAAGCAGGAAAACATAATGGCCAAGTCGGCTTCGCTTCTGTCTCTGCCCGGCAGACTCCCATCCCACCTCTCACCCAACCTGGCATCCTGCTCCACCCCTGGCTACTCCCCCTCTGGCTCCACCCCTCGCTACAACACTGTCTACAGGTTGTGGGCAAGCACCTTGCCCCTCCAGGCCAGGTCCCCTGAGTAATGGGCATCATGTCCCTCCCTTCTGTTTGGTCTCTGATCTCTCTGGTCCTTACAAACTTGTGGCTTGGCCCCTTTAGCCCTGATACTTCCTATGTGCTTGTGTCTTCTCTCTCTCCTCTCTCCCTCTCTCCCCCACTCTCCCTTTATCTCCTTCCTCCCTTTCTCTCCCCTCTCCCTCTCTCTCCTCTCTCTCCCTCTTATCCTCTCCCTCTCGCTCTTTCCCAAGTCTCGCCTCCTTCCTTGGTCATCCTGCAGTAGCTGCACAGCTGTACCCTCACCCCCCCACACACACACACACGCCAGGTCTGATGGTTTGTGTCCTCATCACCTCCTTTGATCTCCACCAACCATTTCTATTAATACAAACTGAGATCCAGATCTCACTCGCAGAATGCCTGTGGTTAGCTGAGCTCCCTGCAGTCTGTTTCCACTTGAGCTGAGCCCTGGGGTGTGTAAGCTGTTCCTAGGTGATTCTTCACCATGGCCTCCTTTGCTCAGGAACCTGCTATGGCCCCCTCATTGGGTCAAAGCTCCTCTGCCCCCTGCTCCAGCCAGGCTGGGTCACTCGCTCTCCTGCAGGCACCCTTCCAGACTCCATCCATGCAGGGCTTCACTGAGTGCCCTCCCCGACCCTCTCCCTCATCTCCCAGACCCAGCCAGCCCTTCCTGGTGACTCCTGAAGCTGCTTTACAGAATATGAGGCTGCAGGATAAGGCAGCGGCAGAGGCGGGGGTTCTGGGGGGGGGGTCGGTAACGAGGCTGGTCTCTGGAACAGGAAGCTGCGGCAGGAAGCCGTCTCAGCAGCTCAGCCCCACATGGCCACAGGTGCAGCCTGGGTAGGCAGAAGGTGGTTATAGAAGAGGAGCTGGGGAAGGCTGGCTCTCGGGGTCCAGTTCAAGGCAATAAGCCAAAACTGGTATCTCAGACCGAAGGCCAAGGTGGTCCAGAGGCAGGAGTTCGCCCTGCTTCTCCCCCATCCACCACCTACTACTGGTGACAGCCATTATGACAGTCCTGCCCACAGACAGCCCAGGGCTTGGGATCCCTGTGTCTGTCCACCTCCCTGGCCCTTCTGGTTCATCCCCGTCCTAGTCAGGCAATATGGTGACCAAGTCTTTAGGGGTGCTGTAGCCAGAGCTGCTGAGACCAAAGGAAGACGTCAGTGCAAATCTTTGTCTCCACCCACAGCCAGGCCAGGCCAGTGTGGCATGGATGCTCCCAAGAGCTGGCTCACCTGAAGCCTCCCGGTGGAAACCAAGACCCGGGGCCAGTCTATCACCCATCACTCAGTACACCTGTCTGTCCTGAGTTGTGTCCTTCAAGCCCACCAGGACCCTGGACCCTGCCTGGGCTGACCCAAGGGCCTTGTCAGGGGAGGAAAGCGGCCAGGGCTCGGGCTAAGAGGCCCACTGTGGTTTTTCCCATTCCAGGGTTATAGCCACAGCTTTTCACGCAGTGCTCTGAGACATGACAGTGATGGCCAGAGTAAATGGACATGGCCAGATTGGGCACCTCCCCGCCAGGGCTGCCTTCAACTCTGCAAAGTGAATATTGCTGCCATCAGTGACCCCTTCTTTGACCTCACTACATGGTCTACACATTCCAGTACGACTCTATCCGTGGCACAGTTGAGGCTGAGAGCAGGAAATGCAGCAGCAGCAAAGGCAGGAAAATCACCTCCATCTTCTGGAAGCGAGAGCCCACCAGCATCCATCTGGGTGATGCTGGTGCCAAGTATGCCATGGATTCTACTGGTGTCTTCACCACCATAAAGAAGGAACTTGCAGGGTGGAGCCAAGGGGGTTGTCATTAGATGGATGCCCCTATGTCTACCGTGGGTGTGGACCACACGACAACTGTGATATTCAGGGATTCATGACCACAGTCTATGCTGTCACCGCCACCCGGAAGACTGGATGGTGGTCCCTCTGGGAAACTGTGAGCATGAAGGCCATGTCCCTGCGTCCAGCGGCACTATGAAGGCTGGAAGTCATCACAGAACTGAGGGGAAAGCTCACTGGCCTTCCATGTTTCTACCCTCAATACGTCTGCTGCTGTGACTCTCACCTGCCACCTGAAAAAGTTGCCAAATCCAGAGACATCAGTAGCTGGTGAAGTAGACAGCAGGGGGCTCCTGAAAGGCATCCTGGGCTATACGGAAGACCAGGTTGTGTCCTGCTGCTTGAACAGAGGGAGCCATTCCTCCGCCTTTGACTCCGGGGCTGGCACTGCCCTCCACAAACAGCTAGTCAAGCTTACCTCCTGGTATCACAAGCTTTAACCATTCAAATATATTCCTAGACAAACATACAAGTTCTTGAAACAAGGCCCCTCTATACACCAATCCTCCTGCCTCTACCCTCAAGTGCTGGGATCACAGGCATGTGTTATCACCCCCTCTCTCGCAAACCTCCTCTTACTTAACCAGAATCACTGAGTCCTGTTCTAGGCCCTTGGTGCTCTCTCCCACCCTCTCCCTCAGACCCTACAGCCCAGAGTCCCCCTGAAGCCATGTTTGCTTAATTCCTGGGCCACACCGAGCTCCTCACAACAGACACAGCACAGGTATTTGTTGCTCAGCACCGTGCCATCCTGATTACGTGTTAAGCAGCAGCGACCGCAGTTGCATGGACTGAGCGTGTTGTTGGAGGGACATAGGCTAGAATCACAGGGTCTCAGATCTGGTAGTGAAGGGCTGAGCGGACCTGGCCAGGAAGCTGCGCTCCCCACTGCCCTGAGACGGGCCCGGGGATGCTCAGAACTGAGGGGCTGCAGGACTCCAAGCGCCAAGCACGGGGCTTGCTCCTTCCTTGTTAGCACACCCCACTCTGCCTTCTCTCGGGCCATGGGCGCCTCCTCAGTACCTGTTCAGGTCCCTCTGTGGGGTGTAGCAACCGTGGTCCAAGCCCAGGGCTTTTGGGCTGCTTATATACCTTCCTCTTCCAAGCCACACAGATCTGTCTCAACCCCCCTCTAGCACAGCCTCCCCTTGACTCTCCGCCCAAACCCAGTGCATTGTCCTTCACCACTAAATAGGCTACATAAGTATCAATATGTTGACATCCTTGTCCCCAATACAGCAAGTCTAGAATTTTGGTTTCCTCCTTCTGTCTGTCTTTCTTTCTTTCCTCTTTCTTTCTTTCTTTCTTTCTTTCTTTCTTTCTTTCTTTCTTTCTTTCTTTCTTTCTTTCTTTTCCTTCCTTCCTTCCTTTCCTTTCCTTCCTTTTTCCTTCCTTTCCTTCCTTTCCCTTCCTTCCTTCCTTCCTTCCTTCCTTCCTTCCTTCCTTCCTTCTCTCTTTCTTCCTTTTTCCAAGACAGGGTTTCTCTGTGTAGCCTTGCTTGTCCTGGACTCACTTTGTAGACCAGGCTGGCCTCAGATTCACAGAGATCCACCTGCCTCTGCCTCTCCGAGTGCTGGGATCACAGGTGTGCACCACCGAACCCGGCAGAATTTTGCATTTTTATTGGCCACTAACACTGGGGAGCCAAAAAGGAATATAATCAGCTGTGATGGACAGGGACACCCCCTCAAGAGCCTGGTGAGCATGAGGGTCAGAAGAAGGGCTGGGAGTAGGCCCGGGGGCTTCAGCCGCTGGCACACAGGACTGAGAACACAGGCGCAGGGGCCTAGGCGAGCCATGCCCTTGTCCTGGCCACATGCTTCAGGCTTCCAGCTACACCCTTCCCTGCTAGAGAGCTCATGGTTCCCACGTTCCCACCGCCCTGCACTAGGTACCTGGGATGGGGGGCTTCCACAGCCCCCGCCTCCCACATCCCAGCCCTAAAGGTCAGCTCTTCCGTGCCTGCCTGTGGTTGTCTGTGCCCGACTCCTCGAGGCACAGCCCACAGCAGTCAGCTTTCTATTAAAGCCCCGGCTCCCTCCCACAGTGAGAACAAGGGCAGCGGGTCCTTACAGGTCAGTATAGCGTCCTTAAGGATCGACGCCACTTAACCTGCTGCTCAGCACAATTGCCGCACGGGAAACGTTACATTCATCCCTCAGCTGGGGAAACTGAGGCTCAGGGAGGCTGATGCCATGCTCCTAATCTGACCCACAGCCTCTTAGGCCCCGCAGAAACTGGCACCGATGCCTGTCTAACACCCATGCAAACAAAATGCAGAGCTCTGAGTCAAGTCCCTGGGGACTCCATGTCGCCCCAGAGCCCAACATTGCCGTTCGGCTACTTGGACTGTTAAGGCCTAGAGTGCTGGGCTACTGGGGGCCAGAGATGGTCTCTAGATCAGCACTCTGAATGTATTATTGAAGGGACAATGTCCCTTCACCCCCTGCTGTTCAGTCAGACCTCCAACCCCAGCTGCCAGTGCCTGGGTGCTAGGGACTGTGACTCTAAGCAAGCAGCTTCTGCTCTCTGGATCTAAGCTATAGGACAGTGAAAGGACAGCTAGAGGCAGCACAGGACAGGGCCCTGTCGAGTTGAGGGGCTAGTGAGGGTGGGGCTGTGCTGTGTGCTGAGGGATGTTTGACAGCGTTCTTAGCATCTCTCCACTGCATGCCTGGATTGCCCAAGTCAGTACCCAAAACCTCTCCAGACACCAGTGGCTGGCCTGGGGACAGGGAATGTCAGGTGGTTCTAGATCAGAATGCCCCCTCCTTCCTAGGGTCCTTGGACCTGAGCGGGGGTGGACAGTACGGGCTGGGCCAGATGCTGCAGGCCCCATGGAAGTTTCCAGAGCCTGTGATCAGAGCCTGAGACCTTCAAGAGCTAATGATAACAATAAACACCGTAACAGCCAACTACACGGCACCTATACAGCACCTACTACGTCCCTGAATGGTAGCGTGTCCCCTGTGATCTGCAGGATACGGAAGCTACGGAAGCACAGAGAGGCGGAGTGACTTGCCCAGGGTCACGCAGCAAGTAAGCCGCAGGCAGATCCCGATGGAACCAGGCCCCTGGCCCTACAAGTGTGAACTTCAACACCATCCAGGCTGCTCGCCCACCAAACAGGCTGCTCGCCCACCAGGGTACCTGCCAGCATTGCACAGGCGAGACCCAAAGACAGGTAGAAAATGACAATGAAATGGGGTTTGGCAGAGGGCCCTCGGCAGGTGGCACCTAAGATCCTCCATCCTGCGAGTTAGTGACCCCAATGTTTCAGCAAGGCCTTAGTAAGTACCTACCATGTGCTTGACGCCCTAGCAAAGGCAAGAGCAACTAACGTCACTGTGACCTGTTTAGCATGTGGAGCCTGCTATTTCCTGCCAAGCCCCCGCTGTCTGGATGCCTCTCCCAGCCTCTTACTGGACAAACAAGGCAAGCACCCAAAAGGCACCTGAATTTGTATCTGCTTTCAACAGGCACACAAACCGAGGCTCAGAGAGGCCAAGAAACGTGTCAAGGACACATGGAAATTGAGCAGAAAGCATGAGATCGGGTGGTTTGCCTCTGCCTTTAGTACGGCTTGTCTACAAGCGGAGCCTGACCAGAGCCCCTCGCCATCTTGGCGTTTCGTTGTTCGAGCTCACAGTCCTGCTGTACCAGCCTGCTTTCTCGCTGCTTCCGGCAAGAAAGAACTGCTCCAGCAGGAGCCCAGGAACCCAGAAAGCATCTTTTGTCCAAATGTACTCCAGGGCCAGCACCCCTCAGGTGACTGCACCCCCTGGGGTGCCTGTAGCTCCACCCCCAGCCGGACACCACCACAGAGGTTCAGTCCCTTAAGACCTCATGGCTACCACTCTGTCCCAGGCCAGTCACGAAGGAAGGCCACGTTCAGGATGGGCCAAGCACATCCCTGCTGCCTTACCAGGGAATGTGTGGTCAAAACCAGAAGGCCACCTGTGGAGTCTCCAGTCCCCACCACCAGGGCCACCCTCACCCAGCCTTGGGGCCCCCCGGAATCCACCCTTTTCCCACAGAGACAAAAGTAAGAGAGTGACTCTCACAGGGGATGGGGGACTGTCCACTCACAGTCCCTAGTCACCTCATATGGTCATAGCGACAAGGCATGGGCCAAAGGCCAGAGGATGGCCACTCACCTGGACGCCCCTGACAGTACCACAGCTCACAGATCACAGCAGGGCCTACCCAGAAGGCCTGGTGTCCCCGGGAGCTCTTCTCGGCAACAGGTTTCTCTGCGGCTCAGCCTATTTCCTTGATGCAAACACAGGAAAGAGAGCTCTGTTTGAAGGTGACGTCAAAGCGACAAAATGCTGTGTTCAAGGAAAATCACAGGCCCCATGCTGGTGGCGGGGCATAGCGCATTTCCGGGGCCCTGTAGCGTCAGCCACAAGGGGTTGGGAACACCAGAGAAAGGCAAGGAACATTGCAGCAAGGCAGCCAGGGCTCCTGGGCACAGGCTGCTGCCCACAGAGAGCCCCCACCTGAGGGAGAGAGGGGAAGGGGCCTGGAGTGCTGGGAGGGGGGCGAGCGCTGGAAAGAAGGGGTCCCCAGAGTGCCCCTGCCCTAGTTAGGTTTACTAGTGCTGTGAGGAAACACCATGACCAAGACAAGTTGGGGAGGGAAGGGTTTATATGGTTACTCAAAGGAAGTGGGGGCAGGAACTCAAGCAGGGCAGGAACCTGGAGGCAGGAGCTGATGCAGAGGCCATGGAGGGTGCTGCTTAGACTTATCCCCATAGATTGCTCAGTCTGCTTTCTTACAGAACCCAGGACCACCAGCCCAGGGAGGGCACCACCCACAATCGGGCTGGCCCACAGCCCAATCTTATAGAAGCGTTTTCTCAACTGAGGTTTAATTATCCTCTCAGTTGAAATAAATCTAGCCAGCGTGCTACCCAGCTTTCTTCTCCCAAGGGGAAGCGTAGTGGGGCTGGCCTCTGCTGGGACCCTAGAGGCAGGCTAGAGCTGGAGGGAAGCCCCACTCGGCTGGGCAGTGCCCTAAAACTGGTGTTGTGCAGTGAGGCCACCAGGACTCCAGAGCTGGGCTGGTGTTCACCTGGAAAACCCGAAGATGGCAGAACTGTTCTAGAGGAGATCTGGGAAGAATCGGCTATGGAGTCAGGACATGCAGACAGGGATCCCCCAACGCCCCCACACTCTAGTCCAGCCCCCCACAGGCCTCTCATCTTGGCCACGGCTTCCTTCCTGCCCTCCCTTCTCTAATGCTTGCCCAGCCCCACCACAGCACCCACCCACCCTGGGCTAGGGGCCATTACCCCTGTCTAGCCCATAGTGGACACTCACAGTACCCACTCCAGGGCCCCAAGGCCTCTGGGGGCGCCTCTCCCCATGACACTTTCTTGCTGTTTGGACCACGCTCTGGAAAGGTGTTTGGGAGCCCAGGGACCCTCCCAGAAAGAACCTCTCACATGGGCAGTGGGCTGGGCTCCTGGGTACCACATCTGATGCCTCCCTCTCAGAACCTCCTCACAGAGGATCTACTGTGATCCTTTCTCATCCCAGCTCTCCTCTTCCCAGGAGATCTACTGTGATCGCTAGGCCGTCTAAGACCCCTCTCCATTCAGGAGGAGGCTCTTGGCTAAGAGTCTTTCATTTTACATCAATCCCCCTCCACTTCCCCTTTCTCCACAGACGCAGTGAACTCCGAGCTCTCTGGATGTAGCACTCTATCCCTGCAATCAGAGAAGAAAGCATGCACACTGGAAAGAGAACTCACCCGTGGGACTCCCGTAAAGCAGGAGCCAGCCAGACGTTGCCAGGGCTTTACAATTATAGGTGCCTTTTAATCCACTTTCCCGTGAAGGAGGTAAAAACCAGATTGAAATGACAGACAGATGAAGGTAATGGCCGGCGCCACTGATCTCAGCATTGGTGGGGGCGGAAGGACAAACTTTCCACAGGTGCAAGACCAGCCTGAAGTAGTGGGAGATGCTGCCTCAAAAACAAGAGAGGACCAGGTATGACACCCTGCCTTAATCCCAGCACTTGGGCAGCAGAGGCAGGCAGATCTCTGTGAGTTTGAGGTCTACACAGAGAGTTCCAGGACAGTCATGGGAACACAGCAAAACCCTTTCTGAAAATCAACAACAACAAAACAGAGGGGCCCAGGCAAGACGGGACCCTGCCTGCTGCCAAACTCCACCTCCTGAGTGTGATCCCCATGAGCCACATGGTAGGAGGAGGCAATGGTCTCCTGCTGTTGTCTGAGCCCACAGGTGCACCACGGCATGCACTCACGTGTACCTAGGCATGCATACATACATAACTTTAAAACATAATCAGAGCAAAACAGAGTGCCAGCAAGACAGCTCAGCGGCTGAAGGAATCTGCTTGCATCTGGGAGCTGCGTCCCCAGAACCCACATAAAAGTGAAGGGAGAGAGAACTCCACAAGCCATCTGAGCTTCACAATCCGGCCATAGCATAGCATGCCCCTCGTCCCCGCCCCCCAAGACATCGTGCCCACGCACAAAATAAATAGCTGAGAGAGAGAGAGAGAGAGAGAGAGAGAGAGAGAGGAGAATTAGTGAGTAGGGAAAAACCAATTAAAAAAAAAAAAAAAAAAAAAAAAAAACAACGAAAAAACGGCCGGGCAGGATTGTCCCCGTGGCTCACGGACACAGGACACGGGAGGAGAAAACGTTGCAAATTATCTTGGAGGATCAGAGCGGCCTCCATGGGAGCTGGGGGCTGCACCTGCTATGTGAGTGTAAAAGGGGCAGGGAGCAATAATGGGGGAAGAGGGCGGGGACAGAGAGGGGGCGGGGCTCTTCGGCTGGATGGGCGGAGCTCCCGTGTGCTCGGGGACTCTCCAGTGCCGGAGAAAGGGATTCCTGGCCTCAGCAAGCCACAAGCCCTTTCCTGTCCCAGAGGCCTGCGACTGGAAATTCTGTGGTGGCAGCAGCCTCAGTGTGTCCACCTCGCTGAGGAGACCGCAGATCGAAGCAGATAAGGGCGTATTTTCCGTGAAGGTGGCAGGAGGGAGGTGCTGGACTCCAGGGGGAAGGGCCAAGCAACGGAACTGGGCCTGGACCCAGAGCCTGGGAAGGAATTGATCACAGGCCCTCACGCTCCAGGTTAGTGGGACAATGTGGCTTCCTCCAGGGAACCTCCCTGGGCCTCACACTGAGCGAGAGGGGCGTGTGTGTGTGTGTGTGTGTGTGTGCAGGAAGCTGAAGCTGGGCAGGCCAGGTTTGGCTCCACACCTAAGGGAACACCAGGCCTCCACAGGTGGGGAGGGAAGGGAGGGAGGAAGGGAGGGGACGAGAGGGGAAGGGAAGGAGCCTCAGCCTTCCAAAAGAGACCATACTTAACTCTGTCCTCACCCCCCAGCCACAAAGACAGCCTCCTCCAGCAGGGCCCTCCTAGATTGCATCCCTACACCGTGTCTCAGCTGCCTTCCCTCTGGGCCTGGCTAGGGTGCCTTCTATCCCGTCTTTCTTTTCTACCTCTTGAGGCTGTTGTGAATATTAAAACAGGCCTGAAAACAAACACATCTGCCCGTAATGGCTCTTCTTGGTTGTCAGCTTGACTACATGTGGAATGAACAATCCACAAATGGAGGGAACAAATGTGAGATATTTTTTTGCTTGGCTTGAAGTGCATGGATCAGCTTCTAGTCTGGACCTCTGAGGTAGGAAGACAACCTTCTGTTGGCAGCCTAGATAAGGGCACGGAAGAAGGAAGCTTGTGTTCCTTGCCTGCTTGGCCTCGCCAGCACATACATTCCTGCACTGGCATTAGAGCGTGGTTTTTCAGAATTTCAGCACATACTGAAGACCAGCTGAGACATCCAGCCTTGTGGACTGAGCAGCCCCTGGATTCTTGGACTTTCCACTCACAGCCAGCCATTGTTGGATTAGCTGGACTGCAGCCTCTAAGTCGTTGCAGTTTATGCTGTGCAGCCCACACTCTCTCTTGCACCCTCTAGGGGAACCTCTGGGGTACTGAAGGCTGCCGAGCTCCAAAGACTCAAAGTGCCTATCATCCTTGCACCGAACCCAAGCTGCGTCTGAAGAGAACGGATTGGTCACAACGGCCACTCGCTGTCCCCTTCCCGAGTGCTTCTGAAATGGATGGCTCCTTTTGTAGCCATCAAACCATCATGGCCATTGCCAGTGCCTCAGAATCCGGCAGCCAGCCTGGCCCTGTCCAAGGTACCAAAGGCCCGCTGCGGACACTGCAGATGCTGACCTCTTCCCCATTGAGGAAGAGATGGAGAGACGCACTAAGCAAAATGATGATGTGTTCCCTAGAGTATGCCAATGCTGAGGAGAAAACTGGGAGTTAGGTCTATCTATTAGCACGCCATCTGGGTCAGGGCAGGGCTCACTGAGGAGACATCTAGAGTCAAGACTTGAAGGAGGTGTCGGAGACGATGAAAGAGGTGTGGGGAGGAGGGCCCAGCAGGTGGGACCAGCCTGAAGCAGGAATGTGCTGTGAGGTGGGGTCTCCAGCTCTGGAAACTGCAGTGTTTAAGGACAGGGGATGCAATTCAGTTGGCAGAGTGTCTGCTTAGCATGCGCAAGGCCCCAGGTTCCACACCCAGCATCACACAGCAGTACATGCCTGTAGTCCCGGTACTTAGAAAGTACAGACCAGGAGTGCAAAGCATGGGCTGTAGAGGATGGCTGGCTGCTTGAGAATGCACACTGCTCTTGCACAGGGCCTGTGGTTGGTTCCCAGCAGCCTCGTGAGGCAGCTCTCAAGCTCCAGGGCACCTAACGCCCTCTTCTGGCCTCTGCGGGCACATGCCCTCCCATGCATATACCTACATACAGTCACACACATACACATAAGAGAAAGCAATCTTGGATGGCCAAAGTGACCATTGGCTACATGGGGAGCCTGAGGTCAGCGTGGGGTACACGAGGCTGCCTCAGAACAGAAACATAAAGCATAGTGTTTGATAATTATTATGGTAACAGGTGAAAATCGCAGGGACGGGCTCCAGGACAGCCTGCTCTGAGCTCAAACGATGGCCCCACAGTTGTCGCCTCCCACCCACTGGCTCCTCTGTCGCATTTTCTTCCTGGGCTTTGAGATAGGGAGTTAACTTCAAATCCTGTGTAGAGAGAAAGAATTTTTCTCAGTATCCCCAGAGAATGTCCCCAACACAGCTCATTGGTTTAGGGGGCTGAGTCCCCACCAGCTTCCGAAACCAACGGATGGATTTGGGAGCAGCCAGGTCAGGCGTGAGTGGTTGGAAAGGCATACAGAGGATGCTGGGACAGCAGAGAACCAGTATCCTGCAGAATTACCATCACGCTGAAAGAAAAAAAAACAACTTCTTTCATAGTGTATGCGGGTTACTAGGGTTATTTGGTACAACAGCCCCCCCTCCCCGCAAGAAGGCTAGCCCATGTTATTGAGAGAAACGGGCCAAGGATAAACAGACTCGAGTCTTCCTCGGCCGTGGTGGAACCCACAGAGAAAACAGCTGGACTCTAAATGGCAGTGCCATCTGTTGGCTCACCAGATAGACGGGGGCTAGAATTCCACCAAGTGAAGGGGAAATGATTAGGTAAAGGGGACCCCCTCTAGGTGAAGGCAAAAATGAAGTAGACAGCCCTGGGCCGGCTCCCTTAGGCCCACAGGCAAGGGGTGCACACCCACAAAAGGAAAAGCCTGGAAAGGGGACAGGAGACCTGGGTGGGCAGCTTGGGAGCCCAGAGGCTGGACTGAAGCAGGGTGGTGATGCACACAGCCAGCCTGCTACATCTCATCTGGGCTCCAAAGGGTCCTGGTACCCACTTTCCACAGGTCTCCAACCCAGCACAGTGGCTGGCATATAGCAGGCACTCACTTGTTTCCTCTGTTGTCCCAATGAGGAAACTGAGGCTCAGAGCAGGCCTAGACAGGACCAGCAGCAGAATCCAGATGGGCCCAGCTCTCGATCTGAGAAACACCTAGGATTGTGAAGTCTCAGGCAGTCCCTCATTGGCTGGCCACACTGCATCTGTCACCTCCACCCCCTGGTCCTGCCACGGCCAAGTTCACAGGCGCAGTCAAGCTACGGGATAAATGGGCTGGCTCTCGTGGACTATTGCCCCTCCTTCTCTGTCTTCTTTGACTGTGAAATGGGGAGGGTCACGCTCACCTCACAGGAAGAACAGAGATGAAGAGACAAAGGCCAGACCCACGCAGGTCAGCTGTCAGGGGTGACTGCCATAGTGAAGGCCACCAGCCACTGTGGCTAGCACAGGGTGCTCATCAGATGCTTGCCTGAGAGCCAGCTCCATTAACAGCTACTGATGCTGACAGGGAGTCAGTTGCCTCCTCTTCAAGTTCGCCCACTGGGTTTCTCTGGTTGCCTTGGCTGTCCTGTCCTATAGACTAGGCTGGCCTTGAACTCACAGCGATCTGCCTGCTTCTGCCTCCCTGAGTGCCGGGATTAAAGATGTGCGCTCCTCCCCTCCTATTCCCCCACTCCTGTCCTTCACCTCACGCCCGAGGACCCCAGGAGATCAAGCAGGTAGGAGAGCACAGGATGTCCTACAGACCAGGACTGCTGGCTGTCTCTTGGGTTGGGATCTTGGCAGAGCCGCCTCAGCCTGAGTCACACATCAGGTCATGTGTGACTGGCATGGCCACTATTGGGACGATTTTGAACTTAATGGCCAGGTTAAGTAAAAAGACATTTTTGGAGGTGGGCTGACTTTTCCACTTGGCAAAGAACCGCAGTGTCCTCCGAGGCCACCATGGCTTCAGTCCCCACGGGACTCTTATTAGCCTACTTCTGGGCTTCTCTGCTGTGGGTTCCCAAGCCAAATGAGGGATGGTAGTGTTGCCCCATAACCTGATGTCTCCCAGAGAACAGACAGAAGTGGGGTTCCACTCCCTACCCAAGTCAGGCTTGGGCCTACTCCGCTCCATAGAGACAAAGGCCACGTAATGATAAAGTCAGTTAAGCTTCTGCCCCAACCCAGCCAGCCAGAGAGCTGGCTCCTCAGTTATCATGTGACCCGCAGTCTGCTAATCCAACCGGTACACTTGGAATGTCAACCCAACAATAACTCCTTCCTTGACCTTCCTGTCCCCCTTCCATTGGAGCCATGTAAGCTAGCCTCCCTCCCCCCCACTGCCAAGGGCTGTCCTCCAAAACAGTCACCCGGGTGCTCCCCAGCTCCTCCGCATCCTGAGGCCACCGGGTGCACAAGGGCCACTCGTGGTTGGAGGACCCACAGTCTACCTCTCTTCTCACGTCTTTAAGAGCTGCCGTGTTCTATTGTTACATGAAGAATTGGCAGGGACCTCACAGTGTCATCACTGCTCCCACGCATGCTGCCCACAGTACCAGGGACCCCCGTTCAGCCCTGCCCTGCCACCGCCTACCCCACCATTTCCCTGAGCTCATACCCATTCCCCACCACAGCCCAACCTAACTCACATGCCCTGGGGACCAGAGCAGCAGAGAAAGGCCCCTAGCCTGCGGGCTACATCCATGCAGCCACGCAAGTCATTTCTCCATCTCCTCCAGTCACTCCCTCTGGCCGTCAGGAACAACCCCAGCGTGTCACTTCCCTGCCTTGCTAATACATTCTGCTGCTCAAGCCATGCCCCTGGGCTGGAGCCCATATCTTCCATGGACACCACCTCATTCCTCTAACCCATCACTGCATCCTCCGAAGTGTCTAAACATGAAGTCCCAGCACGGTGAGGTAGTCCATGGCCCACTTATATCTGTGTCCCCATGGGGGCATGCTCCTCGCTGCGGGGACATGGATACAGCCGTCGAGCTGTGGCCTTTGGGAGAAACTGCAGCCGAGTTTCTGGGTACTGGGACAACTCGGGGCAGCACTCAGGACTATGGCCTCTCTCTTCTGCCTGCCGTTCAAGGCAGGTCACGGCCACCCTCCGCTTCGGCAGACTTCCCACTGAGACGACCCAAGAATGTTGGCTGCTTTTCCCTCTTCCTACCTCCCTCTCTCAGCCAGGGCTTCCTGCTTCCTGCCAGCCAGCAAGGGAGTCTAAGAATCTTGGCTCTTGCGGTGGTTTGAATGAGAATGGCTCCCAGAGGCTCACAAATTTGAATACTTGGCCACAAGAGAGTGGCTCTGTTTGAAAGGGTTAGGAGGTGTGGCCTTGTTGGAGGATGTGCGTCACTGGGGGGAGGGGTTTCAAGGAGCCCGTTCCAGGCCCGGGGTCTCTACCGACTGCCCCTGGATCCAGAAGCAGAACTCTCCGCCGCTTCTCCCACGCTGTGTCTGCCCATTTGCACCCATACTTCCCGCCATGCTGATAACAGATTAAACCTCTGAAACTATAAGCAAACCCCAGTTAAACACTTTCTTTTATCAGAGTTGTGGCGGTCATGGTCTCTCTTCACAGCGATGGAACCCTAACAGGCAGAACAGAGCAGGAAGTGGGAGCTTGCCAGAGTGGACGGGCACACCCCGGCAGGACCTCGGCCAATCCCAGCTGGAAGCTGAGAGATCTCCACAGGCCGAGCCTTACTGAACAGAGAAACCTGAGCACTAGCTACGTCAGAGAACCAGGCTGGCTCATGGCACCTGGGGAGCCAAACTGCGGGAATCAGCAAGTCCCACGGGTCCCTTCGGAGGCCAGGCGTCTCCCAGAGGACAGACAACAAGGAAGTCTGGGACTCGCCACAGCACATCAGCGGCCCAGGAAGTGGCAGGTCCACTAGGCAAGGGTGCCCAGTGGGCATCTCATCCGTTGAGACCGCAGCCGGGGTCCGTCTTCCAATCTTCTTGCCTGGCTCCCAGCCAGACCGTCAGCCTGTGCAGCGGACGCAAGCTGCTGCCCCTTGAGCAGACCTAGGCATTCTGGAGAGGCTAATGGAAGAGAAAGGCCCAGGGACCCTCCAGAAAGCCTCGCTGAAGTAGCTACAGCATGGATCCTGGAGGTGGGGGAGGCCAGCCGGCTTCTGTTGACACTTCTCCAGCAGAAAGCAGCTCCGGGCTCACAAGGGACTCTTAGTAGGTGCATTAAACCAGAGGGCACCCATAATGGCCATGTCCTATCCAGTGAGTCACATGGGGGTCTGTACAGGCTAGTTTTATGTCAACTTCACACAAGCTGGAATTAGCTGAAGGGGGGAACCTCAGCATTAGGGCACTTTCCTAATTAGTGATTATAAGGGAAGGCTCCACCCACTGTGAATTGGGCTGTCCCTGGGTTGCTAGTCCTGGGCACTATCAGAAAGCAAACTGAAGCTGGGCACAGTGGTGCCCACCTGCAATCCCAGCACTCAGGGAGGCAGAGGCAGGAGGAGTTCTTAGGAGTTGGAGACCAGCCTGGTGTACAAATTGAGTCTAGAGAAACACTGTTTCAAAAACTAACTAAATAAACAAAATTTTTAAAAAGGAAGAAAGCTGAGCAAACCATGGAGAGCAGACCAGTAAGCAGCACCCTCTCCATGGCCTCTGCATCAGCCCCTGCCTCCAGGTCCCTGTCCTGCACGAGTTTCTGCCCTGCCTGCTTTTCATGATGAGCTGAGATATGGAACTGTGAGTGCAATAAACCCCTTCCTCCCCAGCTTGGCTTTGGCCATGGTGTTTCATCAGCAACAGCAGCCCTAACTGGCACAGAGTTCATGGAAACTGCTCATGGCATTTCAGTCAATAGTGGATTGTTGTGTATGGCAGCAGTCCCATGAGTCTGGGAGCATATCTCAGTGTGTGTGTGTGTGTGTGTGTGTGTGATGGATCACTTACCTAGCCTGCATCAGTCCCTAGGTTCAATCCCTAGCACCACATAAACCATGTTTTCCCACCTACAGAAGTCACATCCACCTTAGTGTGGATAAGCACACTCTAGGACAAACAACGGTGTTACCTAACACATGTCTCAGGCTGTGTTCTCATCAGTAAGTGGCGCATGTATGCACACACGTGTATGAACAGTTTCATGAACAGGCAGAAGGACCCCAAAGGCTATCCAATGTAAGCAGGTAATTCAGACTCCCCCACCATGTGGTCCTAATGTCTGTACTGCACCCGCCTCCGTGGCCTCTCATCAGCTAATTGAGGGGTAACAAGAGGTCTGGGTACAAAGGAATCTGGAGACATTCAGGCCCCACCTAGAGGCAGGTAGCAGTTACCTCACTGGTTGCTAGAGTGACAGTAAAGAAGGGACATCATGGTCAGAGCTATACCAGAGTCTTAGCCTCTGAGCTACTGACCCTTTGAGCCGAGTCATTCCTCAGGTGGTGGGTGGGCTCTCCTGTGTGCTGTAAGATTCCTAACAGCATCTTTAAGCATATCAGAGTTACAGTACAGTTCATAACAGCAGCAAAATTACAGCGATGAAGTAGAAACAGGGTAACTTTGTGGTTGGCATCACCACAACACGAGGAACTGTATTAAAGAGTCTCAGCATTAGGAAGGTAGAGAACCACTGGCTTGAGAGGATTTAGCATTCCCTGGGAGACTGCTAACGTGTCTGAATGTCTGTGAGGGTGATTCCAGAGAGAATTAACTGAGGAAGAAAAACCCACCCTCAAAGTGGGTGATGCCCTCCAATGGCCAGGAGGCTGAATAAAACAGAAAGGGAAGAAAAGAGAAAGCCAGCTGAGTGTCTGCACCCTCTGTCTGCTTGCTTCCTGTCAGCCATGATGCAAATAGCTCCCCTTCCCCACAGGAGCCACTGACCATATTCTGCCCAAACAATCAGTGACTGGCCCTTCCAAAACTATGAGTAAAGTAAGATCTCCCGCCTTCAAGTTGCTCTCCCGGGCTATCATCAGTCACAGTGACATGAGAAGAGGCAATAGAATTGGTTATAAAACCTCACAGTTCGGAGGTTGGTGAGACAGCTCAGCCCTTAGTAAGGGAGTTCTGCCCCGTATAGAGGATCCAACTCGCTGACAGCTACCTGCAACTCCAGCTCCAGTGCCTCAGGTCTCACAGGACACCAAACCCACATGTACATACCCCTCCCCACAAGAAAAATCACAGAACAAATCTTTAAAAATAAACACATGAATAAAACCTCACAGCTTGCCCGAAGCGATCCACACCCTCCCCAATGGCATTACCTCAATCCTCCAAGACAGCACGCTCAGCTGGGAAAGTGTCCAAACACATGCCAAGTGCCCTGCCCTGCTCCTTCATATTCCATTAGCACAAGCGTCCGGTGGTCCAGCCAACAGAGGCGGGGGTGGGGGGAGGGAACATTTTTGTAGAATACACCTCGAAGCTCTAACTCCAGTCGCCTCT
Source organism: Meriones unguiculatus (assembly GCF_030254825.1). NCBI lineage: Eukaryota > Metazoa > Chordata > Mammalia > Rodentia > Muridae > Meriones > Meriones unguiculatus. Next base: position 58,657,523 of record NC_083363.1, on the reverse strand, counting down.
CCAGGACAAACTCCTTGCACTGTGATTCCAAAGTCCTGGTTGAGGCAGAGAAGAGGCGCCCACCCCTCCCTGGGCATGGGGCAGGTGGAAAGCACAGTTAAAATCCGCTAAAGTCCCTGTTACTGTTCCTATTGCCAGCCCTCCTCCTGAGGCTCACTTCCTGTCAACAAGCAGACACTGGGAGGAGGCAATTTGACCCCTAACATCTTTGGCATCTTTTCTTGTTGGTCAAGGCCCCTGTGAGCAAAAGGACTGTCAATCTGAACAGCTACACATATGGCAGCACCAGCCATCCTAAATACCCCGCTGCCGCCTTGGGACAACTGTGCCGAAGCCACAGCCGACCGCTTGCTGAGGACCGAGCCCTGAGCAGGGACGTGTGTGCCACGCGTTGTCCACACGCAGCCTCAGTGAACCGGTTCCACTTTGGCCAGCCAGGGAGCCCTTCCCCTTGTAGATGGACAACTGTGGCCCAGGGCAAGTCTCCTGTGCTTTGTTTTCTGGTAATACAGTGTCAGAGCCAGTAAGGTCCTCTGTGTGGTCTTGCTTCGCTGACTTTAAGCAGTGTGAAGGGAGCTAGAAGGAAGCAAGGCAGCAGACGGCAGCTTGCAGCAGAGCTAGTGTGTGGCAGCTGAGCAAGCAACCGCCCCGAGGCCAAGGCTTCATCAGAAATGATCCTGGCAGGTAGGTGAACCCAACAGCACTCGGTGGCACTAATGGGTGCTACCCAAACACAGCCCCGCCCAGCACTGTCTGACAGTGCCTGAGTCCCAATCCCTAACACCAGGTTTCCAAACTGCCCAGCGTGCAGTACGCGTTCCCAAGATGGAGGCCCCAGCTTCAGACTGAAGAAGTGCCATAGTGGAGGCCTCGGTGTGCCATTCAGCAGCTAAAGAAGCTGCCCACTGAGACCGCAGACCCACTCCCTAGCAGCGCCCACAGGCCTGAGCCAACCTAGCTCTGCAAGCTGAGTGCTGCTGACCAGGACCTGCCAAGGATCCAGGCTGGGAATCCCACCAGTCCGCCAGGATCCGGCTTGCAGTGGGAGACAATACCCATTCAGGATTCCAGCCGCTCCCAGCATCCAATTTCCAAATGGCCCTATGCAGCCCCAGCTCCAAAATGATGCCCCAACAAAGGCACGTACCCCCCCCCAGTCTTCCTGGTGATGTCACCGACACCCGAAGGAGCAGTAAAGAGCTCCCCGGCGGCGGAGCAGAAGGAAGAAGGGAAGCGGAAGTGCAGGCGCTGCTACCAAGTCTTTAGGGTCTAGGGCCTCAGACACCAAGAGCCCGGCGCGCCGATACCGGGCGTGCGGCTAGAGGGCGCCACCCACCACTGCTTCCACCCAGCCTCGCTCAAGTGAAGCTTCTAGAGGGCAACCTTTGAGGAGCTTCTTGCCTATCCTCGACTTCGGTCCCGGCAGCACAAGAGCCCTCTGACAGTGGCTTGGTGGCAGTTTTCTGGCCCCTCCACCGGCTTAGACGAAAGAGTTGCCACTGTTCAGGTGCTTCTGCTTTCCTGAGAGTTTTCTGAAGCGCTTTTCCTGGGCCTTTTGCCACCAATCCTTCCCGCTCATTATAAAAATGTTGTACGTCGTGCTCGCTGGAGGATACCTGAAACGAAGAAGACACTGAACACACGGGATGGCCACTTTCTGCCTAATGGATAGGTGTCCCTGGGAAACTCTTCCATCGCCAGCTTTTCATCCACATCCCTGGCTCGTCCTGACCTGTTCTTTTTGAGAGAAAATGGCTGGTCCAATGATGAGCCCTGGCCAGGGTTGTAAAGTAGACCAAGCGTGTTTTCAGAGGCCCTTAAATCAGTGCTCCCATTTTGCTTCAGGAGCCACATGCCTGTCTCAGAAGAGTAAGCTAGGTATAAGGCAGCTGTTGGCTAGCCTGGCCTGGTTGGGCTTTCCATCCAGAAGCCTTGTTTGGCCTTTAGAGAAAGCAGCGACACTCTTACGGATAAATTTAACTACTGTAACCTCAGACCCAAAAGAAGGGACAAGAGGAGTACCAGAGCAGGAGGCGGCCTGCAGGGAGCCGTCAGGAAAGCAGAGCAGGGCATTCTGGTCTTTCAAGTTATTTTCTTGTGGTGTCTGCCTAAGGCTCACATCTGGGCCTGGACCCTGTCTGTCACATTGCCCCTTGAGGCTCCTACTGTGCCAGGCATTAACCCGCCCCAGGATCAGGAGCGATTCCTGGAAGCGGCTGTTTGCCAGGTAGCAGGGCCACACCTCCATAGTCTACGCAGCCTTCTCCACCGCATCCTGACCCTCCGCACCTTCTTACAGCCATGCCTTGGCTTCTCTGCATCTGGAATCCTGGTGCCCTAGCTGGACGTGGAGACGCACACCTGTCACCCCAGCGCTCCGGAGGCAGAGGCAGGGTGCTCTGCATCCCTGACGCTGAGGAAAAGCAGCCCCCTGCAGGCCGCCTCCTGCTCTGGTACTGCTCGTCCCTTCTCCATGAGTGTCACTCTGAGTTCGAGGACAGCCTGACTTACAGAGCAAGTTCCAGGACAGCCAGGGCTACACAGAGAAACCCTGTTTCAGGTATGTGTGTATGTCTGGGAGGAAGAGGGCCCTAGTTTCCAACCTTCTTACCAGAGGCTCTGCTACCTTCCCCTCAGTTTTCTCTTAGTATGGGGCAGACCTGGCTAATGTCCGTGGCCTTGAGAAGCAAGCATAGCTGAAGTCAGGCACACCTTAGCTTCATCGTACCTCAGAATCACCAGGGAGCCCCTGAAACCCGCCACCTGGGAGATGCTGAAGCACTACAGGAAACCGTCCCTGCTTTCCTCCTACATCTGGGATCTGCAGAAAGCAACTACCCTTCAAACTCCCTGAGTTTTTTGTTTGGTTAAAAAACAAAACAAAACTTATTTTATCTTGCATGTATGGGTGTTTTGCCAGCGTGTCCCACATGCATGCACTGTCCCGAGAGGCCAGCAGAGGACACTGGATCCCCTAGAACTGGAGCAGCAGGTAGCTGTGAACCTCCCTGTGCTGAGAACAGAACCTGAGCCATCTCTCCACCAGCACCACCCTTCCTGAACTCCTGAAAGGAAGATGGACACCAAGAGCCACTCACCTTGGCTGCTTCTGCCTCATACACGTGAGCACGACCAGCGCTGTAAACACAGTGGCCAGGAGGATGCTGGCCATAGCTACGGTGGCGACAATGATGTTCTTCTGGAGGAAGCTCAGCAGCTGCCCGCAGGGGAGACTGCTGGTGTAGGCGCCTGAACCAGAACACGCGAGAAGAGTAGCTAGAGCTGGCCCGCAGCCATCCTGCCACGTGACCCACAACCAGACCCCCAAACGAGAAAGGGCAACATTCCAGAAGGCCTTGCTCAGAGCAGAAGTAAACACAGCAGCGTGTCAGCCGCTGGATTCAGAGAGCTGGGGAAGCCACTAGCCTTGTCACCGGTGACACGCTGAGGTGCTGGGCAGAGGGGCTGGCAAGGGCAACATGTTCTTGAAGAAGGGTGAACAAACCGTGGTGTGTAGGATGCAAGAGGACTAGAGGAGAGGTCCTTGGAAGAGGCGGAGCATGGAGGAGGTGAAAAAGAAGGCGGGGACGCCCTACTTCAGAGGCTTTGAGAATAACGGAGGTGGGGCTGGCGGTATAGGTCAGCGGTGACACACTTGTTTAATGTGCAGAGGCCCTGGGTTAAATCTCCAGCACAGGACAGCAGTGTATCAAGTATTTGAGTCAAAGCTGCTCACTGGGCAGTGACAAAAATGTCCCCCTACTGCCGCCTCCTCCCTGCCCAGCAGCTTTTAGAAATTCTACTGTGGATTCTGTCTGCCTTGTGGGTGTAGGCATGATCACAGGCCTTGCCTGTGATCTTGATTCGACTGAGAGACACATAAAAGATTAGAATAAGTATCCCCGTGTGTGTGTGTGTGTGCATGTGTGTGTGTGTGTGCGTGTGTGTGTGTGTGTGTGTGTGTGTGTGTGTGTGAAAAAGTTGAAGCCAGCCAATGAGGGGAGGTTATTTTCCTCTGCTTCCTGGCTGGTATGAAGTCAGGGGCTTTTCCGCCCCAATGGTCTCTGCCTCTTCAAAGCCTTGAAACAGTGGGGGCAGCTGACTACGGACTCTGTGACCTCTGAAGTCAAAGCCAAGACATGGACTGGTACCTCTGGCACCAAGACAAATCCTTTCCCCTTGAATTTGTTCGTGTTGGGTCTTTGCCACAGGGACGGGAAACTGACTGAGATTGTAGTTTGAGAGGTCTGTGACTGCCATGGCCTCTGTGACTGACTCATATGACTGACTTGGCCTCTTTGCCACAGGGATAGGAAACTGACTGAGATTGTGTTTGAGAGGTCTGTGACCGCCATCCTGTGGTAGATGATGCCAGAAATGGCCATGACTTCCGACAACCCTCTGGGCACTTTGAGAAACCATGAGGGTGGGGCCTGGAGTGCCCCTGAGCATGGGTTCAGGTTAGATCACAAAGGAAGGAGATCCCAGCTGGCATTTGGGGACCCAGGATCGTCTGTGATTCCATTTGTAATCTAGCCAGAGGAAGAGGGGGGAACTGGGAGTAGGGGAAAGGATACAATGACAGAAATGAGACAGTTTATGAGAAATGCTGAAGAGAGCGGGCGATGCAGGCAGGAGAATACTGCCCAGTGGCTTTCTTGGGTTATGGGGAAGAATTGGAGCCCAAAGCTTCATCCCAGGTACACAGGGGCATCAGGTAAGTCTCTCCAAGGGCTGCGCTAGAGTAATTCATCTGGAAAGTTGTTAGTTTGTGAGTGCATGGCCATAGGTATGTGTGTATACACATGCCTTACAGGCATGTCCAACTGTCAGGCTCAGTGTTCAGTTTCTGGAAGTGGGGAGGTGACACCAGGGTCTCATTTTGACGGAGTGGCTGTATGAAGGGAGCGTACGGGGCTTGGGGCCAGCAGAGGGTCAGTCTCCACCCTCAATCAACAAGCCTGAGCTCAGTCCACCCAACAAGAAGGAAGAAGCCAGAGGCATAAGAGACTAGGTTTACCTCTGACATTCAATCCCTCTTGTGAGTTAGTTAGCTTCAGGGACCAGCAGTGATGGGGGCTCAGAAGAGGACCCCATGTTCTAAATGACCCTGGCTCTTTAGAAAAATCATGACCATCCTTTCGAAAAGATGGTCAACTTTTTTGAAATGTATTTAATCCATACTGTGTAAAACATAAGCACCACCTGTTTTGTGTTTTGGTTTTTGCACAGTCTCATTATGTAGCCCAGGCTGGCCTCAACCTCATGACCCTCCCGCCTCAGCCTGCTAAGCATTGGGACTGCAGGTGTGTGACCAGCTGACCAGACCTTTTTACAGGTGAATTAAAGGTACACTGACTCTACTCAGCTAAAAAAGAGTCCTTCTGGAACCTTCCTTACTCTTGACTCTTACTAGGTCGTGTTTTGAGGGTAAGTACCTTGAGTGTTTCTTTGCTGTATTCCATTGTCAGTGGTAGTTAATTGACGGTTGACATCCCTGTTGAATAGAGATGACTCCTTATTCTCCTCAGCAAGATGATCTATAGAAGACAAGAGAGAAAGTCTAGATCCTGAACACCCGCAAAGGTCAGGTGGCACCCTTAGAGGGCACAGGAACCCTTGGGAGGTGAGGCCGAGTCACCAGGGCTGTGCCTGCCAAGAGGACTGGGATCCTAGCTACCCCCTGTGTCCCACTCTCCTTGGATATGGAATAGGCAGGTTTGCTCTCTCATGCACATCAACCACGTTGCTCCACCTTTCCACAGGCCCAAAGCAACATGGACGTCATGGACTAGAACTTCTAAGGCGTCAGCCACCACCTCACAAGCTGATATCTGGTGTGTTTGATTAAAAGGACAGGAAGCAAACATTAACCCATTTATCTACACTCATTGGCCTGAGCCAATCCTGTTTTCACAATACAGGAGTACGTGCATGCATGCATGTGTGTGTGCTCACATGTACACACATGTCACAGCACATGTATAGAAGTCAGAGGACAGCTTTAAGTCTTCACGCTTCATACTGTTTGTGACAGGATTTCCTTGGGAGCCACAGTGTATACCAGGCTGGCCAACCCTGAATGTCCAGAGCTTTTCCTGCCGTCACCTCCCAGCTCCCCACTGGAGCACTGCGATTACACACACGCATGATCCCACATACAACTTAACGTGAGTTCCGGGGCTTCTAACCTGGTCCTCACATTGTACGGCAAACGCATCATCCCCGCCCTGAAGCTCTTCCAGAGTCCAAGAAAAGAAGAAAGGGGTGTTAGGGAGGCAACGGTGAGTATTCTAAAGTACAGCAGTGTTTGCTTTTGTTTATAACCCGACACATTCGCTCGCTCATGGCCGAGGAGATGGTTCTCGTGGGGAAGGCTGTCAAACGCGATTGTTGGGACCCACCTGAGAGTTCCTGACTCTGCAGGTCTCAGTAGACCTGAGAATGTGCGTGTCTCACAGATACTGCCACTGCTTGTGGGGACGGAGGGTATTTTTGCCTGGACTTGAGCCCCGCTGAGCTCTCATCTCTGACACCATTTGATGCTACAGCTTTTGCCTTACAGGCTGTAGAATGTTTGTGCAAGCCACAAAGAGCCACACGAAATAGGAAAAGGGCACCAGGCTGAGACAGTTCGGTGCCTCCAAACCACCTAATGGTTTTAGAAGACAATAGGTCTGGAAATGAGAAATACTTGCATTCTGGCTCCGCATTGGCTGTCTGGGACTCATCTGGAGAAGAGGGCTGGCAAAATGCCTGGGGACACTTGGTAAAGAGAGCTAGGAGGCCACGTGCTGCCCTTGGCAGATGTGGCAAGCCCGTAGAGACAGTGTTACAGATAAACAAGCTAGAACCATGGATGGGGCCCTGAAGAGTTCTACGTGGTCTGTGTGACTTGGGGAGGAAAATTACCACAAAGCCAATGAGCAGGGTGGGGAACAGGGACTCCCCCAGACAACCTCAAGCCAAGCTTGGGCTCCAGCTCCCAGGTGGGGGGAGGGGCCTCTGAGACCGAGAGAGGAAGTAAGGGTGAGCTTGCTGAAACTTTGGGCAGGTCCACAAAGGGAACAAGACTCTTTGCTGCCCTGGGATGAGGGTTAAGTATATAGGGAAAGACCCCTGAAATTCTTGTTATTCTTAGAAAAAAAGGGGGGATTCATTAATTTTGAAAGTTGGCCTAGAAAAGTGAGAAAATGTTCGATTTCATATGCCTGCCAATCGGTTGCCTTTGAAAGTGGCAGCCCATCAAAGGGAGGAGCCACCAGAGACAGAGCATGACCAACATGGAGCCAGTCTTGAGGGGTGCACTGCCTAGTCTCTGACAGGGCTGTATGAAGCGTGTTCTTCTGTGTGAGTGAGAAATGGGACCATCCCAAATTAGAAAGAAAAACAACTGGATCTTGAATAAGGGCCAGCTAAAAAGAAAGAGCAAGTCAGGCAATTTAGGGGAGGACTGTCCTTGAAGCTGTAAGTGGCCTGCTACAGAACCGAGAGATGGGAGAAGAGGGGAGGACTGTCCTTGGAGCTGTGAGCTCCCCGCTACAGCTGCCAACTGCATAACTGCTATCTTTTCTGCTGACTAATCAATGTAAAGGCCTGATTTTTTAGGAATAAAAACTCTGTGCTTTGTATGCTCGGGGTCGTCTCCTGCTTTGAAGGGACGACCCCCATCGTGATCGGAATAAACTGCCTCTTGCTTTTGCATTGAACTGCGGTCTGTGAGTCACTTTGGGGGAGAGAGCGGTACGGACCCTGCACCGGGAGTGCAGGTTTTGCATGAGGAGATAAGCTTGGCATATAGGGGTGAGGCCCTGAGCTTGTTCCTCAGGAGCCATGTAAGAAAGGTCAGGCATGGTGATGTGTGTTTCCTAACTCAGTCTTCTGAGGAGACAGAGACGGGGATCCCTGGGACCTGCCAGCCAACCAGAGTAGCCTGCTTAAAGGCACGTCTCAAGAGCAAGGTGAGGCCCATGGGATGGTTCAGTGGCTAAAGGTGTCTTGCCAAGCATGATGACCTGAGTTCAAGCAGGATGCACTCCTAACTGCTACGCCATCTCTCCAGAGATATCCACATTATTTTAAAAAATAATTTAATTATTTTTGTTTCATGAGCATTGATTGGTGTATTGCCTGCATGTATGTCTGTGTGAGGGTATCAGATCCACTGGAACTGGAGTTACAGACAGCTGTGAGCTGCCATGTGGGTGCTGGGAGTTGAACCCAGGTCCTCTGGAAGAGCAGTCATGTTGTTAACCACTGAGGCATCACTAGTTGGCTAGACTTACTAGCCAAAGGACTCAAGGGTCCTCATCTCTGCCTCCCAGCACTGGCTTGCAGGTATATACCACAGTGACCAGCCTCTTACATGACTCCTGGGGATCCGAACTCAGATCCTTCTGTTGTGGAGCAAGCATTTCACCAACTCAGCCATCTCACTAGCCCCGCAAATAATCAGTTTATAAAGTGGTAACCAGTTGGGTGATAATCAATTTATAGTAACATTCCTACAAAACAAATAACACAGAATTGACCTCAAACCTAGTGTAGGTGACCTTGAGTCCTGGGAAGAAATAGGAAGACAAAAAGCCCAGCTTCTACTTAGAGAGTGGCCAGGTCCTGATTCAAGAGTCTCTAAGGGAGGAAAATATCAATAAAGCTTATTACAGCTTTTTGAAAGGTGTTGTCTTCTTTGCTACTGTGCAAAGATTCTAGAAAAGAAATCTATTGGGCTGGAAAGATGGCATAGCAGTTAAGAGCACTGATTGCTCTTCCAGAGGTCCTGAGTTCAATTCCCAGCAACCACATGGTGGCTCACAACTACCTATAATGTGATCTGATGGCCTCTTCTGATGTTCAGGTGGTGCATGCAGATAGAGCACTTATAAAAATAAATTACCCCCCCCCACCACCACCACCAAAAAAGCAGATCCTAAGAAAGAAAGAAAGAAACAAACAAACAAAGAAATCTATCAATGACAGCTTAGGACCTCCTTTAAGGTTTGAAATATGCTATCAAGTTTGTTCCAGGGGAACTGAGCCTAACAGGGCACCTGGCCCCTCTAGTGTACCAACAGGGGGCAAGGAGCAAGTTCCCATGTTTAAAAACTATTGCACTCCGTGAATGCTTCAGCAGCTGGAGGCTGTCACTCTATTTGATGTCCGAAAAAACCAGCACCAACTGTAGACCTGACTGGTGTTTGCCACCCTCAGTTTGTGGACCGGCACTGCCCCCTGCTGGATGCTGGACCTGCAGCCAGTTACTTCACCATCCCCCGGATGGAAAACATGCACAGTTACAAGGCTGCCACACGTGGAGATTAAATGAAGACGTTCAAGTGAAAACTCCACCAGCTGACAGGCAATTAAGTGCTCATAACGTTGGCACTGTTGGCACAGTCATAATTGTTACTGTCCCAGTCACCCACACATCTAGTCTTAAAGTAGCATTAAGCACTTTTCTATGCTCCAATGCCTCCACGGGGCAAGAGCTTAGCCTGTACCAAATAGTGCTGTGATCTGCCTCATTGTCGTGTCAAAGTGTAGACTACAAGAATGATAATTAATAGGGTCAGTGCGATGACACAGACTCAGGTACTCAACATACACATAGAATACATGAATCTCAAAATCAATCCTACCACAGCAAATAGAAATGGAAGGACTGATCCTCAAGACGGCAGATTTGATCACCATTTCTCAGACGTGGCATTGCAGACACAGGCAACGAGGGAGGCGCAGACATCCTAGCCTGTACCGACTGCTTAGTAGGTCACTGTCTCCTTGCCTCGCTCCAGGTATGCCCGAGGTGTCCAGTTACATTTAATGTGTCATTAACATGACGTTTACAGGAAACAAAAGCAAAGGTATTAGAAATACTCATTTCAGCTGGGCAGTGGTGGCACACTCAGGAAGCAGAGACGGCAAATTTCCAAGTTCAAAGCCAGCCTGCTTTACACAGCAAGTCAGGACAACCAGAGCTACAAAGAGAAACCCTGTCTCAAAGCATCTAATTCAATGGTTCTGGTTGCCAGGAAGTAGTCCCTGGCTGCTGTACTCTGAAAATGCATAGAAATACGCAGGGTCCTGAGCTCTGCTTTTAAAGGTGGATTGTGAGAAGGAGGACTTTCAATAAGTGTCTTCCATTCCCCAGCCTGCTCCCCATGGCTCATCCTGGGGCGTGGGAGCCATTGTGCTCACCCCATCACCCCTATACTCTGACCCAGGAAATACACATATTGATCAGCCCAGATTGTAATGTTTCCCTCAAATTTTCAAGAAAGAAATGCTTGCTTGGGCTTCTAGCCAGAGGGTCAACCTGTGCTTGAGGCAGATCTCCCCCAAGTCACACAGCTAAGATGAGCCTTTGCTCCCTGGCTGGTGGGAGCACCTTCCCACAGCTCTCAGGACAGAGAGACTTCTGAGAGGCACCTCAGAAATGTGTGTAGCCCCTCAAAATCCTCCACTACCCTGTGGGGAGGAAGGGACCTCCTGGCTTTTGGAAGACAAGGAGAAGAGTCAGCTGCCAAAGCCAGTTCTTTCCTCCATCTTCTTAGCATCCTGATACCCTCAGTCTAGTCAGGGACTGAACCCTTGCCCTAATGCAGCCTCCAGCCATGCATTCCCTGCAGAAGAGCAACACGGCAGAGCCTCAGCTTCACCCTCATGCTGTTCTAAACAGGAGCAAGAGCAAGTAGAATTACCATATATTTATTTCAACTCGTTTTCATTTAAGGCTGCCAGGAATTGTCCATGGTGCCAATAAAACATTCTGATTAAGGATAATTCCAGGAAGCTTGGCTTCTCTTAATGAAACACATGAAGAAGAGAAAGAGAATAAAAATTCAGTGCCCTTATGAGCATTTGGGTCCATGTTGTTTCATTTCTTATTTTTTTGTTGTATTTTTATTTAAGGTGTAGGTGGCTGGAGGTGGGCGTTTATACCACAGCATGAATGCGGAGGTCAGAGGGCAACCAGTAGACATCAGATCTTTTCTACCATCATGTGGGGCCTAGGCCTCAAACTCAGGGTATCAGGCTTGGGGGGGGGCGCTTTACCCCCTTAGCTACATTGTTTCACATTTTTAAAAGTCCAAACACTAACGTAGAATTTAATGTGTATGAAGAAGTGCTCAAAGGTCCCACATGGACATGGACATATCACCTGACCACTGACAAAAGAGGAGCCCAGACAGACACAGGAAATGACCCCATGACCTAAAATACACAACTATATACAACATATCAAACAGCTCATTCCCATGCTACCAAGGTTACTGTTGGCAGATTTCTCACTCATGTTTCTCTCTTTATTAATTGGATCAATTCCTAATGTGCTACTGTTTTCCAGCAGCGCAAAGTTGTTTTTGTTTTTGTTTTGAGGAAAAGACATGTTCCTTTTATCATTTTTGAAGGTGTGCCGTGGCCAAGATCCTTTCTTCCATTGGATGAGGGGTTTGTTTTGAGATTTGTGGTGGTTTGAATAAAGGCCTTGCCCGGAGTGGTGGCACACACCTTTAATCGCAGCACTCAAAAAGCAGAGGCAGGAAGATCTCTGAGTTCAAGGCCAGTGTGGTCTACAGAGTGAGTTCCAGGACAGCCAGGGCTACACAGAGAAAATCTGTTCCAAGAAAACAAAAAAGGAAGGAAGGAAGAAGGAAGAATGGAAGGAAGGAAGAATGGAAGGAAGGAAGGAAGGAAGGAAGGAAGGAAGGAAGGAAGGAAGGAAGGGATGAAAGAGAGAAGGAAGGAAGGAAGAAGGAAAGGAAGAAGGAAGGAAAGAATGAAAGAAGGAAGGAGGGAAGGAAAGAAGGAAGGAAGGAAGGAAAGAAGGAAGGAAGGAAGGAAGGAAGGAAGGAAGGAAGGAAGGAAGGAAGGAAGGAAAGAGACTAATCTCTGTAGGCTCATATATTTGAATGCTTGGGCATCAGAGTTGGCACTATTTGAGAAGGATTAGAGGTGTGGCCTTGTTGGAGGAAGTATGTCAGGGGTGGGGTGGCTTTGAAGTTTCAAAAGCTCAAGCTAGGCTCCATGTCTCTCTGCTCTTCCTGCTGCCTATAGATACATCTGTAGAATTCTAAGCTACTTCTCCACACATGTCTGTCTGTATGCCTCCATTCTCCCTACCATGATGATGTTGGACTAAGTAAGCCTCTGCAACTGAAAGCCAGCCTCAGTTAAATGCTTTCTTTTATAAGAGTTGCCATGGTCATGGTGTCTCTTTACAGCAATAAAACACTAAGAAAGGGTTTTTTGTGTTTTTGTTTTTTGCTCATTGTTGTTGGTTGATTTGGGCTTCTTAATAGTGTGTGTGTGTGTGTGTGTGTGTTTCTGTGATATGTGGTACCAATGGAGGCCAGAGAAGAGGGTGTCAGATCCCAGGAGCTAGAGTCACAGGTGGCTGAGAGCTGCCTGGTGAAGGATCTGGGAACCGAACACAAGACTTCTGGAGGAGCAGCAAGTGCTCTTACCCACAAACTATCTCTCCAGCTCTTTCTCTTGTTTTTGGAGACAAGATCTCATGAGGCCCAGGATGACCTCAAACCCACCATGTAGTTAAGGAAGGATGAAATACCATATATTCTCTCCCAAGTTATTCATGTACATGAAATTATAAAAATGCACTGAGGGGAGGTTATTAGTACTACTTGGGGTTTGTGTCATCAGGAACAGTGAACTCTACTCACAAAATGAGTTAATTTCATCTGGACAGCATCCAGAAAGGCAGAACATGCCTGACCCTGCAGACCCCAGATGCCACAGGTGATAGAAACTACAGTAAGAGTCTTAGATGTACTCTTTCTTCAATTTCTGCTGTGGCAGTACCCCACCGGTAGCCGTCTTCCAGAACATTTACATCACAGCGCAGCATGCCCGGTAAGACACGGCCTATGAAAACCTCTGAACTTCAAGTCGAGGTACAGATACTTGCTTTCATTCGAGTGCTTCCGCCTAAGGAGTTCATCAGCTGTGCTTGCGCCTTCTCTTGATAAATATTTCGGATCGCTAGAAAACACCTGCATCAGGATCTCATCTGAGGAAGGAAGCAGAGCCCGTTAACAGCGGCAGCACACATGGGTGGTATTTTGCTCTGTACATACGTCGCCCGCCCACGGGTGACTCGGACCAGAAGGAGTGACTCGCTCCACGGGTGACTCGGACCAGAAGGAGTGACTCGAACTCAGAGGACTCAGGGTGCCCTTCTCTAAAATGCTGTCGCAACTACACACTCATAGCTGCATCACCCTCCCAGCATAGGCAGCTAGAAACTCTGTCCCAGGCCTCAGATGTGGAGACACAGCACTCCTTCTCGTTGCCAGCGGCATTTGGGGTCCCCCTCTTTGGGCCCCCCCAGACTTCCCCTGGTGTAACATATTAAAAACAGGTTCCGAGCCAGAGATGAGGCAAAACGTGTGAAAGGTCACTGGGAGGCAAAGGTCACTGGGAGGCTTTAGCATAAAAACTCTCACAAGTAAGAGACGCCGAGATCAGTGAGGAGAGACGAGCGAGCCCTGGCCACTCTCCCAGGTGTTAGAGGCCCAGCATCCACATGCTGCCTCGCAACCTGTTTCAGACGTCTTGAGGCGTTCTTGGGCACTACATGTGACACACAGACATGCAGGCAAACACTCAAAACCCTCGTCCACATGAAATAAAGCTTTCTAAAAACTAGTGTAATGCTTCGGGGATAGATTTTTTTTTTAATGTTTTAATCTTTTTCCTTTTTAACACTCGAAGACATCTGTTTTTCCCTGGAATGTGGCTATTTTACCCCTTTACTAGGCTTTCTTTCCCAAGACACAAAAAGCAACCATTGAAAATCCCATTCATGCCTCAGGAGCTCTGAGACCACTCCCAAGATGTGCGTGATTTTTAAATTTTTTTCATACAATATATTTTGACTATATTCTTTTTTTTTTTTTTTTTTTTTTGAGACAGAGTTTCTCTGTGTAGCCTTGGCTGTCCTGGACTCACTTTGTAGACCAAGCTGGCCTCATACTCGAAGAGCCTCCCTGAGGGCTGAAATTACAGGCATGCACCCCACAGCGCCTGGCTTTGACCATTTTCATTCCCCTCCCCCAACTCTTCCCAGATTTTCTCCAGTTCCCTACCCACTCCACTTCATGTTCTGTCTCTTTCAAAAAAGCAAAACCCCAAGACAGGAAAACCCAAAGCATGAAAAGCAAAAAAACTTAAAAAAAAAAAAGAAAGAAAGAAATCAATAAGACAAAAAAAAATAATAATAATATACCAAAAAATAAAATAAAATAAAAGAGTCTGTTTTGTGTTGGCCAGCTGTTTTTGGGCATGGGCCCTCTCCTCAAGTACGGTGGATATACCCGTGACACTCTTGCTTTTGGAGAACACTGGTTTTCCCTCTCCTGGCAGGCATCAGTCGCAAGCAGCTTCTTGGTCAGGGGTAAGACTTTGCGTCCACTTCCCCTTCTCCATGCTGGGGTTTTGTCTGGTGCTCATGTGTGCTGTCACGGTATCTGTGAGTTCATATATGCAGCAGACATGTTGTGTCTGGAGAACACTGTTTCCTCAGGGTCATCACACCTCTGACTCTTACAGTCTTCCTGCCTCCTCTTCTACACAGATAGCTCAGTCCTGAGGGCAGGGGGTTGACAAAAATATCCCGTTTAGGGCTGGGTGTTCCGAAGACTCGGCCTCCATGCACTGTCTAGCTGCGGGTCTCTGTCAGTTATCATCTAGCACAAGAAGCAGCTCTAAAGGGGATATCTTTATCAAACTGCTCTCCCCATGGCTCGGGGATCTGTGTAGAAGAGCAGAAGAAAGGATTCTGAGACCCAGAGGAGGTAGATAAATAAGAGAGGGTTATTTTCCATACACAGCAGGTCTGGTGCATGTATGAACTCGGAGAGACTGTGACAGCACACACAAGACATGTACAAGTTCAAACCATCCCTAACCAAGAAGCTACTTGCAACTGATACCTTCTCAGAGGGGAAAAATCAGTTTTCTTCACTGGAGTGACATTGGGTGTATCCACCACACTACAGAGCAGGTCCCATGCTCAAGAGTAGTTGGCCAATGTGAAATGGGTTTAATGTTTGTTTTGTGCATGTGTGTGTGTGTGTGTGTGTGTGTTGGTTTTGTTTTGTTTTAGTTTGGTTTGGTTTGGTTTTTTTTGAGACAGGGTTTCTCTGTGTAGACCTGGTTGTCCTGGACTCACTTTGTCGACTAGGCTAGCCTTGAACTCAGAGAGATTCACCTGCCTCTGCCTTCCCGACTGCTGGAATTGCAGGTGTGCACCACTATACCCGGCTTGGGTTTTGGTTTTTGGTTTTTGGTTTGTTTGGTTTTTTTTTTTTCTTTCTTTTCTTTTTTTTTTTAAAGAGAGAGAAAGAACATGAAGTTGGTTGGCTAGGGAGCTGGGATCTAGGAGTAGCTAGGAAAGAGAAAAATATGATCAAAATATACTGTACGAAAAAAGTAAAAAGAAATGTAACACCCACATAATATTCTGCTAGTATATCTATAGTTAGTATTAAATATTAATTAGGTTTGTATAATTGACATGAGATTTTATTTTTATATGTCAAACTTTATGCCCTTCAGAGAAAACACTTGCAAAGATAAAACAAAATAAGACGTTCTAAAAAAGAAAAAAAGGAAAAAGACACTTCTTGCCAGCTCTGCTGATGTCTGAGCACCGGAAAAGATTCCTGGAGCTTTCCTGTCCCTTCAAGTTACATCTGGATCTTTGCTTTTCTCAAAACCTGAGTAACAGTTTCAGAGTAAAACAATGAGGCAGCGCTGGAGGGCTTCAAAGCCCTCACATAAGGTCTTCCCACAGCCCAGGTGTGAGCACTTGGACAGGTCTGGTCTGTTCTTGTCCCCTGGGCTGTTCCCACCCTCCCGGGCCCTGCAGCCACCTCCCGGTCCCTCTTGGAGAAGCAGAGCCTTTGTGGGCGTTTGCATTCCACTTGCCGCTTCTCTTCCTGGGACTGGGATACTTAGAGGAACCGATTTTAGCCACAAGGCAACGTGCTCCTTCCCTTTGAAGCAGCGGGAACAAGTTGCCTCAGAGACAAGCAGGAGACTTCTTCAAATGCAAACTCAAGTTTTCACAGCGTGAAGTGACTTACCAAATAGCTTAGCCAAGTGTTCCTCTTGCTGAACTTGATGTGAACTTGATGCAAATTCAGAGTCATTGAAGCCCATATAGTGGAGATGAGCTGTGGGAAAGCAAACTTGAGCTGTGGTTAAATCTTTCCTTGCACCCACACCCAGTCTCTCTGAAACCCCACCCCTCTGCAAGGCTCCTCAAGAGGAGCAACTCAGAACTGGCATCTTGGGCTCTTTCTCCTTGCTGTGAAAAAGGTTACTCTAGCAAATGCAACTTAAGGGAGAAAGAATTTGTGTTGGCTCGTGCTTCTAAAAGGACACAGTCCTTTACGGGGCAGAAGACATGGGGAAGGGGGCAGGAGCAGGATGCTGGCTGGTGATACCACATCCACGCTTAGCAAGCAACGAGAGATGCATGTGTGTGCATGCTTCCACAGTCAGCAAGCAACGAGAGATGCATGTATGCTCTGCACTGCTCCACTCACTTTCTCGACCTTCTACATGCCTTATACATACCTTATACAGCCCAGAAAGTGGTCCCACCCACATCAATTAATATAATCAAGATGACCCCTCACAGGCACTCCTAGAGGCCCATCTCTCAGATGCATCTAGATCCTGCACAGTTGAGAAGCAGCCATCACAGTGACCCTGGGCTTTCTTTGTCTGAGTGGCACGGGGCATCAGTGAAACATCTCCAAGTGTCTAAAGTCTGGGTCTGCAAGATGAGTTCAATCCCTGCTTGCCCAGCCCCGAGGGGGAGTGAGGGGAGGACAAGCCCCTGACTTCCAAGTGCACACCATAGCAAATGCACGTACGTACACACACACACACACACACACACACACACGAAACAAATGTGTGTAGAACCATTTCAAACAGCACAGAGCCCAGCAGAGGCCATTTCCCACAGTTTCCTCACAGACAATATGCACAGCCACTGAGTGATTTGTGTGCACACGCTGGCTCTAACTCCAGAAGAAACTTGGTAGAAGGGCCTGGGTGGTGGGCGCCCAGTGGTGTCAAGCAGGGCTGCTTAGAGCTAATAAATGGCAAAGACGCAGCTCTCCTCTCTCTGAGGAGTCGTTAGGACCAGATACACCTAGTCCTTAAGCACTTTGCTGAAAACATGTCGCACTGTATCAGCAAAACTTGCTGCAGGGCAAGCTGGCAAGATGATGCTTTATCGAGCGGCCTCCGAAGTGCACTGGCAGGATTATATGAGTTACAAAACTGCTTTCCTTACAGTGTAATTACAACCCAGCACATTCTTCTGGGTTATTACGATAAGTGATGACCCATTTTCAGTATTTCTCTTAATGGAGAAGGTCTCCTCTGCTGTTCACAGGTTTTGGGGCCAAGGTGCGTGCGTGCGTGCGTGCGTGCGTGCGTGCGTGCGTGCGGTTTTGATGTTGCTTTGTTTCGTGCAGGTGGCCAGCTGTTTTCTCTTAGCATTAGCATGGAGCGCAGGTTTCAACAGAGAAATCGGCTGTTCTACCCCAGGGCAAAGAGTTTACAAAGACCGAGGCAGGGATGGGTGCTGAGGAAGTAGTGAGGAAGTTCTGTATCCCCAGACTAGGTAGGGCACTCCTGGGCAGGAAACGGTAAAGTGTGGGCGACAAGAAAGTTGTAGCATTATGCCTAGCTTGTGTTACCAGGAACAATGTATCTCACTGAAAATTATACTCCTGCCCTCTGGACAACATCTACAGCGACAGGACCTGCCTGACCCTGCACAACAGAGACCCCACACCAAAATGAAAAACAAAAACCAGCCACAGCCGCATTTTAAATCACAGACTCCATAAATAAAGTTACATTGCAGGCTCCCGATATGCTTTCTTCACACCTCAGTTTGGTGTGGCTCCACCAAAAGCTGGGCTCTAAGATGCTCGTCTTGAGCATAGCACACCCAGTCCAACACAGCCTGTTTAAAAAGCTCACGCACACTGCGAACCCATTGACATATACTTGCTTTCATTCACGTCTCTCCCTGTCATCAATCTGCCAGCCGTTCTTGCGTCTTTTGATACATCGTCTAGATTTCTGGGAAACACCTGCAGCAGGATCTCATCTGAAGAGAAGCGAGAATCGTTAACAGCAGCAACACGTGCGATACTTTTTGTTCTGTGCCGACCTAGCGCGTTCACGGATACGGGGATGAATGACTCAAACCCAGGTGACGCAGGCTGCTGGGCTCCGAGATGCCAGGCCATCCTGATTGCACCAGATATCCCGGGCAGAGAGCATCACCCACCAAGCCCAGAAGGCTGGCAACTCTGCCCCACATTTCAGGTTTCCTTCTAGCTCAGTGTTCTCAAGCTGCGGGTTGCAGCTTTGGGGTCGATCGCCTAAGACCACAGGAAAACACCGGTGTTTACATTATGATTTGAAGCAGTAGCAAAATTGTAGTTACGAGGTAGCAACGAAAACAGTTTAGTGGTTGGGCATCACCACACATGAGCAGCATGTAATAAAGTGTTGCAGCACTAGAAGGTTGAGAGCCGCTGCTCTGACGTCATTCTGACCGACCTCTCGGGTGTCCCACGCTGCCCCGTGTACAAGCAAAACCTCTGTCTTACCTCTACAAGACTCACGTCTGAGACCTTGTTGCCTCTCCTAGGGCTTGCTCCCTTAAGATGCTAGTTACTCTAACAGGCCAGAGCCCACAGCCTGAAGCAACAGGTCAACCCTTTCCCTGCAAACCCCACCCTCCCAAGCTCTGCCCTGGGACAGTTAAGCTGTTCTGTCCCATGCTGTGCCATGGCTTTTACAGTTCCCAAGGAACGGTTCTACTCAGTGCCCGGCTCCTCCATGCTCCTGTCATGTAGGCTGTAACAGACTGAATCCCACTAATGGTGGGACTTCCTAATACACACACACACACACACACACACACACACACACACACACACACACGATATAAAAGCCAGATTCTTTTGCTGGAAGGATTTCTTTGAAGGCTCTCCTCTGGCCTTCCCCATCATCCTGTCAGTTTCTCATTTTAAGCTTTTCCTCTGCCGTGGTTTAAGTGGGCAACGCCTCCCAGGGGCTTGCGTGTTTGGACACCCCTGTCCTCAGTTAGGGGTGCTCTTTGGGGGAGATTATAGAACTTTTAAGAGGCAGAGCCTTGCTAGAGGAACTATATCTTTGAGGATAGGTTTTTGAGGTTTATGATTTTTGTCCCACTTCCTGTTCAATCGTGTGTATGTGTGTGTATGTCAAAAACAAAAGCAAGCAAGCAAGAAAACAAACACCTCAAGTTTACAGGCCTGGGCTGCAGCTCTATGGTAGGGTACTTTCCTGGCAAGCGTAAGGCTCCAGGTTTGGGCCCTAGCAGTACCCCTCCACTGGACCTAATGCTGAGGACATGGACACACATCCTTTAATGTCCCCCCAGTGGGCCCCAACTCAGCTTGGTGCCTCATGCCCTCTGCTAAGCAGAAATCATCCAGGCAGGCCTGGTGTGGTGGGCCGGTGTGGGGGGCTGAGGTGGAGCCACGGCTCCTGGGAACTTCCACTAGCAGCCCTCATGTTGAGAAGCAGAGACCCTACCAGGGTTTGGTTTATCGATCCGTTTGCTTAATTTTGGGGTACTTGGATACCTAGAGGAACTGCTCCTTAACCACAGGCAGGATGCTTGTCTTCCCTCCTGCCCAAACCACCAGGAACAGGCGACGTCTTCAAGTCCAGCCTCAGCTTCCACGGGGGACTACTTACCAAAGAGCTTAGCCAAATCTTCATCGAGATGCTTTGAATCTGAGGAAAACTTGTTCTCCACACCTGCAGGAGGAAAAAAAAGAGATTCACTGTGATTAAATCTTCCACTGCTCAGGCACGCATGACGGTGCTCACCTGTGACCCTAGTACTTAGGGGTGAACGGGAGTTCTTGGCCAACCTTTCCTACAGAGAAAACTCAGGGCCAGCTTGAGCCACATGACCCTGTCTCAAAACAAACTTTCATGTGTGCATCACCCCCACCGCGCTACAGACACCCCAAGATCCCAGTGCGTACCTGATCCCGTACACAGTACCAAACCCCATGTGTTTTTCCTACTTAACTGTTACTTATCATGCATGGCGGCCATAACTTTTACCACCTGTGGTATAATACCAAACAGGCACTAATTTTGCTTGCCTTCTTCACAATTGCATGGATGGAAGATTTGCTCGGGGGTGCTGTGGCTGAGGTTTAGTGGCATAGCCCATGTTCAAGGTCTGAGTTCAGTTAATCCCAACTGAACATCCTAGCATCCAATTCCCTTCTTCCTGTAGCCAAGAACGTTTGTCTCATTATTTAAAGGAAGCACATTTCACAGTTTTTGTCATTTCGGTAGGTGGGTTGGTTTACATGGAAGGGTTTGGAATGATGTGGATAAGGAGTCACTTTGGCCAGTTTGGGAAAAGAGGGCAAATGCTATTTAACTGTACACACATTTTCACTGTGGACCTGCAATGTGAGGATGCTCAGAGTACCCAAGGCTAGCCCGTTCATTCGGCATAAGAAGGTAGGTGTGTGTGCATGTGTAGAGAGTTGACTTGGGTTTTAAGATCGGGTTTGACTACGTAGCCTGGGTTGATGATAGTTCCTTGTTCCTGCCTTTATCTCGTCTTTCTTTTTCTTTCTCCTTTTTTCCTTCTTCCTTTTCTCTTTCTCCTTTCTTTCTCTTTTCTCTCTTTTTTCCTTTTTCTTTCTTTCTTTTCCTTTCTTTCAAGACAGGGTTTACATGGCAAATTCCCTATGTATCGCAGACTGGCCTTGAACTCCTAATCCTACCACTTTTAGCTTTCAGGTGCTTGGGTCACAGCAGTGTGCTGCCAAGCCTAACCGGGCACAAAGAGCTTCTGGCGTTGCCATTAACAACTGAAAAGGGTGCTTTGTTTTGTTTTGTTGTTGGGTTTGGTTTTTCGAGACAGGATTTCTCTGTGAGCTCTGGCTGTCCTAGACTCACTTTGTAGACCAGGCTGGCCTTGAATTCGCAGAGATCCTCCTGCCTCTGCCTCCCAGGCGCTGGGATTCAAGGCCTGCGCCACCATCACCTGGCCAACTGAGAAGTTTAAGGTGCAGATGCCGGTAGTGTGGATTAACTCATGGCCCTTGGCACTCCTGCACCCCAGACTTTCCCTGGCACTTGGGGCTCCCACTGGGGGAGTCTGGAAACCTGTGGAGAGCTGAGTCATTTCACGGTTGCCTATTCGGGCTTTGTTTGAGTTGGGGTTCATCTTAAACTCCCAATGTGCTGATCTTCCCATCTCCACCTCCCAAACGTTGGGACCTCACGTGTGGGCCACCACGCCTGGCTTACAGTGATGAGGCTTTTCCCACGCTAGGCAAACGGTCAACCAACTGAGCCACCCCAGTGCCTTATGCTCCTTGTGCTCCGCCACTGAGCTACCTCCCAGCCTTGAGGCTTCCCTGCAGTGACCGAGCAGTGTCTGGACAGATCTCCTTGATTCAAGGTCAGGGCTAGCTTTTCCTTTCTGAGTGTGCAAGCCCACCAGGAAACCTACCCTCTTTCAAAGTGGTCCGCAGGACATGGCAGCCCCTGTTCCGAGAGTCACCGAACATTCATGAAATGCCCCTAAAAATCTGACGCTCCACATACAGCTAGTGACAGGGCTCACTGCACAGAGTGCCCTGACGGACATGAGAGGAGATGAAGCAAGCATGTGTGCACATGTGGCTTTCAACTGCAAAAACCGTGAAGAGATTTTTCGTTTGTTTGCTTGCTTGCTTGATGTAGGCTGTCCTAGTTCCTGGACTCAAGCCATTCTTCCACTTCAGTTTCTCACGAATCTGGGCTACAGACACAGCCCGCCCCTCCTGGAGGGTGGCCAGGCCTTCACAGGGACACCGCTTCCAGGTAGGATGGCTTTCTAGGAAGTAACACAAAGGTGCTTTTGTTTCTCTGAGAGGCAGGAGCATCATTAAGAGCTGGTACAAAGCCAAGGAGCAAATGATCACAGGAGCCTTGCGGAGGGTTTTACATTTTTTAAACACTCATTATTGTGTATGTGTATGGTGTGTGCACATGTGTGCCATAGTGTGTGTGTGTGTGTGTGTGTGTGTGTGTGTGTGTGTGTGTAGAGGTCAGAAGACAACGCTATGGAATCAGATCGATCGTCCCATCTTCATGGGGTTCTGGGGTTTGAACTCAGGTCATCAGGGTTGCACGGTAAACATTTTACCCCCTGAGCCATCTCACCCCTTGGGATTTTGTGTATCCTGGGAGAGTGCTTTCTTTCTCCTCTTTTCCAGCCGCCATTCTGATTGAAAGTTTCACGGCTTAAAGTAATGCCTCCTGTGGGGGTCGACAAGATGGCTTGTCAGATACAGGGGCTCCTGTCAAGTTCAGTCTCCAGGCTATACGTGGTGCAATGCGAGAGCCTACTCCTGCGAGTTGTCCTCTGGCCTCCATATGCCAGGGGGGAACATGTTTGTCGGTCATCTTCACTTCCCCCCGATAAATAAAGTGCCTGAGAGAGAGCCGTGCCTCCCTGAGCCGTGTGTACAGAGCAGCACTTGTCTTCCGTGGCAGGTGATGCTATATGATTGGCATACATAACTGTCGGGAGCCAAAACTGGAGCTTCCTCCACTAATTTCTATGATCTATGTGCTCACAGACGAAGCAGCTTCCCACTGACAGGCGTCCACGGAATGTGGTCAGCCTGTCAGTCTAGCAACCAGCAAGACCATCAAAATCAAAGAAGGAAACCTGACGCGTGCTTTGAAAAGCCGTGTTCACGATACCACTGTTCATGAAAACCAGTGAGGACAGGCCGAACGTCCGTGAGCTGATAAACAGAGAAATGAAGGCAGCAGAGTGTCGCTCAGTCTTTGAAGAGCACAGAGGAGCACACGTTCCATAAACGAGCCTGGAAGTGTGCTAAGGGAAAGACGGCAGGCACAAAGCCCACGTGTCCTGTGATGCCATTCACAGGAAGTATCAGGAATAAGTAGCCCATAGAACAGACAACACTGCAGGCCTTGTCAAGGATTACAGGTAAAGAAGGGAAGATAATGAGTAATGACCACAGTTGTTTTTAGGGCTAATGAAAGTGTTCTGAAATTAGGTACTGGTGATTTAGTTCTCTGTTCACACACTAAACTCCCCAGGAGTACATAGCTTTTAGGGTAATTTTCTCTTTCTTTTGTTCATTTTTTCTTTCTTTCTCTCTCTCTTTCCCTTCCTTCCTTCCTTCCTTCCTTCCTTCCTTCCTTCCTTCCTTCCTTCCTTCCCTCCCTCCCTCCCTCCCTCCCTCCCTCCCTCCCTCCTTCCTTCCTTCTGTCTATCTTTCTTCCTTCCTTCCTTTTGAGATGGGGTATTGCTATGTTGCCCAGCCTGGTTTTAAACTCAGAGGCATAACAACAACAATGTTGATGGAATTAGAAGTGATTCATGTCAACAGGTGACTTTTATTGTTGCTACCGCCCTAAGGTTGTCATTTTAAAACTTCTGTGTGTGTGGATGGAATGGTACACACCCTTGTAATCCCAGCACTTAAGAAGCCAAGGAAGAAGGATCGCATGTTCAAAGCCAGCCCAGGCTGTCCTGCCTCAGAACACAAAAACCAACAGGGAAGCAAGCAGACACACACTAACCAGGAAGCACCCGGAACATCGCAGAGAAGCGCTTTTCCCACACTCGCCCGACTGCTGAGGTCGGCGGAAGCTGGAACAGAGCAGCACTCTAGCTAGGATGATGAGGCGCTGTCTTACGACCCCCGCTCCCCCGTACCTGCACCAGGAACATTCCGCCCTCCTCCTCTCACACAGCACCTGGTGGAGCCAGGACCGAGTCATCCTCATCCGAGAGCACAGGGGGGTCTGCTCACGGAGCACAGGTATGCCAGACCCCCAAAATGGGGGAAGAGCATCCTACTCTGCTTTCTGTTGCTGTGACAAACAACATGATCAAAAGCAGCGTGGGGAGGAAAGGACATGCTTACAGCCCATCCTTGAGGGAAGTTAGGGAGAAACCGAAGCCATGGAAGCATGCTGCTTCCTGGTTTGCTTCCCCTGACAGCCAGGAATACCCATCACAGGAGGAACAGCATTGTCTGCAGCAGCGAGAGCAGCTTCTAAATGTCAGGGAAGAAACACAAGAGCCGCTTGATGGAATCCAGCAGTCAGGCCACATCCTTTTTCTCCGTGCAACTCTCTCTCTCCTTCTATGCCATCCTTTACTTGATAACCAATGTCAGCAGAGCAGGCCAGCTTGATCCTGCTCTGTTCTAGTGAGTTCTCTCTCTTGACATATATACGTATGTCATTTATATACATATATGTATATGTCTCTGTCTCTCTGTATCTCTTTGTTTATCTCTCCCTCCTTCCTCCATCTACTCCCTCCTCACCACCCTCTTCTTTCCTTTATCTGTTTCCTCCCAAAGATCATAGTCTGTCCTGGTAGGTTAGGTCTTTGTGGTCAGCATCAAGTGAGACAGGCTTGTTCTACGCTATGTAATGGTATATCTTTACCTCTCTTTTCAGTCCGCCTTTAGCCAAAATTTCCTCAGTGGTTAAGAAGTTTGCTGCTCTTGCAGAAGACCTGAGTTCAAATCCCAATACCCACATCAGGCAGCTTACAACTGCCTGTAACTCCATCTCCCAGGGGATCCAACTCCTCTAGCCTTTCTATAGCCAAGGCTATACAGAGAAGCCCTGTCTCAAAAAAAGTCTTAAAGGTCTGAAACTGCCAGAGCAGTGGTTCTTGTCTTTTTTTTTTTTTTAAGATTTATTTATTTATTTATATTTATGTAGTATTCTGCAGGCCAGAAGAGGGCACCAGATCTCATTATAGATGGTTGTGAAACACGGTGTGGTTAACTGGGACTAGAACTCAGGACCTTTGGAAGAACAGCCAGTGCTCTTAACCTCTAACCATCTCTCTAGCCCCAGAGCAGTAGTTCTTAATCTGTGGGTCATGACCTGTTTGGCAAACCTCTATCTCCCCCAGCCAAAAAAAAATTAAATTCATAACAATAGCAAAATTATAGTTATGAAGTAGCAACAGAAATAATTTTATACTTGGGGTCACCACAACATGAGGAACTGTATTAAGGGGTCACTGTATTAGGTGAAGCACCACTGCCCTACAGGAAAAACACTGCAAGATCTAGACACAGGGAAGGACTTTCTCATAAGACTCCAGTCCCGCACAGAAGACGACCCCGGTCATGGTGAGACCCTGTTAGTGAAGGCATCACATGTTCCGGCAGGGAGACAGAGCATTCCCGCTGGCCTAGACTTGGAGCACCCTCTCTGCAGTAGCCCCCAAAGTATTGGAAGGTGCCATTCAGGCTGCTGGAGAGAAATTGTCGTTGTCGTTTCTTACTTATTTATTTTGTGTGTGTAAATGTTTTGCCTTCGTGTATGTCAATAGAGCGTGAGCGTGTGTCAGATCCCCTGGAGCCGAACTTAGGAGTTATTGTGAGCTACCGTGTGTGGGGGGGAATCAAACCTGGGTTTCATGGCCATTTCTCCAGCCAGTGTCACCCAGTCTTGCTGGGACGTGGACCGGGCATGCTACCCTACCAATCAGCCAGGCAAACTGTACCCACGGGCACAACGGTGGCAAGTCGTTATAGGAGGCAGCCAACCAGATTCTAATTGGATTTGAGGCCCACCCTGGGTTAGAAAGTTCGTGTCTGGTACCTCAAGCCTGGTCAAAGGCCCATGGCTAAGGAGGTCGTGGACCCAAGTGCGGAAGGCTCTGCTGTTGCTCTGCTCAGCGATTAGGGCGTAACTGTCGGGCGACCTTGCTGTGTGCATAGGTTAGTGCCGCTGTCCGCTTCAGCCACAGAAGCCCCTTTCCGCAGTGACACTGGTCAGTGATGAGGATAAGTGAGTTTCGAATTCTCAGCCATACATGGACGTCCACATCACCCCTTCCCAGCTTCAGGGAACAGTGCAGAGGGGGAGAAAAGAACGAAGAGCTGGAGGAAGTCATGGAGTGTGGGGAACCCTGACTTCCAGGTCTGACGCAGCCACCACACTCTCCGACTCACAGCAGCCATGATTATCTGCACAAAACCTCTGCATTAGGCCCAACGACACGACACCCTGTCGTAGAGGGGGAATGAGCTGACGAGGGCTCACCCACTCCCTGAGGGGGTATATGCGGTCAATGATTGCATCTTCAGTGGCATAGCCACTTCTGCAGGCAAGCCCTCACCCTCCTACTCTAAGCAGCCTAATGGAACGCACTGGACTATTTTTAAACAGAGATGAAGTTACAAGAGGGGCTCACTGGGACGAGGAAGGGAACTGGTGAGAGTGGGATGAGAACAAGAGACGGTAAGAGGTGAATATAAACAAATACATTACACGGAAGTTTGATAATGCACGTTGGGTGTAATTAGTATATGCTAATTAGGGGGAAGATTTTGAGACAGGGTTTCTCTGTGTAGCCTTGGCTGTTCTGGACTCACTTTGTAGACCAGGCTGACCTTGAACTCACAGTAATCCACCTACCTCTGCCTCCCTGCGTGCTGGGATTAAAGGTGTATACCACCATGGCCACCTTAGTATGCGCTGATTTTTATAATACATATGTATGGATAAGATTAGGGGGTTTGTGCATAGCTTAGGGGTTTGTGCATAGCTGTTCTATTGATCTTCCTATTTTTGAGATGCCTGAAAAGATTTATTTTAATGAAGGGCTAAGTCTTATGGAATCATCTTACAAAGCTCTAGAATTTGAAGATGCATCACAGGGAGGTTAAGTTCATTAGGACAGAAATCAAAACAGGAAGGAAAACTTCTCTTATGCTATGCCCTTCTCCCAAGGTACCTGGCCTCGTGGGGAACTGAGGAAGGTAGAGAAAGGAGGACAGGAGGAGGGCTCACCGTCCCAGCCTCGGCAGGAGGGGGCCACCAGCAGGCCTGACTGAGGCACCCTGTGAGTCTCGTCCATCCCTCCAGTTGCCATGATAATATACTTGTGATGGTACCTTCGGTCACAGAGATAGAGTAGGGCTCTGCGCCCCACTGGCCGCCCAGGAAGAGAACAAAGGAGAAGAGCACAGCGTCGCTCATCTTTGCCACAGCCAGTACAGCATCAGGAAGGAGCCATTCTCCCAGATTTCCTGCAGACAATGACAGCCTTGGGTTCCAGGATGCTGTGGAACCCACGCTCTGTGAGATCATACTGGGAGAGGGCTGAGTCTACAGTCAGGGCCCGAGAAGGATGAGAGTGGCCTCATACAGCCTCTCTCTTCACTCTCGGCTCTCTGAGGCCTTCTTAATCTAGGTTCTGGGTGCTCTAGAATCTAAAGGTGGGGATGTATCAATAGGACTCTTAGGATACACAGGATAAAGCCAACTGTGGCCAGCTAGAAGTAGCTAGAACCAACAAGAATACAGTATTGACCAACACATCACAGTAACGGGAGGGACTGTACCTCGGTGGTAAAGGGCTTGCTTAGCCCATGAGGCCCCAAGTTGCATCCTCAACACCCGGAAAACAAAAAGGGTCACATTACCAAGGGGTAGAAGTGTAATCTCTGCAGGCTGGAACGCGAAGGGCCACATGTTAAAGAGCTAATCACCAGCCAGGCTATTGGAAAAGGTAGACCCTACAGGACGCAGGCCTGAGCTGGAAGATCACCAGAAGCTGGCTCTTGCAGGGGTGTGGTGGTTTGAATAAGAATGGCCCCATAGGCTCCTGTATTTGAACGATTAGTCACCAGGGAATGGCACCACTTGAGAAGGGTTAGGTGGTGTGGCCTTGTTGTGGTGAGAGGTCTAATAACTCCAAAGCCCCCAGAGACCCCCAGAAGGCCCCAGTCTGTTTGGCTAATCTGACTCTATGACAGGCTTCATTTTCAACTTTGCCTAACTAGGCCTGAGTTTCTGTTTTTCCAGAATACAAAACATCAGTTTCTGGGAAAACAAACAAACAAACAAAAAAACAAACAAAAACCTGCAACTTGCAGACAGCCAATCAACTTAAAGTTTAACACATGGGCTTCAGCTAAGTATAATGACTCAGCAAACTTGAGGAAAAGTCCTTAGCAACTCTGGAAAGTTCCTAAATGCTTAGCCAATCGTAAATTCCCCATACCTCCTGAGTCACTAGTAACCTATCAGCTGAAAGGATACCTCACTTCTTCTGGAAATCATCTTAATTGGTGTTAGATTGGGCCTGCCTACTCACTTCGTGGTCTCATTCTAAAGAATGGTGGCTCCGACTTGCAGGTAAATTTCTGCAGAATAAACACTCCTTCCTTTTGCGTACTGCATGAGTCTGGGGTCTTTCTTCGGTGATTCTCGGGCCCCAACAGGAGGAGGTGTGACCTTGTGCTAGGGTCCAGAATTTGCTGAAGGAATAACCCAGACTCGGATAGTAGGTAAACAGCAGGGACAGTTTAGTTCTGCAGAAGTCCAGCATGCGGACATCACCAGGAAGAATGGTGACCCTGAAATGAGCTCGCAAACTCAATTTAAAGCCAGTTAGGGGCCTTTAAAACCAGTTCAAACCACTTCAGACTGGTGGTTGAGCAAGCAGTTGGGCCATCTTCTCTTCCCCAGGCCAAAGACCTTGGCCGTCTCTGGTTGGTTGCCCCTTTTCTGCAGTTTTTCCTGTAACTGGTACCTCATTTCTGAGAAATGGGAGTTTAAGCCTGTTCTGCCTAGCAAGGAACTGGTTTGTCATGGAGTCGGCCAGGCTTGTACAATTAGGGTCTCTCAGTTGGAGGAAGTGTGCCACTGGGGGGTGGGCTGTGAGGCCTCAAAAGCCCATGCTAATCCCAGTGTCTGTTTCTCCCTGCTGCCTGTGGCTCCAGACGAAGAACTCTCCGCTGCTTTTCCAGCACCACAGTTGCCTGTGTGCCGCCATGCTCCCCAACGTGCTGATAATGCTCACCTGCTCAAACTGTTACAAGAATCTCCATGGCCATGGTGTCTCTTCACAGCAACAGAATCATGACTAAGACACTTCTTGGCCATTGGAAGGGGAGCAACCACTCCTACTCCTTGCCATGATGTTTTGTCTCTCTACAGGCTTAACAACACTGGATCCATGGACTAAATCCTGTTAAACCAGTAGTCAAAGGAAACATTTGCTCTTATTAAGCTCTTTTTCTAAGGTAATAACTAACCTCCCCAATATAATAAAATGATTGCACCAGATAAAGCATAAATGTTTTGATGCAATTGTGTCATTTCTCATAGGCCACTATGTCCTTTATTAAGTTTTAGAAGTATTGGACTATTTTAAGAGACTATTTAAATATATTTAATGTAAAGGAATTTTAATTCAGAACATGGCTGCTCTGGCAAGAGATCACATCTAAAAATCTTCTAGGTCTTTGTGATTCAGCTGGAATACAAACACACCTTTATTCCAGGAGACAGAGGCAAACATATCTGACTTCAAGGCCAGCCTGGTATAGAGCAAATTTCGGATAAAGAAAAGCTTAGATCCAAGTGTGGTGGTACATACCTTTAATCCCAAACAATGAAGGTAAAGTTAGTTTGTAGAAGGAAGCACCCATGTTTGAAAGTGATGTCTAATTGAGTGGCAGAAAAAGTGATGAATGAGGGAAAGACTTGACAGAATAGGGCACACCTAACTCTCACAAGAGCCGAGAGGAAAGGGAAGCTGCTTAAGCGAGCAACACAGAGAATGAGAGAGGGAGTAGGCAGTTTTACTTGGAGAGTTTTACAGAGAAAGGTTGAATGAGAGAACAAGCTAGACACAGGTGAAGACAGAATAAGCCCGAGAATGAGAAGGAGCCAGAAAATTAGAAAAGATAGCTGGAGTTAGTTTGAGGCCCAGCAGAGCAATTCAGAGACTGAAAGAAAAGTCAGATTGAATCAGTCAGCTGGGAGAGGAGTTTGAGCCAGAACAGCTGAGTTGAACCAGCTAGCCCAGGGCTCAGAAAGAACAAGAAAGGGTGAGCTTATTAAACAGTAAGTCTCAGAGGCTGGAAACATTTTAGGTTAGATTGTACAGAGGCTGGAAGCTTCCAGAATGAGGCCTAGGTTAGCTGACAGAGGCAATAAGCCTCCACGATGACAGGAAATTAAAAGCTCCTTTTACAATTTAACTATACTTTTTTTTTAAAAAAAAAAGCATTTTCCTTTAGTGCTAGTCCCACAAATTATGTAGCCAGCCCTCTGTGATATGCAGTGACTATGGCCAGGGATAAACCGTGTGAAGTGGCTAGGATGGAGGAAATCCTCTGAAGACAGCTCAGAGAGACAGTTACATGATGGATGAGGGAGGGCCGGAGGGCTGTCTTAGCAGCTGAGAGCACTGTGCAAGGTTATGCACCCTTGCAGACTGGCGTTCAGATCTCAGCGCCCACAAACAAACCAAGTATGGTGCTGAGCGCAGTGTCGCCCAGCACTAAGATGGGCAGAGAGAAGATTGCTGGCAGTCACTGCCAACCTAACCAAAAAATGGGAGCCCCGGATTAGTGAGAGACCCCCTCAGAGGAGCATGGAGGGAGAGGCATAGAGGTGTGTATGCACTACACACATACATGACACATAGCAGCCACAGAGCTCTTGCTAACCCTGATGTATTAGCTTGCTAGGGTCACTAAGTGTAGCACAAAGATTATTTTCTCACCAGTCTGGAGGCTGGAAGTCTGAGATCAAGATGCTAGTATACTGAGTATTTCTGCAAGCCCAGAGAAAGAGAGCTCTTCTTGGACTTGGCCTGAAGGCAACCATTTCCTGTCTGTGCCTGCAACACCACTTTCTCTGCATACGGATCAGGGTCCAATGGCCTCTTACATGGACGTCATTTGCCACTGGACTGGAGTCCACCCTCATAGCCTCGTTTTGACTTTGTTACCTTTGTAAAGACTCTAAATCCAAATACACTCATACTCTACGGCTCCGAGGTTAGGATTTCAGCACCTAAATGTGGACCAGTTCAATCCATCACAGCAGGGATAGTTTATTTCTCTAGAATACTTTCAAGAAAAAAAAAAAAGAACTATAAACACACACAAACCAATAATATTTAAAGGATAAGAGGACATGAATTTCAGGAGTAGGAGGGAAATGACAGGCTTTGAGAAAGGAGATAGAAGGGGAAGTCTCAAAAAATAAGATTAAAGTTAAAATTTGTAAAAAGAAATTACTGCTTAAAATTCTAGTTCATGTATATGTTTATGTAGTTCAAAATATCCAAACATTTAGATGTAAATATAAAAGTGCTTATTTTAAAGATGCACATTAAGTAATTTTAATATGATATACATATTTAAAAAAACAATATATTACACAAAGGGTTTACTAGTTTTTCTCTAATACCTTCCCTTTGATCATAGAAAGTGAAAAATTTTAACGGTGTGTGTGTGTGTGTGTGTGTGTGTGTGTGTGTGTGCATGTCTATGTGAGTGAACGCCAAATGTGTGGATGTCTTTGGAGCTGAAAAGATTGTAGGATGCCCTGAAACTGGAGAAACAAGTGCTGAGAGCTGCTTCCTCCTCCCCCCAGGGGCATGTGAAGTAAATGTTTTATTTTGTTTTGTTTTGTTGGGACAGGCTCTTATTTACTGTTCTAATTGGCCATGTGAACCTCGGGGAGTAGGGCCTAAAAATAAGGTAGACTAAAGTCTCATGCAACAGCCAGTGTTTTTTCTTCAGAGCATCAGACAGTTTATGCTCTGCCCTTAAGAAGAGTCACGTGAGTAAAGTGTGTCCAATTCCAAGGGCAAGTCGCATCCGGTGGACAAGCTGCGTGTGGCAGGCCAGCCACCCAAAGCAGCATAAACACTGACAGTCAAGGAAGCGCACGCCTATTCGCCGCACCTGGGAGGGGCACGAGAGCACATTCCCAGACCAAGTGTGTGATTTTGAAGAAACTGAGGTCCCAAGACTCTTGTTTTCTTGGAGTTTTCTCACAAGCATTCAAGAGTTCCCCTGCAAGACTCCATCCTTGGACCATGTTCTAGCAGGTGTCTCTGTCCCGGCTGTCCTGGACCTCCCTCTGTAGACCAGGCTGGCCTCAGTCGCAGAGCTCCGCCTGCCTCTGCCTCCCGAGGGCTGGGCTCAAAGATGTGCACCACCAAGCCCGGCTGACTGGTTTTTGAGATGTGTAGTATATGTAATATGTAATATTCTTGATATAAGTAATGTATGTTCTGTGTCATTGTTTCTGCCGAGCTCTGCATCGGGCTCTTACATTTTGAATAGTTTCCATAGTTATTTGAAAATTTTTGTTTTTTGTTGTTTTTGTTTTTTCTGAGACAGTTTCACTGTGTAGCCCTGGCTGTCCTGGAGCTCCCTCTGTAGACCAGGCTGGCCTCAGTCGCAGAGCTCCGCCTGCCTCTGCCTCCCGATTGCGGGGATGAAAGGCGTTAAAGTTGCTACCACTGCCTGGCTTACACTGGAGATTTTTTTATTAAGAATGATTATGTAAATTTGGGGGCATGCATCTGTTTATTGAGACAAGGTCTCCTCCTGAAGCCGGAGTAGCAGATTCTGGCTAATCTTGCTGGCCAGCTTGCTGGGGACCCCCTGCCCTGACTCCTAACTATTTGCTGGAACTGCAGCAGGCCTGTTGGACTTTTACATGGGTCCCAGGGATCAGAACTCTGCTCCCCACACTGACATAGTGAATACTTTACCCACTGAGCCGTCTCCCCAGTTTGGATAAATTAAAAGAGAAATTCTCCACGCTACATTAGAAATGCTGGAGTGGGTCCAGGTAGACAGAACACACAATTCTGAGTGCAAAAGACCTGGGAATAAATTTGGGTAAGACTGCAGCCCAGGCAGGGCCTGCGCATAGCTGAGACTGTCGTTTGCCTTCAGATTTAATGCAATCCTGTGCCTTGTTTTGTTTTCACAGGTATTTGTTTATGTGTGTGTGTGTGTGTGTGTGTGTGTGATGTCATACTGCATATGTGGAGGTCAGAGGCCAACTTGCAGGAGTCATTTCTTACCCTCTACCAGATAGAGCCCAGGAATGGAACTCTGGCTGTCAGGCTTGGTAGCAAGCACCATTCACTATACACAGAGCCACCTTCTGACCTAATTCTGTGCCCTATTAGAAACCAGAACAAGAAGAAGTGGGCTGGCTAAAGTCTAGAAACAGTGCTCCCTGGCTCCCAGCTGCGGCCTTTGATCCTCACCTGAACTTCTGCAACTTTCTCCTATCCTCCCTACCAGAAGCAAATCTATCCTTTCCCCTTGCTCTGGCCAACATCCAGTATTTCATCCTACATGTTTGGCTTTCTATCTCCCCATCCCATCCCATCCTCATCCAATCCATCCCTATCCCATCCTCATCCCATCCTCATCCTCATCCCATCCTCATCCCATCCTCATCCCATCCTCATCCCATCCTCATCCCATCCCCTCCCCTCCCATCCCCTCCCCTCCCATCCCCTCCCCTCCCCTCCCCTCCCGTCCCGTCCTGTCCCGTCCCGTCCCATCCCATCCCATCCCATCCCCATCCAAGCTCTAAGTAAATCTCAGTTACAGTTTTTTCACACACATCCTCAAGTCTGACGTCTTCCCCAACATGCCCAGTGCAGACCAGGCCTACATAACTTCATCTTTCTGCTGGTGTCATCACGTGAAGCCACCAAAGTACACCAACGGTTGGTTGTAGTGCAATGCCAACAAGTTCTATCCCCAAATCCTGCCACCTCCTCTCCTATTTCACTTGTTTCTCTCTTACCCCCTTGTATGGCTCAAGGAAGTGAATGAGGCCTGGTGTGCTCCTGGACACAGGTGTTTGTGTAGCTTTCCAGTTATCCTTGTGGACTCCTCAAGCTGCCCCCTGCTTTCTCTCATTTCCAGGCAGAGTTGCCTGGGACTAGGCACCAGGAAAAAGTATCTACTTTTTTCTTCTGGACCTGTGTGTTTGGCTTGGTTTAGTTTGAGACAGAGTCTTGTTTTGTGGCCCAGGCTGTGGCCAACATCCAAGAGTTCATCCTACATGACTCTTTCTATCTCCTGACCGCCCTACCCCCCTCAGCAGCTGGGACTTCAAGCAAACACCACTAAACCTAGGTTAAAAAAAAAATCTGCTTTTACACAAGTTGTGAAGGCATAGAGTGGGAGTCCGCAAACATGCCCTGTTGAGAGTTAGACAGGAAATACTTCAGTGTCTGGAAGTCACAGATTCTTCTATAGCATATTCTTCGTAGTCAGTGCTACAGTCCACTAAAAAAGGCAAGCAAGCACCCTTGGAAAAATAGCCAGTGAAATCCAAAGCTGGTGTTTTGAGGAAATGCTATGACCCTCTAATACAGTTCCTCATGTTGAGTTAATACTTCAACCATAAAACTGTTTTCATTTCTACTTCATAACTGTAGTTTTGCTATTAATATGAATTGTAATGTAAATATCTACTTTCAGATGGTGGTAGGCAACCCCTAAGGCGGCGAAACCCACAGGCTGAGAATCACTGCTCTGGCCAGACTGATCAGAGGGGAAAAAAACTAAGGAGCGCGTCTCAGGTGTGGAATGAGGAAATATCTCCTCAGACAATGAAAGAAAAAAACAAGGTTCCCTTAGGAACAATGTTCGGTCAATTGAAAGAACTGAAAGCTGCAGATCCCATGACAGATACAAAGTAACAAAGCTCACTCAAGCAGATACAGCAAGACCAGAAGAGTGGCTCAGTGGTGGAGAAGTTGCCTAGATGCAGGATCCATGTTCAGCCCCCAAAAGGAAGGAGGAAGCTGCCACCACCAGAACCATCCTTCATCTCTTTTAAAGAAATCTCTGTGTCATAGCCTCTCCCCAACCCCCCCCAAAAAAAAAACAACTCAAAATCTAGGTAATTTCACTAGTGAACTCTATCAACACTTAGGAGGTACAGCCTTTCTTAAGATGATTTTCTCAGATGTTGGGCCCAGCAACAAAACACTGGCACCACAGGACTATGTGTTATTGGCCGATGGATCAATGAAACAGAAAAGAAGGTCCACAGAAAATATCAACTACTGGCAAAGAACCAAGGCAATGCAATGAATATACATATATATATATATATATAATGCATTACATCATAAGTTTATATAAACATATAATTTTTGAGACAGGATCCCACTATGTAGCCTTTGCTGACCTCTGGAACTCAGTCCTGTCTCTGCCATCCTGTTGCTAAGAATAAAGACAGTACCGCCACATCCAGCTTCTCTCTGCCACCCCCGCCTTTTATATGTGTGTGTGTGTATATATATATATATTTATTTATTTATTTTGTTCGTGAGTATGTGCGTGTGATTGTACACATTCCATGCTGCGCTTTGTAGCAGAGGACACCTTGTGAAAGCTGGTGCTCTCCTTCCTTGTGGGACTCTGGGATCAAACCCCAGGTAGGCAACCTTAGTGCCTTTCCATGCCGGGCTACCTCATCACCAGAACGCATATTATTTTCAACAATAATAGTGGAATAAATTGATGGCTGGTGCAAAATAACGAGCCCCAATGCTTACCTGACACATGTACAAAAAAATACCTCAAACACAGGCCTAAATGTAAGTTAAATAAATAATACTAGAATAAAATACAAGAGAAATTATCATTCCCCTACGGTTTAAATTTTTTTTAGATTCAAAGCAGCTGCTTGGTATGGTAGCGCATGCCTGTAATTTCAGCATTTGCGAGGCAGGGTTTCGTAGAGACCCTACCTCTAAAAGCCAAAAAAAAAAAAAAAGAATGCATCGCTGAAATATTCAGGGCTGGCTTTCTAAGAGAGGGCGCGCTCACGGATGTCGCATTAAAAGACGTGTTTCCAGTAGATGAACTCAAAACACTTCCCAAATGCGGAGGACCCACCACCTCCTCAGTTCCTGCCTTCCCTTTAAGAAGCCAGCCATGACATCACCTTACGGACGCCGCGCAGCCTACCTTGGCAACGCCCGGCAGTCCTTCCGGGCAGCTTCGATTGGCTGGCCTGCTCCTCGAGGCCCCGCCCCCTCCCCCGGCAAGGCGCCCCGGCGCCCGCCGTCAATCAGGTCAGCCGGCAGCTGTGATTGGCCGCGGGGTCGGGCTCGCGTAGGCCGCGCACTGGGGGAGGGGTGTGCCGCGGCGTCTAGAGTCGCGTCCGTCCTGGTCCTCCCGCGCGCCCGGTAGCCCGCCGGTCCTCCTGCAGCCCGCCTGCTGGGCTGGGCCGGCTCGGCCGGGCCATGGAGTCCTACGACATCATCGCCAACCAGCCCGTGGTCATCGACAACGTGAGGCCGGGCACTGGGGGGGAGGGAGGGCTGTGATCGGCCCAGGGGTCGCAGGCGGCGGCGCCCAGTGTCCCGCGCCGGTGGGGCCAGTGCCCACTCGCTGCTCCAGGAGGAGGCCTCGGGGAGGTGCGGGACAGCCGGACACAGCCAGACGGTCCTTGGTGCTCTAGGCCGGGGGACGCGTCTGCCTGGGGTGGAAGCAGTGGGCAAGTTCCGACCCCCGGCCCTTTGCTTGGTGGTCAGCTCTGGCCGCCTGATGGAGGTCGGCTCTCAGTTGACCTTTTGCACGTTGCTGGCCCTATCGCTTGGAGGGCCCGGTGATCTTTACAACACTTCCCAGGGGGCTGCACTCCGCGGCAAACACTGCATGTTAATTTCTGCCAGCCACCACATGGTGGCCTCTGCCTCTTTAACCTCCCCCCCCACACACACACTTTAAATGATTGTTTCGGAGAGTGCAGGGCCACTTTGCCCAGGACGGAGCAGTAGCAGTTTGGGGGTAGTTGTCTGCAAGCCTGAAAGGAAAGAGGTCCCCTTTCAGGGGCTTTGTCTTCCAGAGCCTGGGTTCTGCTTGCCGTCAGCCGCCCTAGGAGATGTCTACCCTCGGAGGCCGTGGCTACCTGGGGTTTTCTGTGCTTATGCCCAGAGCTGCTGCTTCTGGTGTGTAGGCCTTGGAGTTTTTGACAGTGACACACTTGTGCTCTTTCTGGGAGCTGACTCCTTTCCACGTGACCCCCTGACGGAGTTCCTTTGTGGCTGACTTTTTTTGGAGCATGCATGTGGGCTCCCTTAAGTCATAGCTTGTTTATTGAGGAGGCTAGGCCTGGACTTGGCGATGTGCTTGCGGCAGACCAGTGCCCTTACAGTGAACATCGGGCTACTTCCCTTCCTGGTGACAACAAGCTCATGAGCTCAGAGGCACCTGCCTGGCCCCCTTTGGGCTTGGAGCTCCTCTCCAGTAACTTGGATCTGTTTATTTGTGCTCTGCACACCCAGAGGGTTGTGATAGAGATTGGTGGGCAAAGGGTGTGAGAAGGTGTTGCCTTTGCTGAGTGGAAGTTCTGCCAGGCTCTTGTGGAAAGCCTGGGTCCAGCTTCCAGGCTGGAACAGGGTCAGGGACAGGCTCTCCTCATACTACCCAGGGAAGGTACTTGAGAAAGATGCCAGCCTCCCCACACACCAAGTGGTCTCCCCGGTCCGGTATGTGGTCTGTTTCTGCTGGTGAGATAGGCCCCTCTGACTACAATGACCCTGAGAGGGGCCACCTAGCTGCTTTGGGAGTGTAGCTGTATCCCCCATAGGAACTAGCCACAGCATTTACAGAGGGTTTCTCTCTCCTTGCTGATGCCCTTCTGGTGTGGGTAATCCTGGTGATAACCCCCACCCACTAGATGACCCTAGGAGCGCTCCTCCTCCTCTGCCTTGAGTTCCCAGGACAGGAAAGGTAGCATCCCACCTACACTGGAGCTGCTGGTACTTGTAAATGGTCTTGTTCTCTAGGTTGGGTCTCTGGCTTCCTTCCTGCCCAGCCCTGGTGGGGCTGCCAGCCCTCTCCACTTGGGGACACTGACTTCATCTGGAGTCGTAAACATTGCTTTTCCTTGCAGGGTTCAGGGGTGATCAAGGCTGGCTTTGCAGGAGACCAGATTCCTAAGTACTGTTTCCCAAACTAGTAAGTGTCGCTGGGGCAGCAGCCCTCCCTGCCCGCCTCCCTTTCTTGCTTTTGGGAAGAATGTGGGCCCTGTGGTCTCACTGTTTCCTTCTCTGAGGGCAAGTGCCCCCTCTCCCAGTAAGAGGAAACAGATTGGTGGAGTGGAGCGCTGAGGGAAGAGCTGGGTTCTTCTTCAGAGCCTCCTCTTACCTTTGTGTCTGGCTGAGAGGAGGAGAAGCAGCCAGCATTGCCCTGGGGATGGGGTGTGGTGATGGCTGCACCAGGAATAAAAGGGACCTTTCTCCAGGGAAAGAGCCATTTTCCCACAGAGAGTAAGGGAGGACACACAGCCACCCCTTCTTCCCTGGAAAGGTTTTTCTGGTTATTATCGGGTTTGGGTGAACCTCTAGCCTCCAGAAAACTAAACATACATTCTGAGCTGTACCCCCGAGCTCCCAGAGATGTTTTCATCAGGGCTTGTTTATGTTTAGCATCTAGGAACTGTTCCTGTCTAGCCCTGTCCACACATCCCAAGGTAGTGCTAGTGGTGACAGGAATACCAGGGTGGCACTGTCCTAGAGCCTGGGCCCTGTCTGCCCACCGGGAAGGTTCCCTCTGGAGCACCTGTCAGCTTGAAGGATCTGTCAGTGGCCTACAGATACCCCGAAGTCTCCTGGCATGGCTTTATTACAGGCCTGTCTGGGGACAAGCCATCCCAGGAGTACTGAGGCCTTCAGCTTTCCGTCCAGAACGCTGGGTGGGTATCGGGGGAGGCTGTTGGCGGTACGTGGGGGAATGTGGGTCACGATTTGGAATGGCAGCTCACCAGAAGCGTGCTTGCCAAGAACTGAATCTCTATTCTGGAAGCCCTGGCAATGGGGAGGGCCAGTGGCCACTGTGAGAGGGATGCGCAAGAAAGCCACAACACAGTCCAGGGCTGCCCTCCGCCTCTCAGCAGACACGAGGGTGGGCTCGGCCAGTGTGGCTACAGAGCCAGGCACGAAGGGGTCCTTTCCGTTCACACTCAGCCCTCCCTGGGGAGAGGCTCATTTCTTCAGACCCGGACTGCTTGTGTTTCTAAGACCCATCCATGCTGCTGTTCCGATTCCCATGGGTCTAGGTTTTGACCTTTGCCCTGGGCCACTTTCCAGTGCTCAGAACAGTCATCCTCTAAAGCTCTGTGATGGGACTGCAGTTTTCCTGGACACAGACATGTACCTGCCCAGCTCACTGACCTTCTGTGTCCTTGCAGTGTGGGGCGGCCGAAGCACATGCGGGTTATGGCAGGAGCCCTGGAGGGAGACCTGTTCATTGGACCGAAAGCAGAGGTAACTGTCCCTAAGCCCAGGCCCCCAGTCGCAGGAGAGCTGGGATTTCCTCTCCACTTCAGTTATTTGGTGCTGTGTGTGTGGCAAGGCAGCGTCCTGTGAGATGCAAACGAAACGGGACACTCCTCAGGAATGTGGTTGGGAAACTACAGGAGAAAGACCTGATTAAGATCACAAGCCTGTGGCCACAGCACTTAGGATGGGTGGAGGCAGGAGGATCAGAAGTTCAGAGTCATCTTCAGCTACGCTGGAAAGTGATTTAAGAATTAGAATCACCTAGATTTGATGGACCTGATACCTGCTTTGAGGAGGGCTGAGGCCATTTCTTATTCTGGCTAGGCTGGCCTACCTGGGTACTCTAAACTTAACTTTTATTCACCCGAAGTAAGTGTTGTCTTGGAGGCTTACTGTCTCCCTCTGCTA
This sequence comes from Meriones unguiculatus, assembly GCF_030254825.1. Taxonomy (NCBI): domain Eukaryota; kingdom Metazoa; phylum Chordata; class Mammalia; order Rodentia; family Muridae; genus Meriones; species Meriones unguiculatus. The sequence goes on along the minus strand of NC_083363.1, from coordinate 58,617,871 downwards.
ACCTAGGCCTACTCCTGGAAGCCTCTAGCCTCCATACAATCTAATCTAGGCCTAGAATGTTTTCAGCCTCTGGAACTTAATGCTAAATAAGCTGACACTTTCTAGCTCTTTCTGAACTCTAGGTCAAGTCAGCTGTTCTGGCTCAAATGCCTCTCCAAGCTGACTGATTGAAACTAGCTTCTCTCAGCTTCTGACTGAATTGCTCTGCTTGGCCTCAAACTAACTACCAATTTGTTCTATTTTCTGGCTCCTTCTCAACCTCTGGCTTATTCTTTCTTCACCTGTGTCTTGCTTGTTTTCTCTTGCAACCTGTCTCTGTAAAACTGTCCCAGTAAAACTGCTTCCTCTTTCTCTCCCTCTGCTCTGCTCTCTCTTAAGTCATCTGTCTTTCCTCTGCTGTTTTTTTTTTGTTTTTTTTTTTTTTGTTTTTTTTTTTGTGAGAGTTGAACATATCCTATTCTGTGAAATCTTTCTCTCAGTCATCACTTTGTCTGCCCCTCAATTAGACATCACTTTCAAACATGGCTGCTTTCTTCTACAAATTAACCTTACGTACACTGTCTGAGATTGAAGGTGTGTACTAAGGGCATGTCTGTATTCCAGCCAGAGGGATTAAAGTATGCTGGACTGAAATTCCTCTATGGGGGACTGCACAGCCAGATCAGACTCTGTATAGAGAGCCTATATAGGGTGTGAAAGAAGAGCCAGTCCAGCATGGCAGGCGCCAGGTCCCCACCTGGGGAATAAAGGCACAGTCCTGGGAAAGGTCCTGGGAAAGGGAGGCCTGAGTAGATGGGAAGATGAGAGGCCCTGGGAGGTAAGTACCAGCCACTGTTGTGAGAGAGGCTAAGTGTTCCCTAGAGGGATCCGGGAGCAGGTGGAGGTGGCACGTCCTGAAGAAGACAGGTGAGGACCGATTGGAGAGCAGGGCCAGAGGCCAGAGCTGCAGCTGTTCTCTAGAGGAACAGTGGGCTCGGGCTGCCTGGACTATCAGGAACACTGGCTGGGGGACGCTGATCTGTGCAGGAGACACTGGAGAGAGCCACTGAGTAGGTTAAGGGGAGGGACTGCGGGATGGGCGTGCTTCGAGAATTCTTCCCCAGGGTAGTCGTAAACAGAGGCTCTTTATGAGGCCCCAGTGAGAAATCAGACTAGGATGCTACCAAAGTTCCCCCGGGGAATCAGAAACTAGTGTAGAAGCAAGGGAAGCCCACAGCCCAATTCACTCCTCAGTTAGCCTTCCCCAGCCTGTATGCACTAGCACTTGCAGACCCTGAGACCATATGCAGTTGGGACACACCTGCCTGCCGGTGGCTGGGAGGTGCACCCCCTCTGCTAAGGGACCCCCAGCAGGCCTGCTCCAAAGGTTTCTTGCAATCTGATGAAAATGGCTCTTCTTTTGCTTGGATTTTTGCATTCTTTGACACTCTACCCCTCCCTTTAGCTCTAAGAGTCTACGCGAGTGCATGTGCACGCACACACGCGCACACACACACACACACACACACACACACACGCACACACACACATACACACCCTTCAGCAATGTTCCCTGAGCCTTGGAGGGGGTAATTTGATACCAGGCTATAGTCCACCTTCAGTGGAGTAGCAAGCCCTCATAGCACCTTGACCATCTCTCCGTGTCATAGTCTTGGTGGCATTCCTTCTGCAGAACACAAGAACAGTGGGGGCAAGGGGAAACACAAAGACATCCAGTGGAAGCCGACAGCAGTAGGAACCTAAGGTCATAAACACATATTTGGAACATCACATTCATTTAACAAAATAATTGCAGTTGTTTCCTTGTTAGGGCCTGTGACTTTTCCATCCATGGAGCATTTCTGTCTGAACTCAGTACCTGTCTGTGGATCAGGCCTTAAGTCTAATCAGAAAGTTGGTTGTATCCGTAATAATTAATGCCATTATTTCACTAGCTGGCACACCTGGCCTGACGCTTCCATAATTTTTCCAGCAGCTTTCATAGCACCTTACATTGCTGTAAGTCTAACCAGTCGGGGGGACCACGCCATTGAGTCAGGACAGGAACTCAAGCAGGGCAGGAGCTGATGCAGAGGCCATGGGGGAGTGCTGCTTACTGACTTGCCTCTCATGGCTTGCTCAGCCTGCTTCCTTCTAGAAGCCAGGACCACCAGCGCAGGGCTGTGCCCTCCTCCATCAATCACTAGTTAAGAAAACGCCTTACAGTTGGGTCTCATGGAGGCATTTTCTCAGTTGATGCTCTCTCCTTTTGGAGGACTCTGGCTGTGTTGAGCTAGAGCAGCCAGCACAGTGGGTGTGGTCTATGCTTCAGCCAACCACAAAGCCCCCTTGAGCCTGGCCTCGCACCCTCCGGGAACTGGCTTCCTTCCTGTCCGTGCTCCCTAGGTGCACTGTTCAGTCTTTCAGTTCGGCTTGCAAACCCGCAAAGCACACAGGTTAGCATTATGTCATCTGTATAATTAAAGCTTCCACTGGGGGTGCTCAGGATGACAAGCAGGGTCCTAGGTCACCGTCTCATGGCAGTGTTGTGAGGACAACCCTGAAGTGCTGTGAAAGTCCATTCCAGGCGAGCATCAGTTCTCAGAGATCCACAGCTGAGGAGATGCTAGCGTACAGTATCAGCGAGGACCAGTACAGCCTCAGAAGATCCCACTGGTCCTGTCATTTATCCAGCTTCCTCATCCGGGGGGAGGGGTCATTTATGGATTCCTGATGCATTTTCCTTTTCTGGGTGAACTCTGTGGGTCTCAAGTGGCTCAGGCTGACCAGACCTAAGGCCAAGGGGAACAAGATCTGTTATGGCTGCCCACCTCACCGTCAGGGCTGTTCTACTGATGCACTCTTGGTTGACAGTACACACTGCCTCAGCCAGATGGTGCCTCTCCTGCCACACCTGGCTGCTGACAGGGCTTCTGTTTGGGTCCCTCTGTCCTTCTCTTCCCCAAGAGAAAAATTTAGATGGCATGCTCAGGGGAGGAAGTTGCCCAGGTCTGGTCAAACTTAATCCTACTTTGCTGTCCTGCTTTAGCCCATTTCCATTACCTGACACTTGGGGCCTTTGAAATTCTTGGGTGCTACCAGGAGCCACAGAACACCTCGTTCCAGCACCCATCCAAGCCCAAATAGTTTTTTGGATTGTTTTTTGTTGTTTTGTGAGGGGGGCCTGGAGTGTTGGGCTGCTAGCATGCACTTTCTGTTTACTCAGGTAATTAATTTTATCCCTTCTCGAGTCTCTGATGGGGCTGAAGACCAGATAGTCATAGTTTTACAATTAGCTTAGTTGCTTAGAAATTAAGAGAGATGTTCTACATCTAGATAGATGTTTTTAGGTTGATAGATACATACTATAAAAAATAACTTAGGTATAAAAACTTAGACCCTCATAGATGGGATATTTTCTTCAAGGTTGCCAAATACATTTAAATTAGACATTTTGTAATCTTGCCTATTTGTTTTTATATTGTTTCATAATTATTCCTTTTTTATACTTTTTTAACTTTTATTAATTATACTTTATTCACTTTGTATCCCCCCATCATAATTATTCTTACTGTATAAAAATGGCCTTTTTATTTAGACAGAAAAGGGGGATTGTTGGGGCTTGGTCTGATTGTATTTTGATGCTAATTACTAGCCCTCAAGATCTGGTTACTGCCCAGATACACCTATCCTTGTTATGAAAACCTAAGACATTATTCCTGATGGGTTGACTAAAGGCCTGAAACCTGGACAGGGCAGAATGGGGTAGGTATGACTAAGGTTCCCAGGCTTTGTGTTCAGGAGAATCATGGGAAAGAGAGAGATGGATGAGAAAAGAGGAGGAAGGAGGACTCCACGATGGGTTAGTATGGAGAAGAAACCACATGGGCTGGGAGGAAGGACTCCAGTAATGTGGAAAGGGCCAGATGAAGAATTCAAGCAAGTATTTTTAAGATTATGGATGGAAGGTAGTCCAGAGAAGGATGGTTAGGGCAGATGGGATTGGATGGGGGCTGGGAGGTGGATGGTGAGGTCACTGAGACAGTGTAGGTAGAATATCTTCCTGGCCCAAGGTAAATAAGGCAGTTATAAAATCTAACAGGTATCATGTCTTACTGTGGTAGCAGGTTAACTAATACCACCACAATAATTATAGGGCTAATAATAAACATTATATAGCCCAACACCCATTTTAGTTGCTACATCAGGGGAGGTTGAAGCAGCCTCTGTCTCTTTACCTGTCTCTGTCTCTTTCTCATTAAAGGTGTGTTCCACCACACCAGGCCACATCGTTGGAGAGCCAATAAGTTCATATCTCAGCCTGTGGCTTCCTGTCACCCTGTGCATGGTCCCCACCTGCATGTGTCGCTGCCTACCTCATTAGGGAAGTGGCTGTTGGGCTCTCTACCCCCTCCCAAAAGCTTCCTCCACAGCAGCTGGCATAGTGGGCCATGGACGTCACTAAAACTGCACCCCACTCCACTGTCAACCTCCTTGTGAACAGGCAACAGCATCTTGTCTCGCCTAGTGACTAGAGTAGCACACGGCACCTCTCCAGTCTTCAACCATCACGCTCACTAACCCAGGGCTTCCCTCCGGCTCCAAGTCCTAGCATCTCAGGAAGGGCTTTTCAACATAGTCTGAGTTGTACTTTTTGTTCGCACGTGTCTAAGAAAAAGCAAGCCAGCACCGCTCTCTTTTTCCCCACCTTTCTTTCTAAATCCAAGACTAACGTGGAGAGCTCCACGTTAGTGTGTTCCTTACCCCGTCATGCCTCCTTCACACAGACTGGTTCTCTGGGCTTCAGGGCCTGGCCATTGCAGCTGTTACTAATAGGAGGGGCATTCTAACATACTGCCTGGGAAACAGTGGCCTGCAGAAGCCGCACCTTTGGTGTGGCCTTAGCTGCTTGTTTCAACATCTGGAGTAGGAACAGTGCCATTGCTTTTCCCAAACTCATCTTTGTTTTTGTCATATCCTGCTGACCACCAAACACATTGGGAGGATTCCTTCCCAAGGAAGGCTCCTGCCATCAAACCAAAGTACAACCCCATCAGTGTACCCCGGGGAAACAGTGAGTGTGGGTGAGCAGCTCCTTAGAGGAGCACCTGGGAAGTCTTCACCCACTGTGAGTGATGGAGTTCTCCCCTCAGCCTTCCTGAGCCTATGCACTCTGGCACCTGTCAGGGTCCTCGGGCACATACAGTTAGGACAGAAGTACATACAAATGACAGGAATCTTGGGTGAGGGCCCCCTGACCCTCCACGCTCAGTCGGCAGAGCTGCTCGTGGTGGTTTCTTGCCAGCAGGCACAGCTGAGCTGATGAAAATGGCTCTGTCTTGCTCAGGAGACTGTTCAGTAAGGTATGTTGCCATTTTCCTGGTTCTCAGCGTGTTGGGGCCAGCTGAGCTCTGGGAGCCTCTGGACCGAGCAGGGAGAAGCCCAGCAGGCAGAGGCAGAGGCAGGAGGCCACCTCCCGGTGTGGAACAGCTGCTCCATGAAGGCCGGGTTCCATGTCTGGCTTTCTCCCTGTCCTCCAGGAGCACCGGGGGCTACTGACCATCCGCTACCCCATGGAGCATGGGGTGGTGCGGGACTGGAACGACATGGAGCGCATCTGGCAGTACGTGTACTCCAAGGATCAGCTGCAGACCTTCTCGGAGGAGGTAGCGCCTCCCTGACACACCCGCTTTCCCGACAGTCCTTTCCCACGGCCTGTCTGCGTATAGATAGGACCTCTGTTCTCTGTGTGGGCGTGGGTGCATGTGTGTATGGGGGCGGAGTGAGCACGGGCTTGTGTGCCTGTCAGTAATAGGCAAAATTTTTCAGGGCTTGATGTTTGGAGCTGCTTCGGATGGAGTCCTCAGGAGGGACAGGCAGCTGTACACCGGTGCTTTTAGCCCCTGAAAGCTCTGGCAGGGCCTAGATTGTCTTTGTATGTATGTGACTCCCTCATCTCTCCTAGCACCCAGTTCTCCTGACGGAGGCCCCGCTGAACCCCAGTAAGAACCGAGAGAAGGCGGCAGAGGTGTTCTTCGAGACCTTCAATGTCCCTGCACTGTTTATCTCCATGCAGGCCGTGCTCAGCCTGTGAGTGCCCTCAGTCCTGATGTCCCAGGAGGCACAGCCCCCATCCCCTCCAGGCCTGTTTCTGGACTAGTACAAAATAATACCCCAGGGTCCTCTGCAGGGTGGAGGGAGGACCTCTCACCTCAGTGGCTGAAGTAAAAGACACTGACCTGGTGGCAGGTACGCAACAGGACGCACAACAGGAGTGGTTTTGGACTCGGGGGACGGGGTCACTCATGCTGTCCCCATCTATGAGGGCTTTGCCATGCCACACTCCATCATGCGGGTAGACATTGCGGGCCGTGACGTCTCTCGGTATCTGAGGCTGCTGCTGCGCAAGGAGGGGGCTGACTTCCACACCTCGGCTGAGTTTGAGGTTGTCCGGACCATCAAAGAGGTGACAGAGAGCATGGGCATGTGGGCACGGCTGGGGCCGGGGAGGCCAAGATACGGAAAAGTGAGCTCTGGCTCCAAGTGTCCCTGCGACTGCCTATCTAAGTGTGTGCCCTGCCCATACAGCGGGCCTGCTACCTGTCCATCAACCCACAAAAGGACGAGGCTTTGGAGACAGAGAAGGTGCAGTACACCCTTCCAGATGGCAGCACGCTTGACGTAAGTGGCCGGGCCTGATTGGAGGGTGGTGGCCAATGCTGACCTAGGGCAAAGGACTGGCTTCTCTGGAGAACCCATGCCTGGGCCGTCTTCACAGGTGGGGCCTGCACGCTTCCGGGCCCCCGAGCTGCTGTTCCAGCCAGACCTGGTGGGGGACGAGAGTGAGGGGCTCCACGAAGTGCTGGCCTTCGCCATCCACAAGTCCGACATGGATCTTCGCCGGACGCTCTTCTCCAACATCGTGCTTTCTGGGGGCTCAACACTCTTTAAAGGTACTGCTGGGAAGATGGGGGCAAGACCAACGGACGGCCCGTGGTGGCCGGCACCTCAGGTCACTCTCTGGAGCCAGCAGTGTGCAAGAAAGAGGCCAAAACAATAATCAGCCACTAAAATGAAGTCTTCCTAAGTTTGTGACTTTGCAGTGAGACTCAGTGCAGGGTCTTCAGGGAGGACACGGGGTGAGGTGGAGCTGCCGTGGCCTTACATATAGCCCGAGTCAGTCTCTGAGCAAGCTGTACCCACTACAGCCAGAGTGCTGCATCATGCCACCCCAGTCCTAGGAGGCTAGAAAAGGGGCAGCAGCAGTCAGGGTCTGAAGGCCACCGTGGCGAAGAGGCTGACTGTGGTCCAGGCTAGGCTGTCCTTGTATCCACAGGCTTTGGAGACAGGCTGCTAAGTGAGGTGAAGAAGCTTGCCCCGAAGGACGTCAAGATCAAGGTGAGACCGAAACCTCTGGGGCGGGGATGCCGGGTCGTGCTGACCTTCAGGGAGGCAAGGCCCCCTGAACCCTTTTCCCACTTTCTACTCTGCCCTGCTGTCTATGCCCTCGATGCCTGGGGTGTAAGGGTGCCAGCTGTGTGGGCACAGGCACTTAGAAAACCATGCCCTCCTTCTAGATCTCAGCTCCTCAGGAACGGCTGTACTCCACATGGATCGGGTGAGATGGGGCTCACGCAGAAGGGCGTCAGGGGAGTCCGGCTGGGGGAAACGATGGTGTCTTTCCCAAGTGAAAGGATGGGACTCCTGAGGACCCGGGGGTGGCAGCTGGCCCAGCCCACAGGTACGAAAGAATAGTCTCTCCATCCTGACAGCGGCTCCATCCTTGCCTCCCTGGACACCTTCAAGAAGATGTGGGTATCCAAAAAGGAATATGAAGAAGACGGTTCCCGTGCGATTCATCGCAAAACCTTCTAATGCCCAAGGAAGGTGGACATACTGGGAGAGACGGAGGAAAGGGGAGCCAGAGCCCTTGACCCCTTTTGGTCTGGGTTCATGTTCTAGGCTTAGGGTCCCCTGCATGCCCTGACCCCGGCGCAGGTGGCGCAGTCGTGCTCACCTGTAGCCATCCCCTCCCCTGTGCTCAACACACACACACACACACACACACAGAGTAATGTCTAGCTGCATGGATGGCAGTCCCAGCTGGAGCATAGAAGTTGAACCCAACATTGAGTTGGTGTGGATGACCCTCTAGGCAGAGCCACTGGCCTATGGTTCCGTGCTCCAGCTTTGAAGTTCCAAGACCAGACACTCTCGCGCTCCCTTTGCTCTAAGAGGCTCCCCATGGGGCTTGAGCCCCTGGTGTGGCTGAAGGGAGGGAGGGCAGCGGGAGCTCCTGTGGGGTGGTGAGGCACGTTGGTGTGTTTCGTGCCACCTCCTCTTTCTGGCCTGACAGGGCTGCCTAGACCCTTGCACACCCAGTCCTGCTGGGCAAATGTCCTAGATAGGACTGGCTGGGGAACAGTCCTCCATTCCCAATGAGGGAGTGTGGCCCAGGGTCAGAGCGTCAGAGCCATGGGTGGCCACAGCTGGTGGCTTGCCCCACTCCCTTTCAAAGCGCTACAATGATCTGCTTTTCCCTCGGTGCCCTGGACAGGAAGGGGTTAATGATCTGTATTTGCTGAGGAAAAGCCACTTAATCAGGACTTAGGCCCAAAGGGTAGGTGGGTCCTCAACCTCCCTCAAGAAAGGTCTTCGCTGGGACCTGGGTCCCACCTCCCTCTCCAGATCTGAACAATAATTTAACACAGTTGCCTGAAAAATAATTCTTTTTATAAATCATTATAGTAATAATTATGGACAAAGCCCACTGTGTGGCTCTGATTCTTGTGGCTCTGTGTGCTCTCATTTGCTCACCCATCTCTGGGGATGCTGAGAGAAAGGACCAGAGGAAACTCAGCATGACACTGGCATAGCTCAGGAGTTTGAGGCCTTCCGTGGTTGGCAGGGCAACAGGACAAACTAGAGCTGCCTCTGTACCCTCTTGCTGTGACCTGCTAGGGGAGGCAGAGCCAGGCTGCTTTCCCTGCATGCTCCTGGACAGGGCTGCTGGGTGGGCCTCACATCTCACATATCATGTTGGGGGCACCTCCACAGGCCTGCCGGGATGGTGCGGGTGCCAGCAGTGATGCAGGCTTGTCAGCTTAGGGCAGGATGAGGAGGGAGGGCCAGCCCGGGAATGGACTAGTCTGAGGGAAGCAGCAGAGCAGTCTGCGGGAGCGCTGCAGGCAGTGGGAGCCCAGCAAGTAGGGAGTCTGCATGCCGAATGTCAGCACCTACAGGATCCGGCTTTGCCCCCTCAGAGCATTCAGCTTAGAGGATAGACAGCAGCCATTTTGGAGCAGCACTGGGCAGACACCTGAACCCACAGGTGGGCTCGCTGGCTCCTAGGAGCGCCAGTCAATTGGTGGGTAGGGAGAGTCCTTTGATAGTGAGGCAGGAAGGCAGGGAGAGTCGGCAAGGAAGGGTAAATTGGTCTGTGGCACAGAGACATAAACCAAAGAGGTTGGCTGGGCTAGCATGTGGAAGGCCTGGAGAAGGATGTTAGCTGTGTGCTACGTGACAAGTTTTTACCAGAACAGTGACCCAGAACCAAGGGTTGAAAGCTTTAGGCCAAAGTACTGATGAGGATGTGTGCAGGGGATTCTGTGCGGCCGTGTGGCCACAGCAGAGCATCAAAGCTTACACAGAAACCTTTGCTGAGGGGCCCTGGCTCCTGGTCACCTTGTTTGGAACCTTACTGCTGAGCTCCTCATACGCCCCACGCTTTGTCGGTCTCCTGCAGTACCTTTGCTACCCATCTTTTCCCACTAGGGCCACCCCTAGCCTAGCTCATGACCCTGCTCCAATCTGCCCACCCAGTATATTTTTGCTCATAATCTACTGTGCGCGGGTAACCACCTCAAACCTGTAATGAGTTATAAGCCATACAATAAAATATTCATGAGTCCTTACTGATATGAGTAAATACAGCCATGGGGGAGGAACAGCAGCCCTCTGTTCTATAGAGTTCAGTTCATGTAGACCTCCACTTCCTGGGAGCCCCTGCACGGCATTAGGTCTAGTGTACCGACCCGTGTCCTGTGCTGCCTGCCAGCTACAGGAGTGACCCCTTAGATCTGCCACATCTCCTTAAGACAAAGCCCTGCATGGCCCCAGTCATCTCTGGCAGGGATGGTCTGGTAAGAGCTAGTCTGCTGTAATGGAAAAAGAGCATCAGCTGAGGAAGCAGCTAGACTAAGCCTTGCCTCTGAGTTACAGGTACAAACTGGTTTTGCTCTGCTAATGCTGATAGAAACACTTGTCTGTGTGCGAGACAGCGCCAGGTCCGAGTGCATGGGTTTGCTACCTCATGCTGGGAGGGCCTAGTGGCACCCCAGAAACAATGAGCACAGTGTCCAGGCCAGTGGCTTCTCGGCACTAACCTTCAGTTATACAAGACACACCTATGTCTTGTGGCGTTGTAAAGAGCCCAAGTGACTTACTTAGGCAACAATGGCACAACCTGAAGCAACCCCAGTGCTCCAGTCTGTGATGTGTGATAAACCGCATAATAACATTTTTGTGAGTCCTCAGTGACGTGACTGAGTAAGGGCTGGGGGAGACGGCTCAGTTGAGAACCCTCCCCTAAGGTTGCTGGGGTATCTCGGGGGCTCTCGGTACAGTGTGCTGCCTGCTTCTGGCTGCCCCCAGTACTTGAAGGGAAGACCTTATTGCTGAGGATATTCACACATTGGTCGCAGGGCATCTGAAAAGCAACCTGAACTGACCCGGAAGCTTCCTGCTGGCTAGCTCTCGGCACTGCTACTATGCAGGCTGCTGCGGCAGAGTTAACAGTCTAACCCGGCAGTGAACTGAAAGGCCTGGCCTGGCAAGAAGTGCCCAGGGGTGTAATCGTGACAAAGTGTGGGGAGTAACCACACACTTTATGATCAAAGAAACACGTGCCTGGGTGCAGCAAATCTGACCAAGAACCTACGGCCAGGAAGCTCACTGGCCAGGGTAAAGTCAGTGTCAAGCTCCCTCTAAATTCCCCTCTATCCATAGATCAGTGCAGTGCTCAGACCTTAGAAAAGTTGGTTTGTACAGAGGGTGATGGTTAACAAGCTCACAAGTGGTCAGCATGCAGAGACAAGTGATGTAGAGTGCTCAGCCACAAATGAAACTTCTGTGTTACTCCCCCTCTCTGAGACTCAGTTGGAAACGACTGGAAACAGTCTTATGGCTGTGGCAGGGCCAGTGCAGTTGGGAACTCACCGCAGCTCTGCCGTCTGCGTGAGATGAAGGCAGTCAACAGTCCAGCATGGAGTGGAAACCATCACCCCATACCCCTAAACTCAGGGACCACGGGCAGTGGTTGCTTCTGGGAGAGACAGTGTATTGAGTTGCTGGTGAGTTGACCATGTTCCTGTAGATGGCTAACACTCAGAAGTATATGAATCATACAAACTGGAGTCAAGTTATTAAAATTTAAAAACCTCTGACAAGGTCAAAAGAGTAAGGCAGGAACTGCCCCAGATATCACAGTGGAAGGACATGTGAATGGACCCTCTTGCCAGAAAAGACATTGAACAGCTGGGTGTGGTGACACACCAGTAACTAGGAGGCAGAGACAGAAGGATCTGCCAGCCTGGTCTCCACGACCCCCCCCCCCCACACACACATACACACTCCTAATGAACATTTAGGAAAACCTGATGTCTAAGATTAGGTGCCTGAACTATATAAACTATACTCTCCTGAGGCTGACAGTCACACCGGAGGGATGAGGTCAGGCTGTAAGCTGTGCCACAGGAGGGCCTAGAGATAGGGTTCAGTGGGTAAGGGCTCATACAAGCCTGATGTCAGGAGTTAACCTCCCAAAAACCCACATAATGTAAAGACAGAAGGGACCTCACAAAGTTGTCCTGACTGACTTTGTGTGTGTTGTGGCTCATGTGCCCACAAACACTGCACGTGTGCGTTGCACACAGAATAAAAACAAACAAAAAGCCTCGCCAGGAATGGTGGCACATGGCTTTAATCCCAGCACTCAAAGGCAGAGGCTGTTGGATCTCTGAGTTTAAGCCAGCCTGGTCTATGCAGGAGTTCTAGACCAGGCAGAGTTACATGGTGAGATCCTATCTCAAAACAAAAACCCATACACATGTATATAGCGGAGCATCAGATTGGCAATTTGCAAGTGGTCCTGGAAATGTTTATTCCTGCACTTGCAGATAATTCAATGAAATCTGTATTTTTCCTTGGTGACGGGACAGAACCAGAAGTTTGATAAAGCCTCTCTCATTCATGCAGAACACTGCATTTCTCTCTTAACTCCTGAGAGGTAGAAGCACCAGGGAACTGAAGCTCTGCTAGCCAAGTCCTACCCGAGAGACTACACTTTAGTGGTACGCTTCAGGTGATTCCAAAGTGCAGCTAAATTAAAGACCTATGGACTAAGGAATTTACTAGTCTGTTTTAGTTTCTTATTGCTGCTATAAAAAGTTAATCAAAAATGTAGTGACTTGGGGTGTAAATGTTACACACCAGCTCAACATGGGTCTCACTGAGCTAAAATCAAAGCAGCCGTGGGCCCTCGTATCTGGAGGCTAGATCATCACTCTTCCAGGGGCCACTTGCTTTTCTTGGCTCGAGTCCTCTGTCCTCCATTGTAAGTCAGTATCATTAGGTCTCCTCTGTTCCACTTGGAAAACCCAACAGTCTCCCTCATTATTTTTAAATGATCACTTACTTCCGTGTGCATGTATGCCACAGCACATGCGGAAGGCAGAGACAACTAATGGGATCCCACCACGAGGATCCCAGAAGTGACCTCAGGTCATCAGGCTGGGCAGCTGGCACCTTTACCTGCTGAGGCCAGACAGGTGGCCAGCCAGCCAGCTGCCCCTAGTTCTACGATCGGCAACCTCAGTGCCATCCACAACTTTAATTCCTGTTTGCTAGGTGACGTAGTAGTGGTGGAAGTGCCGCTGGAAGCCGAATGCAGCACAAATGATGCAAACTTGGGCATGAGCTCAGGAAGACTATTGTGTTTGTTAGGCCTGTTGGTCGAGGGTATATACAGGTTTTGGGGGTTAGGATGCAGACGTCTTGAGAGGATTACTGTTCTGCCTACCATGGAGATTTTTCTTTCTGTGCTGGTTACAACTGCTAATTAGCTCTGTACACATTAAAGCATTTGATCATTTATACGGTGACTATTAACTACTAGCATGTCAAATTGTCTTCAACAGTTTACAGTAAGTTAGTAGCCTTAATAAGATTAGGGTTTTATAGTTCTATCCCTCTTAAGTTTGAGCCTTTAAAATCTGAGTTAAAGATCCTTCAGCATCAAAAGAAACCATCAATGCAGTTAACTTTAGTCCATAGGAAACTGGTAGCTTGAGCTGGTTGCAGTGTTGCACGCCTGTAATCCCAGCACTCGGGAAGCAGAGACAGGTGGATCTCTAGGAGTTCAAAGCCAGCCCAGTCTACAGTGAGTCCAGGTCAGACAAGGCTACACAGAGAAACCCTGTCTCAAAAAACATCTTTTATAGTGTGCCATTATAGAATATCATAGTATTTTGTATGACTCAGTTTATCCAAATAACTAAAGGCTGAGCAAAGAAAATATTACTGTTGTGTCTGGGGCACAGCTGTCAGCTCTCAGATGAAGAACAGAAAAAGGAAAGCAGCGATTCTGATTTGGCAGTGAGAAGCCAGGAGAGCATAGCCTGACTTTCTATACAGTCTGAAGGAATGAAAAGTAAAAGTGCAGCGCAGGAGGCTACACACAGGAAAGCTCCCCAGAAGCATGCGGGGTCTTCAGGGAACAAGTAGTGGGAAATAGCATTTCAAGTGGGTTATCAGAGTGAGATTTAATAGCGATGTGGGATCCCCTTCCCACAGGAAAGGCCTCAAGTGACCAATCAATGCCTGAGCACTTGGAAGCAAAGATCATCACTCACAGCAAAGAGTGGCAGCAAAGCTTAGACTACACCTTCCAAACAGTCGGCAAGATGGGGGGAGGAGTGTGTGTGCTTTCTCCTAGGCTTTCCATCCCAAATTCAAACCCCAAATTATGCATGGTAAACCAGTTTAGTAGATAGTAACCAAAGCCACCTCTGGCAAATTCCAACACAGAATAAAAAGGTCTTTCCATCTTACAGAAATTTGCTTAGAGTTTCACTAACATAAACATGGCGACTGATTTTGAGCTGCTGCCCTCCTCCACAGTTTGTATCTCCAGGAGAATGTCTAAAGAAGAAAAACTACTCACACACAAAAACTTAGTAATACTCAAATACCAATACTGAGTTCAAATTATTATTTTTTTGAGTCAAGGTCTAGGCTGCCCAGGCTCAGGTGACCCTCACTGCAGACTCTCAGGTAACGGGGACTACAGGACAGCACTGTGTCCAGCAGTGTCTCTCTCCTTCAGACTTGGTGCACAGACTTTATTTACTGGGACCCATAGACAGGCACAGCGATCACAGAACAGTCTTCAGTGAGGAACAGACTGCACTCAAGGCCTACGTTGGCCTTTCCAGAAATCTAGATTCAGGGTTAAGAGAGTGGCTCGGGAGCATACAGCCCAGTTATTCAAATATTAACAGGGCAAAAACAAAAACATCAAGATCCAAACAAGGTTTAAATATTGCCATTGCTTTCATCCTTTAAAATCCCCCTTGCTAGCTGGGCATGGTAGTGCACGCCTTTAGTCCTGACACTTGGGGGGGGGGGGGGACAGAGGCAGGTGGATCACTGTGAGTTTGAGACCAGCCTTGTCTACAAAGCAAGACCTGGACAGCAAAAAAGGCTACACAGAGAAACCCTGTATCAAAAAACAAAACATAGGGGCTGGAGAGATGGCTCAGAGGTTAAGAGCACTGACTGTTCTTCCAAAGGTCCTGAGTTCAATTCCCAGCAACCACATGGTGGCTCACAACCATCCATAATGATATCTGGTGTCCTCTTCTGTCATGCAGGTGTACATGCAGGCGGAACTCTGTATACATAATAAATCAATCTTAAAAAAAAAAAACCGAACAACAAAAACCCTTATTTTATCTTCTCTGCCTATTTGTAGAAGTTAAATTTGTATATTAAACTTTGTATATTAAATTAAAATAAAAACCTAACAGCTCCATATTGGTCAAGCCAGTATTAAGAGATAGGTGCTTGCAATATAAAAAAATCTATAGACATAAGACCAGCCACCTATGGGAGGAGCCAATGCAATGGCTAGTCTTTATTAGAGAGAAACATTCTGAAAGACTAATGCAGGGGCTCAGTGAGCCAGTTGGTGGGGCACCAGCTTGTAGTGGGTTCCGCAGTTTGGGCATCGCTGACTCTCGCCTTTGTGCAGCCAAAACCAGATGACAGTGCAGTTGTCCTCCTCACCTGAAAGGGGAAAGGCAGCTGAAAGTCATCCAACCCCAGTGTACACTGGAAGACTTTCAGCACTCGTCTCTTCCCTGCACACACTTCCGAGACAGAAAGAAAACACAGGTGACTCTAAGAGATCGCTTCAAGCTCTGCTCTTTCAAATGAAAAAATGGCAAACCTTCTATCCGGGTAACAATTCCAGTCCCGACATAGAATTCCATAGCAGAATCTGTACTAATTTGTACCCCTAGTGCCTGAACCAGTGCCTGGCATACAAGTTATATATATGATATATATCACATATCATATATCTATATTATATATAATACACACATACATATATATAACATATATATATATATATATATATATATATATATATCATCTGGGCTGGAAAGATGGTTCAGCAATTAAGAGCATAGACTGCTCTTCCAGAGGACCTGAGTTCACATCCCAGTACCCACATCAGGTGGCCCACAACCTTGCCTGTAAGAGCAGCTCTGGGGGCATCTGATTCCTGTGGCTTGTCTTGCCTATGGAAACTTGAGACAGAACCCTTACAACAAGTTATACACATATTTTTATGTACATATAGTCAGATACATATACGTATCTGAAGCAGTTTATAGTGTAGTAGGTTATAAACAAATGGGCCAGAAAATAAAGGCAAGGTACTTACAGATGCAGCCCACTATCCGCTTGTTGGTGATGGAGGGGACTAAATTAGGGTCGTCCTTGGTACCCGAAGCTGCCTTTGGGGGCAGCATATTGTATGGATCCTGAAAAAGACAAGAGCTGACTAACTATGACAGATAATCCTGGCACCGCACTGCAAATGGACTGTTCCTGCAAGCTGGGTTCAGGACCAAATGCTGGCCGACAAGGAGGCTCCTCCAATCCCATCCAAGTTCAGAGTTTCTCCTCACCAGTCCCTTCTGTGCAGCTAACATGATCTCCCTCTCCAGCCCGGTAGCCTGCTCCTCATCAGTAGGAACACCCCCTATAAGAAGAAAAGTGAATTATGTCAACTGAAATCACGCGATGAACACATGATCATTTGGTGGGTTCCCAAGCTACCCGTTTTCAGACTCCCAAAACTGTAGCGGTTTTCCCCTCCAAGCGCGGAAGCTTGGTTTTCGACTTCTTTCCAAAATCTGGTCAATGAGAGTGTATTGGCTGGAGGTGGGCAAAGAACCTGAAGGTCGGTCCAGCACTTTCTCATCCCAACAGCCCCTGTCTCCCAAGGTCACCCGGCACCTTCCAGTTAGGGCACTTTAAAAGCGGGGTCAACCGGATGGGCGGCTGAAATTGGAGCAAGACTACGAGGAGCGGTGGTTCCCGAAGCCTGAGGTGGTCAGCAGAGCCCGAGGGAGCTCAATGGCCGACCCCGCTCGGCCGCCCCATCACCAACAACCCCGAAGGCCAGGAACACAGGCCTGGCGCGCCCCGCTGCCCACGTACCTCCATAAGCCATGGAGCGCGTCGCAGCCACGCCACCGGGCCCGTGGGCCCTCAGGGCCTGCGCCGCCAGAGCGCCTACTCCGCGAAGTAACCTTGAAGCCATCTCGCCCGAGACCAACAGAGCACTTCCGGGAGAGGGCTCGGCAAGACAGGCGGGACTTCCGGTGGTGGCGGGCTATCAACGCCCAGTCAGACTTCCGCTTCCTTCTCCCCACCCCAGCCCGCCTGCCCGAGCGGCCCCGGAGCAGGTGCTGCACACGCGCAGCTCGGCCTCTTCCTCGCCCGCGCAGACTCCCGCAGTGTCGGGGGCGTGGCGCCAGTCACGGTGACAGCTAGCGGCTCTCGGGCTTGTAGCGGCTCCGCTGGCGAGCTCGCGACCCGGAGTCCCAGTTCTCGTGGTGGAAGTGCTGATGGAAGCCGAATGCAGCACAAATGATGCACTTGGGCGTGAGCTCAGGAAGACTATTGTGTTTGTTAGGCCTGTTAGTCGCGGGTTCGGGTAGCCGTCAGCGACTTGTTGCATTGGCCCACCCTGTCAGAATTTGGCAATACCCCCCACCCCACACACACACATAGTCTTAGCCTCAATTCCCCCTCTGCCCCGTGTGTGTGTGTTTTAAGCTTGGTGTCACTGTGTAGCCCTGGCTGACCTGGACCTCGCTATGTAGGTAAGGCTGGTCTGGAGCTCAGAGACCTGCCTACCTCTGCTGACTAAAGGCGTGCCCCACCCTCAATTTCCCCTTATATTAGAGTCATAGGAGGTGAAGGTGTTGGCCCCAGGGACGAGGAGGTGGAGGGTAGCTGTAGGACACCTCCCAGTGACCAATGAGGACACTAGGACCAATGAGGAAAGGAAGGAAGGAAGGGTAATAGTGCCCGTGGAATTCACAACAGCTACGGTGGCTGGAGGTCTCTAATTTAGACGGGCAGCATCTTCCATTGCTCCCCGTGGCGTACAGGTAGTGTGACCACTCAGGGCAGGACTTCAGGGAACTCTCAAACGCTGTCCTCTTCTGGGCCCTAGCATTTCATTCACACTGGACCATTCCTGAAACACCATAGCTGCATACAGCGTCTATGCTTGCCTAATTCCGTTCCAGTAGTGGGATCTTCAATACCTTGCAGAGGCCTGGCACGTAATAATATTAAATGGCTTTTAGTAAATTCGGCCTCTTGGGCCAAATATATAGCTTATAGAGCTTGTGACTCCCAAAGCTCAGTTTAAGGAAAACTAAATACCTGGGTGTTGCCACCTACCCCTTGTAGGCTTGTAGACTTTCTTTCTTTCTTTCTTTCTTTCTTTCTTTCTTTCTTTCTTTCTTTCTCTCTCTCTCTCTCTCTCTTTTTCTTTTTCTTTCTTTCTTTTTTTTTCTTTCCTTCCTTCCTTTCTTCCTTTTTTTTTTTTTTCTCTTTTTGAGACAGGCTTTCTCTATGTAGTCCTGGCTGTCCTGGACTCACTTTGTAGAACAGGCTGGCCTCAAACTCCACCTGCCTCTGCCTCCCTGAATGCTGGGATTACAGGCACCACATCCAGCTTGTAGGTTATTAAAAAAAAAAAAAAAAAAAAAAACCTGGTGGAACTTCCCTTCAAAGGAGCTACCCTGGTTCTTGTGGGTATCCTCACTCTCTTCTGAGGGCCCAAATTTCTTGATTCTGTTTGAAGATGGGCTTCACTTTGTGTGGGTTCCATTGTTACTTCCTTACCTCCACTACAGTCATCAAGATTAAACTGGAAAACATTCCTTAGCTCAACAATTTTCCCCCATGGACCTAATATTGATTTATACCTGCATTAGGAGTTTAGTAAGGGGAAACAAAAAGCCAGGCCCCTCAGCTACCTCAGCTATCTTTTCTCCTTTTGTTAACACTCAGGAAAACTAAGACTAGATGTCTCAGGGTTTTATTGCTGGGAAGAGACACCATGACCAAGGCAACGCTCACGAAGGAAAACATTTAACAGTCTGGCTTACCCTTCAAAAGGTTAGTGTGTTTCCATTGCAGAGCAAGGCATAGTAGTATGCTATGCAGGTAGACAAGGTGCTGGAGAAGTAGCTTGAGAATTCCACCTCAGGATCTGCAGGCAGCAGGAAGAGACACTGGGCCTGGTTTGGGCTTCTGAAGCCTCAAAGCCCATTCCTGTGACACACTTCTTCCAACAAGGCCACACTTCCTAATCCCTGTCTAGTTGTATCACTCCCTAATGACCGAGCCTTCAAATATACAAGCTTCTGGGGGCCATGCTTATTCAAACCGCCGCAGCTGTCAAAACAGAAGCACATTGTGACAAATTACATAACACAAATATATAAGGAAAAAGCTGGCACCTTGGTATTTATTCTTTCTGCCCCCTACTCCAAGCCAAATTTTCTCAACATCGGCACAAATACATTTTGAGTCTGGAAATTACTTGAAGCAGGAGGAGCTGAGCTCTCCTTTGTGTATTGTGGATTTGGAGACTCTACCTTCTAGAATTTTTTTTTCTTTCCTTCCTTCCTTTCTTCCTTTTTTTTTTTTTTTTGTCTCCAGGGTGACAACAAAAGTGTCTTCAGTTGGAGCCTTGTGTGTGAGCCCCTGGAGATCAGGCTTCAAGCTTCTGCAAATATGTTCAAAGACTCAGTATAAAGAAATGCATATATGGCCGCTCCTGGTGCTGCTCTTGTGCTCCTTCAGTGCCAACCTGGTGCCTCTTATATGAAGCAGCAGCTGAGGAGACGCCTGCGCTCACCATAGCTGACCAGAAACCCAATGAGTCAAGACTGAAAACACCGATCATTTTAATTTGAAGGTGGCGGGGCAGGATGGTTCTGTGGTGCAGTTTAAGGCGACACCACTTAGTAAGCTAGGGAAAGCCTATTGTGGACGACAGGGCTTGTTGACGAGGCCGATCAGATTCCAGGTTGATGGGCCACCAATCAATGAAACAGACACACCTGCACAGTTGGAACGGGAGGACCGAGACACGAAGTATCCCAGCAGCAGACAGGAGGTGTTTACTGAAAAAGGAACCTGCTGCTTGCCCCAGAATTGTGTTACAGACCAAGAATGCGTTCTCAATCAGAAAGCCAGAGTTTGGTTCCATCACATCCTGGCTACCACGGTGCAGTTTTCTCTCTTCTTTCATTCCCTGTCCCCATTTCCTTAATGTACACAAAGTAACTGGAGTATGTGCACAAAAAAGAGAAAGTGGATGCATGGGATGTGTTTGCTTCTGAGGTAAAAATATAAATGATAATTTGTTTTTCTAATTTAACAGACTATTTTGTGGACATCCCTCCAGAAAAACATATATATTATATAATATAAAATATATTATATAATATATATTAATATAATATATAATCCCTGCTTAATATTTTTTATAGATGTGCTAGAATGGTTCCAACTATGCCCTTGGTGAATATCCAGTTTTCTGAGGCTTTTGATGATTCTTTTTTCCAAAGATGCAACACGAAGTCAGAAGCACAATGCAGACCACAGCAGCAGAGGACTATCCTGGCCAAATGCTCTCGCAGGGGTCAACTGTATCCCAGCCCTTTTTCAGATCAGCGGTTCTCAAACGGTGGGTCACGACCTCTTTGGGGATCACAAAGCAGATATACTGCATATTAGACATCTACATTGTAATTCATAACAGTAGCAAACTTGCAGTTACATCAGCGAATATTTTTGTGGCTGGGTCACCACAAGATGAGGAAATGTATTAAAGAACTGCAGGAAGGCTGCAAACCACCGTTTTAGACAGTCCCACTCTATACCTCAGGCTAGCTTTGAACCCGAGACCCTCCTACTGTCCACTTCTGAGTGATGGGAGAACAGGAATGTGCCACAACACCAAGCCAGAATTCCAGCCTTTCGTCTGCTGTGATGTGGCATCGTGTCACGTATCTGGGATCGCAGGTGTGTGTGAAACGCTTTGACACATTCTGCTGAGCTGTTTGCCCAACAGTTTACAGCTATTCCAGCTCCCCACCAGCAGGTTGTGGTCTGCCTCTGGCTGAATGAGCAGTGCAGAGCTGCTCCTGCTGCCAACATTCAGCTGCCTGAACCCTGTCGGAGGCCCCCAGCACATCTTTTCAGATATGTGTCAATCATTTGCATTTTCTGTGAGCCGCCACTCGGGCAAACCGCCTTACACTAACTCTGTGCCTTAGTTCTTTTTTTATTTTTTAATATAATTTTTATTACAATTTATTCACTTTGTATCCCAGCTGTAGCCCCTACTCTCGACCATTTGCCTCCCAATCCCGCCCTCCTTCCCTCATCTCTTCCCATGCCCCTTCTCCTGTCCACTGATGGGGAGGTCCTCCTCCCCTTCCATCTGACCCTAGCCTATCAGGTCTCATCAGGACTGGCTACATTGTCTTCCTCTGTGGCCTGGTAAGGCTGTTCCCCCCTGGGATCAAAGAGCCAGCCACTGAGTTCATGTCAAAGACAGTCCCTGTTCCCATTACTAGATGTAGCGCTGCCATGGGCTACATCTGAACAGGGGTTCTAGGTTATCTCCATGAATGGTCCTTGGTTGGAGTATCAGTCTCAGAAAAGACAACTGGGCCCAGATTTTTTGGTTCTGTTCTCCTTGTGGAGCTCCAGACCCTTTTTGGTCTTTCTCTCCCTTCTTTCATAAGATTCCCTGCACTCTGCTCAAAGTTTGGCTATGAGTCTCAGCATCCACTTTAATACCCTGCTGGGTAGAGTCTTTCAGAGGCCCTCTGTGATAGGCTCCTGTCTTGTTCCTTGTTTTCACCTTCTTCAATGTCTATCCTGTTTGTCTTTCTGGATGAGGACTGAGCATCTTCCCCAGGGTCCTTCTTGCTTAGCTTCTTTAGGTGTACAGATTTTAGTATGGTTATCCTATATGTCTAATATCCACTTATGAGTATATACCCTATGTGTCTTTCTGCTTCTGGGATACCTCACTCAGGATGATCTTTTCTAGTTCCCACCATTTGCCTGCAAATTTCATGATTTCCTTGTTTTTAATTGCTGAGTAATATTCCATTGTGTAAATGTACCACAATTTCTGTATCCATTCCTCAATTGAGGGACATCTGGGTTGTTTCCAGGTTCTGGCTATTATGAATAAAGCTGCTACGAACATGGTTGCACAAATGTCCTTGTTGTATACTTGATATTTTGGATATGCCTAGGAGTGGTATAGCTGGGTCTTGAGATAAGTTCTCCTTTTATTATTATTATTATTTTATTAAGATGTATTAAGGTGTGGTGGCACATTCCTTTAATCCCAGGAGGCAGATGCAGGCAGATCTTGGTGAGTTTGAGGTCATCCTGGTCTACATAGTAAGTCCCAGCCAGCTAGGGCTACACAGTGAGGCCTTGTCAAAAAAATAAAAAATAAAAAAAAAATAAAAAAGGAGGGAGGAGAAAAAGAAAAAAGAGAAGAAAGAAGTATTAATGGAGTTTTCTATGGTGTGATATTTCCACACATGTGTAGGGCAGGCACTAACTGAATCTAGCTTTTCTGCATCTCCCTTCCATCTTCATCCTTCCTCACTTCTCCATTTGCTATTCTACTGCCGGGGCAGCCTTGTTTATCCTCCACATGAGAGGAGACCTGCGTTGCTGCTGTTCCACGCCCCTCTTCTCACTGGACACAGTGTCCCCTACTGCTGACCACTGTGCCGCAGACGACAGAACAAGTACCTAAAACCCAGCAAATGTAAGCGAGCGGTAAATGTTAGCCTATGGGTGTTCTGTTCCATGTGCTCATAGTTTCGTCGCTTTGCAAAAGGAAATTCTGGGGGCCCTGGAGACGGCTCAGTGAGGATGTCTGCTACCAAGAACTGCAGCCTGAGTTTGACGCTTGGAACCCACAGGGAAGGAGAGAACTCACTCCCGTAAGTTGTCACCTGACCTCCACACTCAGTGTGAATTTGCCCACAGACTATACGCTGAATGAATGAATGAATGAATGAATGAATGAATGTAATTTTAAAAGGAAGTGGCTTCTGGACATGAAACAAATTAGCACAAGCTGCTACCTTTGTGAGCAAAGCTGAAGGGTAGCCATGGGGAGAACTGGACTGTGAGGGGAAGCAGGGGCACAAAAACGTCTCAGCTCATATCTTCACTCTTTATTTTGTTTCACTCAGTGACTATGTTATCTATTCTGAAATTATGATATTCTTATTTAGGGGGGCTGTTTGTTTTACTGATTCTTTTTTTTAGATTTATTTTATGTATGTCAGTGCTCTATCTGCGTGTACAACTGCATGACAGAAGAGGGCATCAAATCGCATTATAGGTGGTTGTGAGCCACCATGTGGTTGCTGGGAATTGAACCTTGGGGAATGCAGACAGTGCTCTTAACCACTGATCCATCTCTCCAGCCTGTTTTACTGATTCTTATTGAATATTAAAGCAGTTATATTGAGTCTTTTGGACCAAAGCCAAGGCTGGTTTGGAAGTAAAATATAACTTATGTCTTAAATCTAGTGGTGTGATTGTGTGTGTGTGTGTGTGTGTGTGTGTGTCTCCTTGGTATCGTTAGAGTCACCAAACCTGAAGTAAGGGGTCAAAAGGCTCTTCAGGTTCAGTTCTGCTGCCCATGAAACAACTCTGAGCTCGAGGGCCCCAGGAGCCCTGGGCACCTTTCGAAAATGTGTGCAGGTAAGTTTTTAATTACAGCAGGGGGGAGGAGGCCTGAGGAGGACCCAAGGCTGAACCTCTGGTTGTCTGCCTGGAGCCCAAACCTTTTCAGATCAGAGTGAAACATTTTTATGCAGACACCACAAATCCAAAATGGGTCATCTGGAATTGCTGCCAGCATGGGGCCTGCTACCACAGGGCTCAGGGGGTCAGACTCTTATTTAAAGCATCTTACAAAAGGAGTGTTGTGTGACCGCTGGGCAGCCTGAGCCCGCCCCTACCCCATTTTGAGGTGCCTCACTGAGTCCGCTACGATACCCACTGGGCACAGTAGGATTGTCATCTGGTGAAAGGGGTTCTGGTGTGAGCCAACCCCCCTCCCTGTTTCTACCAGAGGGACAGCCTAGACCCCAGGAAGTCCTTTTCCCCTGGATGAATGCGAGTGTCCTAAAGACACGAAACTAAAGTGAATCCCCTGGGAGATGTGGACAAAGATAGGCCAGTAAAAAAAAACAGCCCCAGGCTCAAACTGGGCTGGGCGCTCCTAAGGTGGCGATGGCTCTGGGCCCAGTAGGTGGCTCTAGAGTCTGGGTCTTATCTGGAAAGCGGCTGGGGCACTGTCGCCCTCTAGCGGACAGCACGGTCCTATTTTGGAAGCCGTGTGTCCAGGCGCGTTATCAACTTCGTTTTCTCTTTTGCCGGCTTTGACTCTGTTTCTACTAAGCTTTTAAACGGTGTTCGTTAAGAAGGATCTGCCTCAACATTTAAGGTGGCAGGCGCTTTCCAAAGACCCGTAAGGAGTTCAGAGGGGACGGGGCTGACTCCTCGAGTAAACCCAGCCCTAATGAGGCCGAGGCAGGAGGATTGGAGATTTTCTTTCCTTGGAGTCGGAGGTCAGCCTGTGGTGCCTGTCTCAAAAACAGTTCATTAATCTAAAAGTAAAACTGCCTGTGACAACCAGAAGTCGGATGAATTAGCTGGCCCATTAAAAAACAAATGTCAAACAGGAAGACTGGGTCAGCACAGGGGACATTATCCTGGTCCCCAAAGAAGGGCTGGCTCCCTCAGGAGACAGAGTTTGCCCAAGTCCCGGAGACAGGCTGGCGAAACTGGCTCTACCGGCCTCCTGCCTGGAGCTCAGGGCCGACAGCGCAGCAGTCAGCCACGAGAGATCCCAGCTCGAGCAAGCACCGGCTCCTGGCCTAGCTCCTGTCGGGTGGGCGCGGGGACAGGGCTGCCGCCGCTTGGGCCTTCACTCATTCACGCATGCCCACGCGGACGTACACGCAGAACAGATCTGTCCTCAAAGTGACCAGTGCTCACGGTGAAAGGCGTCGAGCCTGCGGGTCACACACACACACCGGCTGGACTCTGGAGAGGTCGGGTCACCGAACGCCAACTGTCCGGTCCGAGTTCAAGGCCCCCCGCCCCCCAGACCTGCCCAATGGAAGCCACTGTGCCCAGCGGCGGGATCTGGCGACACGGTCGGCACACGGAGCCCACGCAGGGGCCGGTTGGAAGCCCGCACACCCTGGCGAGCACGTGGCCGTGCGCCCGGAGCCCACGTGGGCGCGCACGCGGGCAGCTCCCGCCGGCTGTAACGGCGGGCGTGCGGGCCCTGCGCCTCCTCCGACTGCCCCTCCTCCGCGCTGCCCCCGCCGCCCCGGGCCCTGGCGCCCCGCTCCAGCCTCGTGTGCCGCCCGGGACTGCCTTCTCGCTCCCGGCCGCCGCCTCCTGCTCCCCGGGCTCCCAGGACCAGGCCTCCATCGCAGCCCGCACTCCACAGCCTCGCGTTACCGGTGAGTTCCTCCGGGCACACCATTTGCCCACCCAGGCCTCGCTCGCGGCCGTCACTGGCTGGGGCCTGCGAGGCGGGTCTAGTGCCCTGGCCTGGGTCCATTCTAAAATTTCCGTGGACGCGCATGGCTCAGGGTTAGACCTCGTTAGAAGGCCATCACCCCCCACCCCATGCTCAGGTTAGCCCACGTTAACAGGACATGGCCTACGCCGAGGCCTGCCAGCTTCTGGTATGCGTGGTGCGGCCTGTTGTGTTTTGTTTCTGTGTGTGTGTGTGTGTGTGTGTGTGTGTGTGTGTATACTTTGTTTCTTAATGTTTCCCTGGGCATAAGAATTAGTTGTTGTTTGTCTTTCCGGGAACACTGGCGGTTCCCCAGGCCCCGCTCTGATTGATGGACGTGGAGTTTATGACGCTGGGCTCTGCTTTACGTTTCTCTGAGGATGACACGCCTGTCCTTAATGTCTTCCAGTTGGAGCTGAGTCCTCCCTGACCCAGAGCCACTGCCCTGGTCAGCATTCCTAGCCAGTAAATATTTGTCCAAAAGAAGACATAAAACATGATGCTGGGAGAAGGCTATTGCTACGGCAGAATTCAGAAACTCAAGGCAGCTGCAGTTTTCCGCAATCATCTTGACCGTTTTGACATTGATGCTCAAAGAGCATTGGAGTTTCTATATTTATTTGTCCTCAGAGTCACACCCCAAGTATCTATTCTTGTTTTCTTTTCCATAAAGCCAGGAAAATAAAAGAAACAGAAAAAAGAGGGGCTGGGAGAGGTCACGTGTTGGACTCACTGTGAGACCAACATGAAGCATTGAGAGAGCCTTGGCTGTGCATGATTTGGGGGAAGCACTAACACGGACGAGGAGGTGCTAGGCAACATATCACTGTCCCGGGGTGCACACCAACCTGGGGGTCCGAAGTCACATAGGTACAGTCCCCCACCTGTGAGGGAAGCAGAGGGCCTGGTCCTGCCTGGTCTAGTAATGAGGGCTTTGGGAAGAGAAAGGAGAAGAGGTAGATTTTAATTCTTGTCTCCCTGTTTGACCTTTGTCTCCTCCTGTGTTCTAGTCTTGACACCAACATCTCTCCTCTCTCCGACTCTAAGATGTGGGTTTGTTCACACTGTGACAGCCCTGAACTTGGGTCCCACAGTTGCTAGGGTTGGGTCTTCCCTTTGTCCTGGCTTGCCCGGTAGCCTTTGCCAGCCTTCAAGGCGTGAAAGTCACCAGTGTCCTTAAAATCATTAGCGTCTCAGACAGCTGCCTTGTAGGTTGAGTGATTGCAGGTTCCGGAGCTGGAGGCTCAGGCAGAAACAGTGAGCTGCTGTCAAACTGGACTGTGCTGCCCTTGGGCTGGCTGTCTTGAAAAAACATTTATGTAGCCGGGAGATGTGAGCCAAAGAAAGGATGGGCTCTGAAAATGGGCATCTGTACACGCACACACACACGTATGTATGTGTGTGTTCTTTTGTGGGTGGATGAATGCCTTGGAGTAAAAGGTATTTGAAGCAGCCAGACTTCGCTGTCCAGCAATCGGCAGCCCTGGTCCTGTGGTCCTTGTGTCCCGTGCACTGAGGGCCAGGAGAGGAACTCGCACTCCTACTGCTGTATGAGCTACGAGGACTCTGAGCTCGCCTGTGGTCTTTCCTTCTGTCTCCACCCTTTCGTGTGTGTGTGTGTGGGGGGGGGGTTATGCACACAGATACCCACACATGCCAGAAGAGGGTGTAGGAGCCCTTGGTCCTGGAGCTTCCGGCAGCTGTGAGCCGTCTGCTATGGATGAGAGAGGGGACTCCAGTCCTCTGAAGGAGCAGTCTGAACTCCCACCCGGCCATCTCTCCAGCTCTAGTTGTTTTGTTTCTAAGTCAGCTTGCCAAACGAGCTCTGGGGACTCAGTCCACTTACAACTGTATTTTAGCTGGCTTACCAACCATGCTCCCAGAGAGGTTCGGTGATTAAACTGCAGGATGCTAGAACCAGTCGGTCCACAGGTTGTCTGTGTAAACAAGTGAGCAGGGACCTAGCCAGCACGAGGTCAGTCAGGACTGAGTGAGAATCTCCTGGTGACACAGGCCAAGGGTCACCCTGGGCTCTGTCTTGAGAGAAGACAGACTGGACTCCCGGAGGCCTCCTGTTCTGTGGATTTGATTCCTGCTGTGCCTGCTCCCGGCTGATTTTTTAGCTCCTTCTAAAATTAAGGTTCTTCCAGCGTTCAAAACATAGCTGACATGTCCAGAAGTGAAGGGTTTTGGAGACGCCGTGCTCGTCTCTTGGAAGCCTACTCCCAGGCTAGCAGACACAGGCACGCTCCACTGCCACCCACCCCAGGTTGCTGGCTTTCCTTTGTTCATCTCTTTTTGCTTTGTTTTGTTTAAGCAGAGTCTTTTTGGCTAGTCCTAAAACTCGATGTGTGACCAGGCTGCCTTCAAACTCAGATCCATCTGCTTCTGCCTCCCAAGTGGTGGGATTAAAGGCGTGTGCCACTATGGCCAATTTTGCTTTCTCATCTTTGAGAATAATTTGGTGATGTCATTTTAATTTTATTTTGCTATACATTTATTTATTTTGTTTGTGTATTTGTGGGTATACAGACAAATGCGTGTGTGGAGGTCACATATCTTGTACCACAATGTATTTGTGTAGGTCAGAGAACAACCGCTGGGAGTGAGTTCTCTCCTTCTGCCATGTAGTTTTCCTGGGGTCCAACTGAGATCTTTATGCTCAGCATCAAGCATTCTTACCTCCTGAGCCATTTTGTCAGCCCTGGGTATGTTTGAATTGTAGCTTTTACTTGATCTTCTGTATTTGAGTTTGATTTGTTCTAAATACTAGACGTTAGCTTTAAAAGGTAAACAAAACTAGTTTTGAAAATCTTTCCAGGCGAGAATGCTGAAACTAGAGAAGGAAAGTACAACAGGAAATGGGATGTTTATATAACCTGGGATCCTCTTCCTGAAACGTACTGATAATTACAAAGGAGAAAACTGTCGAGTGACAGCACAGTTCCACCTTGTTAGCGACAGTTACAGGACAAATGTGCACGTGTGCCTTCTGACGAGGTACACAGAGGACCCCCTAAAGCGTGTAGCCTGAGTCTCATGACAGGAAACCGCACACAGACCCTAACTGGTAGCTCCAGAACTCCAACAGTATGAAAATCATGTATGTGGTCAGGTGTCTTGGCAGACACCCATCTCCCAACACCCAGGAGGCTGCAACAAGAAAAAGTCACATAGGCAGAGTTTATCTCTTTGTTTGGTTGGTTGGTTGGTTGGATGGTTGGTGTTTTGATTTTTTGAGACAGGGTTTCTCTATGTAGACCTGGCCATCCCGGAACTCACTCCGTAAACCATGCTGGCCTCAGATTCATAGATCCACCTGCTCCTGCCTCCCAAGTGCTAAGATTATTAGGTATGCACCACTATGCCCAGATGGCAGGGTCTGTTTTAATAAAAAGTAGTTGCCATGTGTACATGTGTGTACATAGAGACTAAAGAAAGTGATGACAGAGAGAGAATACAAAAAAAGTGAAAATTTGGGGAGTTTTGATGACTGGCTAAATATTTCTATTATTTATAACTTTAGTAAAATCTCAAATTACTTTCAAATAAAAAAATAGACTAGGGACAGGGCAGTGGTGGCACAAGCCTTTAATGCCAGCACCCAGGAGGCAGAGGTAGGCGGAGCTCTGTGAGCTCGAGGCCAGCCTGTTCTACAAAGCAAGTTCCAGGACAGCCAGAGCTATACAGAGAAACCCTGTCTTGAAAAACAAAAATAACTGAGATGAGAGATGAGCCAACAGTTAAAAGCACTTCTTGCTCTTGCAGAGGACCTGGCCTCTGTCCCCAGCATGGACATGTTGGTCCAGTTCCAGGAGATCAAATGCCTTCTGGCCTCTGTTAGCACCAAGCATGCACGTAGTCCATATACATACCTGAAGGCAAAACACGCATGTGAAATGAAACATGTGCATCTAATTTTTAAAATAAAAAAAAAAAAATTCTGGTGTGTTGTGGTATGCACCTTAAATCACAGCACTGGGGCGGCAGAGGCAGGTGGAGATCTGTGAGTTCGAGGCCAGCCTGATCTATAGAGTGAGGTCCAGGACAGCCAAGACTACACAGAGGAACTGTACGTGGAGAAATCTAAATAAATAAATAAACAAATTTCCATTGTGTGTCCATAAAGAAAGAAGAAGAAGCACAAGGAAGAAGGTAGCACAAGCCTTTAATCCCTAAAGCAGGTGGATCTCTGAGTTCCAGGCCAGCCTGGCCTGAGGAGTAAGTTCCAGGACAGCCAGGGCTACACAGAGAAACTATGTCTCGAAAAACTGTAAAGAAAGAAAGAAATGAAGGAAGGAAGAAAAGATAAAAGAAAAAAAGTTATATGAATGAGAGGAGAAAGCATGGCAAGTGGCTTTTCTGATATGGTACCATCAAAATCTCGTATGGTCTGATGAATTTGGGACAGGAGTAAGTACCTGTGCCCTGTTAGAGACATTTTGAGAATTTCACAGTAGAGGGCTGCACTCTGGAGGAAGGGGCATGCCGATGGTCAGTGAGCTGTGAGGTGATCAAATGCTGTGTGGTGCCGACAGCACCACAGTGAGTCAGCGCCTCCTGCAGCAGCACTGAGGAGCTCAGTGTTGAACCTGGATGACACTGAGTGTGCTGCTGAGTAAAATGCAGGCAGACACAGACGCTGAAGCTGTGCGTGGTGGCGCACGCCCAGAGAAGGCAGGAGCAGGCAGATCTCTGAGGCAGAGGCCAGCCTGGTCTACAAAGCAAGTTCCAAGACAGCCAGGGCTACACAGAGGAACCCTGTCTAAAAACAAATAAATGTTAGTGTTTAAGCAAGGGTGTGTTTGTGGTGGAGGAAGCTAGAAAGAAGAGGAAGTCTTTCTGGGGTATAATAAATGTTGGGTACTTTCGGCTGGTGAGGTGAGTTGGTGGGTAGAGGTGCTTGCCGCCGAGGCTGATGACCTGAGTTAGATATTGTGGTGGCAATTCCTGGTTGCCACCTTGCCTGAATTAACTAAATTAAATTAACTAAAACCCAAGCAACTAGGTACACCTGTGAGAGATTTTTTTTTCTAAGTTAAAGGATTTGAGGTGGGAAGACCCACTTTTAATTTGGGCCACACCTCTGTGGGCAGCCTATGTAAGGGACCCTCAGCAGAGCTGCAGTCTGGCTGCTTTTGACTGAAGAAAACCCCTCCCTGTCTTTTAACCAGTGTAAATTTCTCAGAAGGAGATGCCAGGCAAGACGACACTGCTGTCCCTCAGGGCCCACCAACAGGCTATATACGTAAGGCTAGAGTGGAGCTGGGAAGTGTGAGCCACAGGTGTGCTACACTGCTCCAGAGCTTACTGAGTTCGCTAGTTCATTCAAGCACAAGTCTGGGGAAGTATGTGTGGAAATGCACTTTGAGGATGTAGGATAGTGGCAGAAGGAACGTGAAACTGGATCAGGCTGGGTTCATTGATGTAGACCTTCTCGGTGGAGAGTCTAGGCGTAATATGGAAGCTCATCC